>NC_133503.1:8595000-9195000 GCF_049354715.1 Callithrix jacchus
AACCCAGGAGGCGGAGGTTGCAGTGAGCTGAGATTGTGCCACTGTACTACAGCTGGGGCGACAGAGCAAGACTCTGTCTCAAAAAAAAAAAAATGTAGTACGCACCACAGAGTTATGATGAGTGAGGAAAACAAGCTTGTACATGGAGAATTGCCTTGTCAATTTGCAATAATACACAATGATTTGTTGCTGATACTCATATAGCCACTGACTCATAAGGCAAATGGGGAAACTAAGCCCCAAAGAACTGAAATGTCTAAAACCAGTTCATGTGGAAAAATGAGAACGAACTTAACATTTCTGTTAGGTTTATGAAACGGTCACTTGTCTCTTATGCATTTTGGATAAGGGCCCAGGAAGTCACTCTCCTCCTGCTAAGGAAGATGCTTGGAGACCGTGGAGACTCGGCAGTCTTCGTCCTGTTCTCCACCCTTCTTAGAGGTTCTAAGAAGCTCTTCAACCCAAATGCCCATCAATGATAGGCTGGATAAAGAAAATGTGGCACATATACCCCATGGAATAGTACGCAGCCATAAAAAGGATGAGTTCATGTCCTTTGCAGGGACATGGATGAATCTGGAAACCATCATTCTCAGCAAACTATCACAGGAACAGAAAACCAAACACTGCATGTTCTCACTCACTGAGTGAGTGTTTAACAATGAGAACACATGGACACAGGGAGGGGAACATCACACACTGGGGCCTGTTGAGGGGTGGGGGCCTAGGGGAGGGAGGGAGAAACACCTGATGTAGGTGACCGTGGGATGGAGGCAGCAAACCACCATGGCACGTGTATACCTATGTAACAATCCTGCAAGATCTGCACATGTGCCCCAGAACTTAAAGTAAAATAAAAATAAATTAAAAAATTAGCTCGCCCATGAGAAGAATCATTCTAGAGAAATCTTTCTTTCTCTTTTCTTTCTTTGTTTCTTAGTTGTTTCTTTCTTTCTTTTTCTTTTGATACAGGGTCTCGCTCTGTCACCCAGGCTGGAGTGAAGTGATGCCTTCATAGCTCACTGCAGCCTCAATCTCCCGGGTTCAAGCGATCCTCCTGCTTCAGCCTCCTGAGTAGCTGGGACCACAGCTTTGCACCACCACACTGGGCTTTTGTTTTGTTTTGTTTTAGTAGAGATGGAATCTCGCTATGTTGCCAACACTGGTCTCAAACTCCTGAGCTCACATGATCCTCCCACCTCGACCTCTTAAAGTGCTGGAATTATAGGCATGAGCCACTGCACCCGGCTGAGCATTCTGAATATTACAGGCTCATACCATCAAACTCCCCTCCAGGATCACTAACAGGAGCATATGCCTGGAAAAGGAAGCATCTGAGAACAGCTCTCACACCCGTCTTATCAACACCTCACCCTCCCACGGCTTGGCTCAAGCACCCCTCTCTCTCAGGAAACCTCTTATTGTGCCAACCCTCAGTGATCTCTTGAAATTGTTACTCTGTCCTGGTTATCTGGTCCCTATTTCCTGCTTTTTTCCCATTATTTAAATCTTGCCTCCCTCCCTTCAGGGAGGGGACCCCACCTGTCTCCTTGAATGTCTAGGCTATGCTGTGAATTAGGGTTGCCAAGAGAAATCTCTGATGAGGATGAGGACGAGGGTAGTGAAGAATTTCCATTTCTCTCTGGACATTATTAATGACTGTAGGTCTTGTGGAGGGGCCAGGACTAAAAGTCACAGAGGTAGCAGATGACCCCATGATTGCAATCCTTTATATAGGTATTCACCCAAAAGCTTTGGCCACATGGGGCTCTGCATTATGCAGGGGTCTCAGGACTCAGCTGGAGGAAAAGGGGGAGAGTCAAATCAGTTATAGTGTAACTGGCCCTGGGAGAGTTAACGGGTTCAGTAGACAGTGTCCAGGGCCGTGGCAGACTAAAGCACAGTTCAGGAGTGCATGGAGGTCCAAGGAAGCCCATGCAGCGGGCAGGACGCTGATGAGCAGCAGATGACACTTGGTGTTGACAGGGGGCAACTTCACAGTCCCAGACATCAGGACACAGACCGGGCGCATGAGGGAAGCCCCAGGGAAAGGACTGGGGTAACAGCGGCTGACTCCGCTTGGAATGGTGACAGATTTCAAGTCTGACTAATCTCCTTCCCCTTCTGTCCGTATCTTAGTTGATGCAAGATGACGAGAAAGCCTGGGCTCTCCCTGTGTTGGCATAGGTGACAATTTGAAGTCACACAAGCCTCCACTGGGGTGCACGTGGGAACTCTCACTCCGGCCCCTGACCTCTAGGCCACCTGCTATGAACCAAATCCGGTCCCTCCAAAATCCATATTGTGAAGGCACAACTTCCAGAGGGATGGAATTTGGATATGGGGTCTTTGGGGGGTGATCACATTTAGAAGGGGTCATAAGGATGGAACCCCCATGATGGGATTAGTGTCTTCATAAGAAGACACCAAAGAGCTTGCTTGCTCTCTCTCCACCATACGAGGACACAGCAGGAAGGTGGCTGTCCACAAGCCAAGAGGAGAGCCCTCACCAGAATCTGGCCATGCTAACACCCCAATTTTGGACTTCCCAGGCTCCAGAACCATGTAAATTTTTACTGTTTAAGCCACCCAGTCTTTGATATTCTATTACAGCTGCCTGAGCTGACTGTGACACTACTGTGACACCCCAAGACAGTCTTCTCCCCCTGCTCTCTCATGCCACGGCCAGACCGGCTTGACAGGACACCTCGCTCCCTCCAGAAAGCCTTATTACAGGAGTAATAAATCCTCTCATACTCTCTTAGTGTGGAGGGGGCAGCATCAGCCTTGATACTCTCTGAGCCAAATTTGGGGGCAGGGAGGAGCCATCTCACCTCTGCAAGGTGACCACAGCAACTAGAAAGCCCCAAAGAGGATTTCTGACTGCCACAGTCGAACAAGTCAGCAGTCCCAGCTGGACTGGCATGGATCCGAGGTCAAGAAACACTGACCTTAAGATCCACGCAACCTTAAGCACCCACAAGACCAGGGTCAAAGACACTCTGGTGCTCTGGGGCTGATTCGGGTAATGCAGGGCTGAGCCTACAAGCCGGGGCATGCAGACTGCCTCCTGAGGGGGGTTGAGGAGGCAGGGGCTTTATTTAGTACAATATGTTTAAGTAGAGGGATCCTCCCTCTAGGGAAAATCATGGCGCAGCCCTAGCCGTCCCCACCAGTAACCTTCAGATTAAAGCACTGAAGTCAAAAGCTGAGAAAAGGCCAGTGCTGTGGTTCACGCCTGTAATCTCAGCACTTTGGGAGGCCGAGACGGGTGGATCACTTGAGGTCAGGAGTTTGAGACCAGCCTGGCCAACATGGTGAAACCCCGACTTTACTAAAAATTAGCTGGGTGTGGTGGCAGGTGCCCATAATCCCAGCTACTCAGGAGGCCGAGGCAGGAGAATCACTTGAACCTGGGAGGTAGAGGTTGCAGTGAGGCAGGATTGTGTCACTGCATTCCAGCCTGGGTGTCAGAGTGAGACTCCAACTCAAAAAAAAGCTTAAAAAACATTGCAGTGGTTCTCACACGTGCACACCTGTAATTCCAGCACTTTGGGAGGCAGGCAGATCACCTGAGGTCAGGAGTTCAAGACCAACCTGGCCAACATGGTGAAACCCCATCTCTGCTAAAAATACAAAAATTAGCCCGGCGTGGTGGTAATATCAGTTACTTGGGAGGCTGAGGTAGGAGAATCACTTGAACCCAGGAGGCGGAGGTTGCAGTGAGCTGAGATGGTGCCACTGCACTCCAGCCTGGGTAACAAGAACAAGACTCCATCAAGAAAAAGAAAAGAAAAGAGAAAAATAAAAATCTGTAGATTGTCTTCCCCAATTATGCCACGCCCTGTTTCTTCCCTTCTTCTATTTAGGAAAACTAAAATATGCAATCTCCACTCTCCTTTTCAGTGAGGAATGATACCATCACAGAGTTTTGGACAACGAGATATATTTGGAAATTTAGTAGAGAAACCAACCCTTTCAGATTCAAAAGGCAAATCCCAGCAAGGAGAAATTCCACTGCCTCTTCCTCCTTCTTCCTGCCTGGAATGCAGGTGCGAAACAGGGAAATGCAGCAGCCACTTTGTGACCCAGAGGATGGAAGGCACGTGCTAAGGAAGATGGAGCAGAATTAGAGAAGGACCTGAACCAGCTAGGGATTGCTCACTTCTGAGTGTCTGGTTACATGGGGGAAACAAACCTGGCTTGGTTAAGCTGCTGTGGCTTTTCTCTTACTCATAGGCAAAGATCTCAGCTGGAGTGTCAGCAGTGCAAGAAGAGAACCCTGTAGATCATCCCCACCTCTGACTTCCTGCAAACTGGGTGGACTGCCCAAGTTACTTATCTTTCTGACTCTTAGTTTCTTTATCCAAAAAACGCACATAACAACAGTGTCCCCTGCTAAGAGTGGACATCAGACTTCAATGCAAAGCTCTCAGCCCAGCGGCTGGTACAGAAGAAGCCCTCAATAAATGTAGGATATTTCTGTAAAAATGGTTGTTTCAACAAAGTGTGTGCTCCATTTTCCTTAAAAGAACAATTCCGGATAAACTAATGATACCTTTTTCTTTTCTTTTACTTTCAACTTTCATTTAGGGGCTTTTGCGCTACCACGATATTCATGTTCCAAGGTCAGTGGGCCACATAAATGAATCATAAAGACTCACTTAGACACTGAAATTGTCAACTAGTATCCCTTCCTTAAAATTGAGAGCAGTCTTTTTTTTCAGTTTTATTTTAGGTTCGGGGAGTATAGTGCAGGTTTGTCATATGGGTAAACTGTATGTTATGGAAGTTTGGTACACAGATTATTCTGTCACCCAGGTAATAAGCATAGCACTCAATGCTTCACTGTTTTATCCTCACCCTCCTCCCACGCTCCACCCTCAGGTAAGCCCCAGGGTCTGTTGTCTCATCTTTGTACTCAATATTTAGCTCCCACTTATAAGAGAGAAAATGTGGTATTTGGTTTTCGTTCTTGTGATAATTCACTTAAAATAATGGCTGCCAGCTCCATTAGTATTCCTGCAAAGGACATGATCTCATTATTTTTTATGACTGCATACTACTCTATGATTTATAAGTACCACGTGTTCTTTGTCCAGTCTACTGTGAATGGGCATTTCGCTGATTCCACATCTTGCTGTTGTGGATAGTGCCGGGATGACACATCTGCAATGGTGTGTGAACGGCGCTGCGACGAATACCCACATCCATGCGTCTTTACGGTAGAATGACTGAGACTCCTTTGGGTACATACCCAGTAATGGGATCTCTGGATTGAATAGTTCTATGTTCAATTATTTAATAAGTCACCAAAGTGTTTTATACAACGGCTGAACTAACGTTCCTCCCAGCAGTGTATAAGCATTCCCTTCTCTCTACAGCCTCGCCAACATGTAATTTTTTGAGGTTTCTTCCTTCTTTTTTTTTTGTTTTTGGAGACAGGGTCTCACTGTCACCCAGGCTGGAGTACTGTGGCACAGTCACAGCTCACTGCAGCCTTGGTCCCCCCAGTGTCAAATGATCCTCCCATTTCAGCCTCCCAAGTAGCTGAGATCACAAGCATGCGCCACCACACCCGGCAATTTTTATATTCTTAGTAGAAACAAAGTTTCACCGTGTTGCCCAGGCTGGTCTCAAACTCCTGAGCTCAAGCCATTCTCCTGCCTCGGCCTCCCGAAGTGCTGGAATTACAGGTGTGAGCCAAGGCTCCTGGTCTTGAATTTTCAATAACAGTCCTTTTGACCGGCGTGAGACGGTATCTCACTGTGGTTCTGATTTGCATTTATCTACTGGTTAATGATGGTGAGGATTTTGGCATATGTTCGTTGGCTGCATGTATATCTTCTTTTGAAAAGTGTCTGTTCGTCTCCTTTGCCTACTTTTCTTTCTTTTTATTGCATTTTAGGTTTTGGGGTACATGTGAAGAACATGCAAGATAGTTGCACAGGTACACACGTGGCAGTGTGATTTGCTGCCTTCCTCCCCTTCACCCACATTTGGCATTTCTCCCCATGCTATCCCTCCCCAACTCCCTACCCCCTGCTGTCCTTCCCCTATTCCCCCTAATAGACCCCAGTGTGTAGTGCTCCCCTCCCTGTGTCCATGTGTTCTCATTTTTCATCACCTGCCTATGAGTGAGAACATGTGGTATTTCATTTTCTGTTCTTGTGTCAGTTTGCTGAGAATGATGTTCTCCAGGTTCATCCATGTCCCTACAAAGGACACGAACTCATCATTTTTGATTGCTGCATAATATTCCATGGTGTATATGTGCCACATTTTCCCTGTCCAGTCTATCATCGATGGGCATTTGGGTTGGTTCCAGGTCTTTGCTATCGTAAACAGTGCTGCAATGAACATTTGTGTGCATGTGTCCTTATAGTAGAACTATTCCTTTGCCCACTTTTCAATGGGGTTGTTTGTTTTTTGAAGAGTAATCTTTAAAAGGGTGTTGAGCAGGTCACGGGAGGAGTGTCAGGATCAAGCCCTTGTGTTCTTAGGGACAGTGGACGGGGCCGGTTTTCCATTAAGGAAACAGAGAGGGCAATTTTGGGAGCAAAATATCAGAGATGTCAGGGAATCCTTCCTGCTGCCTCCTCTCAATAAAATCTTTCTAACGCGTAACTGAAGCTCTCTTTCTGTAATTAACATCCAGCTTTAAATGCAAATCCACTGGGGACACAAGATGAATGAACCCAAAATCTCTTTAAAGTACAGATGATTTGCACTGAAGTCTTCCTGGAAATCAGCATTTCAATGCAGTGGAAGAAAGTAGGAAATGTGAGTGCAGGGAGAGGCAGCCAGGAGCCCAGTGACACACCTGTCCATGTTCACAAATTTTGCCAGGAATTGGTCCTCAAGTTTGATCCAGTAAAAAAATCCTGAGAAACACATTCTGTCCTTGTAGCATTTTCTGGGCCTGAGACTCAGTGGTTCTCCCCACGCAGAGATCACAGCCAACTGGGAGCCAAAAATAGCTTTAGGCACTATTCACAATAGCAAAGACATGGAACCAACCCAAATGCCCATCAGTGATAGACTGGATAAAGAAAATGTGGTATATCTACACCATGGAATACTATGCAGCCATAAAAAAGGAATGAGATCATGTCCTTTGCAGGGACATGGTTGAAGCTGGAAGCTATTTGTTGTTATCCTCAGCAAACTAACATAGGAAGAGAAAACCAAGCACCACATGTTCTCACTCATAAGTGGGAACTGAATGATGAGAACACGCGGACACGGCGGGGGAGAACACACACGGAGGCCTATCGGTGAGGGACAGGGGAAGAAGAGCATCAGGACCAAATAGCTAATGCATGCAGGGCTCAAAAGCCAGGTAATGGGTTGATAGGTACAGCAAACCACATGGCACACCTGCACCTGTGTAAAATACCCGCACGTTCTGCACATGTATCCCAGAACTGAAAGGAAAATAAAATACACATTTTAAAAAGCTGCAGAACACATGCTAGGCAAGTACCCAGTCACCTCCAAGACACAGAGGAGCAGGGAGCCTCACCTTCTACCTTGGATCAGCACAGGAAGGCTTGCAGACCCCACATCCTAGGCGCCTCAGAAACGGCTGTTTGATGGGGTCCGCTAGGGCTGCCAGGACCCAGCCGGCTGGTGGGGCTGGAGCGGAGGACGCACAGCCAGCACTCATGGACTCTCAGAAACCTCCACCCATGGCTGCCAAGCTCTGACCCAGCAGACAAGTCTCCCCTCTCCCTTGAGAGGAAGTCAATTCTTGGGGAAAACAAATCCTCCCACTTTGTTTATTTTGTTGCTCTGTCCTCCAGGCTAGAGTGCTGTGACACCATCACAGCTCACGGCAACCTCAGTCTTCCTGCTTCAAGCCCTCTTCTGCCTCAAACTCTCAAAGTGTTGGGACTACTGGTGAGCATCGCCATGCCTGGCTAATTTACTTTTTATTAATAGATGGGGTTAGGCCAGGTGCAGTGGCTCACACCTGTAATCCCAGCACTTTGAGAGGCCAAGGCGGGCAGATCACAAGGTCAGCAGTTCGAGACCAGCCTGGCCAATAAGGTGAAACCCTGTGTCCCCTAAAAATACAAAAATTAGCCAGGGATGGTGGCGGCGCCTATAGTCCCAGCTACTCGGGAGGCTGAGGCAGGAGAATCGCTTGATCCCAGGAGGCAGAGGTTGCAGTGAGCTGAGATTGCACCACTGCACTCCAGCCTGGGTGACAGAGCGAGACTCTGTCTCAAAAAAAAAAAAAAAAGAGAGAGATGGGGTCTTGCTGTGTTGCCCAGGCAGGTCTCAAACTCCTGCCCTCAAGTGATCCTCCTGCCTCAGACTCCCAAAGTGCTGGGATTAGAGGCATGAGCCACTGTGCCTGGCCCATCCTCTCTCTTTAAAGCAAGAATGTGAATACACGCAAACACACACACACACACACACACACACAACACAATCTCCTTTGATCTTCTCAATGGCCCTGTGAAACAGTCTGGGCAAATATTATCCCAATTAATGGGTGATACAACTGAGGCTCGGCAAGCTCAACTCACTCAGCCAACTCAACCCAACGAGCAACTGCAGTCCCAGGGTCCGGGGATGTCAGCACTCTCTGCCTCTCTGCATAATCGCCCTAAATAACTCCATTATGCTCAGCGCAGAGGATCACCAGGCCAACTTGCCCCTCGACGGCAGCAGGGAGCTTTTAAATTTTTATGTTTTTTAAATGAGGAGATGTTTTCAATCGTTCTCCTGCCTCTGTACGCCTCCTCTGAATGAAAAAGAATCCAGCTGACGAGACTGCCCTGCAGACGGCCGCAGCCAAATGCCTAACAGCTTCAGTCCTGCATTTGATTGCCAGCAATGGAAAAAAACAAAGAAATCCTTAAACTGTGAAGGGGCCGCCTGGTTTCGGGACATTCTTTGGTGCCTATATTCAAGACGTGTGCGATGCCGCCTTTCAGTAACTTTTAGTGCATTCTTCTCTAGGATCTTTGAAGTTTCTCTGATGGAGAAAACATTTTCTTTAGTTACTAGCTTTTGTAAAAAGCAACATATACGAGCCTTGTGATCTTCAGTCTCACAGCTCGTAAATACTTGTGCAGAAGCGTAGCCAGGTCCGTGAGGACTTTTCCCTGTTTTCCAGGCGAAATGAAAGAAATGTGTGGCCCAGCTGCCACAGCGCCCTTAGTCAGAGGGAGAAGGAAGTGTGCTGTCTTTGGGGTCTCGGGTCCCTCCCAGAGACCAACGAGAAAGAGGCTAAGGACAAAGCCGCTTTTCTTTGTCAGTAAGCTCAGGACCCGTCTGAGAGTAAACACAGCACACGGAATTTCTTCTTCTTCTTCTTTTTTTTTTTTTTTTTTTTTGAGACAGTCTCATCATTCTGTCGCCCAGTGACGTGATCTCTGCTCACTGCAACTTCCACCTCCTGGGTTCAAACAATTCTCCTGCCTCAGCCTCCCAAGTAGCTGAGATTATAGGCAACCCCCCACCATGCCCTGCTAATTTTTGTCTTTTTAGTAGAGATGGGGTTTCACCATGTTGGCCAGGCTGGTCTCAATAATCATATGAAAAAAAAAACACTCAGCATCACTGATCATTAGAGAAATGCAAATCTAAGCCACAATGAGATTCCATCTCACACCAGTCAGAATGGCTATTACTAAAAAGTCAAAAAATAACAGATGCTGGTGAGGTTACGGAGCAAAGGAGTGCTTGTGCGCTGCTGGCAAGAGCGTAAATCAGGGCAACCGCTGTGGAAAGTGGTGTGATGATTTCTCAGAGACCTAAAGAAGGAAAAATCACTCGACCCAGCAGTCTCATTACTAGGTATATGCCCAAAGGAGTATAAATCATTCTACCACGAAGACACATGCACACGTATGTTCATGGCAGCACTACTCACAATAGCAAAGACATGGAATCAACCCATCAGTGATAGACTGGATAAAGAAAATGTGGTAGATTACACCATGGAATACTATGCAGCCATAAAAAAGAAGGAGATCATGTCCTTTGCAGGGACATGGATGGAGCTGGAGGTCATCATTCTCAGCAAACTAACACAGGAACAGAAAAGCAAATACTGCACGTTCTCACTTATAAATGGGAGAACACATGGACACATAGAGGGGAACAGCACACGCTGAGGCCTACGGGATGGTGGAGGGTGGGAAGAGGGAGAGGATCGGAAAGATAACTAATGTACACCAGGTTTAACACCTGGGTGATAAAATAATCTGTACAACAGAGCCCCAGGACACAAGTTTACCCACACAACAGACCTGTACTTATACCCCTAAACTTAAAATAAAAGTCAAAAAAATAAAAAAGACGCCAGGCACAGTGGCTCACGCCTGTAATCCCAGCACTTTGGGAGGCCGAGGCGGGCAGATCACGAGGTCAGGAGATCGAGACCTCCTGGCCAACATGGTGAAACCCAGTCTCTACTAAAAATACAAAAATTAGCCGGGTGTGGGGCCACCTACCTATAATCCCAGCTACTCGGGAGGCTGAGGCAGGAGAATCACTTGAACCCAGGAGGCGGAGGTTGTAGTGAGCCGAGATCACGTCACTGCACTCCAGCCTGGGTAACAGAGTGAGACTCCATCCCAATACATAAATAAATAAATAAAATAAAATAAAATAAAAAGAGTAACAGCCATGAAGGACACCTAGAGGAGAAGCCAGAAAGCTAGGAGATTAAGATTCTCCCGATTCCACCAGGATCCCACAGTCCACGTGATCAGGAACGTGGGGGGCGGTGAGCTCAGACCCCATGGGATGAGGCTGGTGTTGGCGTTAAAGTACACACAGTGCAGTTAGGGAGCTTCAGCCCGGGCTGCCCTAACAGAGCACCACAGGCTGCTAATTTGTAAATTTACAGATTGGGTGGCTGAAACAACAAACCTTCATTTCTCAGCGCTCTGGACGCTGGAAAGTTCAAGTTCAGTGGCCAATGCCAGGTTCAGGTGAAGGCTCTCTTCCTGGCTTTGCAGACAGCCACCTTCTCACTGCATCCTCACATGGCAGAGAGAGAAGGTTCTGGTCTCTTCCTCTTCCAATAAGGACACTAATTCCATTATGGGAGCCCCACCCTCGTGACCTCATCTGAACCTAGTTTCCTCCCGAAAGGTCTGTCTGCAAATACCATGACATTGGGAGTCAGGGCTTCAACATACGGGTGTTGGAGGAACACAGACCTGCAGCCCACAACAAGGGTTAAATAGGGAACTGGTGTTCAGAAATCATCCAGAATCAGCACCATGCAAGAGGCAACCTAATTTTAGACTACTCCACCAGCAGAGAAGGTGCATGCAATTTACTGTGTGGTCCAGTCTAGCAGATGGTAGTAGCTGCAGGGTGTTTTAAATTGTGCTTTCTTCTGATAATAGAATATATTCTGCTTTCAAAGATGCACCACGAGGCCAGGCACAGTGGCTCACACCTGTAATCCCAGCACTTTCAGAGGCTGAGGCAGGTGGATCCCTTGAGATCAGGTGTTCAAGACTGGCCTGGCCAACATGGTGAAACCCCATCTCTACGAAAAATAAAAAATAAAAAAAAATTAGCTGGGCGTAGTGGCAGTCACTTCTAATCCCAGTTACTCAGGAGGCTGAGACAGGAGAATTGCTTGAACCCAGGAGGTAGAGGTTGCAGTGAGCAGAGACTGCACTACTACACTCCAGCCTAGATGACAGAGACAGACTCCATCTCAAAAAGAGAAAGAGAGAGAGAGAGAGAGAGAGAGAGAGAGAGAGAGAGAGAGAGAGAGAGAGAGAGAGAGAGAGAGAAAGAAAGAAAGAAAGAAAGAAAGAAAGAAAGAAAGAAAGAAAGAAAGAAAGAAAGAAAGGGAGGAAGGAAGGAAGACCCAGGTGGGACAGATCCCATCTGCATATTTAGAAACCATTATGAGATTTGGGTCTACATAATTAGACTGCTCCACCCCTTGCTGCAATAATTGGTTAGTGGAGAATCACATGAACTAAGCTGAACCAATGAGAGCCATTCCTGGGATTCTGGCTAGGAATCCAGCCATTCCTGGATTCCTGTTGGTGGGGGTGGTGGGGTGTATTAGTCCATTCTCACATTGCCATAAATAGCTGAGACTGGGTCATTTATAAAGAAAAGAGATTTAATTGGTTCTCAGTTCCGCAGGCTGTACAGGAAACAGGATTCTGGCATCTACTCAATTTCCGGGAGATCTCAGTAAAACCAGCATGGTGGAAGGCGAAGGAGGAGCTGGCTTGTCACATGGGCCAGAGCAGCCGGGTGGGGAGGAGAAGGTGCTACACACTTTTAAACAGCCAGGTCTCATGAAAACTCACTCCCTATCACAAGAACGGCGCCGAGGGTGGTGCCAACCCATTCCTGAGAAACTCACCCCTGTGGTCCAATCACCTCCCACCAGGCCTCATCTCCAGCACTGGGGATTACATTTAAACATGAGATTAGGATGGGGACACAGCGGCAAACCATATCAAGTGGGGAGGGCTCGTTTGCACTGGGATCACCCAGCTTCAAGGACAATGTAAGTCAATAGCCATCAGAGGTCATTCTTGCCAACACATGGGGAGAAAGTCTGCCTGAGAATGAAAAACACCCAGAGAAAAAGAACCAGGAAATGCAAAAGCAAGCCCTGATGACTCGTCTATGAAACCCTGGATCCAACCGTACCTGAAAACCAAATTCATCTCTCTTGAGCTTCCCTAGGGCAGGAGCCAATCACTGCCTCTTTTCCTTTCAGTTCAGGTCTCCATGTCTTATAACCAAAATCATTCTGACACACACCACACGTGGCTCATTGCATCGGGATGGGCTGAGGTCCAGTCTTCTGGTGTCTTGCCTTCATTTCCTGGGTGCCAAGCAGGACTGGGACAGACAGGGGCCATGTCTGGAGAGCAGCACTGTGCAGAAGCCCCAGCCCACAAAAGAAAGATGAGAAGCTCATGGCACCTCCCAGGGTTACAACTTCTTGGCCCAATTTTTTAAACACCCAGAATTTGGCACCAGCTCGACTGTATTCAAGTCTTCAATCTTCCATTTACAGCTATGTGACCTGAGCTGGCTATCTCCTCGCTCTAGCCCTTCATTTCTCCGTCTTTAAAAAAAGATTGTAGTAACATCCACCTCATTGGCTTTTTGTGAAGTTTTAATGAGCTCGGAAATATAAAGAATGTGATCCCGTGTCTGCCACACGACAGGTGTTTGATAAATGGCAGCAAGTTCATGTCACCGTGGTATACCTGTCCTTGCATGTTCAGCTTAGGGAACAGGGCCAGGATAGATTATTAAAATGTTACATAAGCCCCTCAAAAGAGCATTTCCATCAAATGTTTCTATCTTTCCCCAGGTCTCTGGGTTTTTTTTTTTTTTTTTTCTTTTTTAATCTAAGCTGCTAACTGTCAATCAAATCACCCACAGAGAGAGGAAAGGAGGAGGAAAATCACAGGGTTGGGGCCTCTGGGTGGTGAGGACTGGACTCAGGATGGCATCCACAGCTACCAGCTTCTCTTTTTGGGGGTGGAGAATTGGGCATCAGGGGCTCCACCTCATCCCCAGAGGGGATGCATATGACACCTTGCTCGCTGCATATGATACCTGCAAAGTCTGAGTGTCACCTCCGGCCCTCCTAGGCCACCCTGTCCCATCCTGTTCCGTGTAGAAAGCCCTTTTGGGTAACACCAGGTCTGGACAAGCCTTGCTTCTCCAAGCAGAGTCTGTATCTCAGCTCTGGTCCAGCGCAGAGCCAGCGGGGAACAGCAGCGCCCACCCTGGGTGAGGGATCTGGCAATCCAAGTCCTATGCTGGGGTCAGATGGCACTTTTCACCATCACCTTTCACGTCAACTACGCTTGGCTGGACCTCAGTTTCCCCATCTGTAAACCAGGAATGCACACCAGATGGCTCGAAGGTCCTTTCCCGCTAGGAGCCTCTGTGTCTGCGTGTATACAGGCCAGCCTTAACTAGCACTCTCTCTGCTTTGTGTCTAAACAATGGTCCTTCTTGAACCTTCCACACTCTTCCTCAGTGGACTCCAGCTCACATCCTGTTGTTAGCGGTGAGGTCATATCAAACGAGAATGTTTTTCCTGCCGCAGCCAGTGTTCAGGTGTGCTCAGGGATGAGGTGATCAAGTGACCTGGTTCTCAGAGTGAGTTCCCCAGACCCACATCAGCACCACCTGGGAACCCATTAGCGATACACATTCTGGCCGCTCATAATCCCAGCACTTTCGGAGGCCAAGGCAGGAAGATCACTTGAGGCCAGAAGGTTAAGACCAACCTGGGGAACAAAGTGAGACCCAGTCGCGACAAAATTAAAAACGTTAAATTTTAAAAAACTAGCCAGGTGTCGTTGTGCATGCCCGTAGTTCCAGCTGCCCAGGAGGCCAAGGTGGGAGAACTACTTGAGCCCAGGAGCTTGAGGCTGCAGCGAACTATGATCATTCCAGCTACACTCCAGCCTGGGCAACAGAATAAAACCCCATCTCCAAATAAAAAATAAAAATTTAAACTAAAAAAGAGAGAGGAGAGAGAGATGCAAATTCTCAGACCCCGATTCAGACCTCCCAGGGACAGAGTCGAGGAGTCTGTGTTTTAAGAAGCCTTCTGGGTGATTCTGACTGACACTACAGTTTGAAGCACTGGGAAGTCTAGAGCTGTACTGTCAGTGAGACAGCCACTGTGTGTGGCTATTCAAATTAGCAAAGAGGGAACAAAACTTGGAAGTCAGTTCCTCAGGCGCTCTAGCCTCATCTCAAGTGCTCACTAGCCCCGTGTGGCTAGAGGCTACCATATTGGACAGGGCAGAAATGGAATATCTCCATCACCGCAGAAAGTTCTTTTGGGTAGCCCTGGTCTAAACAAGGCTTGATTCTCCGAGTGGGGTCTGTAGACCAACAGCTTTGGTCTCACTAGGAACTTGCTGGAAATGCAGGCTTTCCCGTGTTATGCTGGACTTGCTGAATCAGAAACTACCACTCAATAAGATTCCCAGGTCACTGGAATGCACCTTCGAGTGTGAGAATGGCCAAGTGTGGTTGCTCATGCCTGTACTCCCAGCGCTTTGGGAGGCAGAGCCAAGAGGGGTGCTTGAGGCCAGGAGTTTGAAACCAGCCTAGGCACCATAGCAAGACCTCATCTCTACCAGAAAAAAAAAAAATTAGCTGGGTGTGGTGGCATGCACCTGTAGTCCCAGCTACTAGGGAGGCTGAGGCAGGAGGATCCCTTGAGCCCAGGAGATCGAGGCTGCAGTGAGCTATAATGGTGCCATGTACTCCAGCCTGAGCAATAGAGCCTGTCCCTAAAATTCAAAATAAAAGAGTCTGAGAAGCAGCGGGTTGTACTATTCAGACAGAACTGGAATGGTTTCCCTAACGCTGCTAACACGGAGCATAACAGCACGGTATTTGCCACAGTGTCGTCAGAGCCCACCAGCATTAGGACACAACATCACAGCTTCTACAAAACCAGGCATTGCACTGACAGCAAAACAACACAGCAGCCTCCAGGCAGCTCAGCACTACAATCAACTACATTAGGACACAACATCACAGCTTCTACAAAACCAGGCATTGCCGTGGCAGCCCACCCAAACAACACAACAGTCTCCAGGCAGCTCAGCCCTACAATCAACGTCAGTCACAGGCGTCACAACCTCCATAAATGACAACCACGTCGCTCTGACCATGCCAACCAGCTCACGGCCACCTGCGACACACATAGCCATTGCCAGAACTACATCACTGCTTCACCTGCGCTGGCATCCTCTTGACCGCTACCCCATGACTGGGGGATCCACGACGGACTTGGGAAAGAGGGCTTCTCCAGGAACCTCAACTACAGAACTCACTGCCATAAAGCTCTCAGTGGCCGTGGGGGTTGTCAAAGCTACCTCTGGTCTCTGATTCCCACGGATGCTGAAACTGACATTGAGAACCAGGCTTCCTGTGTTGCCATGGAAAGTCTCCTTGTCAATGACGCCCAAACCCAGAATGAGACTTCACTGCTCATCTCAGTCGAGAGGCACATCCCACCTTCTTAGCCACACACACAGAGGCGAGGCTGTGGCCCTCCCACCAGGAACTGCTGGTCACCAGGAAAATCACTTTCATGAGAACATCCTACAGGCAACACCATCTCCAGGTTGCCAGACCACAAGACCATGAGTCGGTCTCAGGGAGATTCCTAGAAGGGGTGTTAATGGCTCAGACAAATGGATGGCAGTGATGATTTTTACAAGGCCACTGATAAAACAGAAGCGATTTGTGGTTTGTTTGATTTTACCTGCTGTCGTGGTCTCTTGGCCTCACCCTCGAATTTGGCCCATTGTGAAGATAATAACGTCAAAAACCCCGGCCTCGTGGCTGTGATGAGACCAGGACTCTTCTAGAGCTGGAAGCTGCTAGGTTTGCAGGGATGGGTGGGCAGCGTCAGAGGGTCTTGGCACTAGCAGATGCTTATGATGCCGCTGCTTTCAAAATAGTAATTCTAAGTTGCTCTGGACCAGAAACCCCAAACTGTAAGCTCCACTCCTGGCCAGGCATGGTGGCTTATGCCTATAATCCCAGCACTTCCAGAGGCTGAGGTGAGAGGATTGATTGAGGCCAGGAGTTCAAGACCAGCCTGGGCAAGGTAGTGAGACATCATCTCTATCAAAAAAAGAAAGAAAAATTAGTGGGACAGGCGGTGTGCACCTGTAGTCCCAGCTGCTCAGAAAGCTGATGCAGGAGGCTCGCTTGAGCTCAGGAGGTGGAGGCTACAGTGAGCTAGGATCATGCCACTGCCCTCCAGCCTAAGTGACAGAGCAAGACCTTATCTCTAAAAAAAATAAATAAAAGCCCAGATAGATCCCAAAGCCTGCATTCCTGTTTTACTGATATATGAACAAATGCAAAGATGTCCCCCAGCCTCAAGTGACCTCTGAATGGAACCCACCGTGTTGTTTGCTCAGCTCAAGCCTGGTAATTAAAGCCAACATCGGGACATACACAGGACTCTGGAAAATACGCTGGGCTGGAAGTCAAGAAAAAGGAATCCAAGGGCCAGCCCAGCTGCTTGCTAAGACTCAGTTTTCCCACATAAAGTAGGGAAGGGCATGATGTTTTGCAGTTATGGCTACATCATGAATCACTCCAAACTGAGCAGTGTAAAACACCCATTTCTTAGGCTCACCGAGTCTGTGGGCAGGAATTAAGACAGAGCACAAAGGGGATGGCTTATACCTGCCTCGTGGTGTTTGGGGCCTTAGCTGGAGAATTTCAACAGCTAAGGCTGGAAGAGCTGGGGCTCCTCCCGCAGACTGCCCTGTCTCCATATGATCTCTCCTTGCGACCCCTTCTCCATGGAGGCTTCTTAGTATTTCAAAGACACATGACCTGAGAGAGAGACCAAGGAAGCGTCACCAACTTGGGTAGCATAGCCTCAGAAACTACCCTGCGGCTGGGCACAGTAGCTCACGCCTATAATCCCAGCACTTTGGGAGGCCAAAGTCGGTGTATCACCAGAGGTCAGGAGTTCGAGACCAGCCTGGCCAACATGGTGAAACCCTGTCTCTACTAAAAAAATTAGCCGGGCATGGTGGTACATGCCTGTGATCCCAGTCACTTGGAAGGCTGAGAGAGGAGTCTCTTGAACCTGGAAGGTGGAGGTTGTAGTGAGCCGAGATCGCACCATGGTACTCCAGCCGGGGCAACAGAGCAAGACTCCATCTCAAAACAAAGAGAAATCACACTGCATTCCTTTTGCATCTTTCTATTAACTAGGCCATTGAAAAGTCCATCCAGGCCAGGTGCAGTTGCTCACGCCTGCAATCCCAGCACTTTGGGAGGCCGGAGCAGGTAGATCACGAGCTCAGGAGTTCCAGACCAGCCTGGCCAACATGATGAAACCCCATCTCTACAAAAAAAAAAAAAATTGCCAGGAATAGTGACACATGCCTGTAGTCCCAGCTACTCTGGAGACTGAAGTGGGAAGATCATCTGAGCCCAGGAGGTCCAGACTGCAGTGAGCTGTGATCATACCACTGCACTTCAGCCTGGGCAACAGAGCAAAATGCTGTCTCAAGAGAGGGGAAAAAAAAGCCCATTCATATTCAAGGGGAGGAAATGGATACCCCTACCTCTCAATGGAGCACATCAGTGTCACATCGTAAGAAGAAGATGAGATGGCGTAAGATCAGTGTGACCTGTTTTGGAAAATACAATCTGTCCCAATAATATCTTCCTTAAAGAGCCCATGCAAGAATTAGGTGCCATGATTTCTGTAAATTCACTCAGGTAATGTACAGTGTTGCCCTCACATAGTCCGTCTACTTGAAAGAGCCAGTGTGTACCTAAATCATTCTAATTCAAGAAAGCATGTGGAACAGGTGAGTTGCTATGGAGGAGAGATTAATACAGACGTAACGGAGTTAGGAAGGATGAACAGGCGGACAGACCAGGATGAATGAGAGAAAGTCCTCTGCAAACAGTCAAGGGCTGCTATTTCAGCGGTGGTGAGAATGACAACTGTAATCTGGAGAGAAATATCGAAAGACATATGAGTTGCCCACATTTTTTTCTCTTGAAAGAAGCATCCCTTCCGCATCCCAAACCTAAGATGCATTTTTTTCCATTCAATCAGTCACTTATCCAGCAACTATCCATGGAGGGTCTAGTGGCTGCCAGGCATTATGGAAAACTGGAAGATGGACATGACCTGGTACCGTTTCTCAAGGGGTGATGAAATACACCCTTTATTTTATTTTATTTTTATTTTTGAGATGGAGTCTTGCTCTGTTGCTCAGGCTGGAATGCAGTGGCACGAAGTCAGCTCACTGCAGCCTCCGCCTCCCACATTCAACACGTTCAAGGAACTCTCCTGCCAAAGCCTCCCAAGTAGCTGGAACTACAGCCACCTGTCACCACCACCCGGCTTTTTTTTCTTTTTCTTTTTCCTTTATTATTATTATTATTATTTTGAGACTGACTCTTACTCTGTCGCCCAGGCTAGAGTGCAATGGCACGATCACGGTTCACTGCAACCTCCGCCTCCCTGGTTCAAGCGATTCTCCTGCCTCAGCCTCCAGAGTAGCTGGGACTACAGGCACCTGCCACCATACCCAGCTAATTTTTTTTTTTTTTGTATTTTTAGTGGAGACAGGGTTTCACCGAGTTGGCCAGAATGGTCTTGATCTCTTGACCTCGTGATCCGCCTGCCTAGGCCTCCCAAAGTGCTGGGATAACAGGAGTGAACCATCACGCCCGGCCGAAATACACACTGTAAGTGACGGGCCTGAAGTGGGTACAGACAGAGAAAGCTGGCAAAAGACACAGCTATACGCTGCACCCTGCTGCATCCTGCGATCTTCCCAGGTTGAATTTGACTCTGGAAAATGAACCCCCACCAGTGAAGGCTCTGGTCCTTGCTCCGTCCCCACGGGAGAAGAATGCCAGCCCCCAGCCACAGCTCAGTTTCCTTTTCTCACTCCTTTTGGCACCTCTCTAGCTCCTGTCCTTCCTCCAGGGCTGGCCTCTGCAGTCGCTATCTGCAGGTCTGCCTCCAGTCCCCGCTTCCCCACCCAATCTGGGGTTAACATTTTCTAACGTTCCCTGCAGGGTCTGAAGTGCAGCTGTTACTGCCATTTGGAAATAGGTTTTCAAAAAAAAAAAAAAAAAAAGAAAAGAAAAGAAAAGAAAGCTCAGCTCCTTCTTGGAAACACCCACAGTGCCATCCTCTGGTGAAAGTCGGGAATTCCACCTGCTGCCAGCTTCACTCTGCAGTTTAAGAATGGCCTTTAAATGTCTCCTTGGAGATACCTCCAAAGAACTCCCCGGCTCTGTGGCGGGAGTCTGGAGGTCGGCTCTGCTTCCCAGGTAGAAATTCTAGGAACTGAAAACGTCAAGTCGACAGGGAGTCTGGGTCCTCAAGGAAAAAGGAGGAAGGAATGTTCCACCACCAGGATCTGAGAATGAAACGCTCTTTCATTCTTTTGGTCAGCAGGTGAAGGTTTTGTTTGTTCCCTTCCTTGCTTGCTTATTTTTTGAGACAGAGTCTTGCTCTGTTACCCAGGCTGGCGTGCAGTGGCGCCATCACAGCTCACTGCAGCCTCCACCTCTCAGGTTCAAGTGATTCTCCTGCCTCAGCCTCCCGAGTAGCTGGGATTACAGGAATGAGCCACTACACTCAGCTAATTTTTGTAATTTCAGTAGAGATGGGGTTTTGCCATGATGCCCAGGCTGGTCTCAGACTCCGGAGCTCAGGCAATCTGCATGTCTTGGCCTCCCAAAGTGCTGGGATTACAGGTGTGAGCCACCGCGCCTGGCCAGCAGGTGAGTTTATTCTGCAAAATAAAAGTGGAATGAGCTTCACTCTCTCCCCAAAAATGGGTTCATTGGCAGGGAAGTGATGGTTGGAGAGACAAAAAGGCAGTGAGACCAGTACCCAGATTGGAACTCAATCTGCATTGGAGTTTTCTGCCCAAGAAAACAAGGAAATAAGAAACCATAGGCCTCCCAAAGGCCCAGAAGGGAGGATAACTTGAGGCCAGGGGTTCAAGACCAACCTGGGCAACATAGTAAGACCCCATCTTTCGTTTAAAAAAACAACAGCAGATGTTCACCAGTAGGTCCTAGTTGTTTATAGCTGGTATTTTCTCCATTAAGTACATTTAGATTCACTTATTCATTTTTATGGATTCATTTGTTCTTTCAACAGAGAGTTTTTGGTGCCAGGCACCAATCTCAGTGCTAAGAATACCAAATACGCAGAAGTTCCTGCAATTGTGGACCCAAAGGAGGCAACAGATAAATAAAATATGTAAGTAAAGTACACAGGATGTTAAGAAGGTGCTAAAACAGCCACAGACACAGAAAGTGACAAGGGTGACGGGGGACACCTGGATATGGCGAGGGACACTCTTTGGGTTCCCAAGGACAGCGGGAACTCCAGGCAGAGGGAACAGCCCGCACTAAGTCCCAGAGATGAAAGGGTGCTCATCAGGCCTGAGAAACCATCAAGGAGCAAATACAGCAGCAAGAGAGCAGGTGAGAAGAGCAGAGGAAGAAGACGCAGGGAGATCCCGGGGTCTGTTAGATACAGCGAACTCCAAGTTCCTCTTCGAAGCATCGGTCAGTCCCTATGCTCAGCTCTCTTATTCTTTCACTCACTCCATGTTAAAGTTAACTTCCCAGCAGTTTCAGTAAACAGCCTTTTCCACCAGTTCTAACCAGTTGTTCACATCCGTTCCCCTGGTCCCCTGCTCCGTCCTGACTCATCCCGGTCACCTGCTCCAGTCACCTGCTTTGACCCCTGGTAACCTGCTCTGACCTGTCCTGTAACTGTCCTTGCCACCAAACTACGCACCCCACCACTCCAGCTTGTACTCTTTAAAATACTGCTCTCTTTAAAATAGCCAATCAGAATTCACCTAGACTGTGCAGTCTAACCCTAGCCAATAGGGGAACGACACAGCAGTACAGGTGACCTCCATCAGGAATAAGAACCCCTCCCCCTCCCTGTCCAGGTGAGCACGCGCCATTGTTCCATCTGTGAGCCGCGCCCTGCTATAGAAGTCAGTTGCCTTGCTGAAGAAATTTGTATCCAAGGGCTACTTCTTTTGCAGCACCGAAAATTTACAAATAACAGGTCCAGATTCTACAGGAACTTACAGGCCATTACAGATGTTGACTTTTCCTCTGATGAAAGGGGACCCTTGCAGGTTTTTAAGGACACGATCTGCCTCCAGGTTGACCTCTGCACACACACCCTGCTGCACACTGAGGGCGAAAGGAAGGGCACGATGGTAGAAATGGGAGAACAGTTGAGAGGCTGTTGGAGTGACCCAAACAGAAAGAAGAGCGTGGACTGGACAAGGTGGCAGCAGTGCAGGTGGGGAGAGAGAGCTGGGCTCGGGAGGCAGTTTCAATTACCATCAGTCAACGGTAATCTGAAAACAGTAATGGAAAATTCCAGAAGTCAACAATTCGTAAGATTTAAATTGCATGCTATTCCAAGTGGCGTGATAAACTCTCTCACCATCCTGCCCTCTCCCACCCAAGGTACGAATCATCCTTTTGTCCAATGGATCCACGCTGTCTATGCCACCCACCCATTAGTTACTTAGTAGCTGTCTCAGTTATCGGATCCACTGTCAAGGTGTCACAGCATTGGGGTTCAAGGTCAGTAGCAACCCACCACATCATGATGCCTGCACCACCCACCTCACTTCTTCTCAAGACGTAGGCATCTTATCATCTGGTATCATCACAAGAAGAAGGGGAAGTACAGTACAAGAAGATATTTTGGCCGGGCGCAGTGGCTCACGCCTCCAATCCCAGCATTTTGGGAGGCCGAGGTGGGCAGATCATGAGGTCAGGAGCTCAAAACCATCCTGGCCAACATGGTGAAACCCCGTCTCTACTAAAAATACAAAAATTAGCCGGGTGTGGTGGTGGGCACCCCCCAGTCCCAGCTACTCGGGAGGCTGAGATAAGAGAATCGTTTGAACCCAGGAGGCGGAGGTCGCAGTGAGCTGAGATCGTGCCACTGCACTCCCGCCTGGCAGCAGAGCGAGACTCCGTCTCAACAACAACAACACAAAAAGATATCTCTGAGAAAGCGAGGTCACATTCACATACTTTTATTAAAGTGTATTATCGTGATTGGGTGCAGGGGCTGACGTCTGTAATCCCAGCACTTTAGGAGGACAATGAGGATAACTTCAGCCCAGGAGTCAGAGGCCAGCCTGGGCAACAGAGCGAAACCCTTGTCTCTACAAACAATCTGAAAAATAGCTAAGAAAGGAAAGAAGGAAGGAAGGAAGGAAAGAGAGAGAAAGAGAGAGAGAGAAAGAAAGAAAGAAAGAAAGAAAGAAAGAGGAAGGAAGGAAGGAAGATGGAAGAAAAAAAGAAAAGAAAGGAAGGGAGGGAGGGAGGGGAAAGGAAGGAAAGGAGGGAGGGAGGGAGGGGGGAAAGGAAGGAAGGGAGGGAGGGAGGAAGGAAGGGAGGAAGGAAGGGAGGGACGGAGGGGGAAGGAAAGAAGGAAGGAAGGAAGGGAGGGACGGAGGGAGGGAAGGATGGAGGGAGGGACGGAGGGAGGGGGAAGGAAGGAAAGAAAACAGGGCACGCTGCAAAGGCCAGCCAGGAGCTGAAGCTCTGATGGAGAGAAGGTTGTATCATGTCAGCCAGGTCAGTGATAGCAGGAGAAAATGTCAGGAAACCAAGACTAGGAGCAGCTTCAGAAACATCCCATGGTCCCCTAGAGAGGACAAAAGCCACCCAGGACACAAAGGCAAAGAAGCGTAGGTTTGAGGAGCACATTGGATGAGGCTTGGATGATGCCTGTTTTGGAATGCATGCCCCAGCCAGGCCTCCTTCTCAATGAGCCTCTCCTCACCCAGAGTCCCTGACACTCTAAACATGTTTTATTCCAAGAGGCCTAATGTCTCCCACGTTTGTTCCATCTGCCTCCCAGCGGACACAGCCAACTGAAGCAGAAGTGTGGTGGACACTGACACAGGGTCTGTGAATCCTTCCTATGTCAAGGATCCATCACATTCCCTCCTGAAACTCTGAAATAAGAGACAAAGACATTTGACGCTCAACGGCAGGGATGGGAGTGGAAAGGTTATCAAGTAGAGAAAGAACGTGAGGAGCGGCCCGGGGGTCGCATGTAAGAGAGTACACAGAGGAAGATGGATGAGAAGGAGGAACGGGGCAGACACAAAGACGAGCAGAAATGAGAGTGATCACCTCACACCTGATAGATGGAGAAAGAGGCCTCGGACCCTGGCTCTCCCGACCTCTACATTCAGTGCCACCATGTTGCACAACTTCAGAGATCTCATGTACCTCATGGTCCATGCAAATGATACCTTTGGAATTGTGCAGTGCACAGCTTGTGCGACTGAACGTGGCAGACCTGTCTCTAGGTATACTTCATTCCTGTGACCATGACATTGCCTCTAGTGTCTTCACAGTAATCCTTCTCCATGAGCTAGCACAGTGGGTTTCTGTTTCTTTCCAGCACAAGACTTTTGATCAAGCACACGCTCAGGAGGCAAAGACCATTATGCTGGATTTCTACTCCCTTGACTGACTGCCTCTAAGACCATCAGTATCTCTGTGTTGTAGATTTCCAGGAAGTGTCCTTCACCTGAGGACACTGGACTTAACCATTTGAGGACTTGAAAAGCAAGTATACACAGTCTGCTATGGCCGGGAGAACCGGCCATCCTCTTCTATAATGGAATTTGTGGTCACGGTCTTTTCCTGTATGTGAGTAGGGTGTTGGCACATAGACCTAAAAAGCTAAGACTCAGAAAGATTGTGGTCTGAAACACTGGGAAACTAGTTTGGCAAAGACCTGAGATTTCCCCAGGTTAGGAAATTCTGATTCCATGCTGACTGGCTGGTGGATCCCATATCTGGGATCACCTGATTCCTGCATAAAATCCTCATCCCTCCTAAACAGATTCAGCTGCATGCATATCGCCGCTCCACTGGTCCCTACCATCTTTGCCCGAAAGAGAAGCACGTAATACACAATGAAGCCTATAGGCACCTAAGCAGAGAGAGCCAGGTGATCAAGGGTGTCTGAAAATCACTTTCCTGGCTGGCCACCGTGGCTCACAGCAGTAATCCCAGCACTTTGGGAGGACAAGACAGGCAGATTGCTTCAGCTCAGGAATTCAAGACCAGCCTGAGCAACATGGCGAAACCCCGTCTCTACCAAAAAGTACAAAAAATTAGCTGGGCATGGTGGCACACACCTGTGGTCCCAGCTATTCGGGAGGCTGAAGTGGGAGGATGGCTTCAGCCCAGGAAGTGGAGGTTGCTGTGAGCTAAGATGGCATCACTGCGCTCCAGCCTGGGCAACACAGTGAGATCGTGTCTTTAAACAAAGAAAGAAAAGAAACGTATTTTCCTCTTCCCTTCTTCTTCCCTCTCCAGCTGGCTGGAGTCTGAGGTCCCCTGCACTTAAGCCTCCAATTTATCTATGTTGCAGCTCATGAAAAGAAATGTTTAACAGCAAGCCTTATATTCATTCGTATTTCATGCACCTTCCTATGTTAGACAAAGTACATTCCTCAAAAGAAATCCCCCCCCTCATTCTAAGCACATTGCAAAGCCCACTCTTTGCATATGCGTTGGTTTTGTGACTATCACAGTCTCCTCCCCCACCCCAGGCTGCCACTAATAAATCAAATCACTTAATGCTGTTTTGAATAAATGGAAAGCTCAGAGTGCAATTCCAGCGCTGCGGGGTTAGGCATCTGCTTGACGGAGGGAACATTCTTCACAAGATGCATTTCTGTTTCCTCGAGTGATCATTAAAAACAGAAATTGAGCCATATATTGATGGACTCAAACTACAGCACATACATTTTGTGGATTCTAAAAACAACCAACCGAAAAAAAACAAAAAATGATGGAAACGCTGAGAGCCAGCCTGAGTGTTGCCTGGCATTCTGGCGCGTGAGGTCTCAAACGGCGGTTCTCAGAGTGGGCCTCAGCCCAGCCACAGCAGCAGACCCTGGGAATTTAGGGGACGTGAACATTTGTGAGCCTCACCCCCACACCTACTGACTAGACACTCTGGGTTCCGAGGTTTTTTGGTTTTGTTTTTGAGACAGAGTCTCGCTCTGTAGCCCAGGCTGGAGTGCAATGGCACAATCTCAGCTCACTGCAACCTCCACCTCCCAGGCTCAAGGGATTCTCCTGCCTCAGGCTCCCCAGTAGCTGGGATTACAGGCACACACCACCACACTCAGCTAATTTTTGTATTTGTAGTAGAGACGGGGTTTTACCATGTTGGCCAGGTTGGTCTCGAACTCCTGACCTCAGGTGATCCACCCACATTGGCCTCCCAAAGTGCTGGGATTACAGACTTGAGCCACCACGCCCGGCTGGGTTCTGGAGCTTTAAACTAAGGTTTTAACAAGCCCTCTAGGTAACGCCAATGAATGGTCAAGTTTGAGAACCAACCCAAATGCCCATCGATGATAGACTGGACAGGGAAAATGTGGCACATATACACCATGGAATATTATGCAGCCATCAATAACGATGAGTTCATGTCCTTTGTAGGGACATGGATGAACCTGGAAACCATCATTCTCAGCAAACTGACACAAGAACAGAAAATCAAACACCGCATGTTCTCACTTATAGGCGGGTGTTGAACAATGAGAACACATGGACACAGGGAGGGGAGCATCACACACTGGGGTCTCTTCGGGGGGAAAATAGGGGAGGGACAGCAGGGGGTGGGGAGATGGGAAGGGATATTATAGGGGGAAATGCCAGATATAGGTGATGGGGAGGAAGGCAGCAAATCACACTGCCATGTGTGTACCTGTGCAACAATCTTGCATGTTCTTCACATGTACCCCAAAACCTAAAATGCAATAAAAAAAAGAAAAAACATTAAAATCAGCTGGGCATGATGGCACTTACCTATAGTCCCAGCAATTCAGGAAGCTAAGACAGGAGGATTGCTTGATGGACCCAAGAGCTCAAGGCTTCAGTGAGGTGTGATGGCACCACTGCATTCCAGCCTGGGTGACAGAGCGAGAACTCTGTCTCTAAAAAATATAAAATGAAAACACTGATGAAGTTCCTTCACCATGCCAGCAAGTGAGGCTTTGGAGTGGAGTAAGAACTGGTCACTGCCTACAGTTTTGTGGGAGAGAGCGCTAGAAAATCCTACGGACAATTATCTGTCATAGGTGTTAACACACACATAGGCCAAGCATGGGGTGAACACAAAGGGAGCCCTCACTCTGGCTAGGGTAACACAAGGGACATCCTCAGGGAGAAAATCCTTAAAGTTGGCTCGAAAGAGCGGGGTGGGGGGGCGTTGTGTAGGAAGGAGTGAAAACTACGCATTAGATTAGGAGAGCCACACGTGAAAAAAAAAAAAAGTTGCGGGGGCGAGATTATTAAGGGGACTGGATGAGTCCGGGGAGCTCAGATACACATGTGGGAGGCTGGTTGCTTTAAGACCATGTTTCATGCTCCAGGGCCAGCGAAGATCCCAATTTGTGCAAAAAAAATACATGCTGGGGGGTTCAGAGTTATATTCAAACCCTGTACGCAGACCAGCTGTGACCTGCCTGCTCTCTGCCTGGGAAGGGTTTTAAAAAGTCAGCTCCTCATCAAACGCTGGAATTTATTTTCTTTTTTTTGAGATAGGGTCGTCTTGTTCTGTTGCCCAGGCTGGAGGGTAGGATGCAATCACACCTCATTTGGGCCTTGAACTCCTGGGCTCAAGCCATCCTTCAACCTAAGCCTGCCAAGTAGCTGGGGCTACAGGCACACACCGCCATGTCCCACTAATTTTTTTGGTTTTGTTTTTGTTTTTTGGTAGCGATGGGGTCTCACTACGTTACCCAGGCTGGTCTTGAACTCCTGGATTCAAGTGATCCTCTCACTTTGGCCTCCCAAAGTGCTGGGATTACAGGTATGAGATACAGCACCCAGCCTGGAATTTTCTTTTATAATATCTTTTTTTGGGGTGGGGAGGAAACAGAGTTTCACTCTTGTTGCCTAGGCTGCAGTGCAATGGCATGATCTCAGCTCACTGCAACCTCTGCAATCTCTGCCTCCCAGGTTCAAGCAATTCTCCTGCCTCAGCCTCCTGAGTAGCTGGGATTACAGGCATGTGCCACCACGCCCAGCTAATTTTTGTATTTTTAGTAGAGACAGGTTTTCACCACGTTGCCCAGGCTGGTCTTTAACTCCTGACCTCAGGTGACCCATCTGCCTTGGCCTCCCAAAGTGCTGGGATTACAGGTGTGAGCCACCATGCCCAGCCTTCTTTTATGACACCTTATCGTCATTTTCCACTTCAGGGCTGGGGTGCTTACTGCCTCCTGAGGCGGCATATCCCGTCTTTGAACAAACACTCCCAGAAAGATCATTTTCTGTTTCACTCTATTGCCCTGCCATCTCAGTCCCCTGAACCTAGAACTGCCTCCCGTGTGGCTCTTCAAAATCTGCTGTTTCCCACCCAAGTGCCCAGGAACAGGTGAGTGAGCACAGGAGCTGGAGCATCTGACGCTGGAACACTAGGAGGAATGAGCTGCTGCTCCACTCCACAGCACAAAGGAATCTGTCGTTGTGATGCACCAGAGAGATCAGACACGACGGACTGCACACCGCCCAGTGTCAATGACATCGACGTGACACTCTAGGACTGGCAAAAGGACACCAGAACGGCTGCTGCCGGGGGCACGGGGTGGAGCACAGAACACTTGAGGAATTTGATGGAAATGTTCTAACGCTTACCGTGCTTGTGGTGACACAGGTTCATACATTTGTTACTCATCCAACTGTCTGCTGTCGAGGGGCGCATGTGACTTGTGCAAATGAAACCTCCACAAAGTTAGTTTTAAAAGTGGTTTTTGGTTTTTTTTGAGACAGTTTCACTCCATTGCACAGACTGGAATGCAGAGGCATGATCTCAGCTCACTGCAACTTCTGCCTCCCGGATTCAAGTGATACTCCTGCCTCAGCCACGTGAGTAGCTGGGATTACAGGTGCCTGCCACAGTACCCAGCTAATTTTTGTGTTTTTAGTAGAGACAGGGTTTCATCATGTTGGCCAGGTTGGTCTCAAACTCCTGACCTCAAGTAATCCGCCTGCCTCAGCTTCCCAAAGTGCTGGGATTACAGGCGTGAGTCACCGCACCCAGCCTTAATGTGTTATTTTAAGTTGATATCAGAACTTCTGGATTTCAGGTTGGAGTATGGGGCAAGATCTTAAAGCAAGTACTCCCTCTAGTGTCAAATTCCTTATCTGTGTGCAGTTAAGCATGTCGATGCTTGGGGTGAAGTCTATGCATGTACAAATAGAACCAGCTGTCTTAATGGAAACTTCCACAGGGATGCCTGCAAAGCTCTCCATACCAGACCAGTTCCTAGTGCTTCTGCATTCAGAAAGCCAGGCACGTGCCGACCGGGGCCCTCATAGCAGGTGGCAGGAGTAGTATCATGAAGGAAAAGATAAAAACCAGAGACTATAAGGCCAACATCCCATACTGGGCAGGAAGTCTTCCCAGCACACCTACCAGATGGCCAGCCAGTGATGATGGTGATGATAATCGTGGTGATGGTGATGATGGTGATGGTGATGATGGTGGTGATAATGGTGGTGATGATGGTGATGGTGATAATGGTGGTGATGGCAATGATGATGGTGGTGATGATGGTTATGTTGATGATGGTGATAATGGTGGTGATGATGTTGATGGTAATGATGGTGGTGATAATGGTGATGATGATGATGATGATGATGATGGTGATGATGGTGATGGTGATAATGGTGGTGATGGCAATGATGATGGTGGTGATGATGGTGATAGTGATGATGGTGGTGATGGTGATGGTGATGGTAATGATGGTGGTAATTATGGTGATAATGGTGGTGATGGCAATGATGGTGGTGATGATGGCGATGGTGGTGATGATGGTGATGGTGATGGTGGTGATGATGATGGTGATAGTGGTGATGATGGTGATGGTGATGATGGTGATGATGGGGATGCTGATGATGGGCATGGTGATGATGATGGTGATTATGATGATCATGGTGATAATGAGGATGGTGGTGATGATGGTGATGGTGATGGTAATGATGGTGGTAATGATGGTAATAATGGTGGTGATGGCAATGATGATGGTGGTGATGACAGTGATGGTGATGGTAATGGAAATGATGGTGGTAATGATGGCGATGGTGATGGTGGTGATGATGATGGTGATAGTGGTGATGATGGTGGTGATGATGGTGATGGTAATGATGTTGGTGATGTTGGTGATGGTGGTGATGATGGTGATAGTGATGATGGTGATGGTAATGATGGTGGTGATGATGATGGTGATGGTGATGATGATGGTGATAGTTATGATGGTGATGGTGATGGTGGTGATGATGGTGATGGTAATCATGGTGGTGATTGTGGTGATGATGGTGATAGTGGTGATGATGGTGGTGATGGTGGTGATGATGGTGATGATGATGGTGATGGTAATGATGGTGGTGATTGTGGTGATGATGGTGATGGTAATAATGGTGATGATGATGGTGATGGTGATGATGGTGATGGTGGTGATGATGGTGATAGTGATGATGATGGTGATGGTGATGATGGTGGTGATGGTGGTGATGGTGGTGATGATGGTGATGATGATGGTGATGGTAATGATGGTGGTGATTGTGGTGATGATGGTGATGGTAATAATGGTGATGATGATGGTGATGGTGATGATGGTGATGGTGGTGATGATGGTGATAGTGATGATGATGGTGATGGTGATGATGGTGGTGATGGTGGTGATGGTGGTGGTGATGGTGATGATGATGGTGATGGTAATGATGGTGGTGATTGTGGTGATGATGGTGATGGTAATAATGGTGATGATGATGGTGATGGTGATGATGGTGATGGTGGTGATGATGGTGATAGTGATGATGATGGTGATGGTGATGATGGTGGTGATGGTGATGATGATGGTGATGGTAATGATGGTGGTGATTGTGGTGATGATGGTGATAGTGGTGATGATGGTGGTGATGGTGGTGATGGTGGTGATGATGGTGATGGTAATGATGGTGGTGATTGTGGTGATGATGGTGATAGTGATGATGATGGTGATGGTGATGATGGTGGTGATGATGGTGATGGTGATGATGGTGATAGTGGTGATGATGGTGGTGATGGTGGTGATGATGGTGATGGTAATGATGGTGGTAATTGTGGTGATGATGTGATAGTAATGATGATGGTGATGGTGATGATGGTGGTGATGATGGTGATGGTAATGATGATGATGGTGGTGATGATGGTGATGGTAATGATGGTGGTGATGGTGGTGATGATGGTGATAGTGATGATGATGGTGATGGTGATGATGGCGGTGATGACAATGATGATGATGATGGTGATGGTAACAAACATCCTGACTCTTCTTCCTTAACCTAGAAGCACCCTTAGATTCCTTTGAACCAAAGCATTTAGGGGAGCCACCAACCACTGATCTGAGGTCACACTGGAAATGAAATATAATCCTAGTGTTGATGAGAAAAGCATTTTACAATGAGGCACAGTCTTGTTCTCCTTAACATCATCTGTCCATTCAATGCTTCTGAGTATCCACCACACTCCAGATGCTATGCTGGAGACTGCAGACGTCGAAGACGAGCCAGCCACTGCCCCAGGGAGTTTATGTTCTAAGAGCAGGTCAGCACCCTGCCAAATAAGGTTATATCACGAATGCAAACAGAAACATCGTGTGGTCCTGAAGAAACGCAGTGAAATGTGTTTTGCTTGGTGGGGGGTGACAGTGTGCTGACTCCAGAGGGATAAAAAGAATGTTCCAGATGGAGAAGAGGATGGGGATGTGAGGGTTGGAAGGACCTGCCAATTTCAGGGATCAGCTAGGAGACTCGAGTGGCAAGGAGAGCAAAGGGCATGAGGCAAACGATGGAGAGACGAGGCTGGGAAACTCCGCTGGGGTCAGATCGAGAAGGACTTTATAAACCAGGTTGAGTTTGGATTCCGTCTTAAATGCAGTGGAGAGCCAGGGAGGGGTTTTAAGTAAGGGCGTGACAGACACATCTACATTTCAGAAGGAATGGTCTGGCTGTAGTGATAGGCTCAGACTGAAAGAGGGAAAACCAGGAATCTTTTCAATAGCCTGGTCAGGAGATGAGGGTGTCCTAAAATAAAGCAATGGAGATGTAGAGGACATTCCTTAAGGACATGTAAAAGATGCATTTGGAGATCAACTGGGCAGGGCAGAGAAATCAAACAAGGATGATTCCAGATTTCTGTCGTGGGAGGTGCCATTCAGCCAACTACAGCTAACAATTATAGTAGGCAGAGGTGGTGGGGGGGTGGCATGCAACGGACACCTTTTTCCAAGCTTCTGCTTGAGTCTAGAGTTTGAGACCAGCCTGGGCAACACAGCAAAACCTCATCTCTACAAACATTTAAAATAGCCAGGCATGGTGGCAAGAGCCTTTAGTCAAGCTACTTGAGAGGCTGAGGTAGGAGGATGACTTATGCCCAGGAGTTTGAGGTTTCAGTGAGCTGTGATCATGCCACTGTACTCCACCCTGGGTGACAACATGAGACCCTGTCTCTTAAAAAAAATAGAAACAGGCCAGGTGCAGTGACTTACACCTGTGATCCCAACACTTTGGGAGGCTGAGGCAGGTAGATCACCTGAGGTCAGGAGTTTGAGACCAGCCTGGCCAACAGTAAAACCTTGTCTCTACTAAAAATACAAAAAATTATACGGGTGTGGTGGTACATGCCTGTAATCCCAGCTACTCGGGAGGCTGAGGCAGGAGAATTGATTGAACCTGGAAGGCAGAGGTTGCAGTGAGCCGAGATTGTGCCACTGCATCCCAGCCTGGGTGACAGAATGAGATTCCACATCAAAAAAGAAAGAAAAAAAGAAACAAAGACCCCTTTGACCTCTTTGGGGCAGCTCTGACCTAGCTCTTGGGACATGCCAAGCCCTGATCCCATTTCGGATGTCCAAAGGCAGCCATAATGTCTCAAGCTTCTCGTGGTGACTTCCTTGTGCTCAGTAACTCTGGTCCTCTTGTTCCTTCACTCCTAATAGAACAAACATCCACGAATGACACACGGGGTGGGTCTCCTTTTCAAAACCCCACACCGGGAAAAGACTGACCCTTTTAAGGTTTTAAGTATTTTTTTTTTTTTTGAGTGACAAGGTCTCATTCTGTTACCCAGGCTGGAGTGCAATGGTGTGGTCACGGCTCACTGCAGCCTCAACCTCGCAGCCTCAAGCAATTCTCCAATCTCAGCCTCCTGAGTAGCTCGGACCACAGGTATGCGCCACCACGCCCAGTTAATTGTTTTTTTTCTGTAGTGACGGGGTTATTGCTATGTTTCCCAGGTTGGTCTCGAACTCTTGAGCTCATTCTCAAGCAATCCCCCCACCTTGATCTCCCAAAGTGCTGGGATTACAGGCACGAGTCACGGCACCAGCCTAAACATCTTTTTTAATAGACTATAACATCGGCGCATGGTGTTGAAAATACATAAAACAAATAACATTTTAAAAACTGCTCATAATCCTATTAATATTTGAGAATATTTCTATTTTTCTTCTATTCATATAGATATGTGTTTTATGTACTTAATTTTGTAGTATGAGCATTTTTCTAGGTCTCTTATATTTCCTGGAAAATATGCTTTTTAACTGGCTAGAGTTCAACATGAGTGTCCTTACGTTAAGTTAGCTCCTGAAGTGTACATTTAGTATGTTTCTGTGTCTGTATGTGTGCGTGTATATGTTGTTTTGTTGTTTTTGCTATTATAAAACCCTGTGCCGAGTATGCTTCTGTATAAATCTTGGGTAATCTTTCCTAATTTTTTTTTTGAGACAGGGTCTCACTGTGTCAACCAGGCTGGAGTACAGTGGCATGGTCAGACTCAACCTTACCAGCTCAGGTGATCCTCCTACCTCAGCCACCCATGTACCTAGGACTGCAGGTACACACCACCATACCTGACCAATTTTTTTTATTCTTTGCAGAAACAAAGTCTCTCTGTGTTGCCCAGGCTGATCTCGAACTCTTGGGCTCAAGCAATCCACCCACCCCGGCCTCCCAAAGTGCTGGGACTGCAGGTGTTTGAGCCACCATCCCAGCCTCTAATTGTTTCTTTAAGATAAATTACTGCTATTGTCCAAAGATTAAAAGACTTATTTGAAACCAGGTGCAGTGGCTCACGCCTGTAATCCCAGCACTTTGGGAAGCTAAGGCGGGAGAATCACTTGAGGTCAGGAGTTCGAGATCGGCCTGGCCAACATGGCGAAACCCCATCTCTACTAAAAATACAAAAATGAGCCAGGTGAGGTGGCACATGCCTGAAATCCCAGCTATTCAAGAGGCTGAGGCAGGAGAATCACTTGAGCCTGGGAGGCGGAGGTTGCAGTGAGCCAAGATCACACCACTGCACTGCAGCCTGGGCGACAAAGATTCAAAAAAAGAACTTCGGGAGGCCGAGGCGGGTGGATCACGAGGTCAAGAGATCAAGACCATCCTGGTCAACATGGTGAAACCCCGTATCTACTAAAAATACAAAAAATTAGCTGGGCATGATGGCGCATGCCTGTAATCCCAGCTACTCAGGAGGCAGAGGCAGGAGAATTGCCTGAACCCAGGAGGCGGAGGTTGTGGTGAGCAGAGATCACGCCATCGCACTCCAGCCTGGGTAACAGGAGCGAAACTCTGTCTCAAAAAAAGAGACTTATTTGAGCATGTTTAAGGGTGTTACTTAAAACAAACTTCTTCCTAATAGACAAAGGGATGATTTTATCCCTTCTCTGGTTGACTGGAGAGGCAAACACGTGGCCACACTTCTCACAGCCTCGAGTTTCTGAAAGACATTTACGGACTCTTTCTTGGTGGAAATCTGAAACTCTTTACTCCGTCTGGAATGGGCGTCCCCTGTGACTTACAACTGGCCTGCGCCAGCTCGGTGGCTGCAAATGCTGTCATCACGGGCCATCAAACAAATGGAAAGAAACTGCCTGGGTCACTGAGGCTCTGAGCAGATACCAGGGAACAGTGGCTGCTCTCTGCTTCCAAAGGAAGATGTTGTTTCAGTGACATCCAGAAACGCTTTCACAAAGTCCTTCTGCTCCCCAGGACATTGCTATCAAGCCTGGGGCCTGCCTGCCCTGCTTATTCTCTGAGACTGTCCTTCCTGAAATGCAATGGCTGGCCAGCCAAGTCCCCGGCTGCCTCCCCAACCCTGAGCAAAGATCATGGGGCATGGTAACCGACCAGCATTCAAGGAATGCGAGCACCATGCCTTGGCCCAGATCATAAACTCCTGGTCCAAGGGCTGGACGAGCTTCAGATGGCTGTGTGCAAATCAGCCCACTCTAGTACCTCTCTCCTTGACAACTATAGCATCTTTTCTTTTCTTTCTATCTTTCCTCTCTGTCTCTCTCTCCCCCGCCTTTCTCCCTCTCTCTTTCTCCCCCACTCCTTTTGACCTACGGCCGGGCGCAGTGGCTCACGCCTGTAATCCCAGCACTTTGGGAGGTCGAGGTGGGCAGATCGCTGGAGGTCAGGAGTTCGAGACCAGCCTGGCCAACATGGTGAAACCCCGTCTCCACTGAAAGTACAAAAATTCCCTGGGTACGGTGGCGCATGCCTGTAATCTCAGCTACTCGGGAGGCTAAGGCAGGAGAAATGCTTGAGCCTAGGAGGCGGACGTTGAAGTGGGCTGAGATCGTGCCACTGCACTCCTGCCTGGGCGACAGGAGACCGTCTCAAATTTTAAAAACGGACTTACTAATTAGTAGGGCCTGGGGAGCAAAGATGCAGCATGGTGTTAATCCCACCCATGTGTAAATCCCTCTAGAATACTCATGTCCAGACCGCAGAAGAAGAGGTCTGCCCCATGCATGCTCAGAGCCCTGAACCAAAGGGAAGAAGGAGGCATAGGGAGGAGCCGCACATGCCCCTTCCTCGCAGCAGAGGTAGCCCCAGAAAGGGTGGCTGGAAGACAACGGTGAAACTAAGTGGAAATACGCAATGCAATTGACAGGGCGAGCACACATCTGTGCTAAAGACACTTGAAGACAAGAGACCGAAGAGCAGGGAGACAGGCTTTCATCCCAAGTTTTGGTCCAAGCCGGGCAGACAGATGGTGTCTTATTTTAGGAGGGTCATTTTGGCACAATAAGGAGAATTGCAGAAGACTTTGAAGCTGTAGGATGTTAGAAAGATGCCACAAGTGTCTGGCTGGGCGTGGTGGCTCATGCCTGTAATCCCAGCATTTTGAGAGGCTGAGGCAGGTGGATCTCCTGAGCTCAGGAGTTCGAGACCACCCTGGGCAACATGGTGGAACCCTATCTCTACTAAAATACAAAAAATTACCTAGGCATGGTGGCATGCACCTGTAGTCCCAGGTACTCGGGAGGCTGAGGCAAGAGAATTGCTTGAGCCCCAGAGGCGGAGATTGCAGTGAGCCGAGATCACACCATTGCACTCCAGCTTGGGTGACAGAGTGAGACTCTGTCTCAGAAGAAAAAAAGGAGGGGGGGAGAGAGACAGAGAGGAAAGATAGAAAGAAAAGAAAAGATGCTATAGTTGTCAAGGAGAGAGGTACTGGAGTCCACACCACAGGTGGGGCAGATGGAGAAGGGAAGAGGAGAACTCAGGAGATGTGAAGGAAGTAGAATTGATAGGGCTTGATTTGTAGGACATTCAGGTGAGGACATTGAAGAGACTCCCCTTTCCTTAAATAACAATGACAATAATAACTGCTACAAAGGGATTTTGTGGATCATGTTAAATGACACATACAGAGTGTTATTAACTTGGAACAGTATCTGGCTGAGTTAGGCTCGTCGAGTTTAGGTCCTGAAATAAGTATGAGTTACACCAATATCACTATCATACAAGTTTGCATGTCAAGGCCAAAAATACAGATTCGGTAACAACAGGTGGATGTCAGTTCAGGGCATCAGAGTAGACCTGACTGCCCAAAGCACACAGGCACAGCCAGGAGACTGGAGAGCAGGAGGTAAAAGGGGGCACCCATGCTAAGGAGCTGCCTGAGAGGGATTTGTGGAAGAGTGAGAAAAAAACCACTCAGGTTGAACCAGGTAAGAAGACGTCACGGAAGCCAAGAAGGAGAAGCGTGTTGAGAAGGAGACGTGCTCGGCACTGCAGTCAGGTCAGCTGGGATGAAGATGGACAAAGGTCTGGTGGATGTGGCTACAAGGAAGTCACAAGGCAGAATGTCTTAAGGCGGCAGTTCCCCAACCCGTTTTGACACCAGGGACCAGCTTCGTGGAAGACAATTTTCCCATGGACCAGTGCAGTTGGGTGAGGGTGAGGATGGCTTGGGGGTGACTGAAGCACATTACATTTTGTGTGCATTTTATTCCATTATGACACTGTAATAGATAATGAAATAATGCTACAACCCACCATCACGTAGAATCGGCGGGAGCCCTGAGTTTATTTTCCTGCAACTAGACAGTCCCATCTGGGGGTGATGGGAGACAGCGACAGGTCATCAGGCGTCAGATTCTCATCAGGAGCCCCGAGCCCAGATCCAGCGCATGCACAGTTCACAGTAGGGTTTGCTCTCAGATGAGATTCGAAGGCTGCCACTAATCTGACAGGAGGCGGAGCTCAGGCAGAGATGAGTGACAGGAAGCAGCTGCAAATACAGATGAGGCTTCGCTCACTCGCCCAAGGCTCACCTCCTGCTGTGCGGCCCGGTTCCTAACAGGCCACGGACCCAAACCGATCCATGGCTCGGGGACTGACGACCTCTGTTTTAAGGAGTGAAGGTGAAATTGCAGTGAATGGAAAGGACAGTGGCATTCATGGAAGATGTTTGTCACCGCATTGTAAATCGTGGAGGAAAAGGGGCACAATCTAAGTGCTCGATGAAAGGGGATCACATATGTACAACTATCTTACACTTTCCTTCATGGCATTATCTAAAAATACATTTCAAACAATTGTTATTACATAGCAGAGTTATAAAAGAGGGATGGAGGCCGGGCGTGGTGGCTCACGCCTGTAATCCCAACACTTTGGGAGTCCGAGGCAAGCAGATCGCTAGAGGCCAGGAAACGAGACCGTCCTGGCCAACATGGTGAAACCCCGTCTCTACTGAAAACACAAAAAATAGCTGAGCGTGGTGGTGGGCGCCTGTAATCCCAGCTTCTCAGGAGGCTGGGGCACTAGAATCACTTGAACCTGAAAGGCAGAGGTCACAGTGAGCCAAGATCACCCCGCTGCACTGCAGCCTGGGCAACAGAGTGAAACTGTGTCTCAAAAAAAAAAAAAAAAGAAAGAGAGATGAATGAGTGAACAAAGACAGCAAAAAGACACGGTTTTCAAAGTAAAGCAGAAAGGCTTTTTAAAAGCCTGTTACAACACAAAGGAAAAACAGGCGAGCGGAAAGCAACTGAGACCTCAGCCTGAGAGGTGTCGACTCCAGAGAATCTGACAAGAGCAAGGAAGACAGCTCAAGGGCTGGCAAGAATCAGAGAACACAAGTAAGAGCAGGATGTGGTCCAAAAGCATCAGTGCCGTAGGATGCGGCTGCATGACTTTGCACCAAGGGTAATGGGGAAAACCTGGGAAGTGCACATTCTCATGGGGACTCTGTGTTATGACTTCGCTCATTTCCCCAGCAGGTAGGCAGCTCCATGAGGACTGGGGCTTTCCTCTCCTCCTCTCTTTGGGATTCCCAGTTCTTAGCACACTGCCTAATAGACCTAAAGATAACAAGAGTGTAAGAAAACTCACAAGATTATTACTAATGTGAAGATTAAGTGAAAAAAATAAAAATACCTGCAATATAATATCTCCATTCAAATAGCCACCATTCTAAAACTGTGCACAGGAAAAAAAGATACAAAATTTTAAGAGTGTATTAGAGTCTGGGATTGTGAATGTGAAATTTTTTCTTTTCTTTGTTTCCCTAACTCTTCATACAAGATTTATAATATGTTTGATTATGTTAAAACACATGCAAATACCAGAGAGAGGAAGGAAGGAAGGAAGGAAGGAAGGAAGGAAGGAAGGAAGGAAGGAAGGAAGGAAGGAGGGAGGGAGGGAGGGAGGGAGGGAGGGAGGGAGGGAGGGAGGAGAAAGGAGGGGAGGAGGGAGGGAGGAAGGAAGGGAAAAGGGAGGAAAGAATGAAAGGAAAGGAAGGAGGGAGAGCTAGTAAGTGTGAACCTTGGAACCAGACGATTGGGTGTAGATCCCAGCCATGCCACTTACTGACCGTGTGACATTAAATAAGTTCCTTAACCACTCGGTATGTCAGTTTCCTCATCTATAAAATGGATCTAATATCCAGGAATTCTCTAAGGAAGCAACCCAACAATTTGCGTTAGCTCATCCTTCTTCACTGTGGGCTACTGGGTCCCAGCACCATTAATAAACTAATGCTGTGAGGTTTGAGTGGCATTGCACTTATCCTCAAACTCTTAAAATGGGTTGGAGCTCCCCTTTTGTGGAAATGTCCAGTTTGGTTTTTCCCCCCACAGTTCCAGCCTTGCTTATATTCCCCAGCTCTGACCCAAAGGACCTCACTTACAGACACACTGCTGCCCTCTGGAATAGTAAAAGCCAGGAACAGCATGGGTCCCCAAAAGCAGTTAGCAGCTGGCAGGCACTGGAGGCTGTAACTCCGTATCCTGCTGAGCCAAGTATCCATCTTTGACCTCCGAATGCTGCACACATTAACAAACAGGAAATAGGGTCTCCTTCCCAGTAATCTGCAACAACACCATCTTTACCCCCTAGAAAGCCTGAAAACTCTTGACACGGTCATCTCAGATTTCATGGCCATGGCATGGAGAAAAACAGAAAAATGTCATTTATGATGGTCCAAAGTGGCATGTGGCAATTCCCCTGCTCTGCTGGTTGTATCAGAAATTGCCTTTTTTTCTCTTAAGGAGTAGCAGAGGAGTATGCTACAGAACCCACGGGGTCCTTAAATCCTCCAAAGAGGAGTGGACCCAACACATTCCCCATCCCTGGACTCAATCCTGAACCCCTCTCCTCGCCTCTCACATTTTATCCTCCAGCTCTTAGAAATCCCAGCCGCCATCTCTAACTACTTCCTTCTTCCCTCTTCCTCCTTGCCCTCCAGATATGGTACGTGGGTAATGTTCCCACAGAGCCCTTGGGGAGCTTTTTCAAAAACTCAGTGCCTGGGCTATGCTCAGCCATGGCTGCTGTGGCTAGTGCAGGAGACCACAGGGAAGGTGGCTGGGAAGGGAAGATGGATATAAAGTAGAAAAGAGCAAAGACAATCTGCAGCCCACGGGGATGGGCTGGATCATGCACCTCATCGTCTCATCGTCCCTATGCAGTCTCATCATCTCTATGTCTCCACCTTCAATGATGAGGCTGATCTGTAGGAGAAAGAAGCAGGTGCCCTTCCTCATGGAGCCACATGCACACTTGGCCCAGGAATCAGAGAAGCCGAAGCCCATTAGGTGAAGCAGAGGTCGTGCCAGCCCACATGAGCTCCGGCAGAGAGGTCGTGCCAGGCCACATGGGCTCCGTCAGAGACATCGTGCCAGGCCACATGAGCTCCGTCAGAGTCCCATGGCTGCACTCATCTTCCCAGTGAATCACGAATATGGCTGCTGTTTCCCATTCACCTTCCAAATATTATGTACAACGTCCACCATGGCCCAGGTTAAGCCAGAACTAAGCAGGGAAGGTGTCTTGGTTTGTTTTCTGATGCTATAATAATTCCCAAGATTGAGTACTTTTAAAAGGAAAGTGGTTTATTTTGGCTTGGCTTCTGGAGGTTGGAAAGTTCAAGATCCAGCGGATACATCTGCCAGCTTCTGATGATGGCCTCATGCTGCAAATATTACATGGCAGAAAACATCACAGAGTAAGAAGAGCTCACGAGAGACAGAAAACATGGCTTTTTATAACAGACCTACCCTCGTGATAACTAATCACTCCCTTGATAATCCACTAATGTATAAATCTAGTCATGAAGGCCCAGCCCTCATGACCCAATCACCCCACAAAGGTCTATGCTCACAATGCCATTGCATTGGGGACCAACTTCCCAACACATGAACTTTTGGGGGACACATAACAGAACACATAAATCCCCTTCAAAGCATAATAGAAGGGGATTTCAGGAAACACAAATCCAGCTTCTCTCTCTCTCTCCCACCTTCCCTCTCCTTTCTCTTTTCCTTTCTCCCTGGAAATATCTCAAGGCATTTTCAGTCACGATGGTTTGCTCCTACGTAAATATAAATATTTCATAAGAGCCTATATGTGTTCAACTTCATGCTACTACTATGGAGCGTGGTTGTCATGGACTGAATGCGTCCTCCTAAAATTGACATGTTGGTCTTGTAACCCACAGTGTGATGGTAGTGGGAGATGGAGCTGTAGAGAGATGATTAGGTCATGAGGGTAGAACCCTCATAAATGGGATTGGTGCCCTTAAAAACGGAACCCTAGAGAGCTCTCTGCTCCCTGTCATGTGAGGACAGAGAGAAAATGACCGTCTGTGAACCAGAAACCAGCCTTCACCAGACACTGAATCTGCCGGCACCTTGATCTTGGGCTTCCAACATCCAGAGCTCTGAGAAATGAATGGCTTTTTATTTGTTTAAGCCACTTCATCTATGGTATTTTTGTATCGTCCATTGGCAGCACAAATGGACTAGGATGAAGGAGATGGGGTGGGGAGGAGAAAGAAGGAATAAAAGCTTTCTGGTAAAGTTAGTAGAGGAAAAATCCACAGTGGAAGTCTTCACCTATCACCCAAGCCAAAGGTACTAAGGGGTCCACATTGGCCCACTTCTGTTGGCTGAGCCCCTCTAGGTCAGAACCCAGGACCCTCAGCACTGCTAAGGGTATCTATGGCCTGCCCTGACAAAGGCCCATGAAAATAAGAGCTGTCCTTGGGTCCTGCAAAACTGTGACATCGTCCCTGGATTCTTTATGTTTAGAAAGGTTGGTCCCCACTGCTCCCAGCAACGCTTATCTCTGCGAAAACTAAAAAATTATAGACCCAATGAGCATCAGACCTTGAAAAGATACTAGCCTCGTAAGTTACAAGTGAAATTGAGGCGCTGGAGAGTCAGATAACTCGTCCAAGATCACTTAGTCAGGATGCAACAGGTTTATCCTTCTAAATCAAGTTTTCTGACTCCTGGCCAAGGTACTCTTTACCCTCTGGCAAGTTCCTCTGTGGAATAAAGACTGAGAAAGTCACCAGATTGGGCCCCCAAGGGATGGGCTTAGTCAGTGAAGGCTTATAGGGAAGCTTCCTAAAGGGGTCTTGCTAGTAATGCTTAAGTCTAGGATAGGTGGTCCCCTTTGGGAAGGTCAGAGTTCCTGCTAGCTTAAGTCTAGGATAGGTGGTCCCCTTTGGGAAGGTCAGAGCTCCTGCTAGCTGGAGAGGAGCCACAGATGCTGACCTGAAGAACTGACTTAACCCAGTAAAAATAAAATCTTCCCTCCAGTTGAAAGACTTTTCCTAACCCAGGCCCAACAAAACAGGTATTCCTCCATGAGATCCAAAGCAGATCTTTCTTTGAAGTAAGATTAATACCTCAGGGAAATAAAAGTCCATCTGCTCAGAAGGGATCATTTGGAATTGGGGCCCTCTTGTAGAATCTGCTGGCCTTTTAGCTGAAGCAGTTAACACGTGCTCTGCTGTCTCTTAGAGGGCTCAGAGATGAAACCCAGCCAGCCGCCACACTTCCCAGCACAGCCAAAAACAGTCTGCAGGGGCCCATCTGGAGCAAATCAGTCTCACTGGAGTGAAAAATAGCAGATGTCGGAGTGCGCCAGCAGCCCCGGGAAACCCCAGCCCTGCTGCCCTCTGCTCTGCCCTCACAAATCATCCTTGCACAGATCACTCATTTGCACAAGGCAGCCTCTTGGCTCCCAGCTTCCCTGCTGCCCTGGAGGGCCATCTGCGGCTGCAAAACAGGTTTGCAAGCTGGAAAGGAACCCTGGAATCTCCTTAGGGGCCATGATCCAGGAGGTTTCTGGGCTCCAAATCAAAAAAATATAGACTCATTGGACGTTTGAGCTCAAATGGACCCTCAGGGTCATTGGGTCCAACCTCACCACTTTACAGATGAGGAGGCTGAGGTCCTGACTCTAAGTCAGCCTTGAGAAGCTGGCAGTGACTGTCACTAAAGCCAGTCTTGGAAAAACTAAGCATTCAGGAGATTTTTCTCTCCCCTAAAGACCTTCTACTATAAGGCAGAGATGAGTATATAGATGGATAGATGGATACAGGGACAGATGGATGAATGGATGAGGTAGACAAATAAATGGAGGATGGATGGATGGATGGATGGATAAATGGATGGATGGATAGATAGAGAAATTGATTGATGGATAGATGGACAGATGGAGAAATGGATTTATGGATGGATGGATTGATGAATGGATGGATTGATGGATAGATGGATGGATGGATTGATGAATGGATGGATTGATGGATAGATGGATGGATGGATGGATGGATGGATGGATGGATGGATGGAGAAATGGATTGATGGATAGATGGACAGATGGAGAAATGGATTTATGGATGGATGGATTGATGAATGGATGGATTGATGGATGGATAGATGGAGAAATGGACTGATGGATGGATAGATGGAGAAATGGATTGATGGATGGATGGATGGAGAAATGGATTGATGGATGGATGGATGGAAAATGGACAGATGAAAGAGAAAAATTAAGACAGAGATAGTGAAAGCCAGATTGAGATATACAAAAAAAGAAAGGAAGAAGGGAGACATTGAAGAAGGAAGGAAGGGAGAGAAAGACAAACCAGGACATTTACCGTTATACCTTTGTCCCATGGGGAGTACTGGAGACTCCCTGGTGACCTGTTCTGAGGCTCTTTCCACCTTGTCACCCAGGCCAAAGCTGCTACAGGGACTTGTATTGACCTACTCACCTTAGCCATGTTCCTGAGCCACCAGTGTCAGGGCCCAGGACCCTCCCTACAGCTCACTATACCCATGCAAAAAAGAGCTTTTCCTCACAAGTTCACCAAGTCTTTGGAATCTGCCAGAGCCTACTTTCCAAACAGACCTACTCTTCCCTGCATATTCCCGAGATAAATTATGCCAACTTGGCCATGTTGGTGGAGGCTGGGTCCCTCTGAAGTTCTCCAGCTCCTGCCTCCCCTAAAGTAGCTTCCCTCACTGTGGCCATCCCAGAGCATGGCCTATCAGAAGGCACATTCCGATCTTTCCGGTACACCAGGGCAAGAAGCTGGGATACAGAAAGCCCTCTATCCTTGTGACAAGGCGGAGGGTCTAACTGAGCTGATGAACACAACCTGCCTGTGGATGGCAAAGCTGAAAGAGCACACTGTAACACACAATCACTGCGGCTTCAGGAGCTGCGCCTCCCCAGGGATAGAACCTTAGACCCCAACATCTCATCCACGTCTGATGATATCCAATCCCTTCCTGGCTTGCTGGAGTAGAACACCTTCAATGTTACCTGCCTAAGGACACAACTGGTCAGTGTCAGGCAGGTCAAGCCTTGCAGGTGAAATGAAAGGAACAGGAGGAAATTGGCTTATTCGATTAACTGTAAATTGAATGCTTTTTTTTTTTTTTTTACAATTAGGGCCCTAGGGATTCTGGAGCAAATAAGACAGACTTGGCAGGGTGAGGTGACTCATTACATGCCTGTAATCCTAGCACTTTGGGAAGCCAAGGCAGGCAGATCATGAGGTCAGGAGACCGAGACCACCCTGGCTAACACGGTGAAATCCCGTCTCTACTAAAAATATGAAAAATTAGCCGGGCATGGTGGCACGCACCTGTAGTCCCCGCTACTCAGGAGGCTGAGGCAAGAGAACTGCTTGAACTTGGGAGGTGGAGGTTGCAGTGAGCCGAGATCGCGCCACTGCACTCCAGCCTGGGTGACAGAGTGAGACTCCATCTCAAAAAAAAAAAAAAAAAAAAAAAAAAAAGATAGGCTCTTTGCTCTCAAAAATATTTTATTTTAGTGGAGGGAAATAAATACATAAGGAAAAATGCAATTTCAGATCACTGCAAGGACCATGAAGAAGGAGGAACCAGACAGCAGAATGGAAAGGGATGGGCTAAGGAGAGAGCACCAGCTACCAAGCTGACATCAGGGTGGAGAGAGGGGAGGGACTGGGCAGGAATCTGGGGAAGAGATTTGCTGGGAAGGGAAAGAGCCTCTGTAAAGGCCCTGGGGCAGGGGTGGGGAGGTAAAGTCATTGTGTAGTGGGGACAGAAAGAAGGCCAGAGAACAGTGGCTAAAGAAGACTAGAATGGGGAAAAGTGGAGAATGGGCTGGGCAGGAGGATGAGGGGGAACAAGCGGGAAATTTGAGTGTTCGTGTTCCCTCCTCAAGAGGGACTGGAATTGTGTTGCCAGTATTTGCAGCCTCCTGTTCATTTCTACCAGCAAGGTGATGATACAGGAGGTGGGCAGGGAAGTGCTGGGTAGAGAAGGGTGGGTCCCTTGCTGGGGCCCCACCCTCGGGCCTGTGCCCACAGACACTCCTGAATTTACACCCAAATGTTGCATTTTCCAAGACAACCCTGACCCACCACACCCCCATCCTGTGCCTATAAAAAACCCGAGACTCTAGTGGGCACAGACACAAGTGGCCACACGTGGAAAGGAACACACCAGCAGAAGAACACACTGACAGATATCAGCAGGCGCCGGCTGGCCATCTACAGTGAAAAGACATAGAGTTCAGCTGAGGGCAGTCAGAGGAGGGTCTGATGCTGAACTGCCCAACTCCCAGGGAAGACTGCCTTCCCACTCCATCCCCCTTCTAGCTCCCCATCCATCTGCTGAGAGCTACTCCCACCACTCAATAAAACCTTGCACTTATTCTCCAAGCCCACGTAGAATCCAATTTTTCTGGTACACTAGGATACTGAAAGCCCTCTGTCCTTGTGATAAGGCAGAGGGTCTAACTGAGCTGATTTAAATTTAAAGAGCGCACTGTAACACACACCCACTGGGGCTTCGGCGCTGTAAGCATTCACCTGCAGACACTGCCATGGGGTTGAAGCCCCACAGCCTGCCAGGCTGCATGCTCCCCTAAAGGTTTGAGCAGCAGAGCACTGAAGAAGTGAGCCATACCCCCATCACGTGCCCTACAGAGGAGATAAGGGAACTTTTTCCATTTTACTGGTAACTCGCCCACAGGAGGTTTCTGGCAAGAACCTCCTGTGCCAGATTGTATTTTCCAAAAATAGCCACGGCCATGTTTCTACTCCTACATGCTCTTCAAGACCCTCATCAACTGCCCCATCAAGAGGCACAGTCTACATCCTCCCCACCACAAACCTAGGTGGGCCCACAAGACTTCCCCAACTCATAGAACACTGCAGAACTGACCCTGTGGGACTTCTAAGGCCAGGTCATAAATGGGGATACAGCTTTCATGGGGCTCCAGGGTAACTGCCCAGTGAGTTTACCTTGCCGGCTGCCTAGAAGGAGCCCATTTATCAAGACAGGGGAATCGCAATGGAGAAAGAGTAACTCATGCAGAGCTGACTGTGTGAGAGACTGGAGTTTTATTATTACCCAAATCGGTCTCCCTGAGCATTGGGGGATCAGAGTTTTTAAAGAAATTTGGTGGGTAGGGGCTTGGAAGGGGGGCAGTGCTGATTGGTCAGGTTGGAGATGGAATCATTGGGGTTCAAAGTGAGGTTTTCTTTTGAGACGAAGTCTCGCTGTAACCCAGGCTGGGGTGCAATGGCATGATCTCTGCTCACCGCAACCTCCGCCTCCCGGGTTCAGGCAATTCTCGTGCCTCAGCTTCCCAAGTAGCTCGGATTACAGCTGCCCACCACCATGCCCAGGTAATTCTTTTTTTGTATTTTTAGTAGAGACAGGGTTTTGCCATGTTGCTCAGGCTGGTCTCGAACTCCTGACCTGAAGTGATCCACCCACCTCAACCTCCTAAAGTGCTGGGGTTACAGGCGTGAGCCACTGCGCCCAGCCCAAAGTGACGTTTTCTTGCTGTCTTCTGTTCCTAGGTGGGATAGCAGAACTGGTTGAGCCAGATGATTGGTCTGCGTGCTGTTACCTGATCCATCCAGTGCGGGGTCTGCAAAATATCTCAAGCACTGATCTCAGGTTTCACAATAGTGATGCTATCCCCAGGAGCAATGTGGGGAGGTTCAGCCAGAGGCTCCATGACCCCTAAATTGTAACTTCTAATCTTGCAGCTAATTTGTTAGTCCTGCAAAGGCAGACTGGTTCCCCAGGCAAGTAGGGGGTCTTTTCAAGGAAGGAGTTAGCAATTTTGTTTCAGAGTCAAACCATGAACCAAACGCCCTCCCAAAGCTAGTTCAGCCTGCGCCCGGGAATGAACAAGGACAGCTTAAAGGTTAGAAGCAAGATGGAATCGGTTAGGTCTGATCTCGTTCACGGTCGTAATTTCCTCAGTTATTTTTGCAAAGGCGGTTTCACCAGGGCGTGTAATAAATCCAGGGTGTCTCAGCAGAGTTGGCAGCTGTGATTTTCTCCTTCTGTTCCCTACTGTCCTGCCATCATAGCATCCCCTTAGATACGTAGAGCTAACTCCCCAGAAGGTGTTTAGAAAGTAATTCTCATTAAGTCAATGAGAGTAGAACCACAGGACATGTGTTATGCAGGCATCAGGAAGGTTGCTCATTAAAAAGCATTTGAGTGGGGTGCTTTTTAGTGACCTGAGAGAACTCCTTGATATAATGCGGGGGTAAAATAATCAAAATGTATAGTTGCATTCATAGAATAAGCCTGTCTGTATACTTAAAGCATAGAAAAAAGACAGAAGATACTGTAACCAGGGGAGGGTCCCCAGGTCCCAGCTCCAAAGAGGTCCTTGGCCTCTCTTACCCAGAAGAATGTGGAAAGGGGCCGGGCGCAGTGGCTCACGCCTGTAATCCCAGCACTTTGGGAGACCGAGGTGGGCGGATCACGAGCTCAAGAAATCAAGACCATGGTGAAACCCTGTCTCTACCAAAAAATACAAAAATTAGCTGGGCGTGGTGGCGTGTGCCTGTGGTCTTAGCTACTAGGGAAGCTGAGGCAGGAGAATTGCTTGAACCCAGGAAGCGGAGGTTGCAGTGAGCCGAGATCGTGCCACTGCACTCCAACCTGGCGCCTGGCGACAGTGCAAGACTCTGTACGCAATGGTTGTCAGACTTGTGAGGATGACAGCACTACCTGGAGGGCTGAGTCGCACCCTAGAGTCTCAGAGGGAGGAGGGAGGAGTTGGGGCCCAAGGATTTGCATTTCTGACAACCTCCTAGGAGATGGGGCTACAGCTGTCCAGCCACCGCATTCTGAGAACGGCTGAGCCAAAGGTTAGCAGTTTCTTTTGGTATTGTGCTGGTGCCTCGTCACTATTTTCCTTGTCACGCTCTCTGAATTTTCCAAATTTTCTACAATGGTGGTCTGTTAGATGTGCAGTCAGAAATGAACACAAGATCAGAGTTGACTTGTTCTGGATCTGAGTTCAAGTCCTGGGTGTCCTTATTAATTTTCTGTCTCGTTGAGTCTAAATCTCGTTATGGGTCTTATGTATCTGGGTATTAAGATCTCTTATTGTTGCATTGATCCTTTTACCACTGTATCTTTGTTGCTTTGAAATCTATTTTATCAAATGTGAGAATTGCAACTCCTGCTTTTGCAATCTGACTCCTGTCAACTCAGATCCGGAACAAGTAAACTCAATAAATATTTATAGAGTTCTCCATTTTAAATACACAAAATATTGATCGGCCATTATTAATACCCATTTTTAGAATGAAGCAATATTCCTGTTCTCTCTCCCTCTTTTTCTTCCTCTTTCTTCCTCTCCTTCTCTCCTTTTTTTACTTTTCAACATCCTAGTTCCTCACCTCTACTCAATACATTCCTCTGAACACCTGATTCCTTGCGATTCTCCTGTCCCACTGAAACCTCCAATCCAAAAAAAAAAAAAGAAAGGAAGAAAACAAGATCAGGCAGGCCAGGCGTGGTGGCTCACACCTGTATTCCCAGCAGTTTGGAAAGCTGTGGCGGGTGGATCCCCTGAGGTCAGGAGTTGGAGACCAGCCTGGAGCCTGGACAAAATGGTGAAACCACATTTCTACTAAAAAAAAAAAAAAATACAAAAATTAGCCAGGCGTGGTGGTGAGTGCCTGTAATCCCAGCTACTGGGGAGGCTGAGGCAGGAGAATCACTTGAACCAGGAGGCAGAGATTGCAGTGAGCTGAGATGATGCCATTGCACTCCAGCCTGGGTGACAAGAAGGAGACTCCATCTCAAGAAAGAAAAGAAGAAAAATAAAAGAAGAGAAAGAGGAAGGAAGGGAGGGAGGGAGGGAGAGAGGAAGGAAGGAAGGGAGGGAGGGAAGGCAAAGAGAAGGAAAGAAGGAAAGAAAGAAAGAGGAGGGGAGGGGAGGGGAGGGCAAGGGAGAGGAGAAGAGAGGAGAGGAGAGGGCCAGGCATGGCATCTTACATCTGTAACCCCAGCATTTTGGGAGGCTAAGGAGAGACGATCCCCTGAGGCCTAGAGCCTAATACCAGCCTAGACAACATAGCAAGACCCCATCTCAACAGCAACAACAATGTTTGAACTAGCCAGGCACGGTTGTGTGTGCTTGTAGTCCCAGCCACTCAGGAGGCTGAGGCAGGAGGATGGCTGGAGCCCAGGAGGTGGAGGCTCCAGTGTGCTATGATCACACCCACTGTACTCCAGCTGCAGGGACAGAGGGAGATCTGGCCTCTAAAACAAAGACGAGCAAATTTTTAGATGAAATGTTGAGAATGGGGCCACGGGAATGGATTAAGAGGCACAAAGGCTTGTGAAGTGGTTTGGGCTGAGGCTCCCACTGCAGTTAGAAATCCTAAACGTATGATTGAGGCAGTCAGCCTGCTTTTGGCATTTCCCCACTGCCAGTACCTGTAGCCCAGGAGTCTGCAGAGAAGGAACAATTGTGAGTTACAGTCCCCATTAGGGAGCTCCAGGTAGACCCGGAAAGCCCTCCTTCCAGCTGTCTTTTTGCCATCCAAAGGAGGGGGCGGTCATCTTGAGTGCACTGGGGCGACAGCAATGAACAAGACCAACATCTGTGCTTTCCGGAAAGCCTTGGAGAGAGAAATCCCCCACGGACAGCCACCTGTTTTTTTTTTTTTTTTTTTTTTTGAGATGAGATGCTGATTCATGAACAGTTGCAGCTAATGATGGAGGGAGGTTGGGCTGAGGACGCTAGAGCCTGAGGGGGCTAACAGACTGAACAAAGTGGAAGACATCCTGCATACCGGGGTGCGAGAGAAGGCTCAGGGATCTGTGGCGGGGCAGAAGCTGTAAGGCACCTACCCTTTCTCCATCCCCTCCCTCCTCCTCCAAACCCCAATTCCAACCACGCCAACCCCCCAGCAACTCCCTCCAGAGACAGCCTAGCTGACAGCTGTTACCCTTTGAGAGTGTGGCTGCCAATGCTTTCACAGTGTCCTACTTGATTTACTGAGCTTCATGGAGGCCATTGAGGCTTGGAGCTTCCCAGCCTTCAGGGGTGAGGACATCTGGAAGGAGGGGAAGGGAACAAGACGCCAGGAGAAGAGGCATCTGGCCCAGGGAGCTTAGCCGCAGCAGCCACCTCAGATTCTGCCGCTTGTCCCTCACCACACCAGAGGTGGATTTCAAGGTCCACCTTTTACCCTGGGAGGCTTTGGGACAGAGCAAGAGAAGAAGATAGGCAGTGGTTCCCCAATGACAATTACACAGCGCAACAGAACCCCCTGGAAGGCTTGTTAAATCCAGATCCCTGCCCCTTCCCCTGAGACTTCCTGATTCCCTAGGTCTGGGGTGCAGCCTGAGAATCTGCATTCTAACAAGTTCCAGGTGATGCTGCAGCTGCTGGCTCTGCACTTAGGGAATGAGAACTATGAAGAGAGGCAGTTGGCCAGGTGCACAGCTTACGTCTTCTAATCCCAGGACTTTGGGGAAGCCAAGATGCTTCAGGCCGGAAGTTCAAGACCAGCCTGGGCAACATAGCAAGACCCCCATCTCTTCAGAAAGTACAAAAATTAGCCAGGTGTGGTGGTGCATGCCTGTAATCTCAGCTACTTGGTCGCTTGAGCCCAGGAGGCTGGGGCTGCAATGAGCTGTGGGTGCACCACTGCACTCCAGCCTGGGCCACAGAGCAAGACCTTGTCTCAAAAAAAAAAAAAAAAAAAAAAAAAGAGTGGTGGCCGTCCCTGAAGGAACTCTCTCTTCAAGGCTTCTTTCAGGAAGTGTGAATGTTTCTCTTGTAAATTGCTCTCTCCCAAGTGCCAGCTACACAAGAGGTCCTCAACAAAGATCTGTTGAATTGACACATCCCTATATGAGAAAATTCAGGGCCAGGTATGGTGTCTCATGCCTGTAATCCCAGCACTTTGGGAGGCTGAGGTGGGCGGATTACAAGGTCAGGAGTTTGAGACCAGCCTGACCAACATAGTGAAACCCCGTCTCTACTAAAAATACAAAAATTAGCCAGACGTGGGACATGCACCTGTAATCCCAGCTACTTGGGAGGCTGAGGCAGGAGAATCACTTGAACCCAAGAGATGGAGGTTATGGTGAGCCGAGATCGTACCGCTACACTCCAGCCTGGGTGACAGAGCGAGACTCCATCTCAACAAAAGAGAAAAGAAAAGAAAATTTGAGCCACAAAGCTCAAGCTGGCCCCCCACCCCGCTTTGGATGGTAAAAGGTAACTTGGAGACAGAGGACCTGTCCCTCCACCCATTTTTATTCCTCAGCTGCGGACACTAGGTTCAGCTCAAAGAATGTTAAGTGTCCGCACCCCAAACCCCTTCCTGCTTTCATCCCGAGCCTGGAGCTGCCTCATTGACATGCGGCCAGCGCAGCTGCTGGGCTCGCTTCTGGATCACAGAGAAACAGGTCCGATTTGAAAATGTCAGGATCTCGTTAGCGATTCCAGTGGCCGCAGCGGTAATTACGCCTTTTCATGTTCCTGCATGTTACACCGCATCAAAACTGACACAGACGCCTGGTTTTATAATATCACGGCCTGGAAATAAATGTCCAAAATGATATGAAAATGTACTAGGAAGAGATTCATAACTGTTCTTCCAGGAAGAAAGATAGCCCTTTTCAACCAGTATATTATATGTTTTTTTCCTCTTAAAAAATCCTCTCTGATAGCATCTCTCCTTGAGGGAAACTGAATTATATTATCACTCACAGGAGGTAATCAGGTCTGTCAGCTGCAGGGCTGAGCCTCTCAAGGCAGGAGAGGAGTGAGAGGCATTGGAGGGAGGGAGGTCCAGAAGGAGGGCCCTGAAAGGGGCGCTCCTGACCTCATCCATCCCCAACCCAGAGCTTTTTTTTCAGCGTAGGCCAAACCGGGACCGGCTGTTGTATAAGCACCTTTTTGCAGCGGAGAGATTAGATAGAAGCAAAGTGGCATCTATGATAAATACCTGGACGACCCTGGCTGGCCATGTGGGAGAGCGTTCCTCTCTAACATCATCCCTTTTTTTCTTTTTTTGAGATGGAATCTTGCTCTGTCACCCAGGTTGGAGTGCAGTGGCATGATCTCAGCTCACTGCAATCTCCGCCTCCATGGTTCAAGTGATTCTCCTGCCTCAGCCTCCTGAGTAGCTGGGACTACAGCTGTGTGCCACCATGCCCGGCTAATTTTTTTTTTTTTTTTTTTTGTATTTTCAGTAGAGACAGGGTTTCATCGTGTTGGCCAGGATGGTCTTGATCTCCTGACCTTGTGATCACGCAGGCTCAGCCTCCCAAAGTGCTGGGATTACAGGAATGAGGCACCGCGCCCGACCGACTGTCCCTCTTAAGAGTCAAGCCAGGCTGGGCACAGCAGCTCACACCTGGAATCTCAGCCCGTTGGGAAGCTGAGGCAGGAGGATTGCTTAAGGCCAGGAGTTTGAGACCAGCCTGGGCAACACAGCAAGAACCCCTGCCCCCACCGCCATCTCTATGAAAAAAGAAAAAAAATCAAACGGCAGAAGGGGAATGAAAGTGGGGCCCAATTCCTGCTATCAGGGACAGCAAAGAGCTCTGCCTGGGCCAGTGGGTTGAGGTCAAGAAGGAAGGCTCTGAGCCTGATGACCTGTGTAAATGTCAGCCCAGCCCCTGGGAACTGATTCTAAGGGTCCCAGCTCTCATATGTCAGCCCAGCCCTGGAGAACTGATTCTAAGGGTCCCAGCTCTCATAACACCTTCGATGTTTTTAACCGTCTCTGTGGTGCATCCCCACGAGCACCACAGGAAGGGAAGTCCAGTGTTTCCTCACTCTCCCAGCTTTGGCTCTGTACAAACACACACACACACACACGTACACACTCATCTGCACATATACATACACACATGAACATACAATACACACATGCATATACACACATCCACATCCACATATTCACACATGCATATACACACATTCACACACAATACACATATACATATACACACACACATACACATATATATGCATACACATATACAGACACACAAGTATAAAATACACACATACACATGCACACAAATTTACACATGCATACATGCATACACATTCACATACAATACACACATGCACACACATACATACACACTCAAATTCACATATGCACATGCATATATACACATTCACATACAATACACACAAATATACAGACATGCACACATATACACATTCACATACAATACACACAAATATACAAACATGCACACACATACACATTCACAAATTCACATATGCACACATGCATATATACACATTCACATACAATACACACATGTATATACACACATACACACACATTCATATGCACACATGCATATATACACATTCACATACAATACACGCATGTATATACACACATACACACATTCATATGCACACATGCATATATACACATTCACATACAATACACACATGTATATACACACATACACACATTTATATGCACACATGCATATATACATTCACGTACAATACACACATGTATATACACACATGCATATATACACATTCACACATAATACACACATACATATACACACATACCCATGCATGTATGCAGACACACACATACATGCACTTGCTTGCACACATACACATGCAAGCTTATGCACACATATATACATGCCCACATAATACGTGCATGCATATAAATATGCACTCGTACACTCACAGGTACACATGCACACACACAGATCTATATACACACAGACCTGTGCACATACACAGAATCACACATGCAGGCACATACGTGCACACGAACACACACATTGTCCTCAGAGAGTCCTCTCTTACACCCGTTTCCAGCCTCAACTGGTCTTGTGGGCTGCACAGAGTACCACCTCTCCAGCCATGACCTAAGCCACCCTCACTTATTTTCCGATTTCCCAGCCTTTCCTCCAAGCCGCCTGTCTACCCTCAATAAACACTATCTCTCAGTCATTCTGGCTCCAGAACATGTTGCCTTAGATCCTGGCCTCCCTGGGTACCATTTCTGGCCCCATTAGCAAAGCCCAGATTAAAAGGAGGCCAAGGTCTGGTCCACTTCTCAGAGGCCCAGCTGGAAAGAGACTCTGAACAGCTCCGAATTCCAGGAGCAAAGCATTGGAGCGGAGAGGAGGCCCAAGATGCAATATTTAAGTGATTGTTATCCAGGGCCTGGGGGACCCAAGGTGTAAGCCAGACAGACATGGGTGAAGCTCTGTGCCCCTGACCTCATGCTCTGCAACCTCAGAGCATAGCCACAGCCCAGAAGCAAGCCCCGCCTCCTCCCCTAGAGAGGCACCTTCCCCAACACCAGACCTCAGACAAGGGGACAGGCACCAGGATATTGACCGGTCCTCAGGCTCTTGACCACATTTGTGCTGCAGAACCGAGAAGTATGATGGAGAGATGAAAAATAGCACTGAGTAGAGGATCGTTTTTAAAGCAAACCAGCAATCTTCAAAAGATGGGGCTCGGCGAGATTAATGAGGCCGATTGCTGCCAGCTGCTTCAAGGAATGTGAAGTCTTTCGATGTCAGTACATTTCTGATGACAGAGTAATTAGAGCTAATTAAGAAAAACCGAAGCTGAGAGCAGCGCAGTCTGATCATTCCCGCCGAACCTCAACGTGCCTCTGACCCTCTCCGGAGATTCCGGAAAAACTCTCAGGTGAGCAACCTGTTCTCCTGTTTGGCCTCTAGAAACACGAAATCCACTGAATCAGGGCAGGGAGATGGGGAGGTAGGCTCAGGGCAGCTCACCCAGCCCAATAAGTTTCTAAGGACACGGTGTGGGGAAGGAAGCCTAGTTCAATCCAAAATCCAAGCATCTGATCTGTAATCCCAGCACTTTGGGAGGATGAGGGAGGATCACCTGAGATCAGGAGTTCAAGACCAGCTTGGCCAACATGGTGAAACCCTGTAGCTACAAAAATTACCCAGGTGTAGTGGTGTGTGCCTGTAACCTCAGCTACTCGGGAGGCTGAGGCAGGAGAATCACTTGAACCCGGGAGGCAGAGGTTGCAGTGAGCTGAGATGGTGCCATTGCACTCCAGCCTAGACAACAAGAGTGAAACTCCATCTCAAAAAAAAAAAAAAAATTTCTCTTTCAATCAGGTATGCTGGAGTCACACAAAGTTAGCTAGGAGAGAGAGCCCTTGTTACATTGTGTCCAACAAAGATTGACACAAAAGCTGCATCTTCGCTGGACAGACACATCCCAAGGCAGAAATGGCTGCTTTTGACTGTGGTCACCTGACCAGTAGGTTTTCTAATGGGTGGGCGTGTCTCAAGCTATCCCCGCTCCTCACTCCAGCTCCCACTGCACAGCCTTACAAGGAGGCCAGCGCCTGGGCAGAGTTGCTGATGTGTAGCAGAAAGGAGGTAACTGCTCTATCCCAAACTCAAGATGCTGGAAAGGAGATAGATTGACAGCTTGGGGGCAGCTCATGACCCTTGGTTTACCTGCCACCTTCTCCCCCGACCCTCCTAAAGTTGTTCAACAAAGCTTGTTGCTGTGGCTTGAAAGTTTTTCTCCTCCAAAACTCATGCTGGGCCGGCTCTGTGGCTCATGCCTGTGATCTCAGCACTCTGTGAGCCCGAGGCGGGCAGATCACGAGGTCAGGAGTTTGAGACCAGCCAGACCAACATGGTGAAACCCCGTCTCTACTAAAACTACAAAAGTTAACTGGGCGTGGAAGCTCATGCCTGTAATCTGCTCAGGAGGCTGCGGCACGAGAATCGCCTGAAGCCGGGAGGTAGAGGTTGCAGTGAGCAGAGATTGCACCACTGCACTGCAGCCTGGGTGACAAAGCAAGACTCCGTCTCAAAAAAAACCAAACTCATGCTGAAATTTAATCCCCAGTGTGCCAGTATTGAGAGGTGGGGGCTTGAGGAGATGATTGGGATGCAGGGGCTCAGGCCTGTAATCCCAGAAATTTGGGAGGCCAAGGCAGGCAGATCGCTTGAGCCCAGGTTTCAAGACCAGCCTGGGCAACTGGCAAAAGCTGGTCTCTACAAAACCTACAAAAATTAGCAGGGCATGGTGGCTGGGGCTTATAATCCCAGCTGTTTGGGAGGCCGAGGAGGGAGGATCACTTGAGCCCAGGAGGTCGAGGCTATAGTGAGCCAAGATCAAGCCACTGCACTCTAGCCTGGGCAACAGTGAGCTGAGATCACACCACTGCACTCCAGCCTGGGCAACTGAGCAAGACCCCATCCTTGGGCTCTGCCCTCATGAATAGATTAATTCATTCATGGATTAATGGAGTTATGGTTTAATGAACATGGTGGTGCCCACCTGTAATCCAAGCTACGCAGGAAGCTGAAGCAGAATTGCTTGAACCCGGGAGGCAGAGGTTGCAGTGAGCAGAGATGGTGCCACTGCACTCCAGCCTGGGCAACAGAGTAAGACTTCGTCTTAAAAAAAACAACTCATGCTGAAATTGAATCCCCAGTATGCCAGTATGGAGAGGTGCGGGCTTGAAGAGATGGCTAGGGTGCCGTGGCTCAGGCTGCTTATCCCGGAACTCTGGGAGGCCAAAGCAGGCAGATCGTGATCTTGGGAGTGAAACTCGTGGCTTTACAAGAACAGGAAGAGAGAACTGAGAACTGAGCTAGCACGCTCAGCCCCCTCACCACGTGGTGCCCGGGAACTCTGCAGAGTCCCCACCGGCAAGAAGGCCCTCCCCAGATGCAGCCCCGTGACCTTGGACTTCTCAGCCTCCATCCCTGTAAGAAATAAATTCCTTCTCCTTAAAAATTCCCCAGTTTCAGGTATTCCAGTATAAGCAACAGAAAATGGACTAAGACACTATGTCCATGGCTTACTCAGAGATTGGCATTGAGGTGGCAACACAAAAAGATCAGGGAAGCCCTGGGGAGCTCCCCAACCCCACGCCCACCGTTGGCTTTCTCATCCCTGAACCTCGCTACCATGAACCAACCCCTTTACCCCCACCCAGGGGTAACCCAGCTCAAAACGCAAATTCCTCCAGGCATGAGTCGTGAGCACCAAAGTTTGAACTCAAAAGTAAATGACTGACTCCTCCTGCTGAGTCACCATGCAGGAAACCCACCTGGGTCCAGCCATGCCCTCCATCTCCCACCTCCCCACCCAAAGCAGACCCTGATGGGCCAGCAGCATGGTAGGATTCTGCAGGGGTACAAGCGGGGCAGATTTTCATCACTATGAAAATAAAAACAAGGAATAAACTCCAAAGCCCATCTTTGAAAGACCCACCTCCACCAGAACGAAGGAATACGCACTTCTCCACCATTTGGTTATGGTCTGTCCGTAGGCTCAGAGGGCTTTAAGGCAAAGGCAGAGTGGGAAAAAGAAACACGAGCTCATAAATGAGGCAGTCAGATTCTTCTCCAACAGCCAGAGAAGCCAAAGGGCACGTGCTCATCCCAATGCCTCCCCTCACCAGCTGCTCCCACCAGCCAATCTACTCATCTGCAAAGTGACACACAACCCACGACTGTTAAGCTCCACGCTCCTCAGTGGCTTTAAGTTTCTGCACCCATCTCTGATTCTTAAGGAGTGTTGGTTAAATGCAAACACGGGGAGGGGACAGAAAACCTCTATAAGAACCAGTGGATCCATTTCTTGGCTAAAATAAAACCATTCCTTCTAGAAAATGAACTACAGCCCTGATATGGACATTAAATCAAGAAGCATCCTGAAACCATATGGTCAGGACACAGGAGACATGTGCATCCAATTAAAATATTTAAGCTCATTCTCTTTCTTCAGAGAATCACAAAATCTAACTACCTACACATGTCTGGCGTTTTTCGGAGGCTCGTGATGAGGTTTTCTCCTGCGTCGTTTGGGGTTTGGATTTTATTGGATCAATACCAGGTGTGGGTCGTGTAACAGGAACAAAATTTGAAAAAAACAAAAAACATCTGGTGTGCTTTCAGTTCCTCACGGTTTCTGTGCTTTCTTTGATTTCTTCAGCCATTTTAAACATACCGTATTTGTTTCGACCCCTCCGTCAGCCTGTTGCTTTGTGCTAAGTGCTCTTGTTCTTCTCGTTAGAGATAAAGATCTTTGTTGGGTATGAAGTTTCCTGCTTTCTCTCTACGACATCAGGACAAGTGACCGGGAATGCTGTTGGATGAGGAGCTCCTGGGCTCTCCTGGAGAAACTGGGAGGAGGAGCAAGTACAAGCTTGAGACTCCCTTTTTGTTAAAGATGGAGAGCGTCCTTCTAACGAAAAGATGAAAATTAATGTATGAACGTGTTAAAGGCTCCTGTGTCTAGCCAGGTGAGGTGGTTCCTGCCTGTAATCCCAGCACTTTGGGAGGCCGAGGTGGGAAGACTGCTTGCAGTTCAGGAGTTCGAGACCAGCATGGCCAAATAGGGAGATTCTGTCTCTACAGCAAAATTTAAAATTAGCTGGGTATTTGGTGGTGCCCATCTGTAGTCCCAGCTACTTGGGAGGCTGAGATGGAAGGATCAGTTGAACTCAGGCGGTCAAGACGGCAGTGAGCTATGATGCGCACACCAGCCTGGGGAAAAGAAAGGGCTCCTGCATATTATACTGAGAACCTCATTCATTACCAGCAAGTGTAGATCAGTTAAAGAGCACAGTTTAAGCTGCAGTACCAAAGAGACCCAAAAACACAACGGCTTAAACAAGTTAAAGGCATGTTTTTATCTGTCACTTAATGATCCTGAGACATCTCAGGGCTAGAAGAGCAGTTCTGTTGTCCTCAACATGCAGTTTCTGTCTCTAGGTCCAAAGTGGCTGCTTTGGCTCCTGCCATTACATATGCATCTGAGCCAGTGCAGAGGAGGAGAGTCTAATGCAAGTACATGCTCATTTCTTTTACGGTTATGTGGTAGAGGCTGCTAACTATGTATGCATCACAATCTGTTGTTCCCTTCAAGGGTGCTACATTTGTCAGCCCCTTGCACTTGGTTATGAGCATATGACAGAATTCTCTCCAATAAAATGTAAGAAGCAGGGGATTAGGGGAGAGGATCCTGCAGGCGTATATTAATTCTACTCCCTTTCACAGGCTAGAGCTCTGTCCCATGGCCTCACCTGCCTGCAAAGGAGGCTGGGAGATGCCTACTCTCACGTCCTGCCTTCACCATTAAAACGTACCTGTATTAGTCCATTCTCATGCTGCTAATAAAGACATACCCAAGACTGGGTAATTTATATAAAGGAAAGAGGTTTAATTGACTTACAGTTCTGTAGGGCTTAGGAGGCCTCAGGAAAGTTACAATCATGACAAATGGGGAAGCAAACGTGTCCTTTTTCACATGGCAGCAGCCAAGAGAAGTTCAGGGGAAGTGCCCATTATAAAACCATCAGCTCTCATGAGACTTATTCAGTATCACGAGAACAGCATGGGAAAACCTGCCGCATAATTCAGTTACCTCTCACAGGGTCCCTCCCACAATACATGGGGATTAAGGGAGCTACAATTCGAAATGAGATTTGGGTGGGGACATAGCCAGACCACTTCAGTCCCCACGCAAATGAAAGAGAACCGATGCTCAAGGTGCAGACACGGTGGATCAGTAATTGAATTAACGAAGCAATTATTTACAAGTGACCCAGCACAGTCAATTGTAAATAATCGCTTCGTTAATTCTATGTAGTAAGAATGATAATTTTCACTCAGCAAATGAGCCTGGAGAAATTTGCTCAAAGTCATACAACAAAGCAAGGCTATGAGGAAACACAGGTCCTTCTCAAGCCCTGCATTTCCCTGCACCCCAGGAGATTTCTGAGTTCTTCCTCTGCAGAGCACTGTCTTCCCCATAGAATGGGCTGCTTTTATTGTATTTATTTATTTATTTATTTTTGAGACAGAGTTTTACTCTTGTTGCCCAGGCTGGAGGACAATGGCACAATCTTGGCTCACTGCAACCTCTGCCTCCCGGGTTCATCTGATTCTCCTGCCTCGGCCTCTGTGGTAGCTAGGATTACATGCAGGTGCCACCACACCCAGCTAATTTTTTTGTATTTAGTAGAGACGGGGTTTCACCGTGTTGGTCAGGCTGGTCTCGAACTCCTGGCCTCAGGTGATCTACCTGCCTTGGCCTCCCAACGTGCTGGGATTACAGATGTGAGCCACAGCACCTGGCCTGCTTTGAGTCTTTGTTATCTACCACATACTGTATCCGATGGTCACCAAGACCAGGGGTATGACATAGATGTACTCCCTTAGAAGATGCTTTGCTCTCAGTCTATATGAAGACAGGAAAGTAGTTCAAGAAAGGAGCCAGGGCTTTCTCAGGGGACCCAGGTCCAAAACACTTCAGCTGACCATGACGCCACACTCATAAGGAGAGAGGGACAGAGGCAAGGTTTAAATGGCAAGGTGATAGAGGTTGGGAGATGTGTCTCACCCACAGATAACCAAAACAACTCCTTCCTCATCTCAACCCACATCCACACACCCACAGACACACCCCAGCCTCTCTTGCTGGGCCCTGGAGCTACCAGGCTGCAATTCTTAGGGGATCGTGCTGAGCTTCCGGCTTCATAAACGGACCGTGTCTCTGATTTTGACAGGCAGCGTATGTTATTTTGGCATCTCTATTAACCCATAAGCCACCGTGGTCCTCCCGAAAGCCCACTGTGATTGTGGTACAATCGGAATGGTTCATTCATTCTTTTTTTTTTTCTTTTTTTTTTTTTAGACGGAGTCTCGCTCTGTTGCCAGACTGCAGTGACACAATCTCGGCTCACTGCAGCCTCTGCCTCCCGGGTTCAAGCGATTCTCCTGCCCCAGCCTCCCGAGTAGCTGGGATTACAGGCACGTGCCACCACACCCAGCTAATTTTTGTATTTTTTTAAGTAGAGACGGGGTTTCACCATGTTGACCAGGATGGTCTCTATCTCTTGCCTTCGGGATCTGCCCACCTCGGCCTCCCAAAGTGCTGGGATTGCAGCCATAAGCCACTGGGCATGGCCTGGGAGGTGAGTTTTGAACTCAGTCCATTCCGGAGTTTGTGCTATACTGTCTCCTAATAAAATGAATGAGTGATTCTAACTCAGAAAGAATGAATAAGTAGGAATATTGATGAAAAGAGAACTAAGGTTGGAAAGAAAGAAGGAAGACAAAAGGGGTACCAGAACTGGGATTTTTTTCCAAGCACAGTCAGAAGCAGCTAAGGAAGTTTCCTTCAAGCTAGGGTATTCTGAGGCCAAGGCAGCACACCAGTGGGTCCTGCTTTCTTCCACTGTGCTCAGAGGGTAAACCTGACCAGCAACACCAAAGACATCAGTTCTTACAAACAAAAGAAGCCTGGGCATTGGCAGTTCCAAGTTGAATGCAGTGGCTCAACCATTGCATCAAGACATAGGCTCCTTCTGTGGTACCATCCCTAGGGTGTTGGCTTTCTGTCCTTGGACTCATCACCGCATGATCACAAAAGGGCTACTGAAGCACCATCAAACCACGTTTAAGATGAGGAGATGGGAAAGTACAGGAAAGCTTTGTTTCTGTAGTATCCTCTCATGTTAGAGAAAGACATCTTTCCCAGGAGCCTCCCAACAATCTGCATCCTGTCTTATTGGCTGGAATAGGTCTCATGGCCACCCCACAATCACTGGCAAAGAGGAAGTGGATTATCATGATTGATCTGGGAAATGTAAGGTTCCTTCTCTGGGTTGAGGGCAGATTTACCTTCACTGAACCCATTGCTGCCTGAAAATAGAAAACTGGGGTCTGCTGGCATGGAAGGAGAAAGTGTGGATGGCAGCTGAGTGGACCGTGCTCTAGCACGAAGTTTTTCTGCCTAGAACGAATGCTTCAAATCCTTGGGCATTGCAGCGATTAGAATATCCATCCTCAAGAAACTGAAAGTCACTTCTCAGAGGAGAAGGCCAGAGCTGAGAAGAGACTTGTCCAGGGTGAAAGATCTAGAGCCTGGGCCAGGCACGGTGGCTCACGCCTGTCATCCCAGCACTCCTGGAGGCCAAGGCAGGTGGATCACCTGAGCTCAGGAGTTTGAGACCACCCTCAGCAACATGGTGAAACCCTCTCTCTACTAAAATACAAAAAATTAGCTGGGCATGATGGTGCATACCTGTAGTCTCAGCTCTAGGGAGGCTGAGGCAAGAGAATCACTTGAACTCACGAGGCAGAGGCTGCAGTGAGCCAAGATCACGCCACTGCACTCCAGCCTGGTTACAGAGTGAGACTCCATCTCAAAAAAAGAATTTATAAAGATAGGATCCCACATGCTGGCCAGGCTTGTTTCAAACTCCCTCCTGGCCTCAAGTGATCCTTCCTGCCTCAGCCTCCCAAAGTGCTGGGATCACAGGCGGGAGCCATTACACCCAGCCAAATTTCCTCTTCCTGTAAAGATCACAGTAATATCAGACAGAGTTTGCCCTGAAGACCTCATTTTAGCTCAATTATCTCTTTAAAGAACTTATGGCCAAATGCAGTGACATTCTGAGATACTAAGGGTTAGAACTTGGTCTCTTAGTCTATTTTCTATTGCTTATAACAATACCCCAAACTGGGTAATTTACCAAAAAAAAAAAAAAAAAAATTTATTTATTTATTTATTTGAGGCAGATTCTTGCTCTGTTACCCAGGCCAGACTGCAATGGCACAATCTCAGCTCACTGCAAACATCCACCTCCCAGGTTCAAGCAACTCTCCTGCCTCAGCCCCCCAGGTAGCTGGGACTATAGGTGCTCCCCACCATTCCCAGCTTATTTGTATATTTTTAGTAGAGATGGGGTTTCACCATGTTGGCCCTAAATTCCTTTTTTAGGCCACTGTTCCAGACCTAAAAAGGGAACTTATTTCTTATAGTTATGGAGGCTGGGAAGGCCAAGGTTGAGGGACTGTGTCTGGTGAGGACCTTCTTGCTGATGGGGACTCTCCACAGGGTCCCAAGGTGGTACAGGGCGTCGCATGGTGAGGGGCTGAGCATGCAACACTCTCACTCAGGTCTTCCTTCCGCTTCTTATAAAGCCACCAGTCCCATTCCCATGAAAAGCAATTAATCCATTAATCCAGGAACAGCTCTGCTCTCATGACTCAGTCACCTCCAGGCCCCACCTCTCTATACTGCCACGTGAGGAATTGAGTTTCAGTATAAGGTTTGGAGGGGACAGACATTCAAATCATAGCAGATTTCAACGTGGAGGGCGTTGCGGGCACTGGACATAGTTTAGCTTATAACAGGGGTAAGAAGACAGACTCTGGGACCCAAACGCTTGAGCGCCAGCTGTGGCAGGTTCCTTTATCAACTACCCTGTACCCCAATTCTTACATGCATAAAATGAGCTTAATAAGAGTGACTACTTTGAGAGGCTGTTCTAAGAGTAAATGAGTTAAATGGTAGAATCTTTAGTAGCCTCCGGCACGGAGGAAGAGCTATGTAAATGTCAGCTGTTATTATTATCATTGCCACAGATACATCATGTCCACGTTTTACTCTTATGGAATCACCTTTTCCAAGCTGAAATTTTACAAAATGATGAAAATGAAAGCGGGAACCCTGCCACCAAGTATCGACCTCAGTAAGCACCGGGCGGAGGCCACGTGCCTTACAAACTGCACCACCCTGGAGCTCGGGAGATACTGTGGTTCCAAAATGGTCTCAGCTTTTAAAAGGCCAAGAGTGACCACGCGTGGTGGCTCACACCCGTAATCCCAGCACTTTGGGAGGCCAAGGCAGGCAAATTACTTGAGGTCAGGAGTTCAATACCAGCCTGGCCAACATAGCAAAACCCCTCTCTACTAAAACCATAAAAGTTGGGCCAGGCGCGGTGGCTCATGCCTGTAATCCCAGCACTTTGGGAGGCCGAGGCCGGTGGATCACAAGGTCAAGAGATCGAGACCATCCTGGTCAACATGGTGAAACCCCATCTCTACTAAAAATACAAAAAATTAGCTGGGCGTGGTGGCGCGTGCCTGTAATCCCAGCTACTCAGGAGGCTGAGGCAGGAGAATTGCCTGAACCCAGGAGGCGGAGGTTGCGGTGAGCCGAGATCGCGCCATTGCACTCCAGCCTGGGTAACAAGAGCGAAACTCTGTCTCAAAAAAACATATATATACGAAAGTTAGCTGAGCATAGTGGTGCACACCTGTAATCCCAGCTCGGGAGGCTGAGGTAGGAGAATCTCTTGAACCCAGGAAGCAGAAGTTGCAGTGAGCTGGGATCATGCCACTGCACTCCAGCCTGGGTGACAGAGAAAGACTTTAATCTCTCTCTCTCTCTGTCTCTCTCTCTCTCTCTCTCTCTCTCTCTCTCTCTCTCTCTCTATATATATATATATATATATATATATATATATATATATAGGCCAAGAGGATTTTGGGGTCAGGTCCCAACTAGACTTGCAAATAAAATCTAGATAAAATCAAAATCCAAAGCTGACGCTTGACCATCATCAGGATTGGTGGTAATTCTGGGCTGTCTGACTCCATCTGGGCTACCGTGACAAAATACCATAGACAGGATAGCTTATAAACAACAGAAACTTAGCTGCGTGTGGTGGCTCACATCTGGCATCCCGGCTCCTTGGGAAGCTGAGGCGGGCAGATCAGTTGAGGCCAAGAGTTCGAGATCAGCCTGGGAAATCTAGCCAGTCCCCCATCTCTAAAAATAAAAACTAAAAAAGTAGCCAGGTGTGGTGGTGCACACCTGTAGTCCCAGCTACTTGGGAGGTTGAGGTGGGAGGATGGCTCCAGCCCAGGAGTATGAGGCTGCAGTGAGCCATGATCATGCCACCATACTACAGCCTGGGTGACAGAGCAAGACCCCATTTCTAAGAAAAACAATTTTTTTTTGAGATGGAGTCTTGCTCTGTCACCCAGGCTAGAGTGAAGTAGTGCAATCTCAGCTTGCTGCAACCTCCGCCTCCTAGGTTCAAGTGATTCTCCTGTCTCAGCATCCTGAGTAGCTGGGGTTACAGATGCCAGGCACCATGGCTGGCTAATTTTTGTATTTTTAGTAGACATGGGGTTTCACCATGTTGGCCGGGCTGGTCTCGAACTCCTGACCTCATGATCCACCCACCTCAGCCTCCCAAAGTGCTGGGATTACAAGCATGAGCCACCATGCCCAGCCTGAAAATTTTTTAAATAAATAAAATAAGTAGATAAACAACAGAAATTTATTTCTCACAGCTCAGGAGGACGGGAAGTCTCAGGAGCAAGTCACTGACAGATTCAGCAGCTGGTGAGACTACACTGTGTCGTCGACAGCATCTTTTCACTCCAACATCATATGGCAGGAAGGTCTCTTTTATAAGGACCTTAATCCCATTCATGGAGTCTTCACTCCTCCCGCCCCCGTGACCTAACCACCTCCCTGAAGCTCCACTACCTCCTGATACCACCATCCTGGAGGTGTGAAAGAAAAATAAATCTTGGGACCCCAAAATCACTAAGCTAAAGGGAAAAATACAAGCTGGAAACATTAGGGCAAACCTGCCTCCCATTCTATTCAAAGTCATCCCTCTCCTCACTGCATAAATGCGCATCTGACTGCCTCCTTTGGAAAGGCTGATCAGAAACTTACAAGTATGCAGCCATGTGTTTCTGACCTACCTGTGGCCTGGAAGCCCCCTCCCTGCTTCAAATTGTCCCACCTTTCTGGAGGGAACCAATGTACATCTTACACAGATTGACTGATATTCATGTCTCCCTAAAATGTATAGAACCGAGCTGTGCCCTGACCACCGTGGGCACATGTCATCAGGATACCCTGAGGCTGCGTCACGGGCTCACGTCTTCAGACTTGGAAAATGCATTTTCTAAATTAACTCAGACCTGTCTCAGATATTTGGGGTACACAGGTGAGGGTTTCAATGTATGAATTTGGACAGGACATACACATTCTGACCACAGCATGGTCTTATCATCAGTGTTAATTACTTGGAAAGGGGAAGCATGGGCTAGAGGCCAGGTCATAGCTCGGAGACCGACTTCTGTGGTCTCTGGCCCACTTCTGAGCAGCTCTCAGCTGCCCACAGCAGAGCCAGGGAGGGAAGTACACCCTCAAGGCACTGTTGTCTCTTGCTGTAGTAGAGGTGAAACCAGCCTCTCAACTTTCCACTATTCATGCTCAGTACATCAAGGGCAGCCAGTCATGCCCCGCTGAGGGAAGTAGAAAAGTTCCTTTTTAAAGTTTCCTTTCTTGTTGAAGAATAAGTGTGCTAATACTAATAACTTTATTAAGCCCTGTCCCACGTAGCTGTGAGATATGCCATGCTTACATTCTATGTCCTTGTACTTTAACCAAGATACCTGTGCTGGACGTGTTCACAGGCATGTCCCAGCTCTCCATTGCTTTCACCTGTTTAGAAAAGTTTCCAGTTATTAGCCAACTGGGTTTTAGTTTAGACTGTGAGGTCTGGCTCCAGCCAACGGAGATCAGACAGCAGTAAGGACAACCCCGAATGCGTAAGGGATAAATGTGTCTGCTTTTCCCTTGTTCATTGTACTCCCATGGCAGGATGGCTGGCGGGGGTACCCTTCCTGCAGTCCAGGAAGTAAAAATTGCGTTGCTGAAAGATCCTTTGTCACCGTGCTGATTTTTCTTTGCAGCACTGAGCACCTATTTCCAGTACCCGCTGTGTTCCTACAACCATTCTATCCAGAAGAGGTATTGTCCCATCAGCCCTTACCAAGACGTTTCTCTTTCTTAAACCACATTTGCATGTAATGAGTTTCCTTTGGAGCTGAGCACATAGTAGGCATCCAAGGGGGATCAGAGGCTCAGAAAAGAGAAGGGATCGAGCTGAGAGAACAGCAAAACCCAAACTAAGGCCTTAGGCATCATCCCCCAGCAGTCCACAGAAGCCTAACAAGTCTTATAGCCTCAGAAAGAGAAGTCTTTAACCCAATTATGTCAAACCCCACTGGATACATTTGATCCGGGAAAAATATCATCTCTGGCAATCATAAAGAATATTAAAGTATTAGCAGCCGTCATTTTGGAACTGCACTGGAAAGAGAGCTGGAAATAATTGCACATCAGTTGCTCAAAAATCAGCAGTAAAAGAAATTTACATTAGTGTATAAATTACCCTTCTAGCAATATAAATTAGGATTTTATGGCTCCTAATGACAACAGTACAGGACCTGGCTGTGCCAAGCAGAGATTTCCTGGAGAAGGGAGCGGCTGTGCTCTGAATCCAGCAGGCACCTGGGCCCAAGGGCTGAGCTGGGGAGCAGAAGTGATTTGAATCTAACTGTCGCCCGCCTGGAAGCCAACCCCGCTCGAAGATTCCCCAAATCTGCAGAGCACCAGGGAGGCAGAAAAACCTCTTCAAAGCCCAGCTCCAGCTCTGCAGAGAACAAAAGTAATTTGCCTCCCTCACCTTCCCCGCCCCCAACAACAGCACGCACAGCCCTCCTCAGCCCTCCCTTGGAAACAGAAGCTGTTTCCTTGCATGGCTGTTATGTTCTCAGCACTTTCGCTATGCAGGGTTGGAGGCTAGAGCTGCACTTTTTCAGCTTTGAGTCAGGGCAGCCTAAGCTATTTAGAATCATGGACTATCTTTGCTGGAAGGGCCAATAGAAAATATCTAGCAACCCCTTAGTGGGGTGATAGAGCAAGGATCAGGGCAAGGAGAGTGAGGGTAAGGGGAGGGCTCCTCCTGGGTCAGGTGACAGAAGCCAAAGGCAACTTCATTCCACAGGGCAGGTGCATGAAAAGTTGCCACTAGCTACAAGGATAGAGACTCCTTCAAATAATGTGCGCTCTCTCACTCTCGCGCTGTCTCTCTCTCTCTCTCTCTCTCTCTCTCTCTCTCTCTCTTCTTCCTCTTTATGTGTTGGCTTCTTTCTCTCCCACTATATAGGCTGACTTTTTTCATTCATCCAAGAAGATGACTGCCAACAGCTTGTTCTCACGTCCTCCCAGATTAACAACTCTTGACAAACAATGAAAAAAAAAAACAACCCAAACAGGCAGGGAGTGGTGGCTCACGCCTGTAATCCCAGCACTTTGGGAGGCCGATGCGGGCGACTCACCTGAGGTCGGGAGTTCGAGACCAGCCTGACCAACATGGAGAAACCCCTTCTCTACTAAAAATACAAAATTAGCCGGGCGTGGTGGTGCATGCCTGTAATCCCAGCTACTCGGGAAGCTGAAGCAGCAGAATAACTTGAACCTGGAAGGCCATGGGCGGAGATTGCGCCATTGTACTCCATCCAGCCTGGGCAACGATTGTAAAACTCTGCCTGGGGAGGGACAGGGAAAGCAAAAGAAACACGCAAAGAATAAGCAGAGCCATTTTCTCGGCTGTCTGAGAGAGGCACTCTGATTGGCTCTTCTTGGTTACACACCCACCCTCTGAACCAATCACTGCTGAGAGGGGATGGAGCATTATGATTGGCTAAGTTTGTGTCACATGTTCACCATTAAGCCTCACTCATGGACCCTCTAAGTTTGGCTGCGCAGTGGTATTGGTGGTAAGGTGGGGGTCCCAGCAAAACCATGGAGAAAGGGAGAAGAACAATTCTCCCAAAGGAAACAGGGTTACTGGGTCCTCTAGTGAGTGGCTGGTTCAAGGGATCCAAGAAAATCAGTGATGAAGCCAGAACCAGGACCTCCATTCCCTCCCAGTGGTCCTCGGCACTTTCTCTGGACCATGTGCCCAGGGAGGGACTCTGAGGTTTGGAGCAGAAGCTTAGCTAAGACAGAGGCCACCCCAGACTGCTTGTTTCACAGGCATTTAGAGACAGCGGTCCAGGTAGTACCCTGAGCACCGTGGGCCATGAAATACAGCCCTGTGTGTCTGTGATTTTAAACAGCTCCCCAAATGATCTCAGTGCATAGCAACATAGCAAGACCTCATTTCTAGAAAAAGTAAAATAAATTAGCCAGGTGCGGTGGTTCTGGCTTCATCACTGAGCTCCCCGAACCAGCCACTCATTAGAGGACCCATTAACTCTGTTTCCTTCGGCAGAACTGCCCTTCTCCCCTTCTCCACAGTTTCGGTGGGACCCCCATTTTTACCACTAAGACCACTGCCCATCCAAACGAGAGAGTCCATGAGTGAGGCTTAATGGTTAACATGTGACCCAAACGTAGCCAATCATAATACACCATCCCCTCTCAACAGCCATTGGCCCAGGAGGTGGGTCTGTAACCAAGAATCTTCAATGCTGGGTAGGCAAGGAGATCACCTGGGGAGCTGTTTAAAATCCTAGATGATGTCTAGAACAGCCCTGTTCAAATTGCCAATGGAGAAAACAAAGAAAGATGTCAGGGCCACATCACACAAGCAAGTGGCCACAGATATGCTGGAGACTGGTTGTGTTGCGTGGTCTCCAGTGAGATCAGTGGTACTAATGGGTGAACCCCTAGAATCGCAAACTCACAGACTCTTCCAGGAAGAGGATACTTGGTGGGCAATTCCAGTTTAGAGGTCCTGACATGAGGAGGTGCCCAGATAAGGTCATGCCAAGGTCGTGGCCTAAGAACAGAACCACACATCTATACACCCTCTCCTGTGTGTTTCCAGCAACCCATCTACAAAAGAGAGGTGGCAGCAACGGTGGCTGCCGTGCCTCATTTCCTTCCCTTCCCTATACTGTCTGTTCCCAATTTAACCCAGGGCTTTCCTTCCCCTTTACTCTGGGGCCCAGGGAGCTTGGACACAGCAGCTTCCTGAATGGAGAGATCAGAACCAATGATAATCCAGGACCATGACTGTTGCCACTGTGTTGGGGTCTTACATGCCAACTGGACTGGAAGCCCCTTAAAGGACCCAGAGTGCCTGTGGGATTATGGGGAAAGTGTGCTTCCAATAAAGAAGAGGGTTCGGTATCTGCCTTGCTGTTTACAAGCTGGGTAAGAGCATTCTAATTTTCTTTTCTTTCCTTCCCCTTCCCCTTCCCCCTTCCCTTTCTTTTCTTTTCTTTTTTTTTTTTTGAGACAAGATCGCACTCTGTCACCCAGACTGGAGTGCAGTGGTGTGATCATAGCACACTGCAGCCTCCACCTCCTGGGCTCAAGTGATCCTCCTGCCTCAGCCTCCTGAGTAGCTGGGACTGCAGGAACACATCACCATGCCTGGCTAATTTGTTATTTATTTATTTTTACAGATGAGGACTCGCTATGTTGCCCAGGCTGGTTTCAAGCCCTGGGCTCAAGGAATCTCTCCACCTTGACCTCCCAAAGTACTGGAATTACAAGTGTGATCTACCACATCCAACCAGCACCCTAATTTCTGAGGATTCCGGAGCCTCAGTCATCCTCATCCAGACAATGGAAACAATAGCACCTCCCTCCCCCAGCAGAGGTGAGGAGTGAGAGAAGTGAATAAACAGATTACTTCTATAAAAATCTAGCACAGCACCAGCCTCACCAAAGGCCCCGAGCAAATGGGAAGCCAACCACTTTCTGCCTCTCCTGGAGGTTGAGGCCAACTCCTGCCCTCTCTGAATCCCCGGTGAGCCAAGAGCCAGGCCCTGATTGATTGGTTGATTAATTAATGTGAAGACCAGGTCTCCACAAGGAAGTTTTCTAATGACAAAAAAAAAATCTCTGGAGAATGAAATGTTATGTGTCACTTGTCAACAAAACCCAGCACTTCTCAGTGAAATAAGCATCTGACTCTGGAAAACTTAATTAAAACTGCTGTTGGCATGCTAGTGATTTATGCCATCGTTCCCAGCCTTCGCCTGGCGAGTCCCTGGAGAGCACCAATTATCTCCTGGCGACGTGAAATTCTCAGAATACTCCTCTAAACAACATGAATCTTTAATATATTTTAACTTTAAAACAAAATCAGATCGTGCAGCACTTTTCCCAGAAAAGAAAAAAAAAAGGCTCTAAAGTGAAGAGAAATCTAACAGAAATGGAAGGTCAGCTGGGGGCAGTGACTCATGCTTGTATTTCCCCACAATTTGGGAGGCTGAGGCAGGAGGACTGCTTGAGATTACAAGTTCAAGACCAGCCTGGGCAACACAGGGAGACCCTGTCTCTACAAAAAAAAAATAATGATAATAATTAATTAAAATTAGCCAGATATGCTGGCACCTGCCTGTAGTCCCAGCAACTCAAGAGGCTGAGGCTGGAGAATCACTTAAGCCCAGGATTTCAAGGCTGCAGTGAGCTATCGTCATGCCACTGCTATCCAGCATGGGCAGCAGGGCAAGCCTGTGTCTCAAAAAAAAAAAAGAGAGAGAGAGAGAGAAAGAAGGAAATAGTCCTTGCCCCACCCACACCCTAAGGTATCATCCAGGCTCCATACCTGACCCTTGTTCCTTCCCTCTGGTACAGGACCTTCTGTTCCCGGTGTTGACCCTGCCGGCTCTGGCATTCCATGTGCTTTGTGCTATGGCTGCAGAGAGCATCGAGAGGCCCGACCTTCAGTCATTTGTATCCCAGTCTCAGTCCAGGCTCACCCTGCCCTGGAGACAGTTCATCCTGTACTCCTAGCCAAGCTCACTACCAGCTTCTCACCCCCCTGCTCTCTTCCCAGTGGTCTCAGTACTGCCCAATTCACTCAACTGCCTTAAAGACTATATTAAAACCCAGAGTTTCAAATTGGTCATATTTGAATCAAGGATTGGGAGACCTGAATTCTAGTCCCAGCTTCGCCTCCACCTGTGTGACCTCGGATATGAGCCCTCTCCCTCTCTAGGTCTGTATAGCCTCATGTGGAAACTGAAGGGCTTCAACTATATCCAGGATGGAAAACACCTGGCAAACATGCCACCCCTTCCTGTTTCCGAGTCAGTGGCAGACATCACTAATCAACCTTGATTCTCTCTCCCACGAAATTCAGACTACCAATCCAGAGTTCCGAGAGACCACTCTGAACAACAGGACTAGGCACACAGGATAAAACTGACTTTTCATCCTTACGCTAGTTGACAGAGCAAGAGCAGCACCGTCTTTGACAAGCCCGTCATTCTTAAGTTCACCTTAATCAAAAACTCCCTAAATCCAAAGGGCATCAGCCTAAAGGCTAAGGTCAGCATGACCATAAACCACATATAACAACTTCGACCAGAAACTTGCCAAACTCCCCGACCAGGGACATGCCAGCCCCATGATAACCCCGCTCTGGCCAGAAAGATGTCAGCCCCAAGATAACATCCCCTCTGTCCAGAGATATTTCAGTCCTGCCATAACACAGAAACATTCCAAGCTTATGATAAGCCCCTCACCCAAAACCCAATATATACTCTTAGTCTGTAAGAGAAATCGCTCCTGATGGAAATCACCAGAAGCCCCTCTCAGGTTTATTTTCTCTAAAATAAATCTTTCACTGTTATGCTGCATTTCGTGTTTCTTTCCTCTTTAACTCTTACACTATTAATATCCTAATTGTTTGCCCCATGGCAGGGATTCGAAATTTTTCCAGCCTCTTTAAAACCTCAGCTTAGGCTGGGCATGATGATTCATGTCTGTAATCCCAGCACTTTGGAAGGGTGACGTGGGTGGATCACTTGAGGCCAGGAATTGGAGACCTACCTGGGCAACATGGAAAAACCCCATCTCTACTGAAAATACAAAAAAATTAGCCAGGTGTGGTGGCATGTGCCTGTAGTTCCAACTACTCATGAGGCGGACGCACAAGATTCCTTTGAATCTGGGAGGTGGAGGTTGCAGTGAGTGAGATCCTGCCACTGCACTCCAGCCTGCGTGACAGAGCAAGACATACACTGTCTCAAAAAAAAACAAAAATAAAACCCCAGCTCTAGCCATTCCCATTTGTGGTTAGCAGAATAATGGGCCTACAATGATGTCCACATACTTATCCCTAGGACTTGTGACTATTTTACCTTATAAGGCAGAAGGGACTTTGCAGATATGATTAACCTAGGATCATGTGATGGGGGGATTCTCATGGACTGTCTGGTTGGGTTCAATGTAATCACAGGGTCCTTGTAAGAGGGAGGCAGGAAGAACAAAAAACCAGGGAGAGAAGACGTAAGAGCAGAAGCAGAGATCAGAAAGGACAGAAAACGCTTCACAGCTGGCTTTGAAGGTGGAGGAAGGGGTCACAAGCCAAGGCCACTTAGTGGCCTCTTGAAACTAGAAAAAAACAAGAAATGGGGCCGGGCGCGGTGGCTCACGCCTGTAATCCCAGCACTTTGGGAGGCCGAGGCGGGTGGATCATGAGCTCAAGAGATCGAGGCCATCCTGGTCAACATGGTGAAACCCATCTCTACTAAAAATACAAAAAATTAGCTGGGCATGGTGGCGCGTGCCTGTAATCCCAGCTACTCAGGAGGCTGAGGCAGTAGAATTGCCTGAACCCAGGAGGCGGAGGTTGTGGTGAGCCGAGATCGCGCCATTGCACTCCAGCCTGGGTAACAAGAGCGAAACTCCGTCTCAAAAAAAAAAAAAAAAAACAAGAAATGATTTTCCCCTAAGCCTCCAGAATGAGCTGCCAGCACCTTCATGTTACACTTCTGACCTCCAAACTAGAAGAGAATAAATGTGTGTCATTTTAAGCCACTACGTGGTGGTTTCGTACAGCAGCCCAGGAACTAATACAGCTTCCTACTGAACCAAGTGGTTGTCTGTCATAGCAGCAGGAAGAAACGCAGTCTCCCACCCTGGAGCTCTGTGCTTCAAGTCTGTTTTATTTTTATTTATTTATTATTTATTTTTTGAGACAGAATCTCACTCTGTTGCCCAGGCTGGGGTGCAGTGGCACAATCTCGGCTCACTGCAACCTCTACCTCCCAGGTTCAAGCAATTCTCATGCCTCAACCTCCTGAGTTGCTGGGATTACAGGCCCCCACCACCATGCCCAGCTAATCTTTTATTTGTTTGTTTGTTTTTGGTATTTTTAGTAGAGATGGGGTTTCACCATGTTGATCAGGGTGGTCTTGAACTCCTGACCTCAGCCTCCCAAAGTGCTGGAATTACAGGCATGAGCCACTGTGCCCAGCCCTGTGCTGTGAGTCTTTCTTCCCTGGCTCCCCCTCTAGCAAGAGCTCAATATGTCTGTTTGGAAAGCACACATTCTCCCGCCTCATTTCATAGATATCCAGGTTTGTGCTTTGCCAGGACCCTCACGGGGAAACGTACAAACCGTCATGTGTCCACATTGCCTGGCAACAGGAAGAAACCCATAGAGACTGGCTTTGCACATACCTGGCTTTGAAACTTGGCTGCACCCCCTCTCCTAATTGTGTCACTTTGGAGATTCCATATCTGTAAAATGGGCAGAATAACAGCATCTGTAGAGATACGCTGAAGGTTTAATGCAATGATACTTAGCAGCAGCCCAAGGATCTGTGACTCAAGACGATGTGTAATTTTCCTGAACCACTGATTTGAGGCACTCATACCACACGGTCCGCTGTTCTGCCCAGCAGGGCCTCACAACATTTTGTTTTGTTTTGTTTTTTTCAGAGACAGGGTTTTGCTCTATCATTCAGGCCGGAGTGCAGTGGCAAGATCTTGGCTCACCGCAGCCTCCACCTGCTGGGCTCAAGCAATCCTCCCACCTCAGCCCCCTGAGTAGCTGGGATTATAGGTGCCTGCCACCACACCTGGCTAATTCTTGTATTTTTAGTAGAGACGGAGTTTCACCATGTTGGTCAGGCTGGTCTCAAACTCCTGACCTCAAGTGATCCACCTGCCTCTGCCTCCAAAGTGCTGGGAATAGAGGCATGAGCCACTGCACCTGGCCATATTTTTTTTTTTTTTTTTTTTTTTAAGAAACAGGGTCATGCTCTATCACCTAGGCTGGAGAGCAGTGGTGCAATCAGAGCTCACTGCAGCCTCAAACTCCTGTGCTCAAGTCATCCTCCTGCCTCAGCCTCCCAAGTAGCTGGGATTGCAGATGCACGCCATCACACCTAGCTAATTTTTTAATTTTTGCAGAAATCAGGTCTCAGTATGTTGCCCAGACTGGTCTCGAACTCCTGGGCTCAAGAAATCCTCCTGCCTCAGCCTCCCACAGTGCTTCATCCTCTCAATGAGACTGTGAGACAGACATTAGTAATCGCATTTGGGAGAGACATTAGTAATCGCATTTGGGAGAGACATTAGTAATCGCATTTGGGAGACAGACATTAGTAATCGCATTTGGGAGACAGACATTAGTAATCGCATTTGGGAGACAGACATTAGTAATCGCATTTGGGAGACAGACATTAGTAATCGCATTTCGTGGGAAGGAAAACTCAGGAAATCATTCACGGCCTTGAGCGTACAGTCTCGAGACTGCAGAAGGAAGTGGTTACAAGCCCAGACACTAATGCCAGGCTGCCTGGATTCGAATCCCAGCTTCACTACTTACTAGTTACAAAACCTTGGGCAAATCACTTACGCTCTCTGTGCCTCACTATCCCCTTCTTCAAAACAGGAATAAGAGTACTCTCTACCTGATAGTGTCGTTGTGAAAATCCGGTGAGTGTATCCACAGGAAGCACAGAGAACAGCAAGCAAGCACTCCGCACGTGGTTAGGTCCCAGTGGCTATTGTATTGAGCCATCTGAACAACGACAGATGTCCTCCAGCCCCTAAATCCTGGGGTTCTGTGCACATCCTAATCTGTTTAATGCCCAGCCATTTCTACCAGTGGTGAACACAGGGTTAGCTGAGCTCCACAGGTTCATCAAAGTCCACTCTGAACCTCAGCTGCAAGGAAGACCAGACCTGACCCTCCTCTCTCAGTTTCCACCCACCTCAGGACCCAGCTACTATTCTCATCTGTGAGGCTACATTGCTCAAAGTGTCATCTTGGAGCCAGCAGGCAGCTAATAAAATCCTCCCCAATGTGTGGTGGAGTGCCCTTGCCAAGATGTCATATACCAGCTGAGATCACTGAGCCAACATCACCAGAGATCTCCTGCCTGTAGCTTTCAGCTTTCTCCTTGGTGGGAGAGGGGGCACTTTTCGCTGCTGCTTGCCTGGACCCCAGTGCCTGGAATTAGTGGGGCCAGAAAAAGCCTCTCCCATCGCTGTCTCCTGTAACCTAGGGCATGATGGATAGGAACAATCACCTAGGGAGACATGGAGAAGTGGCGTCTCATAACAGAACCCAAAGGTTCTGAGGGTGAAATTGTGCACAAGACATATGCTCTAAAGCTGAAAGGATCTTACCCCTCCTGGACTTTGATCTGTGAGCGGGCAAGGTACCTTCTGCTCCTCCTTCGTGTTCCAATAAATATGGAGACTGCTGTACACAAGGAGTTCAATAAATACTGGATGGATGAATGAATGGGAGGATGGATGGGTGAATGGATAGATAAGTGGATGGATGGATGGATGCTTGGGTGGGTGGGTGGATGGATGGATGGATGCTTGGGTGGAGTATGGATGGATGGATGCTTAGGTGGATGGATGAATGGATGGATGGATGGATGCTTGAGTGTATAAATGGACAGATAGATGATGGATGGATGGACAAATGGATGGATGGATGGGCGGATGGATGCTTGGGTAGAGGATGGATGAATGGATGGATGGATGCTTGGGTGGATAAATGGACATATAGATGATGGATAGATGGACAAATGGATGGATGGATAATGAATAGATGGATGGATAAATAAATGGATGGATAGATGGATGCTTGGGTGGATGGGTGGATGGATGGATAAATGGATGGATGCTTGGGTGGATGGATGAATGGATGGATGGATGGATGGATGGATGGATGGATGCTTGGGTGGATAAATGGACAGATAGATGATGGACAGATGGACAAATGGATGGATGGATAATGAATAGATGGATGGATGGATGGATGGATAGATGGATGGATGCTTGGGTAGATGGGTGGATGGATGGATAAATGGATGGATGCTTGGGTGGATGGTGGATGGATAAATGGATGGATGGATAGATGCTTGGGTAGATAAATGGACGGATAGATGATGGATGGATGGATGGATGGATGAATAAATGATAGGTGGATGGTGGATGCATAGATAGATGGGTGAATGGTTGGGTGGATGGATGGATGAGTTAATAAGTGAGTGAACAAATAAATGAGGGAATAAATGAAATGTTTCTTCTGGACATTTGTCTCTGCATATGAATGGGCTTTCTGCCCACTTTCAGTCTGACCTCCTAGAGAATAAAATATTTTAGGTCCAAGTAAATGTGAGCTGTTTGCACTTGGTGGATAGAATAGGAGATAGGACCCAAACTCCTAAATCACATCATGGGATTCATGCTGTCCCTGAGGGTTGACACAAGCCCTGCCTCTGACTCTGCCAGTGTCCTGAGTAGCTGTTAACTCCACACGGACCTTGTGGTGCCACCCAGATTCTTAGAGAAAAAGGCCTGTGTCCCCAAAAGCAGGAGCCTCGAAGCCATGATTTATTCAGAACGCCGGGTCAGCCCCAATCTAGGGCTTCCTCATCCACCAAAACAACATGAAGAGCCAAAAACACTCTATTCCCAGACCGAGGAGACACCCTTACTCACATCCGCAGACCTACTTCATGCATATTTCAGCCCTCTCTGCAGGATTAGAGACGTAAATTCAGTAGGAAAAAAAAAAAGTAAAGTATTCCTTTATAGAGCTCCAGGCCAGCACAATAGCTCACGCCTGTAATCCCAGTACTTGGAAGGCTGAGGCGGAAGGATCAGTTGAGCTCAGAAGTTCAAGACCAGCCTGGGAAACATAGTGAAACCCCATCTCTGTTAAAAAATCAAAAAACTGGCCAGGTGTGGTGGCACACGCCGGCAGTCCCCGCTGTTCGGGAGGCTGAGACGGGAGGACGGCTTGAGCAGCTTCCCTGTGCATAGGTCGAGGCTGCAGTTTCCCTATCCACAGAATGAGTTTAATTCCCACCTCACAGGGAATTAAATGGCAGTGTGTGGAAAGCCCCACACAGAAGTACCTGCACGTAGCAGGCCTTCACAAATGGTGGCTGTAGTGACAGTGTAATGATATGAAGACAGTGACCATGAAGATGAATGTTCTAGTGGGAACAATCACGCCTCAACCCAATCACCACGATACAAGAAAGACTGTCATACGTGACTATGGCATAATCAAATATGTATCTGGCCTTTGTTCCTAGCTGCCGGCACAAGGCTTCAAAAACCCTTAGAATTTTCTGGAAGACAGGAGTACCTTTCATTACTCATGACAAGTGTCTTTCAACCCATAATGGAAGGGCCCCTAGACAGCTTCAGGATGGGGACTGGTCTCCAGAAAAAAGAACTCGATTAAAGGGTTGCAACTTTCAGCTTTACTCCTGACCTCTGGGGAGAGCAGAGGGACTGGGGATTGAGTCTGATAATGTGGCCTATTATTTAATCAATCCTGCTGCATTTGTTTGTTTTCATGCTGCCCATAAAGACATACCCAAGACTGGGCAATTTACAAAAGAAAGAAGTTTAATCTACTCGCAGTTCTACAGGGCTAGGGAGGCCTCACAATCATGGCAGAAGGTGAAAGGCACATCTCACATGGCGGCAGGCAAGAGAAGAGTAAGAGCCAAGTGAAAGGGCCTTCCCCTTTATAAAACCATCAGCTTTTATGAGACTTACTGGCTACCACGAGAACAGTATGGGGGAAACTGACCCCATAGTTCAATTATCTCCCACTGGGTCCCTCCCACAACATGAGGGAATTATCGGAATGACAATTCGAGATGACATTTGGTGGGGACACAGCCAAACCATATCACATGCCTACAGAATGGAGCCCCAGATAAAAACTCCAGAACTATGAGGTACAGGGAGCTTCCAGCTTGGTGACCATCCCCATGTGCTGGGAAGACGGCTCTGCGGGATAAGGCACAGAAGTTCTATGCCCCCTCCCTTGCCCCTGCATCTCTTCCATTTGGCTGTTCCTAAGCTGCATCTTTTATTATAAAACTGTAATCATCCACATAATGCATTCCTGAGTTCCACAGCCATGTTAGCAAATCATAAACCCTACGAAGGAGTTGCGGGAGCCCTTAAATTTGTATGTGGTCAGGCAGAAATATGAGTCGCTTGGGGCTTCCCAACACTTGCAGCTGGTGTCAGACATGGGGGCAGTCACGTGGGCGGAGCCCTTCATTTTGGGGTTCCGTGCCGACTCCAGGTAGTGAGTGTCAGGACTGAACTGAAGTGCAGGTCACGCTGCTGGTATCTGAGAGTCTGTGTCTAAGCATGGTGACACAGACAGGGAGCAAAAAGGGAGTGTGTGTGGATGGAAAGAGGAGTGATTGGCAGGTCCAGATGGGAATGAGAGACAGCTCCTCCTTCTCTCCCCCTGCTGTTCCTCCCCAGCTTCCCCTGCCCCACCTTCACCAAGTCCCGGGAAAGAGAAAGAGGGATGTGAGGAGGAGATGAGGTCACGGGCAGGATTGATTAGAGAAAGAGAACCTCAGGCCCCTTCTGCCCATCCCAGGCTGAAGACACGTCCCCCTGGCACCCTGCCTCGTGTTTCTGCTCTGTCTGCGGCAGCTCTTTGTTCAACCAGCAGACTGTGAGTCCACAGAAAGAGGATGTGGGGCCCCAGACAGAGGAGGAGAGCCCAGCCGGGGAAGACAAACAGCAGAGGAGTGGCGTGTCCCTACCCTCGCAGCAACATGACAGCGCAGGGAGAGAAGATCTATGCCAGGGAAGATCGGCTTCGTGACAAATCTCCCCCCAGAGTAAAACTCCCTTAAAGGGCTAATAGCAGAATCCATAAGAAGAAAAGTTTCCCGTGAACAGAGCATACTCCTAAGGGGCCACTTTGCTTCTTGCTGTGTAGTTATGCCCCTCCGAGGAGGACTGTCTTCCTATCAATTGCTTGTTTCAAGAGAGCAGAGGGCCTGAGTTTGACAGAACAGGACAAACATCTTTCAGCCAGGCAGGCAGCAGCGAAAAGGGGTGGGGGCGGAGGAGCCAGTAGCCAAAACAATGCAATGCAAAGTGGATCTGGGAGGCCTGGATTGAAAACCTCAATGCATCCTCTGCCAGTTATGTGACCGGAAGGAAGTCAGCCCTTCCCTCTCCCTTGGCCTCCTCTGTTTCCAACTGGGGGCAGCAGCATCCACTTATAGGGTTGTTTGAAGATAAAATAAAAGGATGCCTATTGTGGCCAGGTGTGGTGGTTCACACCTATAATCCCAGCAATTTTGGAGGCCGAGGTGAGTGGGTTGCATGAGCTCAGGAGTTCAAGACCAGCCTGGGCAACATAGTGAAATCCTGTCTCTACAAAAAATACAAAAATTAGCTAGGATGGCCAGGCACAGTGGCTCACGCCCGTAATCCCAGCACTTTGGGAGGCCAAGATGGGCGGATCACCTGAGGTCAGGAGTTCAACATCAGCCCTGACCAACATGGAGAAACCCCAACTCTACTAAAAATACAAAATTAGCCGTGCCTGGTGGCGCATGCCTGTAATCCCAGCTACCTGGGAGGCTGAGGCAGGAGAAGCCCTTGAACCTGGGAGGCAGAGGTTGCAGTGAGCTGAGATTGCACCATTGCTCTCCAGCCTGGGCAACAAGAGCAAAAAAGAAATCAGCCGAGTGCAGTGGCACACACCAGCTGTCCCAGTTCTTGGGAGGCCAAGGCCAGAGGATACCTTGAACCCAGGAGGTGGAGGTTGCAGTGAGCCAAGATTGCAGCACTGCACTCCACCTGAGTGACAGAGCGAGACCCCATCTCAAAAAAAAAAAAAAAAAAAATGATGCACGTTGAGATTCCTGGCCCAACTACTTGTGTTCCCATCCTGCATCTAGATCAGTGCTGTTCCAACCAAGCCCCGCAGCAGAAACACCAGGAAATACTCTGAAAATGCAGATACCCAGCCAGGCCCCGGGCTCACAAATTCTGAGAAGGGGCCCGGGAATCTGTATTTTGTTTTTTTATGTTCTGGGGTACATGTGCAGGACATGCAGGTTTGTTACATAGGTATACACGTGCCATCGTGATTCGCTGCACCCATCAACCCATCGTCTAGGTTTTAAGCCCCGTATGCATTTGGTATTTATCCTAACGCTCTCCCTCCCCTAGACCCCCACTCCCGACAGGCCCCGGTGTGTGCTGTTCCCCTCCTGTGTCCATGTGTACTCACTGTTCAACTCCCACTTATGAGTGAGAACTTACGGCTTCCTGTTCTTGTGTTAGTTTGCCGAGAATGATGGCTTCCAGCTTCATTCACGCTCCTGCAAAGGACGTGAACTCATTCTCTCTCTTTTCTTTTTTTTTTGACTGCATAGTAAGGAATTTGTATTTCTAAAGGGCCCGGCAGGAAAGCACTAAGCCGGCTAGTGAGCTGGCCCACAGCATCAGGACACTGTAGAAAGATGACTAGACATGTGAGCTGGGGACACAGGGCTGTGAGCAGAAAAGGAATTCTCTTCATATTGTTCCAGGTCACCCTTCAACAATGTAGGGTTGGGGTGCCAACCCCCATGCACTTGAAAATGTGTGTATAGGCTGGGTGAGGCGGCTCACGCCTGTAATCCCAGCACTTTGCCATATTCTCCCAGCCACTCAGGAGGTTGAGACAGGAGAATCACTTGAACCTGGGAGGCAGAGGCTGCAGTGAGCCGAGATCGCGCCATTGCACTCCAGCCTGGGCAACAGAGTTAGACTCAGTCTCAAAAAAAAGGAAATCTGAGGATGACATTTGTCTCCTCCAAAACTTAACTACTTGGCCAGGGCGCGGTGGCTCATGCCTATAATCCCAGCACTTTGGGAGGCCGAGGCCAGTGGATCACGGGGTCAAGAGATCAAGACCATCCTGGTCAACATGGTGAAACCCCGTCTCTACTAAAAATACAAAAATTAGCTGGGCATGGTGGCGCGTGCCTGTAATCCCAGCTACTCAGGAGGCTGAAGCAGAATTGCTTGAACCCAGAAGGCGGAGGTTGCAGTGAGCTGAGATCGTGCCATTGCACTCCAGCCTGGGTAACAAGAGCGAAACTCCATCTCAAAAAATAAAAAAAATAAATAAAAAGAAATTTAAAAAAAAATTTTTTTTTTAAAGGGCCAGGCATGGTGGCTCACGCCTGTAAGCCCAACACTTTGGGAGGCAGAGGCAGGTGGACCACCTGAGGTCAGGAATTTGATACCAGCCTGACCAACATGGTGAAACCCTATCTCTGCTAAAAATACAAAAATTAGCTGGGCATGGTGGTATGTGCCTGTAATTCCAGCTACTCGGGAGGCTGAGGCAGGAGAATTGCTTTAACCCAGAAGGCGGAGGTTGCCGTGAGCCGCGATCGCACCATTGCACTCCAGCCTGGGTAGCAAGAGCGAAACTCCATCTCAAAAAAACAAAAAAAAACTTAACTACTAACAGCCTACTGTTTACAGAAGACTTACCGATAAACATGATCAGGCGATCCACATGTATTTTGCATGGTATATGTATTATAGACTGTATCCTTACAATAAAGTGAGCTAGAGAAAGTAAATATTAGTAAGAAAATTCTAAGGAAGGCAGGGCGAGGTGGCCCACACCTGTCATCCCAGAACTTTGGGAGGCCAAAGTGAACGGATCACTTGAGGCCAATAGCTTGAGACCAGCCTGGGCAATATGGCAAAACCCCATCTCTACTAAAAATATAAATATTAGCTGGATGTGGTGGCAGACGCCTGTAATCCCAGCTACTTGGGAGGCTGAGGCATGACAGTCCCTTGGACCCAGGACATGGAGGTTGCAGTGAGCCGAGATGATGCCACTGCACTCCAGACTGGGCCACAGAGAGAGACTTTATCTCAAAAAAAAAAAAAAATCATAAAGAAGAAAAAATATATTTACTGTTCATTCAGTGGGAGTTAATCAACAGAAAGGTTGTCATCGTCATCATCTTCACGTCGACCAGGCTGAGGAAGAGCAGGAAGACGAGGGGTGGACCTTGCTGCCTCAGGGGCGGTAGGAGCAGAAGGAAATCCACATGCAGGTGGACCCTCACACTTCAAACCTGTGTTGCTCAAGGATCAGCTCCTTTCATACCTCCCTTAACCAAGCTGGCTAAGATGACTGCCTCCATTCTCAAAATGCTTCCTGCCATATTTGCTGACATGTAAATTTCTAGGCCAGAGATTCCCAAAGTCAAGCCCACTTCAACAACACCTAGTGTGGGGTGGGGAGAGCTTGTTAAAACACAGATCTGGTGGCATGGTGACTCACACCTGTCATCCCAATGCTTGGGGAGGCTGAGCTGGGAGGATCCCTTGAAGCCAGGAGTTCAAGAGCAGCCTGGGCAACATAGCAAGACCCCATCACTACAAAAAAAAATTAACCAAAACATTAATTGGCTGGGCATGGTGAGGCATCCCTATAGTCCCAGCTACTAAGGAAGCTGAGGTGGAAGGATTGCTTGAGGCCAGGAGTGTGAGGCTGCAGTGAGCTATGATCACACCACTGCACTCCAGCCCAGGCAACAGAGTAAAACCCTGTCTCTAAAACAGTAACAAAATATAGATCACTGGGTCCTCCTTCCAGTCTCATGCAATAGAATTTACGTTTCTTGCAAGTGCCCAGGGGGTGCCCATGCTGCTGGTCTAGAAAGCACATGCCCCATTTCAGTGATGGCATGGCACCATGCTTCATGTCAGTTAAGCCCCGCTCAGACTGCCGCTCCGCCTGAGCGTCCTCCCTCGTGCCTATCTCCATGGCCTCTCTTTCTCCCATTCAAAATCTGTTGGGATTGAAATGCAGATATTTAGGAAGGGTGCAATGCCCCCAGATCCATTTTCTGCTCTTCTCTGACTGACTCCTCTTCTAGGGGGTGCTACCCCTGGACAATAATATCTCTTAGACTCCTATGTCATCCAGCTTTGGGCAAATAGGAGTCAGGGGTGAGAAATCAGATGACAGGAACAGGGAGAGGCTGAGGTGTGTCTCTCCTCCCGCTTCCCTGCCTCATAGCCATGTTCTGGCATTGCCAAAACAGCTTGCAGCAGACTCCAGGAACCCCATTCCATCCTGCCCCTTTAGACCTAGAGGTGGTAAGAGCTTCCAGATACTGCTAGTCCCTGAGTGCCTCCCCGTCCTTTGTGGGTTTCCTTGACTCTGGAAGTCGTCCCTTCGTTGAGTACCTTATGATAAACTATCAGCTGAGATACTGATGGTTACAAATGGACTATCCATCAATCATTCAAATGGATGTGAATGATTGGCTGATGTCAATTCCATATGAATTCGCATCACATGAAATTTATTTTTTTAAGTTCCGGGTCCATGTGCAGGATGTGCAGGTTTGTCACATAGGTAAACATGCTCGGTGGTTTGCTGCACAGATCAACCCATTGCCTAGGTATTAAGCCCAGCAGGCATTAGCCATGTATCCTAATGTTCTCTCTCCCCGACCCCAACCCCCAACAGGCCCTAGGGGGAATTTCTTGATTCTCAAGAATCAAAGACTTCCTGATTCTCAAAAATGGCTGCACATTAGAAATACACACAAATATGAATTATATTTCTATATACTAACCATGAATACACAGAAACTGAGATCAAGCATACAATACCACTTACAATTTGCTCCCAAAAGTGATACACTTAAATATAAATCTAACGAAAGGCGTACAGAACTTGCATGCAAAAACTGCAACATGTTGATGAAAGCAACGAAATAAAAATAAATAGAAAGGTGATAATGGACTGGAAGACTCAGCACAGTGAAGATTAGTTCTCCCCAAATGGATTTAGAATTTAGTGCAATTCTCATCAAGAAGCAGCAGAGTTTCTTATAGATAAAAACTAGCTTATTCTAAAGTATACATGGGCCGGGAGCACAGTGGCTCACACCTGTAATCCCAGCACTTTAGGAGGCCAAGGTGGGCAAATCACTTGAGGTCAGGGTCTGAGACCTGGACCACACGGTGAAACCCCATCTCTACTAAAAATACAAAATTTAGCCATCATTCATGGTGGCAGGCGCCTGCATTCCCTTCTACTCAGGACGCTGAGGCATGAGAATCACTTAAACCTGGGAGGCAGAGGTTGCAGTGAGCCAAGATCGTGCCACTGCATTTCAGCCTGGGCAGCAGAGTGAGACTGTCTCAAAACAAAAAAAATTTGAAAAATAATAATAAAGTACACATGGAAAGACAAAGGTATTAGAATAGCTCAAACAACCTTGAGAGAGAAGAATAAAACGGGGGGAATCAGTCCACCTAACTTCCAGACTCATTCTATAGCCAAGTGATATTGCTGGAGGACAGACTCATAAATCAATGGTACAGAATGGAGAATTCAGAACCAGAATGGCATAAGCATGGCCCACTGATTTCTGACAAAGATGTAAACGCCATTCAATGGAGAAAGGATGATCTCTTCAACAAATGGTGCTGGAGACACTGGATTTCCATCAGCCCAAAAATAAACCTGAACCTAAGCCTCATATCTGACTTTTTAAAAACTCAAAATAGATCATAGCCTTATATATAAAACATCAAGTACTAACAATCGTGGGAGAAAAGGGAGGAGAAAATCTTTGGGGGGGCTATGAAGAGAGGTTGATTAATGGGTCCAAATATACAGTTTGAGAGAAAAAAATCAGACCTAGTGCCTGATAGATGAGAAGGGTAACTATTGTATACAACCATCTATTGTATATTTCAAAATAACTAGAGGAGAATAATTGAAGTATTTCTAGCATAAAGACAAATATTTAAGGTGATGGACATCTCAATGACACTGATTTGATTTTTACAAATTACATGAATGTATTACGTTATCATATATACCCTGAACATTTTTTTTAATATAAATAAAAACCTGTGAACAAAAACTTTGAAAAAAGTCTTCAGGACATAGGGCTTGATAAAGAGTTCTCAGCACGATCTATAAAAGAAAAAAATGGATAAACTGGACTTTGTCAAAATTAAAAACATTTACCTTTCAAAAGATCCTGTCAAGAGCAGGCCGGGTGCGGTGGCTCACGCCTGTAATCCCAGCACTTTGGGAGGCCGAGGGAGGCCGGTCACTTGAGGTCAGGAGCTGGAGAGCAGCCTGGCCAACACGGTGAAACCCTGTCTCTACAAAAAATATAAAAATTAGCTGGACATGGTGGCATGTGCTTATAAATCCCAGCTACTTGGGAAGCTGAGGCAGGAGAATCTCTTGAACCTGGGAGGTGGAGGCTGCAGTGAACCAAAATAGTGCCACTGCACTCCAGCCTGGGCGACAGAGTGACACTGCGTCTCAAAAAAAAACAGAAAGAAAGAAGGAAAGGGAAGAAAAGGAAGGAAGGAAGAAGGGACGGAGGGAGGGAGGGAGGGAGGGAGGGAGGGAGGGAGGGAGGGAGGGAGGGAGGGAGGGAGGGAGGGAGCGAGGGAGGGAGGGAGGGAGATGGCAACATAAGCTACAGACTGGAAAATAGGGGAAATGAGGGAGCTTAGTCAGCCACAGGGCCAGGGCCTAAGGGCTGGGAAGAGGCACCTAGGGGGTGACAAGAGAGCCTTGAAGACAAAGTCCTGTTGCTACATCTTTGCCGTATGGGACTTTGGGGCACTTACGGGGTTTATGGTCAAGAAAATGGCTTCTGCCAGCCTTTTCCTCTCTTCACAAGTGTCGAAAAGCTTTGATTTATATTAAAGGTGTCGCCTGGGGAGACCTACAACACATAAAAACTTCAGCACCTACAAAAGATGCTACCGGTCTGCCGAGAGGCACATGTGGCCCTATAAATATCTGGATTAACAGGGAAAGGACGGGTCAGAGTCTGCAGTCCATGGTTCTAGCTCAGCTCTCCGGACAGGGTGGGGTCTGAGGTGAACCTAGGTACTTCTAGGAGCCTCAGTTCCATTAAACGAAACATACAGGTCAACACATCTCCCATAAAGTTCCAAGGTTTTTTTTGTTTTTTGGGTTTTTTTTTTTTTTTTTAATGGAGTCTTGCTCTGTCGCCCAGGCTGGAGTGCAGTGGTACAACGATCTTGGCTCACTGCAACCTCCACCTCCCGGGTTCAAGCGATTCTCCTGCCTCAGCCTCCCAAGTAGCTGGGATTACAGGCTTGTGCCACCACGCCCAGCTAATTCTTGTATTTTTAATAGAGACAGGGTTTCACCATGTTGCCCAGGCTGGCCTCGAACTCCTGACCCTCAAGTGATCCGCCCGCCTCAGCCTCCCAAAGAGCTGGGATTACAAGCATGAGCCACTGCACCCAACCATACTTTTTCTAATTCTTACAGATGACGGAACAGTCCTGCTTAAAGCAGTTTGCCCTCCTCTGTAAGCATCACTTCTCCACATCTGCAGTGTTTTATTATATATGACAGTGTTTTATTTAGATGACTTTCAGACCCCTGCAGCTATGAGATTCTCTGACTTCAATGAATCACTCTGTGGACTCACCAGAGTACCGGTCCAAGGCCTCCTGACCGTAGGCTGCTTTTAAAAGCACCAGACCCGGCTTTCTTGAACTAAATCCTCAATAATCTGCTCTTCTCTCATTCCCGAGAGCTCCAACCGAAGCTGTGAATTTTGATCACACCACTTTCTTCTGGTCATTTCTCCCTGGCTTTCATTATTTGGCTGTCTGCCACAGATGTGCACCAAAGACAAGCACACACAGCCTCCCAGTGGCACGGAAAACAGAAGCATCTGCCGGCATCCGCGGGCAGCTGGCTGTGGGTGTCCAATGACAGAGACGCCTGCGTTGAATTAGCTCCCACTAGGATCTGCACGCAGCTCTGCAAAAGCCATAAACCTTCCGTACGGGGCAGCTGCAGGCTCTAAGAGGGTGTTGGCTGGGCTTCAAAGGACATTGAGCACAGGAAGAAATGACTGGGAGTAGAAACACCCCAGATGCCTGATTGCCTTTCTTGCACTACGCCTTGATGGACGTCCACAGTTTCTAGCTCGCGTCGGCTGATTTGAGCAACTCCTTCCTTTTTTCTGTTCTTCTGCAAGCATTTCCCCACACGTCCCCCAGGCCAGGCACCGTGTCAGTCTACGTTTACTACCGAGGACTCCAGGGCTCATTCTAGAGCAGCCAGGCTATGGACCAGTACTGAGTCCGTGGCCTGTTAGGAACTGGGCTGCACAGCAGCAGGTGAGCAGCGGATGAGCAAGCAACGCGTCATCTGTATTTACAGCCACGCCCCAATGGCTCTTGTTACCGCCTAAGCTCCGCCTCCTGTCAGACCGTTGGCAGCATCAGATTCTCCTAAGAGCATGAGCCCTATTGCGATCTACGCATGCGCAGCATCTAGGTTGCCTGCCCCTTATGAGAATCTAATGCCTGATGATCTGTCACCGTCTCCCGTCACCCCCAGATGGGACCATCTAATTGCACAAAATGAACTCAGGGCTCCCACTGACTCTACATGATGTTGAGTTGTAGAATTATTTCATTATATATTATAATGTCATAATAATAGAAATAAAGTACACACTGTTCACAATAGCAAAGACTTGGAACCAACCCAAATGCCCATCAAGGATAGACCGGATGAAGAAAATGTGGCACATATGCACCATGGAATACTATGCAGCCATAAAAAAGGATAGTGTCCTCTGCAGCGACATGGATGAACCTGGAAACCATCATTCTCAGCAAACTGACACAAGGACAGAAAACCAAACACCGCATGTTCTCACTCATAAGTGGGTGCTGAACCATGAGAAAACACGGACACAGGGAGGGGAACATCACACACAGGGGCCTGTGGGGGGATAGGGGGGTTGGAGAAAGATAACATTAGGAGAAACACCTAATGTAGGTGACGGAGGGGATGGAGGCAGCAAACCACCATGGCACGTGTATACCTATGTGACAATCCTGCAAGATCTGCACATGTGCCCCAGAACTTAAAAAATTAAAATAAAGTGCATAATAAATGGAATGCACTTGAATCAAAACAATCCCCCACCTGGGTCTGTGGGGAAATTGTCTCCCACGACATTGGTCCCTGAGGCCCAAAAGGTTGGGGACTGCTGCTCTAGAGTAGCACACACAGTAGTGGGTTAGAGACATGCAATCAAATAGCTGCCATGTAGTTTGGAGGGTCGCTGTAAGTTTCATAAGCACCAAACAGCACCGGCGTTGGACACATGGCTTGTGGCAGACAGGAGGGTGGATCAGCAAGAACCTGGGTTGCGGAGTCCAGCACCACTGACTTCAGACGCCCACTCCACTCTTGCTATTTTTCATTATTTTTTCTTTTTTAGAAATAGAATCTCGCTGTGTTGCCCAGGCTGGTCTCAAACTCCTGGCCTCAAGCAATCTTCCCGCTTGAGCCTTCTCAGTGGCTGAGACTACAGGCACGTTCCACCATGCCTGGCTAGTTTTTTTATTTTTTTGTAGAAAGAGGGTCACACTGTGTTACCCAAGCTGGTCTTGAACTTGTGACATCAAGTGATACTCCTGCCTCACCCTCCTAAAGTGTGGGATTACAAGTGTGAGACACTTTACCTGGCTGGTGTGTGTGTGTGTAGAGATGGTGTCTCACCACATTGCCCAAGCTGGTCTTGAACTCTTGGCCTCAAGTGATCCTCCCAACTCATCTCCCAAGAGCACCATTTTTCATTTCTAAAATGGAGATGCTAACAGCCCCTCACAGGTTCTGGGCCATCCTGGCTCATGGAAATCTCTTGCTATTTCTTTTTTATTTTTATTTTTTTAGATGAAGTTTTGCTCTGTCATCCATGCTGGAGTACAGTGGTGTGATCTCGGCTCACGGCAACCTCCACCTCCTGAATTCAAGTGATCCTCCTGCCTCAGCCTCCTGAGTAGCTGGGAGCAGAGACGCACACCATTGTGTCCAAGTTAATTTTTGTATTATTAGTAGAGAAGGGGTTTCACCATGTTTCCCAGGCTGGTCTCGACCTCCTGACCTCAAGTCCTCCTTCCTTGGCCTCCCAAAGTGCTGGGATTACAGGCGTGAGCCACCACAGCTCACTAAAATCTTTTTTTTTTTTTTTAGAGGGAGTCTTACTTTGTCACCCAGGCTGGAGGGCAGTGACGCGATCTGGACTCTCTGCAACCTCTGCCTCCCTAGTTCAAGCTATTCTCCTGCTTCAGCCTCCTGAGTAGCTGGGATTACAGGCACCTGTCACCACACCCAGCCAATTTTTGGATTTTTAGTAGGGACGGGTTTTCACTATGTCGATCAGGCTGGTCTTGAACTCCTGACTTCAAGTGATCCACCCACTTCAGCCTCCCAAAGTGCTGGGATTATAGGCATGAGCCACCGTGCCTGCCCCCCCCAACCACTTTTTACCAAGTTTATCAGCAGAACTCAGACAGACATCACTAACCACTCAAATGATTGCCTAGTGCTTCCAGCTAAGCTCAGCTCGAGAGCCCCTTCTGAAGTTTGTGGCCGGCTGATTCTGCCATTCTCTACATCTTTGCCATCCTCCACAGCCTCTAATTTCCAAGGCCAAGTCAAATTCCCCCTCCCAACAAGAATCCTGTCCCCAGTTCCCTCTCCTCCTTCTGAGGTCTTGAACTCACAGCATCACCCAGAGGACCTGTCTTAGCCAGCTCACGCTGCTGTAACAAGAATACCATAGACCGGGTGACTTATAAACAACAGAGAGATATATTTCTCACAGTTCTGAAGGTTAGAAGTCCAAGATCAGAAGGCCAGCATGGCCATGTTCTGATGAGGACTCTCTTCCCAGTTCCAGATGGGGTAGATCGATGGCTGCTTCTTATAAGGGCACTAATCCCATTTGTGAGGGCTCCACCCTTGTGACCTAATCACCTGCCAAAGTCTCTGCTTCCTAATACCATCACATCAGGGTTAGGGTTTCAATATATTAATTTTGGGAAGACAAACATTTAGATCATAATAGGAGGCTTTTCTTTTTTCTTTTTTTTTTGAGACAAAGTCTGTTCTGTCACTCAGGCTGGAGTGCAATGGTGCAATCTCGGCTCACTACAACCTCTGCCTCCCAGGTTCAAACAAGTCTCTTGTCTCATCCTCCCAAGTAGCTAGGATTACAGGTGAACACCACCACACCAGCTAATTTTTATAATTTTAGTAGAGATGGAGTTTCACATGTTGGCCAGGCTGGTCTCAAACTCCTGACCTTGAGTGATCCGCCTACCTCAGCCTCCTAAAGTGCTGGGATTATAGGCATGAGACACCATGCCCAGAAAATAGAAGCCTTTTCTTGGTCTCTTGTTTTGGTAGTGAGATTTCCTTCCCCTGCCAGTTGGAAAAGCCAGGAAATCCACCTCTGCCCCTAACACAGTACCAGGCATCCAAAGACACTCCATGAGCCAATTCTGGAGCCAAACCTGATTGCACCACCTGCTCCACCAGGCCAAGCCACCAAGGAAGGTGCCAGTTAAAACACAGCCAATGAAGAAGAAGCTGTGAGTCTCCATGAGGACGTTTCTGCCATCCTCCAGTTGCACAAGGAGGTTTTTTCATAGCTGCTACCTGATGTGAAATCACACCCTCGTCTACGCTGTGCTGAGGCAAGAAGTACAGCTGTCATTAAATTGTCAGGGTCTCTGTGGCTTCTTCTTGTCACCTCTCTCCCTACAGTGCTGTTATGGGCCAAATTCTGTGGCCCCCACCACCATCAATGCACAGGTTGAAATCCGAACCCCAAGTACCTCAAAATGTGACTGTATTTGGTGATAGTCTTTAAAGAGCTGATTAAGGTAAAACGAGGTAACTGTCAACTGGGTTAAAACGAAGTCCTTACAAGAAGAGGAAATCTGAAGCCACAATGAGATATCATCTCATACCAGTCAGAATGGCTATTGTTAAAATGTCAAAAAAAATAACAGACGCTGGTGAGGTTGTGGAGAAAAGCGAATGCTGATACACTGTTGGTGGGAGTGTTAATTAGTTCAACCATTGTGGAATGCAGTGTGGTGATTCCTCAGAGAGCTAAAAACAGAAGTGCCATTTGACCCGCCATCCTACTATGGGGTAAACACCCAGAGAAGTAGAAATCGTTCTGTTATAAAGACACATCCACAGGTATGTTCACTGCAGCACTATTCACAATAGCAAAGACACAGAATCAACCTAAATACCCATCAGTGACAGGCAGGATAAAGGAAATACGGTACATACAGACTGTGAAATACTATGCAGCCACAAAAGAGAATGAGATCATGTTCTTTACAGGAACATGGTGAAGCTGCAGGCCATCCTCATTGGCAAGCTAATGCAGGAACAGAAAACCGAATACTTATAAGTGGGAGCTCAACAATGAGAACACATGGGCACAAAGGGGAATGCCACACACTGGGGCCTACTCTAGGGTGGTGGGTTGGAGGAGGGAGGGGATCAGAAAAACATGACTGTTGAGTACTAGGCTGAGTACCTGGGTGATGAAATAATCTGTACACCAAACCCCTGTGACATGAGTTTACCTGTATAACAAACCTGCACCTGTACCCCTGAGCCTAAAATCAAAGTTTAAAAAAATGAATGAGTTAGAAAAAAAGAAAAGAAGAAATTTAGCGGGGGGTGGTGGCTCACGCCTGTAATCCAAGCACTTTGGAGGCCAAGGCGGGCGGATCACCTGAGGTCGGGAGTTCAAGACCAGCCTGACCAACATGGTGAAACCCCGTATTTAAAAAAAAAGGGGGGGGGCGGGCGCGGTGCTCAAGCCTCTAATCTCAGCACTTTGGGAGGCCGAGGCAGGTGGATCATGAGGTCAAGAGATTGAGACCATCCTAGTTAACATGGTGAAACCCCATCTCTACTAAAAATACAAAAAATTAGCTGAGCATGGTGGCAGAGCCGAGATCGCACCATTGCACTCCAGCTGGGTGACAAGAGCGAAACTCCATCTCAAAAAAAAAAAAAAGGAAGAAATTTAAACTGGGAACAATAACAGGGAAGATCACACGAGACAAAGTAAAACCAAACCTGCCAATGTCTTAATCTCAGACTTTCACCCTCCAAAATTAAAAGAAAATAAATCTCCCTTGCTTAGGCCAGCCAGTCTGTGGCACTCTGCTGCTATAGTCTGAATGTTTATGTCACTCCCAGAATTCATATGTTGAAATTTGCACCCTGAGGGGATGGTATCGGGAGATTAGGCCTTTTGGAAGTGATTAGATCACGAGGGTGGAGCCTTCACAAATGGGACTGGGGCCTTTATAGAGGCCCAAGAGAGAACCCTTGCCTTTTTCATTGTGTGAGGACACAGCAAGAATCTGCTGTCTGTGCACTAGAAAGCAGTCCCTCGCCAGACGCTAAATCCGCTGGCGCCTTGCTCTTGGACTTCTCAGCCTCCAGAATCATGAGAAATAAATTTCTGTGGTTTGTAAGCCACCTAGTCAACAGCATCCCAAAGGCACTAAGACAGTTGTAACGGCAGCCCCAGCAAGTACCGGCTGTGCTGCTTCTGAGCGGCTTCTCAATTCCACGTCATAAATGAAGACGGCTATTTGCAAAGGGCCTTTATTCTCCTCTCTTGCTCTAGGTCCCAGAATGGGGGCATTGATTTCCCTGCTGGTATTTTTCTTTCTTTTTTTTTTTTTTTTTTTGAGATGGAGTTTTGCTCTCCTCATCTAGGCTGGAGTACAATGGAGCCAATCTCAGCTCATTGCAATCTCTGCTTCCCAGATTCAACTGATTCTCCTGCCTCAGCCTCCCAAGTAGCTGGGATTAGAGGCACCCACCACCATGCCCACCAAATTTTTGTATTTTTAGTAGAAATGGGGTTTCGCCATGTTGGCCAGGCTGGTCTCGAACTCCTGACCTCAGGTGATCCACCTGCCTCAGCCTCCCAATGTGCTGAGATTACAGGTGTGAGCAACTGCACCTGCCCAGTATTTTTATTCTTGAAGTTATGCGTCATTCTCAGCCTCCATGAATACACAGTCCCAGAAAAGGAATATTGGGATGGGGAACATGAACGTGCGGGTCTCTGTAAAGGCTACTTACCCCCGTTCCACCTGCCCCTCAGAATTAGACACCAGCCAGCCCCTGCTGTCTGCTTCACCTGCCACAGGTCGCACTTAGACCAGGTACACTAAACTTGCAAGACTTCCTTCTTCTCTCCTGCACGCCCTAGCCTCTCTCTGTCGAGTTGTGAATTCTCTCCGGGAGCCTAAGTACAAACGAGTAGGAAGGATCAAGGGCAATTCACCAGGAAATCTACAAGGGATGCTCTAAACGTTGATGAAGCCGCAGCTCTTCCGCTGTGTTGAGCTTTGATTTATTATCATTTTAATATCTTAGCAAGTGAAGGGCACCCTCATAAAGCATTGTCACAGCCTTTAAATGGAGAGAAAGTGTTTCCCTTGTGCCAGGGCAATGAAACTCCGGTATCGTGATCTGCAGTCCAAGAAGAAATCTTCAGCAGAGGTTAAGAGCGTTAATACAAATTGAGTAAGGTTCTTTTCTAGCCTACTGAGCAAACCACTTCACGGTCATTAACATGGCGATATTTAAATAAACTTGCCTTCCATCGAGAGAGGGGGCTGGAGAGAGTGTCTGCTTGCAGCAGGGGGGTGGATGGGATTGTGGGAAAAGGTAATGCCATGCAGGTGTTTCCAAGAAGTCCTGGCTGGAGGCTCTGCAGGGTCTGCATTGCCATTCAACATCTTTCTCCACCCACAGCTGCTTCTCCCCCATTCCTCTTGCCCAGGTGTGATCCCTAGCCCAGGTGTGATCCCTAGCCCAGGTGTGATCCCTAGCCCAGGTGTGATCCCTAGCCCAGGTGTGATCCCTAGCCCAGGTGTGATCCCTAGCCCAGGTGTGATCCCTAGCAAACATTCTGCACTCCAGATTCCATCGTAGCATCTGCTCCTGCAAAACGAGACAGGATGACAATGCCACAAAGGAGCTGGGAGCCACAGCTGGCCCTGCCCAGCTCAGGCTTAGGGACAGGGTATATTCCAGGAAGTGAGTCTGATCTGCCCTGGAGGGAGTCGACATCTTACCTATATTTGAATGACACCAAGAAATTGCCCGAGACATAGAAGCCTTACCAATAGAGAGACTCTCTGAACCTCACGAGCTGTTGATCATCCCACATCAGATGTTGGGAGTGAGAGGAGAGACGGCAAAGAAGAATTGCTAGAAGAAAAGCTGGCTGGGAAGGGAAGGAGGTGAATTCAGTTCTGACTATGTTGATTTCAGTGAAATCTGAAACGGAGGGAAGAGAGAAGAGCAACTGTCTAGGAGCTTGTAGGAAGTAGAAAATTTCCTCTTCAAAGTTTCCTTTCTTGTTAAAGAATAATCATAAGTGTTAGAAATAAGTTTGTTTTAAATACTTTCTTCAGAGACTTCTTGCTTTTTTGTCAGCTGTTTTTTGTGAAGCCCTATCCCATGCAGCTGTGAGACACGCCATACTTACAGGCACATAGTACATTCTATGTCCTTGTACTCTAACCAAGATATCTGTGCTGGATGTGCTCACAGGCATGACCCAGCTTGCAGCCTATGCCCCTTCCTTATTTAGACTTCCAAAAAAAAATGAAGATTTTTTTTGTTCTCCATTGCTTTTACCTGTTTAAAAAATTTTTAAGTTGTTAGCCAAACAGGTTTTAGTTTAGATTGTGAGGTCTGGCTCCAACCGACAGAGATCAGACACAACAGAAAGGATGACCCAAATGCATAAAGGATAAATATGTCTGCTTTTCGTTTGTTCACTGTACTCTCATGGCAAGATTGCTGGTGTGGGTACCCTTTCTGCAGGATGTAACCATTGCCTTGCCGAGAGATCCTTTGTCCCAGTGCTGACTTTTCTTTGCAGCACCAAAAATTTACGAACAACAGAGGTGGAGAATAAATAGACCCAGGACTCTGAGCAGCAATCTGCCCCAGAGATACACACCTGGCAGCCATTAGCACATTGATGATGCAGCTGAGAATGTCTGAACCCAGGTGCTCAGGGAGTTTGTAGCAGGAGAGGAGAGCCCCAAAGACAGGGCACAAAGAATCAGGATAAATTGCTTCCAATCATGAGATGGAGAAGAAAGAAATCCCTATGGATGGGAGTGGTTATCCAAGAGTTCCCCAAAGAGATGGACCTTGAGATGAGCCTGGAGGAACAGGTAGGCAGAGACCATGGTTACATGATAATGAAGAAGGTGTAGTTAAGAGGTAAGGGTGGAAGACACAGGAAAGAAAAGAACATTCAATGGTACCGGCCACTCATTGCTCTGTGTCCTTGGATGTCATTTTGCTAAGTCTGACTCTTCATCTATAAAAGAAAGTCACAGCCAGGCACGGTGGCTCACGCCTATAATCCGAGCACTTTGGGAGGCCAAGGCAGGTGGATCACAAAGTCAAGAGATCGAGACCATCCTGGTCAACATGGTGAAACCCCATCTCTACTAAAAATACAAAAAATTAGCTGGGCATGGTGGCGCATGCCTGTAATCCCAGCTACTCAGGAGACTGAGGCAGGAGAATTGCCTGAACCCAGGAGGCGGAGGTTGCCGTGAGCCGAGATCGCGCCATTGCACTCCAGCCTGGGTAACAAGAGCGAAACTCCGTCTCAAAAAAAAAAAAAAAAAAAGAAAGTCACAGATAGCTTTCCTTCAGATTGTTTTACGGATTTGAGGTAATAAGAGGAAAGTGCTTGACACAGTGTCTGTCACCTGGTAGGTTCTAAGCCATATTATTATTTTTTTTAATGAGGAAATCCTGCATGTTCAAATGCAGCAGTAGATACAGTCGCTTCTTGTTAAAAGAATTTTCCAGGAGCAGAACAATGACTCACTGTATCAGCTTACATCTTTTGGGTTGACAATCTCTCAAAACTGCAATCTGAGGTGCATTTGGATGTTGCAGGGACTGTGATTTGATCTGTGAGACATGCAGACAGATTAATAAATTAATGGCCACATAAAGGGACTGCTCCAGCGTGACTGTGTGACAAACAGCACCCACTATCTGCAGCCCACAGAGGGAGCCCACCACCTCAGAAGGCAAGACTCATGTATGCAAGGATACGGGGTGCCAGACGCTTCTAATTTTGTATTTCATTTTGTTCTCGAGATACCCTTGCTGAGCCATTGATATCTTTCTTGTTTTTACAGATGAGGAAATTGGAGCTCAGAGACATTAAAAACCCTGCCCAGGGGTCACACAGCAGTAGGCAGGGGAATTGGATTTGAACTCACCTGTCTGAACCTGGGGCTCTGGCATTCCACCCTATTGCAGGTTTTCCAGCCTCTCTGCCACTTGTCTGGCGACGACCTCATATGCTAAGTCCTTCCCCTTGCTTGCTTTCCTTCTGTATTAGTCAGGGTTCTCCAGAGGGACAGGACTAACAGAATACATGTATGTGTGAAAGGGAATTTATGACTCACAATCACAAGGTGAGATCCCACAATAAGCCGTCTGCAAGCTGAGGAGCACGGAAGCCAATCCAAGTCCCAAAGCTGAAGACCTTGGAGTCCAGTGTTCAAGAGCAGAAAGCATCCAGCGTGGGAGAAACGCGTAGGCCCTATGGGCCACAAGAGTAACCAGCCTAGTCTTTCCACGTCCTTTTTTTTTTTTTTTGAGACAGAGTCTCACTCTATTGTCCAGGCTGGAGTGCAGTGGCACAACCTTGGCTCACTGCGACCTCCGCCTCCGAGGTTTAAGCGATTCTCCTGCCTCAGCGTCCTGAGAAGCTGGGATTATGGGGCCCGCCTCCATGCCCAGCTATTTTTGCATTTTTAGTAGAAACAGGGTTTCACCATGTTGGGCAGGCTGGTCTTGAACTCCTGACCTCAAGCAATCAACACCCACCTCAGCCTCCCAAAGTGCTAGGATTACAGGCAGGAGCCACCATGCCCGGCCTGTCTTTTCACCTTCTTCTGCCTGCTTTTATGCTGGCCCTGCTGGCAAGTGATTCGATGATGCCCACTCAGGTTGAGGGTGGGTCTGCCTCTCCCAGGCCACTGACTCAAATGTTCATCTCCCTCGGAAACACCCTCACAGACACACCCAGGAACAGTACAGCACATCCTTCAGTCCAATCAAGTGAACACTCGTTCACCATCACACCTGCCCAGAAATACCTCTTCATCGTCTCCCTTCTGTCTCCGCTGGTTCAGGTGTTAGGACAAAAATGCCATGGCCTTGGTAGGTTATAAACAACGTGAATGTGTTGCTCATGGTTCTGGAGACTGGCAAGTCCAAGCTCAAGACGCCAGCAGATCTGGTGCCAGGCGAGGGCCCACTTCCTAGTTCCTACATGGTACCTCCTTGCTGCCTCCTCACAAGGGGCAAACAGCTCTCTGGGGCACTCCTTTATAAGGGCACTCATCCCATTCATGAGGATCCTCAGGACCTAACCACCCTCATAACTAATCACCTCTCAAAAGAGATGCCTCCTGAACACCATCACATTGGAGGACAGGCTCCAACATACACAATTTGGGGGAACACACATGTTCAGTACATAACACCTTCTCCCCCAAGTCCCCTTCCCACCCTCTCCCCTGGAGTCCCCCTGAGTCCTCAAAGTCCCCTGAATCCTCCTCTTCTGGTTGCTCAGAGGCCACATGACCTTGCTGTGACCCATCGTGACCCTCTGGCATGACCAGACAATTCCAGGTATGAGCTCCAGGGTGCAGCATGCATGCCTGTGACCAAGGCAGGACCACAGCTGGCCCATAGGGTGCAATCCTCGTGCCCTGGAAGACCACGGCAGGAGGATGGCTTGACATCAGTAGTTCAGGACAACATAATTAAACCCCATCTGTTAAAAAATAAAAAAATTGGCCGGGCGCGGTGGCTCAAGCCTGTAATCTCAGCACTTTGGGAGGCCGAGGCGGGTGGATCACGAGGTCAAGAGATCGAGACCATGCTGGTCAATATGGTGAAACCCCGTCTCTACTAAAAATACAAAAAATTAGCTGGGCATGGTGGCGTGTGCCTGTAATCCCAGCTACTCGGGAGGCTGAGGCAGGAGAATTGCCTGAACCCAGGAGGCGGAGGTTGCGGTGAGCCGAGATCGCGCCATTGTACTCCAGCCTGGGTAACAAGCGAAAACTCTGTCTCAAAAATAAAAAATAAATAAAAATAAAAAAATAAAATAAAAAAATTAGTGGGGCACGGTGGTGCCTCCCTATAGTCACAGCTACTTGGGAGGCTGAGGAGGGAGGGTTGCTTGAGCCCAGGAGGTCAAGGCTACAGTGAGCTATGACTCCACCACCATACTCCAGCCTGGCCAACCGGGTGAGACTCTAAGGGTCTATCTAGAAGCATGGGGGGGAGGAAGGAAGGAAAGAGGGAAGGAAGGAAGCAAGGAAGGAAGGGAGGGAGGGAGGGAAAAAAGGGGAAAAAAAGGCTATCAGCCAGGTGTGGTGCCTCACGCCTGTAATCCCAGCACTTTGGGAGGCCAAGGCAGGTGGATCACCTGAGGTCAGAAGTTAGAGACCAGCCTGACCAACATGGTGAAACCTCGTCTCTACTAAATACAAAAAAGTAGCTGGGCATGAGGTGGGAGACACCTGTAATTCCAGCTACTTGGGAGGCTGAGGCAGAAGAATCGCTTTAACCCGGGAGGCAGAGATTGCAGTGAGCCCAGATTGCACCATTGCACTGCAGCCTGGGCAAGAAGAGTGAAACTCCATCCTCCATCTCAAAAAAAAAAAAAAAGAGAGAAAGAAAAAGGTGGCTCTCAGGACAGACGTGGCCCCCATGAGGGCTCATGGCTTTCCAGTTCCTGTATCCCCACCCTTGGCACAGCGCTTGCACTAAGGAATGAGTGATTGGTCTTAAGGGGCATGGTCAGGCCTCTCTCCACACCCTTGACCTTCAGAGTTTCTGGGCAGAGACACCACAACACTGTCTCCAAGGGAAATTTTTTTAAAAAAACAAAAGACGTAACGTTTCAGGGCAGAGATTAATCAATCTTAAAACCCAGAAGCATCAGACAGTCAAGGCAACAACACAAAAAAGAAAAAAAAAAATGAATCTTTGAACTAGAAGCCTATTCCTCAGCGCCAGAAAAAGAATTGCCTCTTCCAAGCCCCAGCTGACAAGAAAATGGAGTGACAGAGAGCCAGTCCACAGCGGCCCTGGGCACCGCATAAATCCCCACACAAGACTGTCGGGTATAAAGGTTAAGAATCATTCACTGCCCGAGAACGACAACTCTTACACTTTGGGACATCAACTTCCCTCTGGAACAGCGTGACGACAGGAACGTGGCCAGGTAGGTATCCAACACGAGCACACCTCGGAGCTTTCCCACTAACTCCGGCAGGTCAAAGAACCGTCCTCTATCTCCCTGTCCCCCGGACCACACTTTGTGGTTATTAAAAAGAGCTGGGTCAGTGACATCCTTCAGATATTTCTTCCTACCCAAAGCTCACGCTGAGTCGTAATCCCCAGTGTTGGAGGTGGGGCCTGGTGGGAGGCGACTGGATGGTGGGGATGGATTTCTCATGAATGGCTTAGCGCCATCCCCTCGGTGCTGCCCTTGTGATAATGAATGAGTTCTTGCAAGATCTGGTCATTTAAAAATGTGTGGCACCTTTCCCCTCCTCTCTTGCTTTCGTTCCTACTAAGTGAGATGCCTGCTCCTGCTTCAGCTTCCGCCGTGATTGGAAGCTTCCTGGGGCCTCCTCAGAAGCTGATGCCAGAGCTAAGCTTCCTGTACAGCCTGAAGAACCAAGAGTCAATTCGATCTCTTTTCTTTATAAATTACTGCATCCCAAGTATTTCTTTAAAAGCAATGCAAGAAGAGTCTAACAGAGTTAGCACTGTATTGAAAGAGCTACCTGGCCACTTAAATGTCTCTTGCAGGCGCACAAGTCATTCCAAGGTTCTGGCACAGAGAGTGTATCAGTCAGTGTTAGGTAGGTTATGCCGCAGTAACAAACAACCCCCAAATCTCGGTGGCACAAAGCAACAAAGACTTCTCTTTCTTGCTACACATTCAGCCAGGGTCAGCTGTGTCACACTCATTCCAGGGCCCAGACCGATAGGGTGGCCAGCATTTCAAGCATTGCTGGTCACTGTGGCAGAGAAAAAGAAGCGAGCAACACAGACACTGACTCTTAAAGCATGTGCACCCAAAACATTCACTCCCACTCCACTGGCCAAACAAATCACATGGGCGAACCTCATTTCAAATGGAGTCGAAGTGCAGAAGAGACACAGCCATTTATGAACAGCCCTGATGCCTAGGGGGAGGGAAAATGATGAAAGAGGGAGGAGGCAGGGGAGGGAACACAGAAGGAGAAGGAAGTGGGAGGGAGAGGAGGAGGGATGGGTAAAGGGAGAGGGGACCGGAGAGGAGGGAGAGGAGAGGAATGGCCAGTTGCCTGAGGCTAAGGTGTCCTCTAGAAAGCCCCAGATGCTTGATAACATGTATGGTTTCTTTGATTAGGAAAAGAGCTTCAGGAAGGTTCTGCTGTCTTCCCTCTTCCAGAGGAGGGAGGGTCCCCCACCACAGGCTGCCGCCCCAATCATTCTGTCTGATTCACCTTGCCTGTCTCCTCTCTCTCTCCCCAGAGGCCCCTTTAACCCACTGAATGGCTTTCTGGGAAATCTCATTTCGCACCCTGGCAGCACGCTCAATTCTTCCTGTCAGATCCTGGAGGCAGTCCTATAAATAAGGCCCGAATTCTTTATTGCTGGAGCCGGCAGAAGGCTTGCATACGGGATGTCCTCACTCACACTACAGTCGTATTTTTACAAAACCTGTGCATAGAGCATTGTATGAAGAGGGACGGGTTGGGGAGAGTGAAAATGCAAGGCTGTCTTTGCAGCCAAGGCCCCTCTCCATTTGGGAAAGTCTCGGGCTAGCACAGAAGACTGGCAATGAATAGAATTGTCTGTGACCTTGCCCACTCTCAGACTGATGGTAGGACAGTTGATGATTTCCAGGGCCTTCTCTGACATGTCTGGCCTTGTCTCCTGGGGAGCCAGTCCTTACAGAAGCTTTCTTGCTTAAGTAGGACCACCTAGGGCTAAACTACTAATCCAGCCAAGCCTCTTCTCAATCTCCCACTTTCCCTGGCCCAGGGCCACTTTCTCACTTCCAAAGAGGCAGACAAAGTGCCATTGAATTCTGCATCTATTCAAAGCCAAGGCATGGAGGGGAAACAAAAGTATACTTCCCCAGACTCTACCACTGGAGCAAGAACTGGGCTCCACAGAACAGGAAGAAAAACGGGTTTGTACAGGCGGCAGCAGGTGGCAGCGGGCATAAGGGATATCTGTAGAGCTGAAGGAAAGGTGTACTCCAGGTTACAAGACTCTGAAAACACTGCACCAGTCTGTCCAGTCCTCTCCTTAAAGTGGATGGATGATTATGCTTCTCAGTTCCCTTGTCATTAAGTAGGTCCATGTTCTAGCGACTGATTCTAGACAGTGAGCTTGAAAAGAAGTCGTATGTATTCCTTTCATGCCAGAACATAATCCTCCAACTAGCTCTTGGCTCCCACTCCCATCACTGGATCACAAAGGGGGCCTTATGTTGAGACGGAGCCACAAAAATCAAAGGAACCTGGATCACTGAATCACCACATGGAGGAGAGTCGACCAGCAGAGTCTGCAAATTCTCAGTGGACTTAGAGTGAGCAAGAAATAAATCTCTGTGGGTTAAGCCACTGAGGTGTTGGGGTTGTTACTAACTTAACCTATGTCAACTAAGATTGCCTTTCTATGTCTACCCTGACCTCTTTTTTTTTTTTTTTGAGAGGGAGTTTCGCTCTTGTTACCCAGGCTAGAGTGTAATGGCGCGATCTCGGCTCACCGCAACCTCTGCCTCCTGGGTTCAGGCAATTCTCCTGCCTCAGCCTCCTGAGTAACTGGGAATACAGGCACGCGCAACCATGCCCAGCTAATTTTTTGTATTTTCAGTAGAGACGGGGTTTCACATGTTGACCAGGATGATCTCCATCTCTTGACCTCGTGATCCACCCGCCTTGGCCTCCCAAAGTGCTGGGATTACAGACGTGAGCCCCCGTGCCCGGCCCTAACCTCTTCTGTGATATGGGCACCTTCTTGACCAAGGGTCACATCATATCCCCTTTTCTTTGATAGAAAAGAGGTAACCCAGCTCTGAATCACATCTTTAGAATCAGAGACCAAGACTGAACATGAAGAAAAGTCTTAGACAAAAACTGTGTCAAACTATGCTTTCTTGTGAATCTGAGAGTGAGTCTTAATTGACACTCTCTACGTGTTGGGTATATCTACTGTGGTATCCAAGATTAGATTTTGTTTGTTCAGCAGGTGAACGCAGCAGGGACAAGCCAAAATTGTACAGTCTGGTTATCGTTTCTTCACTCTTTTTCCACTGACTGGCGCCTCTCTACCACTCCCACTCCAGAGAAGTTTTAAACTCCAGGCCATGACCGTTTTGTGGATCAAAAAGTCAATTTAGTGGTCTTATCCAGCATTGTGTGGAATTGAATTGAATAGATCAAAGTCTTTCATCACATGCAGGAAAGCTACATATTTGTGGAATGTGTATATAGTTTAATATGTGTTTATATGTGCATGCAAGTATATAAATGTAAAATGTATTTCTTGTACTTTGAATCATGTTCAAAATGGCTCCAGGGAACAACTCACACATTCACTGACAGGCGAGTACATAAATGAAATGTGGTATCTTCAATCGATGGTTGCCATCCAGCAACAAAATGATTGACCTACTGATACAAGTTACAGTATAAATGAATCTCACGGCCGGGCCTGCTGGCTCACACCTGTAATCCCAGCACTTTGGGAGGCCAAGGCAGATGGATCACAAAGTCAGGAGTTCAAGACCGGTGTGACCCAGCATAGTGAAACCCCATCTCTACTAAAAATACAAAAAAATTAGCCAGGCATGGTGGCACATGCCTGCAGTCCCAGCTACTCAGGAGGCTGAGGCAGGAGAATTGCTTGAACCCAGGAGGTGGAGGCTACAGTGAGCTGAGTTTAAAAAAGAAAAAAAAAACGAAAAACAGCACAAACTAAGCAAAAGAAACAGACACAAGAGAACATATACTGTATGATTCCATCTATATGAAACTCTAGAACTGGCAAATGAATTGAGGTTTGCCAAAGGCAAATCTGTGTGATTGCCTGGGGTGAGGGTGGGATGTTTGACTGTGTTATGAATTGAACTGTGTTCTGCCTCTCCCCTGCCAGATTTATATATGGAAGTCCTAATGCCCAATATCTCAGAATGTGACCTTATTTGGAGTAACCAAGTTAAAATGAGGTTATGAGGGTGGATGTTAATCCAATATGACTGGTGTGCTTATAAAAGGGGGAAATTTGGACACAGAGACACAACTAGAAGGAAGATGATACAAAGAGACGTAGAGAGAAGACAGTCATCTACAAGCTAAGAAAGGAAGTGGATCCCTCCCTCACAGCCTTCAGAAGTGGATCCCTCCCTCACAGCCTTCAGAAGCAACCAACCCTGCCAACACCTTGATCTCAGACTTCAAGTTTCCAGACCTGTGAGACAACAAATTTCTGCTGTTTAACCCACTCCATTTGTGGTACTTTGGTTACAGAAGCCCTGGAAAACTAAAATAGACTGTAAAGAGGCATGAAGGAACTTTCTGGGTGAAGAAACGTTCTACACCTTGATTGGGGTAGTAGTTTCATGGAAGTACATGTTTGTCAAATCTCATCAAATTATACTTAGAGTAAGTGCACTTTATTATATATGTATTATACCTCAATAAAGCTAATTGTAAAGATTTTTTAATAAACAACTCCAGGACCTCTAAATCAAGTCACATAGAGGAGGAAGAACCCCTGCCATCATCACCCACCCACCAGCACTGAGCTGTGTGCCTCAAACACATCATCACTCTTTTATTTTTTTATTTTTATTATTATTATTTTTTGAGATGGAGTTTTGCTCTTGTTACCCAGGCTGGAGTGCAATGGCGCCATCTCGGCTCACTGGAACCTCCACCTCCTGGGTTCAGGCAATTCTCCTGCCTCAGCCTCCTGAGTAGCTGGGATTACAGGCACGCGCCACCACGCCCAGCTAATTTTTTGTATTTTTAGTAGAGACAGGGTTTCACCATGTTGACCAGGATGGTCTCGATCTGTTAACCTCGTGATCCACCTGCCTCAGCCTCCCAAAGTGCTGGGATTACAGGCGTGAGCCACCGCGCCCGACCCACATCATCACTCTTAACCTTCACCACAACTCTTTGATGGAGGTGTTATATTTCCTATTTTAGAGATAAAGAAACTGAGGCTCAGAATGGTCACTTACTGCAGATCACACAGCTGTGTGGGGCAAAGTCAGCATTTGAACCTAGTCTGTCTGCCTCTGCTGGCCCTGGAACAGCCTGCAAGACACAGATTTCTTGACACTCAAGCAGTAGCAGGTTTGGTGCAATTTTATTCCTCACCCAATATCATGAATGTTCACAGGCTCCTATAAATAAAGAGAGCTCCTAGGCTTTTAGCTCTGCAGATAAACAGGCTTTTGATGGCCTCTCCTTCACCGTGGTAAAGAAGTTTATGGTGCTGAAAATAAAAGTCCCTGGAAGAAAGCCACTGCCAGCCTCCCAGCTGCAGCAGTGATTCAGGGAAAAATATCTCCATCTTCTAGTGAACTCCCCTTGTGTATCAGAATAAGATACGGCCCAGCAGGAAAATAAACTAGAGACACTGTGTGTGGACCAAGGAGAAATAAACCAAAGGAAGATGAGTGAAAAATAGGAAGGAAATGAAGGATATGGTAAGAAGAGATCCGTAGTAAGTTGGCCATTCTGTCAGCTTCTTAAGTAAGGACTTTTGCTTTGGTTTGAATGTTTGCCCCTCCGAAACTCATGTTGAAATTTAGTCGCCACTGTAACAGCATTAAGAGGTGGACCTCGGCCAGGTGCAGCGACTCATACCTGTAATCCCAGCATTTTGGGAGGGCAAGGTGGGTGGATCATCTGAGGTCAGGTGTTCAAGACCAGCCTGACCAACATGGTGAAACTCTGTCTTTACTAAAAATACAAAAAATTAGCCAAGCATGCTGGTGGGCCCCTGTAATCCCAGCTAACCAGGAGGCCGAGGAAAGAGAATCACTTGAACCTGGGAGGCGGAGGTTGCAGTGAGCTGAGATTGTGCCACTGCACTCCAGCCTAGATGACAGAGTGAGACTCCGTTTCAAAAAAAAAAAAAAGAGGTGCAACCTTCAAGAGATGTTTAGATCATGAGGGCTCCACACTAATGGGTGGACTATTGCTGGCATCATGTGACTCGGTTCTCTATTGTGGGAGCGGGTTCACCCCCTCTTGTTCATTTTCTCTCTCTTTGCTCTTCTGCCATGTGATGACACAGCAAGAAGGCCCTCACCAGATGCAGCACCTTGATCTTGGACTGCTCAGCCTCCAGAACCATGAGCCAATAAATTTCTGTTCATTATAAACTACCCAGTCTGTGCTATCCTGTGATAGCACCATAAAATGGACTAGGACAATTGCTAGGTGGTGTTCATTTCAATTCAGGGATGTACCAAAAGCACATGTTTCCATGAGATTGACAATCTCCCAATATCGTCTCGGAAGTTTCAGCCCTGTCTTATATGACAAGATATTTTCTTATGCCAGGAAGATCTGGATGCCAGATCCTTGGGTGGAGTCAAGAATGTCTAGACAGAGTCCCTGGCACTGGCTGTCAAGAGCTAATGGGACTGCTGACTCAAGTACACACGGAGAAAACCACAGAGCCCTAACCCAGCTGCAAAGGGTACTTGTCTTGGGTGCTCAGAATGGGAAGGAAGCCATAAGCCATTGTTGTTTGGAAAACTGGGTTGAGCCTCGGGTTTCAAAGTGAACCACCGTGGCAGTGAACATGATGTAAGTCACAATCTGGGAGGATCAGAGAGAGGCTGAGACTCACGTCAGGTAGGACCTAGAGCTGCAAAGGATGCAATCGTGTTGGAAAGTTTCTCTGTGGGGTGCTGGCTATGTTGAGGTACCACCATCTATCTGACTCCTTGGCTTCCAAGACCGGGAGTGGTGGACCCCAGGCCCAGTCATTCCCCTGCAGACTTATCAAGCAGTGATGCACTAGGTCATTTTTACTGATGGTACCAATGGAATGGGAGGGGTCCACAGGGCCCAGGTATTAGCATTAAGGCGACCTGGGCTCAGATTTCCTCTTTTCCGCTTACTTGCTACAGGAAATGAGGTGGGTCCCTTCACCCATCTTAGCCTCTGTCTCCTGATGTGTACGTTGAGAGAGAAAAACAACCTGCAATACTGCAGTAATTATAGAAACACAGCCGGGTGCAGTGGCTCACGCCTGTAATTCCAGCACTTTGGGAGGCCGAGGCGGGTGGATCACGAGGTCAAGAGATCGAGACCATCCTGGTCAACATGGTGAAATCCTGTCTCTTCTAAAAATACAAAAAATTAGCTGGGCATGGTGGCACGTGCCTGTAATCCCAGCTACTTGGGAGGCTGAGGGAGGAGAATTGCCTGAACCCAGGAGGCGGAGATTGCGGTGAGCCGAGATCGCGCCATTGCACTCCAGCCTGGGTAACAAGAGCGAAACTCTGTCTCAAAAAAAAAAAAAAAAAAAAAAAAGAAGACTGTGAAGTTTTCTAAGTCCAAGGACTGGGCTTTACTCATCCCAGTGTCTCAGCACCCCGTACAAAACAGGTGCCCAGGGCAGGCTTCATGGTGCAACAGTAGTGCCTCTGACTCCGGATCAGAAGGTTGTGTGTTCAAATCATGTCGGGGTCAAGTCAGAGATTGCTTGCCCTCATCAGAATAGGAGCCAGGTAAATGTTTTTCTGAAACAGTAAATGTGTGTGTGTAGGGAAGTTCTGGAGGTGGGAGGCTGCCTCCATTCAAAGCCTGATCATCCAGTGAGATTACTGCCAGCTGCCCCATGGGCCGGGTTCTGATACAGGGCTGCAAGCTGGGTGTGCAGCCAGTAAGCCAACACGAGGAATTTTCACAGTTCACCCCGTCCCAGACTGAGGCAGGGCAAACCCTCATAACCTGGCATACCCGTGGCAGCTGAAGGGCCCCCACGAAGAAGTCCTGTCACTCCTTTACTCCCCCATCAGCTCCACGGCTCTCCAAGCACTAATTCACCCTACAATTGCTACAGGTTGAACCGGCTTGTAACAGATTTGTTACATCTGGAAGCTGACCTCAGCGCAGCGTGCAGGGCCGCAGGTCTCTGTGCTGGGCCTGCATTGGGGCAGATGGATTAGCAGCAAGACAGCGCCCTTGGTAGCACCTCATGGAGCCGGCTCACCCCAAGACCCTCACAGCATTGCGTTTGGACTTCTCTTAAGGCCTTTTTCATTCTGTGCCCCCAGCAACAATGCAACAGAAGCAAGATTTATTAACAGGTGAGATTTCTCCTACCTCCCTCATCTCACTGCCTCTCCCTCGTTCTGCTTTAAAAAATAAATCTCAGGCTGGCTGCAGTGGCTCAGCCCTGGAATCCCAGAACTTTGGGAGGCTGAGGTGGGAGGATTACTTGAGCCCAGGAGTTCAAGACCAGCCTGGGCAACATAGGGACACCCTGTCTCTACAAAAAATACAAAAATTAGCCTAGCATACTGAGGCATGCCTCTAGTTCCTGTTTCTTGGGAGCTGGAGGCTGGATGCCAAGACAGGCCAATCATAAGGTCAGGAGATTGAGACCATCTGGCTAACATGGTGAAACCCTGTCTCTACTAAAAATACAAAAATTAGCCGGGCATGGTGGCACACGCCCATAACCCAGCTACTAGGGAGGCTGAGGCAGGAGAATCGCTTGAACCTGGGAGCAGAGTTTGCAGTGAGCTGACTTTGCACCACTGTATTCCAGCCTGGGCACAGAGCAAGATTCCATCTAAAAGAATTTTTTTTTAATTAGCCAAGAGTGGTGGTGCACACCTGTAGTCCCAGCTACTCAGGAGACTGAGGAAGGAGGATCACTTGAGGCCAGCATTTGGAGGCTGGATTGTGAATGAGCTGTGATGACACCAATGCACTCCAGCCTGGGTGACAGAGCAAGACCCTATCTCAAAAAAAAATTTTTTTAAGAAATCCTTTCCCGCCAGGCACGGTGGCTCACGCCTGTAATCCCAGCACTTTGGGAGGCCAAGGCAGGTGAATCCGAGGTCAAGAGATCGAGACCATCCTGGTCAACATGTGAAACCCCATCTCTACTAAAAATACAAAAAATTAGCTGAGCACGGTGGCGTGTGCCTGTAATCCCAGCTACTCAGGAGGCTGAGGCAGGAGAATTGCCTGAACCCAAAAGGCGGAGGTTGCACCGAGCTGAGATCACGCCATTGCACTCCAGCCTGGGTAACAAGAGCGAAACTCCATCTCAAAAAAAAAAAAAAAAAAGAAATCCTTTCCCATCTATTTTAAAGAAAGGACATAAAGAAAGAAAACAAATATTTTGCTAACCCATTAATGACTTCATGTCTTCCGAAAAAAAAAGTTTCTTACAGACTTTTGCTTTTCCCTCCTGGCTTTTCAAGACTGGGCTGAAATTAGCTTGCTATGAAATGCTGCAGCCTGTCATTGCCCCTGAAAGAGAAGACGTCACCATGATCCCGGGCTCCTGTCCCCCTTCTCGCCAGAAGAGGGATCAATGTCACCGCCAAAGTTTACATGTCATCGCGTTGGCAGGTACCACTGAGCTCACGGCAGAGAGGCGGCCGTCCCACTGACAGCATCAGCTGCTGCATCCCGTGTTCCCAGTCAGGATGTCACGTACGACAGAAGGAGGTGGCAGGGAAGAGCTTCAGACAAGCAAGAAGTGTCACGAGGGGAGTTAACTCAAGCCCGTCCCCCTGCCTCTCACCTCCTGGTGTCAGCAGAGACGCCCAGGCCCCCTTGGCAGGCTCCTTCAACACACACAAACAGAAATCTAACCCTGCCTTTGAGCCACCTCATTTACCACCCATTCACTGCTTACGGAATTCTGTTGTGACGATAGGCTGGTTGAGTCCCTGCAAAATCTGTGTGCTGAAACCCTAACCCCAGGACCTCCAAATGGGACGGTCTTTGGAGACAAGGTCTTTTAAGAGATGGTTAGAGGTCGGGCTTGGTGGCAGGTAACAGAAAACTCAGCTGATGTTCCTTTAAGCAAAAGGACACAAAGCCGCCTATGTAGCAAGAAGTCTGGACTTTCAGCTGGGCACGGTGGTCACGCCTGTAATCCCAGCACTTTGGGAGGCCGAGGCAGGCGGATCAAGAGGTCAGGAGTTCGAGACCAACCTGGTCAATATAGCAAAACCCTGTCTCTACTAAAAACACAAAAATCAGCCGGGTATGGTGGCGTGCACCTGTGATCCCAGCTACTCAAGAGGCTGAGGCAGAAGAATCACTTGAACCCAGGAGGCAGAGGTTGCAGTGAGCTGAGATCGCGCCACTGCACTCTAGCCTGGGCGACAGAGCAGGACTCCATCTCAAAAAAAGAAAAAGAAAAGGAAAGAAGGAAGGAAGGGAGGGAGGGAGGGAGGGAGGAAGGAAGGCCCAGCAATAAATACTTCTAGGTTCACCACGTTTCCACCTTTTAAATCAGGAATGGTTCAACAGGAGTGAGATAAAACTTTAATATTTTTAAAATGAAGAAAAGGCCAGGTGTGGTGGCTCATGCCTGTAATCCCAGCACTCCGGGAAGCCGAGGTGGGATCACGAGATCAAATATTGAAACCATCCTGGCCAACATGGTAAAATCCCATCTCTACTAAAAATCCAAAAGTAGCCAGGTGTGGTGGCAGGCACCTGTTTTCCCAGCTATTCAGGGCAACAGGCTGAGGCAGGAGAATCACTTGAACCTGAAAGGGAGAGATTGCAGTGAGCCAAGATTGCGCCACTGCACTCCAGCCTGGCAACAGCGAGACTGTCTCAAAAAAAAAAAAAAAAGAAAGAAAGGAAAGGAGGGGAGGGGCAGAGGGTGATGGACAGTGGAGAAGCCACAATAGGCAGGGTGCTCCCAGCAACAAGACGGAGGTCACTGAGGACCTCACTGGCATCACAGACAGAACATGACCACTTCTACAGATGCTTCCAAAAGCAGTCCGAGAAGGACAGAGCTCCTCCCTTGCAATCCTGCATTCTGTTTTCCTGCTACGCCTCCTCTGGGCAGAGACATCAGGAAGCCAGAGGCTGGGAAATGAGGTGTGCAGATGCCACCCCAGCCTGACAGAGCAGGGCATGGAAGGGCAGAGTGGGGCATCTAGAAGGTGAGGCTGATAGCAGCCCCTCAGCAGGCTCAGCCCATTGCATGCAGAGCCAGCCACAGTGTAAAGAGAGCTGCGAGGAAGCCTGGGCTCTTGCCCCAGCGCCCACCTGTCCTACCCCAGTGCCCACCTGTCCTACCCAGTGCCCACCTGTCCTGCCCCAGTGCCCAACTGTCCTACCCCAGTGCCCACCTGTCCTATCCCAGTGCCCACCTGTCCTACCCAGTGCCCACCTGTCCTACCCCAGTGCCCACCTGTCCTGCCCCAGTGCCCACCTGTCCTATCCCAGTGCCCACCTGTCCTACCCCAGTGCCCACCTGTCCTACCCAGTGCCCACCTGTCCTGCCCCAGTGCCCACCTGTCCTACCCAGTGCCCACCTGTCCTGCCCCAGTGCCCACCTGTCCTGCCCCAGTGCCCACCTGTCCTATCCCAGTGCCCACCTGTCCTGCCCCAGTGCCCACCTGTCCTGCCCCAGTGCCCACCTGTCCTACCCCAGCGCCCACCTCTCCTGCCCCAGCACCAGGAAGCCAGGCACCAGGCTGTGTCAGCTATGGCTCATGCATGCACAGTATTGAGCCATGAGGGAGCCTGTGGGCCATCAGGTCTAACACACTCCTGATACAGACTGACAACTGAGGGCTGGGTGTGGTGGCTCACACCTGTAATCCCAGCACTTTGAGAGGCTGAGGCAAGCAGATCACTTGAGGTCAGGAGTTTGAGACCAGCCTGGCCAACATATGAAACCCCGTCTTTATTTTAAAAATACAAAAATTAACCAGGCATGGTGGTGGGTGCCTGTAATCCCAGCTACTCGGGAGGCTGAGGCAGGAAAATTGCTTGAACCCAGGAGGCAGAGGTTTTGGTAAGCTGAGATCGCACCACTGCACCCCAGCTTGGGCGACAGAGGGAGACTCATCTCAAAAAAAAAAAAAGCAACAACCAAGGTCCAGAGAGGAGAAGTGACCTGCCCAATGTACACAGCTGGGTAAGGGACCATCGATGCCTCCAGTGAGGATGAGCCTCAGCCATCTCTTTGACCAGATCAGAGTATTAAATTGATGCCTGCTCTGGAAAATTCTACCTCTCTGTGCAGCTAGACCTCGCAAAGCCATGACCTTGGAAGTCAGCCAATATAACGTGCGTAGGGCACGGGGCAAGGACCCGGAGGAGCCAGCCGTCGCTCAGGTCTGCCCTTACACTGCCTGGGGCCATCCATGGCCTCTAACAGGGGCAGACAAGCGCGTGTTCAGGGCAGAGTATCTGGCAGCTGCCTGTCTACAAGCATGGCAAGACAGCACTGAGCACACACCCAGGAAAGGGGCCAGACAGAGGGCACATCCCACACAGTCACATGGAGTCTTAGCAATTACAGAGTCGTTTAAAGGTGCTCTGTCAGCAATCTGCCCTTAACAAGAAGAGAGGCTCCCGGCTCTTCCCTACCTATTCTTATTTGGGGAAGGAAAAGAGAAGGGACCGGGCATTTCTGCTTTGCACACAGTTCTGCCCTCAGGGAGCTTGTACGGATAAGGCTCTCTGCAAAAGGCAACCGTGGGTCCAGGTGTGGTGGCACGCACCTATAATCCCAGCACTTGGGGAGGCCGAGGCAGGAGGATCGCTTGAGGCCAGGAGTTCGAGACCAGCCTGGTCAATATGACGAAACCCCGTCTCTACTAAAAATACAAAAATTAGCCAGGTGTGGTGGCAGGCACCTGTAGTCCCAGCTACTCAGGAGGCTGAGACAGGAGAATCGCTTGAACCCGGGAGGCAGAGGTTGCAGAGAGCTGAGATCGCACAACGGCACTCCAGCTCTGGGCGACCAAAAAAAAAAAAAAAAGGGAGAAAGAAAAAGAAAGGCAGCAACTGTGGGATTAAGGGGCTCTTATTTGCCTGGGGGTTGCCAGAGAAGGCTTAGATTTCTGCTTCCTTTCGGGTTCCCAGTGGGAGCCAGCTAGAGCCCTGGTCATGAGCCTGACCCCTAATCCACACTTCCCATTCAATATCCAGCCTCTGCTTTTCCGTCTCTCCCTCTCCAGTTTCCTCCTTCTCTACCACGTCCTTCCTCTGTCTTCCTCTCCTCTGTCCTACTGCCTTTTATTTCATCTTTTGCCACCTCCTTATTTATTTATTTCTTGTTGTTGGTGTTGCTGTTTTTGAGACAGGGTCTTGCTGTGTCACCCAGGCTGGAATGCAGTAGTGTGGTCATAGCTCACTGCAGCCTCCAACTCCTAGATTCAAGTGATCCTCCTGCCTCAGCCTCCCAAGTAGGTGAGACTACAGGTGCACACCACCATGTCCAGCTAATTTTTTACTATTTACAGAGGCAGGGTCTTGCTATGCTGCCCAGGCTGGTCTTGAACTCCTGGGCTCAAGCAGTCCTCCCATCTCAGCCTCCCAAGTAGCTGAAACTACAGACATGTACCACCATATCCAGCTGATTTTTAAATTTTTCTAGAGATGGGATCTCACTATGTTGCCCAGGCTGCTCTCAAACTCCTGCATCGAGCAATCCTCCCACCTCAGCTTCCCAAAGCACTGAGATTACAGACGTGAGCCGCCACACCTGGCCTCATCTCCGTTTTCTTTTTCCGTGAGTGAATTCCAGCTCTGGCACTTTCTCTGGGACCGAGGGCCCCAGGTACTTAATTTCTCCACTCCCTCATCCATAAACAAGGTACTGTTCCCCAGACACTGCGGCCTATTCACTTACTGTTCCTTAAGTAGACCAAGCATGTTCCCACCTCAGGGCCTTTGCACCTGCTCCTCTCTCATTTCATGCTGCGAGTACCCTGTCTATTTCAGCTCCTCAGCTGGCCGTCACTCTCTGCCCCTCCCCTGGTTTCCTTTCTGTCCCGAGTACTAACCCCTGCCTGAGGGTATATTTCACATTTATCGTTCAACCTCCTGTTGCCTGTCTCCCAACTAGAAGGTAGATTCCAAACGGCAGGGACTTTGTGTCCGTGGCTGTATCATTAACGCTTCACAGGGTCCCAGACACACAGTACGCACTCAACAAACATTTGCCAAGTGGGCTGGCTCACACCTGTAATCCCAGCACTTTGGGAGGCTGAGGCAGCCGGATCACTTGAGGTCAGGAGTTTGAGACCAGCCTGGCCAACATGGTGAAACCCTGTCTCCACCAAAAATACAAAAATTAGCCAGGTGTGGTGGCGGGTGTCTGTAGTCCCAGCTACTCAGGAGGCTGAGGCAGGAGAATTGCTCGAACCCAGGAGGTGAAGGTTGCAGTGAGCCGAGATCGCGCCACCGCACTCTAGCCTGGGTGACAGAGCAAGACTCCATCTTAAAAAAAAAAATGTCCACTGAATAAGTAAAGCATGTCTGCAAACTGAATAGCACAGTGCTGGGGACACAGTGTTCAGTAACGTTAGAGACGGTGATGATGGTGATGATCCACATTGAACACAAATAGGCCAAGCACACGGCTTAGGCCTGTAATTCCAGTTCTGCAGGAGGGGCTGAGGCAGGAGGAAGCTTGAGGCCAGGAATTCACGACCAGCCTGGGAAACACAGTGAGACTTCATCTCTACTAAAAACTTTTAAAAATTAGCCAGGCATGGTAGTGCATGACTGCAGGCCCAGCTACTCAGGAAGCTGAGGTGAGAGGCTCCTTTGAGCTTAAGAGTTCAAGGCCCTAGTGAGCTATGACCACACCACTGCACTCCAGCCTCGGCAACAGAATGAGACCTTGTCTTTTAAAAAAAATTAGGCCTGGCGTGGTGGCTCACGCCTGTAATCCCAGCACTTTGGGAGGCTGAGGCGGGCAGGCCGAGGTCAGGAGTTCGAGACCAGCCCGGCCAATGTGGTGAAACCCCAACTCTACTAAAAATACAAAAAATAGCTGGGCATGGTGGCAGGCACCTGTAATCCCAGCTACTTGGGAGGTTGAGGCAGGAGAATCGCTTGAACCCGGGAGGTGGAGGTTGCAGTGAGCCGAGACCGCGCCACTGCACTCCAGCCTGGGCAACAGAGCGAGACCCCAGCAAAAATAAATAAATAAATAATAGCTGATAGCAATCCCTGAGTCTTTTATTATGGGGAGACCCTGAACGGAGCCCATCTCATGCAGTAACTCATTTAATCATTCGAAGACTCATAACTGAAACAGTCTGATAGATAAGAAACTGTAGCAGAGTGAGATTATGGCATTTAGGTCACATACATGACAGGCCCTGGCTTCCTTGTAGACAGGCAACTCCAAGCAGGGCCCCCAGCACCGAGCTGAGCTCCAGTCCCCACCCTCCAGAAACACGGAGCTTCCGTATCTTTCCTCCACTGTTTCCCCAGTTTTCAGAGCAGGTAGCTGGGAGGAAAAGTGGTGACTCATGAAAGGCAGCAGGAGCAACTGCCCTGTTAGCCACGGACGGAAGCACATTTGTGAGATGCAGAGGCTGCAAAATAGATCACCGTGAGTGAGAATATGAACACTCACTATCACACGCAAACGGCAAGGCAGGGCTGAGGAAAACTAATTGAGCTGTGTCCTGAGTTCCATCCAATGGTGTTTGCACTGACCCAGCGGCACACTGCAGCCCTGCCTCTGGCAAGCGAGGCTCTCCTGTCTTGAAATGACTCTAGCTGCCTCCAGGAGTCCTTGTCACAGTAACCTTTGCGTTTCTAGCCCCCTACCTTCCATGTGCCATGCCAGCAAGGGCCTCAAAGGTGAAAGAGCAGCCACTAGAAAGGGGCAGGAACTACTGGGCTGACACCCGGGATTTTTCACTTCCTCACTGACAACGCCAGGAGCAAGATAATCGCGTCTCACTCGGCCCAGACACACAAATGCTTCTAAGCCCCTAAGAAACTGCAAAGTGCCTTTTAAGTGTCTGATTTCAAGGGCCAAGCTCCATTTCTTGAACAGAAAAAATGGAAGGTGGCCTCCCATCCAAATTGAAGCCACCTAGGGACTAGATGCAAGGAACAGAATCTCCCAGATGGAGTCTGCAAGTGCCTGGGGGCTCCGTGCTCTCCCAGGAGGTGCCACCCACCTCTATCTCAAATCATATGTGCACATGAATGTACACACATATGCACAGCACACATGCACACGTACCACATGTGCGTAAGTAAAAACGTACATTGTTCACGCATGCATGCACACACATGCACACATCATGCACCATATGTACTTATGCACACATGCACATGCACACACTATGGGCCACATATACACATGTACAAACATAAATCGTGCAACATGTGTGCACACATATGCACATACCATGTACCACATGTACATGCATACACACATCATGCATATGTGCGTACACACATGCACGCACCATGCACATGTACACAAGTACAAACATACATCGTGCATACATGTGTGCATGCACACACCATGTACATGTACATGTGCACACAATGCATTCACACAGCATGCACTACATGTACATGTGCACATACATATATCATGCACACACAGCATGCACCATACACATGTACACATGCGTACACATACAACTGCATACACAGAGACCATGTACCACATGTACATCATACCACATGTACATCATACATGCATGCACACACCATGTGCACTATCCACACCTATGTACACATATCCACATATATGTACACATACACGCACACATAAACACATGCAATCACACACACTTTCCCCTTTGATGCTCTCCGAGGAGCAGAACCATCTATCCACAAAGACTCTGGGAAGTTCAGATTACTACCTGGCCTGCCCACGTTCACAGTGAAGAGTTCAGGCTGCATGGAAATCAGGCTGAACCCTGGAAGGCATGTAAGGAAAATACACGTAGGTCATGTCTACACAGTATCAGAAACCAGTCTCTCTAGTACATGAACTTTTTTAGCCAGAAATAAACAAAAGCAAAAGAGCTCCAGATACACTCAAATCCCTTCTAGCTGTTGTGCAGACGTGAACGGCACTCAGACCTACAGAAAAGTGGGGTTCCTTTGCCCCAAGAGTGGACTGTGACACTGAATTAGAGGGGTAGAGGCAGGGAGTCAGACCTGGGAGAATTCTCAGCTGTGTTTCAGACAGTTAAACTGAGCCTTAGAGACCCGCTGTCCACTGTCTACCAGTTTGGCAGGCTTCTGTCTCCCTGCAGCCAGGATCCCCACACCTCTGGGGCCTTCCAGAGGCTTCTTTCAGTCAGAGAGACCCTAGGTTCCCTCTTCACGATTCCCCTTCTTCTCCGTATAGTCAAGCCACAGAGCTGACAGCCCCGTAGGTGCAAAGAAGAAACATCCTCTCCAAGACCAAAGAGCCCTGGGTTGGGCACTGTACTTCCATCTCTGGGCCTCAGTTTTCATCTGTGAAATGGGACGATGGGACTCAGCCCCCTTCTAGCTCTGTTATTGCATGGCCCTGCGTTACACGAGCCCAGCAACGCTGTCACGCACAGGAAGTTGTGGCCTCTGTAGTCCTCCGTGCCCTCTGAACTTTTCAGAACTTGCTTCCCCATCCTGCCCTGGCCCCGGTAGAAAGACGTGAAGCTCTCATATTATCCCAGTTTCTCAGGACAGGGAGAAAAGATCATTGGGAAAAATAATTCACAATGAAGTATTTTCACCAGAAATAGATCAGTAATAATGCTCTAGCAAGAAAGTTCCAGAAGGCCAGGTGCGGTGGCTCACGCCTATAAGCCCAGCACTTTGGGAGGCCGAGGTGGGTGGATCACAAGGTCAAGAAATCAAGACCATCCTGGTCAACAAGATGAAACCCCGTCTCTACTAAAAATACAAAAAATAGCTGGGCATGGTGGCATGTGCCTGTAGTCCCAGCTACTGGGGAGGCTGAGGCAGGAGAATTGCCTGAACCCAGGAGGCGGAGGTTGCGGTGAGCCGAGATCGCGCCATTGCACTCCAGCCTGGGTAACAAGAGTGAAACTCCATCTCAAAAAAAAAAAAAAGAAAGAAAAAGAAAGTTCCAGATACACTAAAATCCCTTTCGGCTGGTGTGCAGATGTAAACAGCAGCCAGACGTACTGCGGGAAGTAGAAATGTTCCTTTTTAAAGTTTCCTTTCTTGTTAACTTTGTGAAGCCCTATCCCACGTAGCTGTGAGACACGCCATGCTTAGAGGCACGTGGTACATTCTATGTCCTTGTACTTTAACCAGGCTATCTGTGCTGGACGTGCTCACAGGCATGGCCCAGCTCTCCACTGCTTTTACCTGCTTAGAAAAGTTTTAAGTTATTAGCCAATCAGGTTTCAGTTTAGATTGTGAGGTCTGGCTCCAGCCAACCGAGATCAGACACAGCAGTGAGGACGACCCCAAATGCCTAAGGGATAAATTTGTGTGTTTCCCTTTGTTCATTGTACTCTCGCGGCAAGATGGCTGGCGAGGGTACCTTTCCTGCAGAACAGGAAGTAAAAAGTGCGTTGCTGAAAGATCCTTCGTCTCCGTGCTGATTTTTCTTTGCGGCACCGAGCACCTATTTCCAACACCTACAAAAACGTGGGGTTCCTGAAGAGGACAACGGTAAACCTCACAGCGACAGGAGCAGGCTGAGCTCAGCCCTGAAACTGGTCATCTGACACTCAGGGCACCTCCTTGACTCTGGATGTGCCAGAGAGATCTTTGCCTTGCAAAGGTGATCACGTTCCCAGGTGAGGCCGGGACGCGCCTCTCCAGGCATCAGCAGCTTTGGGGTCCTGGGACGATCCCTGCTCTACCCACGACTCCATGAATTAATCCTCCCACAAATCCTGGCAGTGGGAACCAAGGCAGAGGGAACAGGGCCAGCTGCCGAAGCTGAAACATAGCCAGGCTGGAGTGAGAGAGACTGACTGATCCCTCCCTGCGGGGATCTCTGGGTGGAGCCACCCCAGGCGGGCGTGTGGCGGTTCCCAGCTAGACCACGAGCTGGGTAGCCCAGGCCTTTAGCCCCCTGGGGACTGCCAAGCTACAGGCTGGGGAGACCCAGCAAATGAGGCCTGCACGTGTCTTCCATGAATCAAGAGCGACCCCTGGTGGCTGTCAGGAGTACTCCTACCATTGCTCCAGCTACAGAATCCCAAGCCCGCCCATGGCCACCGCAGCCCACCTGCTACTGTGCACCCAGCCTCACGCCTGACAGGGCTCCCTTCTCCCTGAGACAGCTGTCTTCAAACAGGAACAACAGTTGAAGAGTCCTGCAGGCTAGGCTCTCAGCCCTGGAACCCTACCTGTGTGCAGCCCTGGCGACCTCAGGCTGAAAGGTAGCCCTGCACCAGTAAGGACTCTGGGGCATCCCAGAAGCCCTGCCTTGGGCCCAGAAGGCCCTCCAAGCCCTCTGCCCAGGCCCCCACTGCCTTGAGTTTAACCTACAACTCAAGGACCACCTCCCTGGAACCCTTTCCCAGAACCGTTCCCTAGAAACGTGTTTCTCTTGGGATCACACCGTCCCAAATTGTGGGATCCAACGTCTGACAAGATACATGGGGGTTTTGTTTTGTGTTGTATTGTTTGGTTTGGTTCTGTTTTTTGAGACAGAGTCCCGCTCTGTCACCCAGGCTGGAGTGCAATGGCGCGATCTCAGCTCACTGCAACCTCCACCACCTGGCTTCAAGTGATTCTCCTGCCTCAGCCTCCCCAGTAGCTGGGATCACAGGCATGCACCACCATACCCTGCTAATTTTTGTATTTTTAGTAGAGATGGGGTTTCACTGTGTTGGCCAGGCTGGTCTCAAACTCCTGACCTCAGGTGATCTACCTGCCTCGGCCTCCCAAAGCCCTGAGATTACAAGCATGAGCCACTGTGCCTGGGCCTCTTTTTTTCTTCTTTTTTTTTTTTTTGACACTGGGTCTTTCTCTGTTGCCCAAGCCAGACAGAGTACAGTGGCACGATTATAGCTCGCTGCAGCCTCCAATCATTGGGTTCAAGCGATTCTCCCACCTCAGCCTCCTGAGCTGGGACTGCAGGTGCACACCACCACACCCAGCTAATTTTTTTTTATTTTTTAGTTTTTACTTTTTGTAGAGACAATAGTCTCACAATGTTGCCCAGGCTGGTCTCAAACTCTGTCTCAATTGTTGGCCTCTCAAAGAGCTGGGATTATAGGCATGAACATCCATGCCTTGTTACATACTTGGTTATTTATTGTGTGTTTGTTTGTGGTTTGTTGTTTTTTGAGACTGAGTCTCACTCTGTCACCCAGGCTGGAGTGCAGTGGTATGATCTCGGCTCAATGCAACCTCTGCCTCCCCGGTTCAAGAGATTCTCCTGCCTCAGCCTCCCGAGTAGCTGGGATTACAGGCATGTGCCACCACATTTTGCTAATTTCTGTATTTTTAGTAGAGACAGGGTTTTACCATGTTGGCCAGGCTGGTCTTGAACTCCTGACCTCAGGTGCTCCGCCCACCTCAGCCTCTCAAAGTGCTGGGATTACAGGCGTGAGCCACTGCACCCAGCCACATGCTTGGTTCTTAATCTTTGACTGGACTGGAACTTTTTTTTTTTTTTTTTGAGATGGAGTCTCGCTCTGTCACCCAGGCTGGAGTACAGTGGTGCAATCTCGGCTCACTGCAACCTCCACCTCCCAGGTTCAAGCAATTCTCTGCCTCCGCCTCCTGAGTAGCTGGGATTACAGGCACCTGCCACTATGCCGGGCTAATTTTTGTATTTTTAGCAGAGACAGGGTTTCAGCATCTTGGCCAGGCTGGTCTTGAACTCCTGACCTCATGATCCACCCACCTCGCCCTCCCAAAGTGCTGTGATTACAGGCGTGAGCCACCGCACCCAGCCTGGACTCAAACATCTTTAACTTCTCCCAGCATTGTCTGAAACTGAATTAAATTTTTTTTTCAGTGAATGAAGGTTTTTAATGCATTCATGTGAATGGTGGGTTCCTAGAGGCATATTTTTAGATGCAAGAAATTCTTCTACTGTGGCTGAATATATATATAGCATAAAATTTCTCATTTTCACCATTTCTAAGGACAGAGTTTAGTGGCATTAAATACATTCTCATGCAACCTTCACCACCATCCATTTCCAGAACTTTCTCATCTTCCCAAACCAAAACTGTCTCCATGAGACGCTCACTCCCCATTTCTCCCTCCCACCAGCCCTGGCCACCATCCTTCTGTCCCTGTGAATTTGACTATTACAACAGTGAATTAGTGATCTTAACACCATCCAAATCTTTTTTTTTTTTTTTTTTTTTTTGAAACAGAGTCTCACACTGTCACCCAGGCTGGAGTGCAATGGCGCGATATCAGCTCACTGCAACCTCCGCCTCCTGGTTCAAGCTTCTCCTGCCTCAGTCTCCCAAGTAGCCGGGACTACAGGTACACACCACCACACCCGGCTAATTTTTTGTATTTTTAGTAGAGACGGAGTTTCACTATGTTGGCCAGGGTGGTCTTGAACGCCTGACCTCGTGATCCGCCCGCCTCAGCCTCCCAAAGTGCTGGGATTACAGGTGTGAGTCACCACTCCCAGCTAACGCCATCTAAATCTTCCCCCATCTGTGCTCATCTCCTCCCCAATGTGTGGGAATGGGAACGTGGTTGAGTCTTCACAGGTCCCTCATAAGACACACACCATTCCCAGGACACAGCTACACCTGGCCCATGATGAGAGTCAACCCAATTAGAAGCTCATTCATACATGCATGTTATAAACGTTCCTATTTTACAAACTTTCGAGCATTTTATTAACATTCCACATGCCCATTGTACACACATTCCTTGAGCCTCTGTGGGATCCAGGCTCATGTTTTGTGCCTGAAACACGCCTGTGAAGGAGACAGCCATGTCCTCTTAGAACTGGTATTGGGGCCGGGCACGGTTGCTCATGCCTGTCATCCCAGCACTTTGGGAGGCCAAGAAGGGAAGATCACTTGAGGCCAGGAGTTTGAGACCAGCCTGAGCAACACAGCAAAACCCTGTCTCAACAAAAAATATACAACCTAGCCAGGTGTGGTGGTGTCCACCCCTGGTGGTTGGTTTTCTTGGGGTGGTATAAAACTTTTCCACTGACTCCTCCATCCTTGGGGGCCCCCTGTGAGAGGGGCAGCCATCAAACTATGTTAATCCTTTCCGGACCAATAAATGCTGTGGCCATTCACTCACCTGGCCAACCTCGGGGTTAGTGCTGGTTTTCCTGTTTCTCCTCGCCCTTCAATGCTCCTCCCCACATAGAGAAACTCTGAAGTCTCCTCCTGGGACTGCAGGGAACTGGACGAGACTGGAGAGCCACAGGAGTGGAGGAGAGAGGGTGTCCCCAACCAGGCTCACACCCGCAGAGCTTTCCAGACCCGAAACAGACCACGGTGACGTCAGACCCTCTCAACAAGCCCATTGGCTGGGCGTGGTGGCTCACACCTGAATCTCAGCACTTTGGGAGGCCGGAGAATGAGGATCACCTGAGGCTAGGAATTCAAGACCAGTCTGTGCAGCAGACCTCATCTCTTAAAACGATAAACCTGACAAAAACAAGCAATGGGGCAAGGATTCCATGTTTAACAAATGGTGTTGGGAAAACTGGCTAGCCATGTGCAGAAAGCAGAAACTGGACCCCTTCCTGACACCTTACACTAAAATTAACTCCAGATGGATTAAAGACTTAAACATAAGACCCGGCACCATAAAAACCCTAGAAGGAAATCTAGGCAAAACTATCCAGGACATAGGAGTAGGCAAGGACTTCATGAACAAAACACCAAAAGCATTGGCAACAAAAGCCAAAATAGACAAATGGGACCTAATGAAACTCCACAGCTTCTGCACGGCAAAAGAAACAGTCACTAGAGTGGATCGGCAACCAACAGAATGGGAAAAAATTTTCGCAGTCTACCCATCTGACAAAGGGCTGATATCCAGAATTTACAAAGAACTCAAGCAGATTTACAGGAAAAAAACAAACAAGCCCATTCAAAAGTGGGCAAAGGATATGAACAGATACTTTACGAAAGAAGACATATATGAGGCCAACAATCATATGAAAAAATGCTCATCGTCACTGGTCATCAGAGAGATGCAAATCAAAACCACATTGAGATACCATCTCACGCCAGTTAGAATGGTGATCATTAAAAAATCTGGAGACAACAGATGCTGGAGAGGATGTGGAGAAAAAGGAACACTTTTACACTGTTGGTGGGAGTGTAAATTAGTTCAACCATTGTGGAAGACAGTGTGGCGATTCCTCAAGGCCTTAGAAATAGAAATTCCATTTGACCCAGCAATCCCATTACTGGGTATATATCCAAAAGACTATAAATCGTTCTACTATAAGGACACATGTACACGAATGTTCATTGCAGCACTGTTTACAATAGCAAAGACCTGGAATCAACCCAAATGCCCATTGATAATAGACTGGATTGGAAAAATGTGGCACATATACACCATGGAATATTATGCAGCAATCAGAAATGATGAGTTTGTGTCGTTTGTAGGGACATGGATGAATCTGGAGAACATCATCCTCAGCAAACTGACACAAGAACAGAAAATGAAACACCGCATATTCTCACTCATAGGCGGGTGATGAAAAATGAGAACACATGGACACAGAAAGGGGAGTACTAAACACTGGGGTCTATTGGGGGGAAAAGGGGAGGGCCAGTGGGAGGGGGAGGTGGGGAGGGATAGCCTGGGGAGAAATGCCAAATGTGGGTGAAGGGGAGAAGAAAAGCAAAGCACACTGCCATGTGTGTACCTACGCAACTGTCTTGCATGCTCTGCTCATGTACCCCAAAACCTATAATCAAATAAAAAATTTAAAAAAAAAAGAAATCAAAAGAATATTTCCTGAAACACAAAAACATATGAAATTAAAATATCAGTATCCATAAATAAAGTTTTACTGGAATACAGAACCTTAAAAAAAAAAAAAAAAGTTTAAACTTAGCTAGGCATGGTGGCACACTCCTGTAGTCCCAGCTACTCGGGCAGCTGAAGCAGGAGGGTTGCTTGGGTCGAGGAGGTCGAGGTTGCATAAGCTGTGATTGCACGACTGCACTCCAGCCTGGGTGACAGAGCAAGACCCCATCTCTTTAGGGAAAATAAAAGGCCAGAGGTTATGTGCTGACTGAATAAAAACAGCACACACAAAGGCAGGGAGTGAATCCCCCGGCCCCGCCCCAGCCAGAAGAGCCCCCCAGGTATCCTCCAGAGACTCTTCCTGGCTCTCTCACTTGCTCTGGGGGCAGAGAAAGGAAATAGCAAGGAGGGGGAGTCTGGAAGAAGCTGTTCGCCTTGCAATCGGCTAAGTCCCCTTCATCACCGGATGCTGCGGGCCTGGGGAGGGATCCGGAGCCAGTGCTATTTCGCTCCCTGTGGGGAGGTGGGAGGGACCAGAACTGCCAGCTTGCTGTGCAACGGAAGCGACCTAATAGCTTTTTTTTTTTTTTTGATACAGAGCATTGCTCTATTGCTCACCCAGGCTGGAGTGCAATGGTGAGATCTCAGCTCACTCAACCTGTGCTTCCCAGGTTCAAGAGACTCTCCTGCCTCAGCCTCCCGAGCAGCTGAGATCACAGGTGTACGCCACCACGACCAGCTAATTTCTGTATTTTTAGCAGAGTCAGGGTTTCACCACGTTGGCCAGGTTGGTCCTGAACACTCCTGACCTCAAGTGATCCACCCACCTCAGCCTCCCAAAGTGCTGTGATTACAGGTGTGAGCCGCTGAGCCCCGCCTGCAACCTAACAGCTTTTTTCCCCCAGTCAAAGCCAGGAAGAATCCCCCTCACTCCTGCCTCTAAGACCTCATCAGAATGAAAACATTCTGGAATTAGCGGTGACGGACTGGAAGCGGTGGCTCACGCCTGTAATCCCAGCACTTTGGGAGGCTGAGGCAGGAGGATCACCTGAGGTCAGGAGTTTGAGACCAGCCTGGCCAACTTGGTGAAACCCAGTATCTACCAAAAATACAAAAATTAGCCAGGCATGGTGGTGCACACCTGTAGTCCCAGATACTCAGGAGGCTGAGGCAGGAGAATCCCTTGAACCCAGGAGGCAGAGGTTGCAGTGAGGCGAGGTCGCTGCCGCCACACTGCAGCCTGGGTGACAGAGTGGGACTCATCTCAAAAAATAAAGCTTAGTGGTGATGGCTGCCCAGTCTCGTGAATATCCTACAAATCCCTGTAACACGTTTAAAGGTGGATTTTGTAGTATGCGACTTCTGCTTCATTTTTTTGTGAGGGGAAACGATCTTATCAGAACGAAGGATTCCAAAGCGAAAAAGAGCCTAAATATGCTGAGCTGGCTGATGCCAAGACCTCTCTGTACCTGGACAGGTGGCCTCTTGGGGGTGCCGGGCTGCTCCAGATTATTAATAGTGAACCAGTGCCACCTAGTGGTCAAAGTATGAACAGCAAGACCCTAAGGAGGTCAGGGAGAAGGCACCCGCCCATCTCCCTGAATCGCACGCCAGCAGGGTGCAGTTGCTCAAACACGGCCAGTGCCCCATTTCTTGTCAACTGTTAATAAAACATGGTAAGATGTGCACCTAACCGCTTGTAATTGCTCTGACAAAATGAGGGCAAGTCTGGCCTCCGAGGGTGACCACAGCTCACTCCTGGCCCTTTCTGAGTCTTCTTGATGGATGCCTCAATTAAAAAATGAAGGAAGGCCAGGTGCGGTGGCTCGTGGCTGTAATCCCAACATTTTGGGAGGCTGAGACGGGGAGATGGCTTGAGGTCCAGAGTTCAAAACCAGCCTGGAGGACATAGTGAGACCCCATCTCTATTAAAAAAAAAAAAAAAAAAAAAAAAAAGTTTTTTAATTAGCCAGGCATGATGGTGCTTGCCTATAGTCCCAGCTACTTAGGAGGCTGAGGCAAAGGATCCTTTGAAGTCTATGGCTGCAGTGAGCTGCGATCACACCACTGCACTCTAGCCTGGGCAACAGAGTAAGACCCTATCTCTGAAAAATATAAAAATAATAACAAATAAATAAAGGGCAAGATGCAGTGGCTCATGCCTGTAATACCAGCACTTTGGGAGGCTGATTCGGGCAGATCACCTGTGGTCGGGAGTTCAAGACCAGTCTGGCCAATATGGTGAAACCCTGTCTCTACTAATAACACAAAATTAGCCAGGCCTGGTGGCGTATTCCTGTAGTCCCAGCTACTCGGGAGGCTGAGGCAGGAGAATCACTTGAACCCAGGAAGCAGAGATTGCGGTGAGCCGAGATCATGCCATTGCACTCCAGCCTGGGCAACAAGAGCAAAACTCCATCTCAAAATAAATAAATAAATAAATAAAATGGAGAGCTCCAGCAAGAGTTGTACACTCCATGCCTGCCTAGCCAGGTGGGCTCCCCTCCATGACCGAGGGGTGGGCAAGGGGAGCGAATGACACCCCAGTACACCCACCGTCATCTCAGGCACCCACTGTCCAGCTTCAACTGGCCGTGCCCTGCAAGAGCCTCACCCAGGGGCAGAGAGTGTAGCTGCCTGCTCACCAGAAGATCCGGAAACCAAGACAATACCTAAAATCTCTCAGGTCTGAATATTGGCAACTGGCTGCACTTTTCTCCAAAGACTCGGAGCAGAAGACACGACATCAATGAGGAATTCCTCCTGCCGGAAATGCACAGCCCATTTGGAAAGCATCAGACAAAGGACACCAAAGGACATTCTGAAAACAGCTGGTTTGTGCTTCTTAAAAATATCAAAGTGAAGAAAGACAAAGGCAGACTGAGTGACCATTTCAGAAGAAAGGAAAGGAGAGGGTCAAGATAGCTAAACGCAGCTCATGATCTTGGAGGGATTCTGGATCAAGTAGGGGGAAAGGGCTATTCAGAAGCCGCAGGGCCGGGGAGAGTTGTCGGAATGTGCGTATGTTCTATGTATTAGACGCCGGTATTACATAAGCTGGATTTCCTGAATTGGGTTAGTGCACTCTGGTCTTGTAAAATAATGTCCCTGTTCTTATGGTACACACACTCAAGGAGGTAGGAGTCACAGGTGTGACATCTATGACTCTCAAATGGTTAAGGAGGAAATTATGTGCACATAGAAAGCAAAATGGGCTGGGCCCGGTGGCTCATGCCTGTGATCCCAGAACTTTGGGAGTCAGAGGCAGGCAGATCACTTGAGGTCAGGAGTTTGAGACCAGCCTGGCCAACAGGGTGAAACCTTGTCTCTACTAAAAATATAAAAATTAGCCAGGCATGATGGCAGACACCTGTAGTCCCAGCTACTTGTGAGGCTGAGGCAAGAGAATCTCTTGAACCCGGGAGGCGGAGGTTGCAGTGAGCCAAGATCGAGCCACTGCACTCCAGCCTGGGTGACAGAGAAAGAGAGAGATAGAGAGAGAGAGAGTGGGGAGGGAGGGAGGGCGGGAGGGAAGGAAGGAAGAAAGGAGAAGGGAGGGAGAGTGAGAAAGAAGGAAAGAAAGAGAAAGAAGAAAGAGAGAAAGAAAGAAGAAGGGAGGAGAAGAAGGGAGGGAGAGTGAGGAAAGAAGGAAGGAAAGAAAGAAAGAAAGAAAGAAAGAAAGAAAGAAAGAAAGAAAGAAAGAAAGAAAGAAAGAAAGAAAGAAAGAGAAAGAAGGAAGAAGAAGGAAGGAAGGAAGGAAGGGAGGGAGGGAGGGAGGGAGGGAGGGAGGGAAGGTGCAAAATGTCAGTGACAGGTTTTTATACAATTCTTGCAGTTCTTGGTCTTATACTCCTGGGGCTGTATTGTTGTGTCCTTTGCACTATTGCTGCATACCGTGGTTTATACTATTGTTGTAGCAGTATGTTTGAAATTATTTCTAATTTTTCTTAAAAAGAGACTGAACAGAGTCTGGCCTGGGACCACAGTTTCCACCCTCAGGATGGGACGCCCTCCAAGGGGCTTGCAGCTCTGACCCTGAGCAGCATTGGGCAGGCTGGCAGAACCGAGTGGTGGGGAAGCCCCAGCCGCCCTCACCCTTCCTCTGCTCCCTGCCGCCCTCACCCTTCCTCTGCTCCCTGCCAGCCCTTCCCCTTCCTCTGCTCCTTGCTGCTCTCACCCTTCCTCTGCTCCCTGCCGCCCTCACCCTTCCTCTGCTCCCTGCCAGCCCTTCCCCTTCCTCTGCTCCTTGCTGCTCTCGCCTTTCCTCTGCTCCCTGCCACCCTCACCCTTCCTCTGCTCCCTGCCAGCCCTTCCCCTTCCTCTGCTCCCTGCCGCCCTCGCCCTTCCTCTGCTCCCTGCCAGCCCTTCCCCTTCCTCTGCTCCTTGCCGCCCTCGCCCTTCCTCTGCTCCCTGCCAGCCCTTCCCCTTCCTCTGCTCCCTGCCAGCCCTTCCCCTTCCTCTGCTCCCTGCCGCCCTCGCCCTTCCTCTGCTCCTTGCTGCTCTCGCCCTTCCTCTGCTCCCTGCCGCCCTCGCCCTTCCTCTGCTCCCTGCCAGCCCTTCCCCTCTCTCAGTGTGAGTGTGGCCTCCTCTTGTCCATGATCGCCTCTAGTCCTTGCCGCCCTCACCCTTCCTCTGCTCCCTGCCGCCCTCGCCCTTCCTCTGCTCCCTGCCAGCCCTTCCCCTCTCTCAGTGTGAGTGTGGCCTCCTCTTGTCCATGATCGCCTCTAGTTCTGGGCGCATTCCCAGCCCAGTTGCACCTCCAGCTTCCTGGGTGACCCTACGTGAGTTGCTCAACCTCTCTGATTCCCGGTTTCCTTGCTGGCAAGATAAGACAGTGGTTCTAACAAGGCGTCCTCCAGCAATGACAGGCAAGGACAAGGAGTGGAAAGGGGAGGGCACCTGGGCAGAGAGGCCCGTGGGGGAACCCAGACAGCAAACCTGGGTACAGAGGGCGGGGTACAGAAAGCGAGGGAGGAAGAGAAGAACAGCAGGACACAGGCCATGAAGATAGCAGGACCCTTCCCAAGGCTCCCACCCACCCAGGAGAAGGGAAGGAAGCTCAGGGCCCCACGTTCTGCAGCCGGAGCTCACCCAGGAATTCCCAGGGGTTGGTGTTTTCCACGTAGGTAATTTATCATCCTCAGTCCATACAATGCCCAGCGGGCTTGCCTCGCCACACAGCAAGAAGAGTTCTTGATGCTAATGGCCTGGGGGTTGGGGGCTTCACAAAAACTTATCTGGGAGGGACTGTGCAATAGCACCCACCTCTGCTGGGTTCTTTTTTTTTAATTTTTTATTGGATTTTAGGTTTTGGGGTACATGAGCAGAGCATGTAAGACAGTTGTGTAGGTACACACATGGCAGTGTGCTTTTCTTTCCTTCTCCCGTTCACCCACATTTGGCATTTCTCCCCAGGCTATCCCTCCCCACTTCCCCCTCCCACTGACCCTCCCCTTTTCCCCCCAATAGACCCCAGTGTTTAGTACTCCCCTTTCTGTGTCCATGTGTTCTCATTTTTCATCACCCGCCTATGAGTGAGAATATGCGGTGTTTCATTTTCTGTTCTTGTGTCAGTTTGCTGAGGATGACGTTCTCCAGATTCATCCATGTCCCTACAAACGACACAAACTCATCATTTCTGATTGCTGCATAATATTCCATGGTGTATATGTGCCACATTTTTCCAATCCAGTCTATTATCAATGGGCATTTGGGTTGATTCCAGGTCTTTGCTATTGTAAACAGTGCTGCAATGAACATTCGTGTACATGTGTCCTTATAGTAGAACGATTTATAGTCCTTTGGATATATACCCCGTAATGGGATTGCTGGGTCAAATGGAATTTCTATTTCTAAGGCCTTGAGGAATCGCCACACTGTCTTCCACAATGGTTGAACTAATTTACACTCCCACCAACAGTGTAAAAGTGTTCCTTTTTCTCCACATCCTCTCCAGCATCTGTTGTCTCCAGATTTTTTAATGATCGCCATTCTAACTGGCGTGAAATGGTATCTCAATGTGGTTTTGATTTGCATCTCTCTGATGACCAGTGACGATGAGCATTTTTTCATATGATTGTTGGCCTCATATATGTCTTCTTTCGTAAAGTGTCTGTTCATATCCTTTGCCCACTTTTGAATGGGCTTGTTTGTTTTTTTCCTGTAAATCCATTTGTGTTCTTTGTAGATTCTGGATATCAGCCCTTTGTCAGATGGGTAAACTGCAAAAATTTTTTCCCATTCTGTTGGTTGCCGATCCACTCTAGTGACTGTTTCTTTTGCCGTGCAGAAGCTGTGGAGTTTCATTAGGTCCCATTTGTCTATTTTGGCTTTTGTTGCCAATGCTTTTGGTGTTTTGTTCATGAAGTCCTTGCCTACTCCTATGTCCTGGATAGTTTTGCCTAGATTTCCTTCTAGGGTTCTTATCGTGCCAGGTCTTATGTTTAAGTCTTTAATCCATCTGGAGTTAATTTTAGTGTAAGGTGTCAGGAAGGGGTCCAGTTTCTGCTTTCTGCACATGGCTAGCCAGTTTTCCCAACACCATTTGTTAAACAGGGAATCCTTTCCCCATTGCTGGTTTTTGTCAGGTTTATCAGAGATTGTATAGTTGTAGATATGTTGTGTTGCCTCCGGTGTCTCTGTTTTGTTCCATTGGTCTATATCTCTGTTTTGGTGCCAGTACCATGCTGTTTTGATTACTGTAGCCTTGTAGTATAGTTTGAAATCCGGTAGTGTGATGCCCCCCGCTGTGTTCTTTTTGCTTAGAATTGACTTGGCTATGCGGGCTCTCTTTTGGTTTCATATGAAGTTCATGGTGGTTTTTTCCAGTTCTGTGAAGAAAGTCAATGGTAGCTTGATGGGGATAGCATTGATTCTGTAAATTACTTTGGGCAGTATAGCCATTTTCACGATATTAATTCTTCCTAACCATGAACATGGAATGTTTCTCCATCTGTTTGTGTCCTCTTTGATTTCGTTGAGCAGTGGTTTGTAGTTCTCCTTGAAGAGGTCCCTTACGTTCCTTGTGAGTTGTATTCCAAGGTATTTTATTCTTTTTGTAGCAATTGTGAATGGCAGTTCGTTCTTGATTTGGCTTTCTTTAAGTCTGTTATTGGTGTATAGGAATGCTTGTGATTTTTGCACATTGATTTTATATCTGAGACTTTGCTGAAGTTGCTTATCAGTTTCAGGAGTTTTTGGGCTGAGGTGATGGGGTCTTCTAGGTATACTATCATGTCGTCCGCAAATAGAGACAATTTGGCTTCCACCTTTCCTATTTGAATACCCTTTATTTCTTTTTCTTGCCTGATTGCTCTGGCTAGAACTTCCAGAACTATATTGAATAGGAGTGGTGAAAGAGGGCATCCTTGTCTAGTGCCAGATTTCAAAGGGAATGCTTCCAGTTTTTGCCCATTCAGTATGATATTGGCTGTTGGTTTGTCATAAATAGCTTTTATTACTTTGAGATACGTTCCATCGATACCGAGTTTATTGAGGGTTTTTAGCATAAAGGGCTGTTGAATTTTGTCAAATGCCTTCTCTGCGTCAATTGAGATAATCATGTGGTTTTTGTTTTTGGTTCTGTTTATGTGGTGAATTACGTTGATAGACTTGCGTATGTTGAACCAGCCTTGCATCCCCGGGATGAATCCTACTTGATCATGGTGAATAAGTTTTTTGATTTGCTGTTGCATTCGGCTTGCCAGTATTTTATTGAAGATTTTTGCATCTATGTTCATCATGGATATTGGCCTGAAGTTTTCTTTTCTTGTTGGGTCTCTGCCGGGTTTTGGTATCAGGATGATGTTGGTCTCGTAAAATGATTTGGGAAGTATTCCCCCTTTTTGGATTGTTTGAAATAGTTTTAGAAGGAATGGTACCAGCTCCTCTTTGTGTGTCTGGTAGAATTCGGCTGTGAACCCGTCTGGACCTGGGCTTTTTTTGTGTGGTAGGCTCTTAATTGCTGCCTCGACTTCTGACCTTGTTATTGGTCTATTCATAGTTTCAGCTTCCTCCTGGTTTAGGCTTGGGAGGACACAGGAGTCCAGGAATTTATCCATTTCTTCCAGGTTTACTAGTTTATGTGCATAGAGTTGTTTGTAATATTCTCTGATGATGGTTTGAATTTCTGTGGAATCTGTGGTGATTTCCCCTTTACCATTTTTTATTGCATCTATTTGGTTGTTCTCTCTTTTCTTTTTAATCAATCTGGCTAGTGGTCTGTCTATTCTGTTGATCTTTTCAAAAAACCAGCTCTTGGATTTATTGATTTTTTGAAGGGTTTTTCGTATCTCAATCTCCTTCAGTTCAGCTCTGATCTTAGTTATTTCTTGTCTTCTGCTGGGTTTTGAGTTTTTTTGATCTTGCTCCTCTAGCTCTTTCAATTTTGACGATAGGGTGTCAATTTTGGATCTCTCCATTCTCCTCATATGGGCACTTATTGCTATATACTTTCCTCTAGAGACTGCTTTACATGTGTCCCAGAGGTTCTGGCATGTTGTGTCTTCGTTCTCATTGGTTTCGAAGAACTTCTTTATTTCTGCCTTCATTTCATTGTTTACCCAGTCAACATTCAAGAGCCAGTTGTTCAGTTTCCATGAAGCTGTGCGGTTCTGGGTTGGTTTCTGTATTCTGAGTTCTAACTTGATTGCACTATGGTCTGAGAGGCTGTTTGTTATGATTTCAGTTGTTTTGCATTTGTTGAGCAGTGCTTTACTTCCAATTATGTGGTCAATTTTTGAGTAGGTGTGATGTGGTGCTGAGAAGAATGTATATTCTGTGGATTTGGGGTGGAGAGTTCTGTAAATGTCTATCAGGTTTGCTTGCTCCAGGTCTGAGTTCAAGCCCTGGATATCCTTGTTGATTTTCTGTCTGGTTGATCTGTCTAATATTGACAGTGGAGTGTTAAAGTCTCCCACTATTATTGTGTGGGAGTCTAAGTCTCTTTGTAAGTCATTAAGAACTTGCCTTATGTATCTGGGTGCTCCTGCATTGGGTCCATATATGTTTAGGATCTTTAGCTCTTCTTGTTTTATCGATCCTTTTACCATTATGTAATGGCCTTCTTTGTCTCTTTTGATCTTTGTTGCTTTAAAGTCTATTTTATCAGAGATGAGAATTGCAACTCCTGCTTTTTTTTGCTCTCCATTTGCTTGGTAAATCTTCCTCCATCCCTTTATTTTGAGCCTTTGTGTATCCTTGCATGTGAGATGGGTTTCCTGGATACAGCACAATGATGGGTTTTGGATTTTTATCCAATTTGCCAGTCTGTGTCTTTTGATTGGTGCATTTAGTCCATTTACATTTAGGGTTAATATTGTTATGTGTGAATTTGATACTGCCATTTTGATGCTGAGTGGCTGTTTTGCCTGTTAGTTGTTGTAGAATCTTCATTATGTTGATGCTCTTTAACTTTTAGTGTGATTTTGGAATGGCTGGTACTGGTTGTTCCTTTCTATGTGTAGTGCCTCTTTTAGGAGCTCTTGTAAAGCAGGCCTGGTGGTGACAAAATCTCTGAGTACTTGCTTGTTCGCAAAGGATTTTATTTTTCCTTCACTTCTGAAGCTCAGTTTGGCTGGATATGAAATTCTGGGTTGAAAGTTCTTTTCTTTAAGAATGTTGAATATTGGCCCCCACTCTCTTCTGGCTTGTAGTGTTTCTGCCGAGAGATCTGCTGTGAGTCTGATGGGCTTCCCTTTGTGGGTAACTCGACCTTTCTCTCTGGCTGCCCTTAGTATTCTCTCCTTTATTTCAACCCTGTTGAATCTGACGATTATGTGCCTTGGGGTTGCTCTTCTTGCGGAATATCTTTGTGGTGTTCTCTGTATTTCCTGCATTTGAGTGTTGGCCTGTCTTGCTAGGTGGGGAAGTTTTCCTGGATGATGTCCTGAAGAGTATTTTCCAGCTTGGATTCATTCTCTTCGTCCCCTTCTGGTACACCTATCAAACGTAGATTAGGTCTTTTCACATAGTCCCACATTTCTTGGAGACTTTGTTCATTCCTTTTTGCGCTTTTTTCTCTAATCTTGGTTTCTCGTTTTATTTCATTGAGTTGGTCTTTGACTTCTGATATTCTTTCTTCTGCTTGGTCAATTCGGCTATTGAAACTTGTGCATGCTTCGTGAAGTTCTCGTATTGTGTTTTTCAGCTCCTTTAATTCATTCATTTTCCTCTCTAAGTTATCCATTCTTGTTATCATTTCCTCATATCTTTTTTTAAGTTCCTTAGTTTCTTTGCATTGATTTAATACATGTTCTTTTAGCTCACAAAAGTTTCTCATTATCCACCTTCTGAAGTCTAATTCCGTCATTTCGTCACAGTCATTCTCCGTTCAGCTTTGCTCCCTTGCTGGTGAGGAGTTTTGGTCCTTTCTAGGAGGCGAGGTGTTCTGGTTTCGGGTGTTTTCCTCCTTTTTTCGCTGGTTTCTTCCCATCTTTGTGGGTTTATCCGCTTGTCGTCTGCGTAGTTGCTGACTTTTCGATTGGGTCTCTGAGTGGACACCCAGATTGTTGATGATGAAGTATTTCTGTTACTTGGTTTTCCTTCTACCAGCCTAGCCCCTTCGCTGTACGACTGCTGAGGTCCACTCCAGGCCCTGCTTGTCTGGGGTGCACCTCTAGCAGCTGTGGCACAGTGAGGGATGCTACCCATTTCTTTTTCTGCTATCTTTGTCCCAGGATGATGCCTGCCATATGTCAGTCTTTTGGATATAGAGGGGTCAGGGAGCTGCTTGAGGAGACAGTCTGTACTTTTTTGGAGCTCAATTGCTGAGCTGTGAGCTCTGTTGTTCTTTCAGGGCTGTTAGGCTGCTATGTTTGATTCTGCTGCAACAGAGCTCATTAAAAAAAACCCTTTTTTTCTCAAATGCTCTGTGTTGGGGGGTTCGGGCTTTATTTTTCAATGTCCAATGAGGTGTCCTGCCCAGCTAGAAGGCAGACTAGCCACTGTTTGGCTGCCGAGTCTCCGCCCTGCTGTTGTGTGATTCGCCCTGTTCCTGCAGGCTCTGCTGTGGTCTCCGCCATGCCCTGCGGCGGAGTCTCTTCGTTGTAGCGTGTTGCCTCGGCAACGGCAGGCTGCGTCAGCAGTGGGCGTGTATCTCAGTTGGGGCGGGTTGCCTCAGTAGTGGTGGACGCCCCTCCCCCACAGAGCGTCTCGTACCGTCTGCTCCGGATAGTTTGAAATTGCAGTTTTGTTCGTCCCACCGGATATCCCAAACGATCTGTCCCTGCAATCCCCTGGGCTGGCCTACTGTCCAAGTCTCGTTCAGTCTCAAGTCCAGCCCTCTCAAGTCTCAGGTTGCTGGTTCAACAGGGCACCCGGACAAGCGCGCCCTGTGGGGATTGCTGGGTAGGGCCGGCCGCCGCCGCCCCGGCTGCCTGGCGTCCCGTGTCCTTTTTATACTTGGGAGTTTCCCCGTTCTGTGGGCAACAAAGATCAGTCTGGAAATGCAACTCCGACTCACCATTTGCGGATTCAACGAGAGCTCCAATCCTGGGTTGTTCTCACAGTGCCATCTTGAGTCCTCCTTCCTCTGCTGGGTTCTTAAAAGACCCCAGGTTTAGTGCCCCTTGTGTCATCTCTGTCTCCCATGGTTGGTGCAATGGGGCCTGGCACAGAGAAAACGCCATGTTAGTGGTTGATGACTGAGTGATTCATGAACACATCAACAGCCTCTAAATACGGCACGGCCGGCACAGCCTAGAAGTGACGCACCCTGACCCTGGAGCCCCTGTGCCCAGATTTAAATCCAGGCTCAGCTACTCTTCCTCGGTGGCCTCACTGTGGAGCCTGATTGCCCCATGTCTTAGTCAGCCCTGGCTGCTATAACACATGCCATGGACTGGGTGATTTACCAAGAAACATTGACTTCCTGTGGTTCTGGAGTCTGGGAAGTCCAAGATCAAGGTGCCAGCAAATATTGTGTCTGGTGAGGGCTCACGGCCTGGTTTACCGCTGCAACCTTCCCACTGTGCCTTTACATGGGGGACAGCGGAGAGGAATCGTCTCCTTCCATCTCCCTTGTGTCTCTCCTTTTTACACATTTTTTAAAAGACAGCGTCTTGCTCTGCCCGGGCTGGAGTGCAGTGGTGCAATCATAACTCATTGCAGCCTTGAACTCCTGGGCTCAAGCGATCCCCCTGCCTCAGCCTCCTTAGGCGCTGGGGCTCTAGGTGCATACCACTGCGCCTAGCTAATGTTTTTAAATTTTTTATGTAGAAGGGGTCTCATTATGTTGCCAGTCTGGTCCAGAATCTTGGCCTCAAGTAATCCTCCCACTCTGGCCAACCAACATGCTGAGACTACAGGCACGAGCCACCACACCCAGCTAAAATATCTATTTCTCACAGTTCTGGAGGCTGGGAAGTCCAAGATCAAGGCGCTTGCAAGCCCTGTGTCTGGTGAGAGACCATTCCGGGAGTTTTAGATGGCAGCCTTCTCGTTGAGAAAGTAGAGAGCAATGCTCTCCTTCTGTCTCTCTTGAGTCTTTCCTTCTAAGGTCTCTAATGGCACTAATCCTACTTGTAGGGCTTCCTCCTCGTGACCTACTCCCCAATGCCCCACCTCCAAATAGCGTCACTTCAGGGATTTAGGCAACATATGAATTCTGCCAGGGACACAGTCAGTCCACAGCAACCCATCTCTCAAAGTTGCACAGAAGAGTGAATGGTACCCTGTGACATGTTTGGAATAGAGGAAATGCTGAGAGCAGCCCTTGCCTGTCTCCTGTGTCGAGCAGAATCTCCGACCTCGAATGAGTTGATAAGTCTCCTCTGGCTGTATTAGATCGCAGAGTCCTCAGAAAGTTGAGCCCCACATCCCATCACACCTCACCGAGCCAGGCTCAATCCAACCACATCTAAACAGTCTCCAAAGCTGGGGAACACACAGCAGTCACTTCCCAGGATGGGATAGCAAACAGAAACATACAGATGGAGGTCCCAATCTGCCCAGAAGGCATTCCTCCTACATTCTCCCTCTTTGAATGCTGCTCTCTCAAACAATCTCTTTTTTAATTTATTTACTTCAGTATTTTGGGGGATACAGTTTTTTTTGTTACCTGGATGAATTCTGAGCTTTTAGTGCACCTGTCATCCGAGTAGTACACCTCATACTGGAGGGGCAGTATTTTTTCATTATTGTTGTTTTTCTTTTTGAAAAGGAGTTTTGCTCTTGTTGCCCAGGCCGGAGTGCAATGGCATGATCTCAGCTCACTATAACCTCCGCCTCCCAGGTTCAAGCAATTCTCCTGTCTCAGCCTCCCGAGTAGCTGGGATTACAGGCACGTGCCACCACACCCAGCTAATTTTTGTATTTTTAACGGAGATGGGGTTTCATCATATTGGTCAGGCTGGTCTCAAACTCCTGACCTCAGGTGATCTGCCCTCCTTGGCTTCCCAAAGTGTTGAGGTTACTGCACTTCCCAAAGTGTGAGCCACTGCATTAGGTGGAGAGGCAGCTTTTCTTCCCTAACTCCCCATCCGCCCCGCCCCGCCCCCTTCTGAGTCTCTAAAGTCTATTATATTATCCTGCATATCTTTGCGTACCTGTAGCGTTTTTTTTAGATGGAGTCTCACTCTGTGGCCCAGGCTGCAGTGCGGTGGCACATTCTCAGCTCACTGCAACTTCTGCCTTTCAGGTTCAAGCGATTCTCCTGCCTCACCCTCCCAAGTAGCTGGGATTACAGGCATGCACCACCACGTCCAGCTAATTTTTGTATATTTTTAGTAGAGACAGGGTTTCACCAATTTGGCCAGGCTAGTCTCGAACTCCTGACCTCAAGTCATCCACCTGCCTCTGCAACTCAAAGTGCTGGGATTACAGACGTGAGCCACTGTGCCCAGCCTTAGCTCCCATTCATGAGTGCGAACATAGGGTTTCTGGTTTTCCTCCTGGAGTTCCTTCACCTCAATGGATCCATCAACCACTCTGCTTCATCCCTCCTGATGCCCCCTTAACTCCCAGAGATGATATCCATAACCAAAGATCTGTGGGTGCCATCCCTTCCCGTACACCATCTCCTCCTCTGTTACTGCAACAACTGTTTGTAAAACAAATCGGGACAGTTTCTTTAAATATTTATTTATGGGCAGGGCGCGGTGGCTCACGCCTGTAATCCCAGCACTTTGGGAGGCCGAGGCGGGTGGATCACGAGGTCAAGAGATCGAGACCATCCTGGTCAACATGGTGAAACCCCGTCTCTACTAAAAACACAAAAAATTAGCTGGGCACGGTGGCGCGTGCCTGTAATCCAAGCTACTCAGGATGCTGAGGCAGAAGAATTGCCTGAACCCAGGAGGCGGAGGTTGCGGTGAGCTGAGATCGTGCCATTGCACTCCAGCCTGGGTAACAAGAGTGAAACTCTGACTGAAAAAAAAATTTTATTTATTTATTTATGTTTAGAGACAGGATCACTCGATGGCCCAGGCCAGAGTGCCATGGTGCAATCATAGCTCACTGCAGCCCTGAACTGCTGGTCTCAAATGATCCTCCCACCTCAGCCTCCCAAGGAGCTGGGACCACAAGGCACGCATCACCATGCTGGGCTCGTTTTTAATGTATTTTTTGTAGCATCGGGACCTCGCTATGTTATCAGGGCTAGTCTCAAACTCGTGGCCTCAAGAGATCCTCCCACTTCAGCCTCCCAAAGTGCTGGGATTATGGGCATGAACCATTGTTCCTAGCCAGTCTCATTTTTAAATGTGTGTATTTATTTCTATGGAGAAAAAAAACTCTTAAAAAGTTGTCATAATAAAACCCACTGATATGGATTATCATTCTGTTATTCTTTGTTGAAAGAATACATGTATACAAAAAGACAAAGACTGCATAATTCCACTTAGAGGGGGTACTCAGTGGCATGAAATTTGTAGAGACGGAGAGTAGAAGCGTGGTTGCCAGGGGTTGAGGGAAGGGAGGAACCAGGAGTTAAGTGCTTAATGGGGACAGAGTTTCAATTTTCCGAGATGGAGACAGATGGTGGGGGTGTTTGCACAGCATCATGAATGTATTCAATACCACTGAGGTCTACGTTTAAAATGCTTAAGATAGTAAGTTTTATGTTATGTGTATTTTATGACAATAAAAAAATTCGGGGGAAAAGACAATAACGTCATGTAAAATTGGGTCTCCCTGGCAACCGGTGGATTTGTCTACCAGCGTCAGTTTTTAGAATAACGCAAGTGTCAGGCCGGGCGCAGTGGCTCACGCCTGTAATCCCAGCACTTTGGGAGACCAAGGTGGGCAGATCACCTGAGGTTGGGAGTTCAAGACCAGCCTGACCAACATGGAGAAACCCCGTATCTACTAAAAATACAAAATTAGCAGAGCATGATGGCACATGCCTGTAATCCCAGCTACTTAGAAGGCTGGAGCAGGAGACTCACCTGAACCCGGGAGGTGGAGGTTGTGGTGAGCCGAGATTGTACCATTGCATTACAGCCTGGGCAACAAGAGTGAAACTTCATCTCAAAAAGAAATAGTAATAATAACACAAGTTTCATGAACCCCTCAGCTCCATCTGCCCCTAAAAAACATCAGAAACTAAAACCACCAGCCAGGGCTTTGGCCTGTGTGGCACAGTTGTGAATGCACTGGGGGTCCTTTTTTTTTTTTTTTTTTTTTGGGACAGAGTCTTGAGACAGAGTGCAATGGTGCAATCTCAGCTCGCCGCAACCTCCACCTCCCAGGTTCAAGCGATTCTCCTGCCTCAGCCTCCCGAGTAGCTGGGATTACAGGTGCACACCACCATGCCTGGCTAATTTTGTATTTTTAGTAGAGACAAAGTTTCGCCATGTTGGCCAGGCTGATCTCAAACTCCTGACCGCAAGTGATCCGCCCACCTTGACCTCCCAAAGTGCTGGGATTACAGGAATGAGCCACCACACCCAGCCAGAAATATTACAATTCTTAGTCTGCATCTTCCCAACCAAAAACATGGCATTTTCCTCCATTCATTCACAGTTTCCGGTGTGTGTGTATGTGTGTGTGTGTGTGTGTGTGTGTTTAGAGACATTGTCCCACTCTGTCGCCCAGGCTGGAGTGCAGTGGTGCAATCATAGCTCACTGCAGCCTCAACCTCCCAAGCAGCTGGGACCACAGGCACACACCACTGTGCCCAGCTAATTTTTGTATTTTTTGTAGAGATGGGGAGTCTCACTGTGTGGCCCAAGCTGGACTCAAACTCCTGGCTTTCAGCAATCCTCCTACCTCGGCCTCCCAAAGTGCTAGGATTACAGGTATGAGCCATTGTGCCCAATCTAATTTGTGGTCTTTTCACAAATTCCATGTGTGTATGTAGCCACCATAAATACTGTCATTTTTTTTCCGTGTTGACAAAAGAACTCAAAACAAAAATATCATATAATAGAGGGAAAAAATAAAATTGAGTAATTAGGCCAGGCGCGGTGGCTCACACCTGTAATCCCAGCACTTTGGGAGGCCGAGGCGGGTGGATCACGAGGTCAAGAGATCGAGACCATCCTGGTCAACGTGGTGAAACCCCGACTCTACTAAAAACACAAAAAGTTAGCTGGGCGTGGTGGCGTGTGCCTGTTGTTTCAGCTACTCAGGAGGCTGAGGCAGGAGAATTGCTTGAAACCGGAAAACGGAAGTTGCAGTGATCTGGGATTGTGCCACTGCACTCCAGCCTGGCGTTAGAGGGAGACACTGTCTCAAAAAAAAGAAGAAAAAGAAGAAGAAACAATTCACACAAAAGGGAATGCTTATTTTGAAATGGTTCGACCTCACAGTAAAGAAATGCAAATTAGAAATACAATAAGAAATCATTTATCCATTGTAAATGGGCTTGAAAACCTTTTTCTCATAATGTTTGTTGTTGGTGAACTTGCAGTGGGAAAAAAAATAAAGAATCTCACTGAAACGATATACAGCAGGACTGCTGGAAACACACCCTCTGCAAAACATTTTGCCAGTGCACATCGAGAGACTCAATAATGCTCACGCTCTTTGACCCAATAATTTCACATCTAGGAACTTGACTAAAGGAAATGGTTCTAAAGAGGAAAGAAAGTTACTTTAAAATATTATCTGCAGGGTTTTTGTTTGCTTGTGTGAGACACAGTCTCGCCCTGTCGCCCAGGCTGGAGTATAGTGGCACGGCCTCAGTTCACTGCAACTTCCGCCTCCCAGATTCAAGAAAGTCTCCTGCCTCGGCCTCCTGAGTAGCTGGGACTACAGGCATGAGCCAATTTTTGTATTTTTGGTAGAGATGGGGTTTCACCACGTGGCCAGGCTGGTCTGGAACTTCTGACTGTTAAAACACACGTGCTGAATGAAGAGACCCCCCCCACCCACCGCCACCACAGCAGGCTTTGTGTGAGCACCATGGCTGTTTATTCACCTGGGTGCGGGTGGGCTGAGTCCAGAAAGAGAGTCAGTGAAGGGCGGTGGGATAGGAGTTGGTTTTATAGGTTTGGGTTTGGCAGTGGAATGTTATAGAAATTACAGTTTAGGGCGGTTTTCTGCAAGCTGGGAGGGGTCGTAGGGTCTAGAGTCACGAGATTGATCAAGGTTGGTTACAAACTCCAATTGCTTTATCAATTGGGGTGGGAATAAGGAGCAATAGAGAATGTCTCCAAGTTAAGTAGGTGCCACAGGGGTTGCTCATTTCTTCCCCTTTCCATGGTCTTCCAGTTACTTCAGATTTTCCAGGAACTCATCTGGAGTGTCCCTGCAGGTCACAGAGGTTAAAATGGCATCCACGGGGCTATCAGTCAGCCTAAAAGACCTTACACTCACTGACCTCAAGCGATCTGCCCACCTCAGCCTCCTAGAATGCTGGGATTACAGATGTAAGCCACCACACCTGGCCTAATTTTTGTATTTTTAGCAGAGACAGCGGTTTCACCCTGTGGGCCAGGCTGGTTTCGAACTCCTGACCTCAGGTGATTCACCCACCTCAGCCTCCCAAAGTGCCGGGGTTATAGACATAAGCCACAGTGCCCAGCCCCCTGCAGTTTTATTTGTAAAATCTGGAATGCAATATAGCATAACACAAAGAGTCTTACCAGAAACGGGTCCCCATCCAGACCCCAAGACAGGATTCTCAGAGCTCACACAGGAAAGAATTCAGGGTGAGTCTATACAGCAACATGAAAACAAGCTTATTAAGAAAGTAAAGGAATAAAGAATGGCTACTCCATAGGCAGAGAAACGGGTTGGGGTGCTCCATGGATAATACTTAGCTACTTTTTGATTAAATGCTAAACAAGAGGTGGACTATTCATGAGTTGTCTAGGAAAGGGGTGGACAATTATTGGAACTGAGAGTCCCTCCCCATTTTTAGACCACATAGGGTGACTTCTGGACATTGCCACAGCATCTATAAACTCTCGTGGCCCTGTCGGGAGTGTCTCTTAGCATGGGGTAACACCAGAGGTCTGCTGCCCTGCGCCTGGGGAAACTGAGGACACAGACACACAAGGAGTGAGGTTAAGTGTGGAGTTTTGGCTGGGCGCAGTAGCTCCGGCCTGTAATCCCAGCACTTTGGGATTACAGGCCGAGGCAGATGGATCACCTGAGGTCAGGAGTTTGAGACCAGCCTGAACAACATGGAGAAATCCCGTCTCTACTAAAAATACAAAAAATTAGCTGGGCGTGGTGGCGCATGCCTGTAGTCCCAGCTACTCAGGAGGCTGAGGAAGGAGAATCACTCGAACCCAGGAGGCAGAGGTTGCAGTGAGCCAATATCGCACCACTGCCCTTCAGCCTGGGTGACAAAGCAAGACTCCACCGCAAAAAAAAAAAAAAGATATAATAATGTAAAAACTCTGCCATGAACAAGAACAGGAAAGAAAGATGGAATAAAATGAGGACAGCTTCTGCATTGGGGAGGTAGAATTACAGGCAGTCTTTATCTCTCTTATCGCTACGATTTGTTTGTACAATAAATAAGAGTTGGGCATGGGGAGACGCCTACTGAATTTTATCAAATGCCTCGTCCTGTCTACTGAGCCATGTTTCATGACTTTACCCACTGATTGTGGTAACAGCTTTCCTTCCAATACCCCAGCCTCAGTGTCCTAGTGAACATCTACCAGATCCTAGTTCATGCCATTTAATTCAAGCCGGAGAACTTTGAGCTACTGCTGTGTACCAAGTTCTGCAGCTAAGAGGGGAAGAGGTTGATGGGGGATACACCTTAGTGAGGGTCCAGTCCAGGCCCAGGACCAGGGAAGGACCCACTGGGGAAAGAGAGGGGCTGGGGCCTTCACAGAAGGCAAGTGGAATGGGCAGAGGGAAGCCATGAGGGGAAGCACTTTGCCATGAGTGTCAGAGCTTAGCGTGGGGCTTGGCACATGGTTGGTGCCCAATAAACATTTGATGAATTGAACTGAACAGTGTTGCAGGGAGGGTGTCTCTCTCCCATCCCCGACCTCTCCTACTCCAGCCCAGCATCAGGGACAAGCCCTTCCCTTCCCAGGAACTAAAACCATCTTTGCAAAATTACGACTGGGACAGTGAAAGAGATCTAACTTCACCAACTCCATCTTGCTTCTAACCTCCAAGCTGCCCTTGTTCATTCCTGGACACAGACTGAACTAACTTTGGGTGAAACTTAGTTCATACTTGAAACAAAAGAGATAGCCCTTTCCCGAAGCAGACCTGCTTCTTGTGACTAGATTGCCTTTGTAGTGAGGAACGAGACCCTTAATCCTCTTAAGCTTCTAAGAGTGCCTCCCCCTAGACTTTTACACTGCATTTCAATAGGAGAAGTAAAGGCTGGTAGATCTGGGCACCACCCTTACTCGCACTCCTATAGATGGCAGGCACGGTGTGGGCGAATCTTTCTGGAAGTCATTGTTTTTGCTTAAACATGACCAAACCCCACCTAAGTCGCATACCCCATGCCTACTTCATGGATCAAAACCACATTGAGATACCATCTCACGCCAGTTAGAACGGCGATCATTAAAAAATCTGGAGACAGCAGATGCTGGAGAGGATGTGGAGAAAAAGGAACACTTTTACACTGTTGGTGGGAGTGTAAATTAGTTCAACCATTGTGGAAGACAGTGTGGCGATTCCTCAAGGACCTAGAAATAGAAATTCCATTTGACCCAGCAATCCCATTACTGGGTATATATCCAAAGGATTATAAATCGTTCTACTATAAGGACACATGCACACGAATGTTCATTGCAGCACTGTTTACAATAGCAAAGACCTAGAACCAACCCAAATGCCCATCAATGATAGACTGGACAGGGAAAATGTGGCACATATACACCATGGAATATGATGCAGCAATCAGAAATGATGAGTTCGTGTCATTTGTAGGGACATGGATGAATCTGGAGAACATCATTCTCAGCAAACTGACACAAGAACAGAAAATGAAACACCGCATATTCTCACTCATAGGTGGGTGATGAAAAATGAGAACACATGGACACAGGGAGGGGAGTACTAAACACTGCGGTCTATTGGGGGGAAAAGGGGAGGGCCAGCGGGGGGCGGGGAGCTGGGGAGGGATAGCCTGGGGAGAAATGCCAAATGTGGGTGAAGGGGAGAAAGGAAGCAAAACGCACTGCCATGTGTGTACCTATGCAACTGTCTTGCACGTTCTGCACATGTACCCCAAAACCTAAAATGCAATTAAAAAAAAAAAAAAGACGCTTTCACATGTAATTTCTGGAGTTGTAAGCCCAGGACGCTTTCACATGTAATTTCTAGAGTTGTAAGCCTGTAAGGGGCAAGGATTTTCTTTGCTGGGGAGCGCAGTTGTTAGGCACCTAAGCCGCCGCTGCTCCCTGCCGAATAAATCACCTCTTCATTCCCAGTTCAGTGTTCAAGAGGTTTGTTCTGCAGCCTTTCCTACTACAGTAGAACTAACATTAGCCACAAGATTAGAAATTATGCTTCAGGAGTCATGCAGCTGGAGGTTACAAGATTCTCACCCTCCCTAAATCACTGCTAAGATCAGCACTTGAGATATTTTGCAGACTCTGCATGTAATGGATCAGCTGGCATCATCCAAATCTATAAACTGGTTCATCTGATCTTGCGCCCCACCCCCCACCTCCCCACCCAGTGCAAGAAGACAGCTTTGACTCTCTATGATTTTACCTCTGACCAATCAGCACTCCTGGGTCACAGGCTCCCCTCAGCCACAAAGTAGTCCTTAAAAACTCTGCTCCCCCACCGGGTGTGCTGGCTCACGCCTGCAGTCCCAGCACTTTGAGAAGCCGAGGTGGGCAGATGACGAGGTCGGGAGTTCGAAACCAGCCTGGCCAACATGGTGAAACCCCATCTCTACTAAAAATATAAAAATTAGCCAGGCGTGGTGGTGCACGCTTGTAATCCCAGCTACTCGAGAGGCCGAGGCAGAACTGCTTGGACCCGGGAGGTGGAGGTTGCAGTGAGCTGAGATCGTGCTATTGCACTCCAGCCTGGGTAACACGCAAGACTCCGTCTCAAAATAACAAACAAACAAAAAACAAGAAAGCCTGCACAGGAGACTTGCCCACACACACCTGCAATGGAAAACTCCATCCCTGACGCATGCACAGTACGGAGAACAAGGCAACATGGGCTGACCCAGGCTGAGGGCCCGCATGTCCACTAGGAGGACGGGGAGGAGCTACCAGAAATTCATGCCTTATGCAAATGAGACACCTGTCCCTCGTCGGTTTCTTAAAAAGACTCTGTACTCAACTATGAAACAGCAACCCTTTTTCAGGACCCCTCATGGTGGCAGAGAGCTTTCTCTCTTTCACTTATGAAACTACTGCTCTAACGCCACCCTGGGAGTGTTCATACACCTGATCTCCTCGGCCATGAGACCAAGAACTTAGAGTGGCACCTCAGACACTGAGGCCATTTCACCAAAGCTCTAGTCCTAGGGGATTTTTGTTTTTGTTTTTTGAGACAGGGTCTTCTTCTGTCACCTAGGCTGGAGTACAGTGGTGTGAGCAGGGCTTACTGCAGCCTCAAACTCCTGGGCTCAAGCAGTCCTCCCACTTCAGCCTCCCAAACAGCTGGGACTAGAGGTATGCCCCACTATGCCTAATTTTTTTTTTAAGACAGTCTCACTCTTTTGCCCAGGCAGAAGTGCAATGGCATGATCTTGGCTCACTGCGACCTCCGTCTCCCAGGTTCAAGCAATTCTCCTGTCTCAGCCTCCCAAGTAGTTGAGATTACAGGCACGTACCACCATGCCCAGCTAATTTTTTATATTTTTAGTAGAGAGGGGGTTTTGCCATGTTGGCCAAGCCGGTCTCCAACCCCTAACCTCAGGTGATCCACCTGCTTCGGCCTCGCATAGTGCTGGGATTACAGGCGTGAGCCACCATGCCTGGCTGATTTTCCAGTCCATTGTGGTACCAAAGCTGTCTCTCTCCTTGACTGTGTGAAAATGTTTACCTGGGAATATTCACCTTTAAAAAAAAAAAAATTCCTCTTGCCCAGCGACACTTGCTGTCAGTTTTCTTTTCCTGACCTGGCTATTCAATTTTATGCTGAAATAAACTGTTACAGCTAAAGATTTCAGACACACTTCAGGCTGGGCGTGGTGGCTCACGCCTGTAATCCTAGCACTTTGGGAGGCCCGGGTGGGTGGATCACCTAAGGTCAGGAGTTCAAGACCAGCCTGGTCATCATGGTGAAACCCCATCTTAAAAAAAAAAAAAAAGTAAAAAGATTTCAAACACACTTCAAGCAGCATCACATTACAAGGCAGAGGGAGCAAGCTGCCCAGTGGAGAGGGGCCACCAGCGTCCCCTCAACTTGGTGGCAGCCACATGATTGCTGGGGTTTATGTGCTGGAGCCGTGTTCCCACATTTACAACTCAAAAATGCACCCCTGGCCAAGCGCAGTGGTTCACACCTGTAATCTTGGCACTTTGGGAGGCAGGCTGATCACCTTCGTTTAGGTGTTCAAGACCAACCTGGTCAACAGGGTGCAACCCCGTCTCTACTGAAAATACAAAAATTAGCCGGGCGTGTTGGCGGGTGCCTGTAGTCCCAGCTACTCAGGAGGCTGAAGCAGGAGAATGGTGTGAACCTGGGAGGCGGAGGTTGCGGTGAGCTGAGGTCACACCACTGCACTCCAGCCCGTACGACAGAGTGCTACTCCTTCTCAAAAAAATAAATAAATAGGTCAGGCACAGTGGCTCACACCTGTAACCCCAGCACTTTGGGAGGATGAGGCAGGTGGAGCACCTGAGGTCAGGAGTTCAAGACCAGCCTGACCAACATGGAGAAGCCCCATCTCTACTAAAAACACAACATTAGCTGGGTGTGGTGGCACATGCCTGTAATCCCAGCTACTCGGGATGCTGAGGCAGGAGAATCACTTGAATCCAGGAGGCAGAGGTTGTAGTGAACTGAGATCATGCCACTGCACTTCAGCCTGGGAAGCAGAGTAAACTCTGTTTCTAAAAAAAAAAAAAAAAAAATGCACAAAATGCGCCCCTTTGGCCAGGCATGGTGGCTCATGCCTGTAATCCCAACACTTTGGGAAGCCAAAGCAGAAGCATTGCTTGAGCCCAGGAATTCGAGACCAGCCTGGGCAACATAGCAAGATCCCATCCCTACAAAAAAATTAATTAGCTGGGGCATGGTGGTATGTGCCTGTAGGCCTAACTACTCAGGTGAGTGAGGTGGGAAGATCACTTGAGCCCAGGAATTGGAGGCTGTAGTGAGCTATGATCATGCCACTGCACCCCAGTCTGAGACTCTGCCTCAAAACAAACAAGCAGGAGACCCTGGAGATGGCCTGAACTAAGAGTCGACCCGATCACGCCATTTGACAAATGTCAGAAGCCGGTACTACTGGAGGAGGTGCGGAATGGAATTCGAGTTCCTTTAGGGACCTCAGGCAAGTCACTGTTCCTTCTTTGTACTCAGTCTCTCATCCCCTCCAGGGATGCCCGACAGCCTCTTCCAGCCCTGACATTTGCGATTCCAGTGTCTGTTTTGAGAGCGTGTGCTGGTAACAGCACTGTGCACTCTTATCTCAGGAAAGATTCCATTTAGATTTCTTGTTAGAAAACATGTTGGCTTTCTCGTGGAAGGTGATGATTTATGCTGAAAGTCGCCTCTGCAGCGGGAAGCTGAGATTTCCCTCCCTGCCCCATTTTTTTTCCCAACTCCTCCAGACTCATTTGGCCTGAGTGCAACAGAATGAAAGAGGAAAGTTTAATATCAGCTTCACTGCGTTCATTTTGCAAACCGCACTTAGCTGTAGCATTAGGTTTAGGGCTAGGGTGGGGGTTGTGTAGGGTTGGGACGGAGGCTAGGGCTGTTTTAAGGGTTGAGATTTGGTTTAGGGATAGGGTCAGGGAGAGGACTAGAGTTAGGTCAGCATCAAGTGATGGCTAAGGCTTGGTTCAGGGTTATGAGCAGGGTTAGTCTTAGGGATAGTTAGGGACAGGGGAAGGGCTAAAACCAAGGCTAGCATTAGGAATGTTTGTAGGCTTAATTTTGTTTATTTATATATATTTTTTGAGACAGAGTCTCTCTCTGTTGCCCAGGATGGAGCGCAGTGGCTCAATCTCAGCTTACTGTAACCCCCACTTCCCAGGTTCAAACCATTCTTGTGCCTCAGCCACTTAAGTAGCTGGGACTACAGGCAGGCTCCAGCATGCCTGGCTAATTTTTGTGTTTTTAGTAGAGTCCGGGTTTCACTATGTTGGCCAAGTTGGTCTCGAACTCCTGGCCTCAAGTGATCCACCAGCCCCGGTTTCCCAATATGCTGGGATTGCAGGCATGACCACGGCCAGTAGGCTTAATTTGAGGGTTAGTCTTAAGCTTGGAGGTCTCGCTTGGTCAGGGATCCATCGTCCCCTCATGCTGTTTCTTCCTTCTGACTGTCTTTGGCAGTTTTCTGTTACCTGCAAAGCCATAGGGTCAGAGCTGCCCAAGGCCATGGGAGCCCACCTCTCGTACCAGTGTGACCTGGATGTGAGACACGGCGTCAAAGGAGAACATTTCAGAACTTTAAGATTTGACCGCTGGCCGGGTGCAGTGGCTCACGCCTGTCATTCCAGCACTCTGGGAGCCCACAGACCTTCCCTTGAGTGCATCATGAGCACAGGGTTTTTTCAAAACTCACCTCTTGCACAGCCATCCATTCAGAATCTCCAGGCAGAGCCCTGGAGCGCACTGTTTTTAGCTTTCCTGAGTGATTTGGATGTCCCATCGGGGGACAGCACTGGGGGGCAGCTGCTCCTTTTTGGGGGGATGAACCTTATGGACGCAGTATGAGGAGAGTAATTCCCCAGAGAATAGACACCCTTGGGCCTGCTTTTTTTTTTTTAACAGAGACAAAGTCTCAATCTGTCTCCCATGCTGGAGTGCAGTGGTGCAATCATAACTCACTGCAGCCTCCAACTCCTGGCCTCAAGTGATCCTCCCAGCTCAGCCTCCCGAGTAGCTGGAACTACAGGCACACACCTGGCTTTTTTTTTTTTTTTTTTTTAGACCTAGGGTTTCAGTATGGTCTCAAACAATCCTCCCACCTCAGCCTCCCAAAGTGTTAAGATTACAGGCAAGAGCCACTGTGCCCAGTCTAAGATTTTTTTTTTAAGCAGCATAATGTTTTTCAGGTTTACTTACATAGTTTGTGTTCTGCTGACTTTTTTAGTATGAGACTTTTTTACTGCCAGGTACTTTCAGACAGGCTCTCAACTCTGTCTCCCAGGCTGGAGTGCACTGGTGCCGTCATGGCTCACTACAGTCTCCAACTCCTGGTCCCAAATCAAGCTCCCAAGTAGCTGGGACTGCAGGTATGCACCGCTACACCTGGGTAAGTTTTTTATTTTTTAAGACAGGATCGGCCGGACGTGATGGCTCACACCTATTATCCCAGCACTTTGGGAGGCCAAGGCGGGTGGATCACGAGGTCAGGAGTTCAGGACCAGCCTGACCAACATGGTGAAACCTCATCTCTACTACAAATACAAAAATTAGCTGGGCAAGGTGGCACATGCCTGTAATCCCAGCTATTCAGGAGGCTGAGGCAGGAGAATTGCCTGAACCTGGGAGGTGGAGGTTGCAGTGAGCCTAGATCCTGCCACTGCACTCCAGCCTGGGTGACAGAGTGAGATTTCATCTCAGAAAAAAAAAAAAAGGACAGCATCTTGCTATGCTGCCTAGGCTGGTCTCAAACTCCTGGCCTCAAGTAGTCCTTCTGCCTGAGCCTCTTGTTAAATACGGTGAGTTCCGAGTTTCTCTTTCGTATGCCAATACGTTCAGTTCCGTGTTCTTTGCTCTCCATTCTGAAGTTTAACTCCCTTGTTCTCTTGGTCTCCTTGCCCCTAGTTTCAGTAAACAACCCTCCAGCCAGCCCTAATCCGTAGTTCACATCTGTTACCTGCACCTATTCCTCTCACCAGAACCGCAAGTCCCCCTCGAACATCTCCCTCCTAACCCACACATTTAGAGTCCCAACTCATCCTAGTCACCTGCCTTGCCCTGAGTCACCCCTGGTCACCTGCTCTGACCTGAGTCACCTTTAGTCACCTGTTCCATAACAGCCTTTCCCACCAAACTGCTCACCCCACCACTCTGGCTCGTACTCCTGATCTCTTTAAAATAGCCAATCAGAAGTGGAGTAGACTGTGCGGTCCAACCCTAGCCAACAGGGGAACAACACAGCGGTAGGGGCTATCAGCATCAGGGATAAGAATCCCTTCCGCTCCCCTGTTCAGGTGTGCTCTCACCATTGCTCCATCTGTGAGATGTACCCTTCTACAGAAGTAAATTGCCTTGCTGAAAAAATTTATATTTGAGTGCTATTTCTTTCATAGCACTGAAAGTCTACTCCTAACACTCCCAGAGTACTGTGTGAGACGCCATGCCTAGCTTGCTTTTTTATGAATGCATGTCGCTACTTCCCATAGGTGGGCTGACTCCTGGAAGCCAGATAGTGGACACCATCTCATAGCGAGGTACTGATGAAGAGGGTACCCGCCATAGCCACATGCTGCCACCTCCCAGAATGCAAAGGAAGCCCAGAGGAAACTGCTGTGCGGACAAGTTCCTGCTCACCAAGAGTACCCTCTGTGTCCTGATCATCCCCAGCCTTGCTTACAAATCACTTGAAACCATAACCAGTTTAGACCAATGGACCGTCTGAACTTGTGAAATATATATTTACTACTTGTCCCCTTTCCTGGCACACAACTCCTAACATCCTTAGAATCCTTAAAGTGAGGCTGGGCGCAGTGGCTCACACTTGTAATCCCAGCACTTTGGGAGGCCGAAGCAGGTGGATCACCTGAAGTCGGGAGTTCAAGACCAGCCTGACCAACATGGAGAAACCCATCTCTATTAAAAATACAAAATTAGCCACCTGTAATGGCACGTGCCTGTAGTCCCAGCTACTCAGGAGGCTGAGGCAGGAGAATCACTTGAACCTGGGAGGCGGAGGTTGTGGTGAGCTGAGATCATGCCACTGCACTCTAGCCTGGAAAAAAAGAGCGAAACTTCGTCTCAAAAAAAAAAAAAAAAGAATCCTTAAAGTGATGTTCTTTTTGCCAATGACTTAATGAATCATGCTCTATGTAATGATTCTATAAGAACCCAAAAGAACCGGGCTCAGGGGGCTTCCGGAAAGCTGAACACGTGGAGGTCCCTGGAAGGCATTGCACTCAGTAGGGGCATGGGACCTCTGCAGCCCTTCCTCAGTACTCCACCCTATGCACCTGTGAAAGGAAAATATCTTGGACCCCTTCAAGCTGGGACTGCTCAGAGCAAATGTGCCTCCCATTCTATTCAAAGTGCTCACTGGGATGGATGCGAGTCTGATTGCCTCCTTTGCAAAGGCTAGTCAGAAACTCTAAAGAATGCAACTGTTAGCCTCTCACCTATCTGTGACTTGGAAACCTCCTCCCTGCCTCCAATCTTCCTGCCTTCTCTTCAAGTACCAACTTTCCAGACCAAACCAATGTACTTCTCACATATATTGATTGATGTCTCATGTCTTCCTAAAACGTATAAAACCAAGCTGTGCCCCAAACACCTTGGGCACATGACATCAGGACCTCCTGAGACTGTCCAAACTGTGCCCTGACCACCTTGGGCACATGACGTCAGGACCTCCTGAGACTGTCCAAACTGTGCCCCGACCGCCTTGGGCACATGACATCAGGACCTCCTGAGACTGTCCAAACTGTGCCCCGACCGCCTTGGGCACATGATGTCAGGACCTCCTGAGACTGTCCAAACTGTGCCCTGACCGCCTTGGGCACATGATGTCAGGACCTCCTGAGACTGTCCAAACTGTGCCCTGACCGCCTTGGGCACATGATGTCAGGACCTCCTGAGACTGTCCAAACTGTGCCCTGACCGCCTTGGGCACATGATGTCAGGACCTCCTGAGACTGTCCAAACTATGCCCTGACCGCCTTGGGCACATGATGTCAGGACCTCCTGAGACTGTCCAAACTGTGCCCTGACCGCCTTGGGCACATGACATCAGGACCTCCTGAGACTGTCCAAACTGTGCCCTGACCGCCTTGGGCACATGACATCAGGACCTCCTGAGACTGTCCAAACTGTGCCCTGACCGCCTTGGGCACATGACGTCAGGACCTCCTGAGACTGTCCAAACTATGCCCTGACCACCTTGGGCACATGATGTCAGGACCTCCTGAGACTGTCCAAACTGTGCCCTGACCGCCTTGGGCACATGACGTCAGGACCTCCTGAGACTGTCCAAACTGTGCCCTGACCGCCTTGGGCACATGACATCAGGACCTCCTGAGACTGTCCAAACTATGCCCTGACTGCCTTGGGCACATGACGTCAGGACCTCCTGAGACTGTCCAAACTGTGCCCCGACCGCCTTGGGCACATGACATCAGGACCTCCTGAGACTGTCCAAACTGTGCCCCGACCGCCTTGGGCACATGATGTCAGGACCTCCTGAGACTGTCCAAACTATGCCCTGACCGCCTTGGGCACATGATGTCAGGACCTCCTGAGACTGTGTTATAGGAGCACATCCTCAACCTTGGTAAAATAAGCTTTCTAAATTAACTAAGACCTGCCTCAAATGCTTGGGGTTCACACACCTCTTCATTTGTATCCTTTGGAAAATCTCTTATAATAAACCAGCATAGCCGGGCGTGGTGGCACGCCTGTAATCCCAGCTGCTAGGGAGGCTGAGACAGGAGAATCACTTGAATCCAGGAGGTGGAGGTTGCAGTGAGCTGAGATCACACCACTGCACTCCAGCCTGGGTGACAGAGCGAGACTCCGTCTCAAAAATATATATTTTTTAATTTATATATTTTTTAATCCCCCGGTGCTTTGGGAGGTCAAGATGGAAGGATCACTTGAGCATAGAACTTTAAGACCAGCCCGAGCAATAGAGTGAAACCCTGCCTCTACAAAAAGAGAAAATTTTTCATCAGCCGCACCTGTAGTCCCAGCCAATCTGAAGGCTGAGGTGGGAGGATCGTCAGCCTAGGAGTTTGAGGCTGCAGTGAGCTATGATCGCACCATGGCACTACACTCTGAGCGACAGAGCCAGACTCTGTCTCTAAAACAACAAACAAACAAAGAAAAAGACTTCCCAAGTGAACAAGTCCACCTCCCAAATTGCCTTGGAATAGTTCTAAAAGAAGTCAATCTGAATACACAACATCAGAAATTCTTTTTTTTTTTTTGAGACAGAGTTTTGCTCTTGTTACCCAGGCTGGAGTGCAATGGTGCAATCTCGGCTCACCGCAACCTCCGCCTCCTGGGTTCAGGCAATTCTCCTGCCTCAGCCTCCTGAGTAGCTGGGATTACAGGCACGTGCCACCGTGCCCAGCTAATTTTTTTGTTTTTTTTTTTTTTAGTAGAGACGGGGTTTCACCATTTGACCAGGATGGTCTCGATCTCTTGACCTCGTGATCCACCCGCCTCGGCCTCCCAAAGTGCTGGGATTACAGGCGTGAGCCACCGCTCCCGGCCCAGAAATTCTTACGTCGCCCTAGCTAGGGACACCCCAGATGTTACCTGTGGCCCAAAGCCGAGCTCTGACCACCCATTCAGCCCCCTTGGTTGCGCCTCATAAACATTTTATAAACCCTGTTCAATTGCAAAGCGATGCACACCATTAACTCTCATCACGGTTTTATTGCGGAAAGAAGTTGCAAGCTTGGTCCATGCAAGCGGAGCCACGCGTCGGTTCAGGAATCACGGCTGCCAGGCCCAGCTGGAGCAGGTGCAGACGCAGATCGGCCACTCGCGGCTAATGGGCTGCTCTCATTCTCACCCCCAGCCGGCTGGCACTGAGCCCCGAGGCTTCATCCTCCCAGCAAAGTCCCTCACATAGCATGGGATGATGTCGCATGCACCCGGCTGGGATGCTTGGTCACAAAAATCTGCTCTATCAGCCTTCCTGGCTTCATCCTGCTCCCAGGACAGACCCACGACCTGTGACTGCCAATGCAATTTCACATCAGACATCTGTAGGGTGATATCTATTCAGGAATGACAGAGAGAGCGAAAGAAAAGGAAGACTGGGGACCTGGACAGGCTGAGCAAGAGATGAGGAGTGAGGGGTGGGCAGGCTGGCTGGTTCCCCTCCCCAGCCCGGGATAATTTGCAGGGAGCCGTATTTCCCCAGCAACAGTCTCTGATTGGTCGCTGTCTGTCTACCAGCTGACTGCAGTCCTGACCAGCCAGTTCTGAGTCCCCCCTGCCAGGACACATCTAAAGAGGCTGTGAGACCCAGCTCAGTCCCACTTCTCCCCTTTAATCCCCAGAGCTAGACTACAACCTTTTGAGGCTCTAAGCATTAACTGTGGCGACGCCCCCGGCCACTGTCACAGCCTCTCACTGTGCAATTCCCAACAAAACAGTATCTTGCAGAATGACACAAAACTGACATTGACGCCGGAATTCAAATCGCCTTATGCTGGATCTTCTGATTGCAAAATCCTGGATAAGCTTGTCAAGAATGAGCGCCTCTCAGTTGCTTCGGGTGTGTGTTCTTGTGTGAACATGAGCTGGATGTAAGCGTGGGTGACCCTAGTGTGAATCTGGGTGCAGGGATGTGTATGTGAGTGTGTTTCCTGGCTTTTTTTTTTTTTTTTTTTGAGGCACAGTCTCTCTCTGTTACCCAGGCTGGAGTGCAGTGGTGCGATCTCAGCTCACTGCAAATTCCTCCTTCCAGGTTCAAGTGATTCTCATGCCTCAGCCTCCTGAATAGCTGGGACTATAGCCGTGTGCCACCACATCTGGCAAATTTGATTTCACCATGTTGGCCAGGTTGGTCTCGAACTTCTGACCTCAAGCGTTCCACCCACCTAAGCTTCCCAAAGTGCTGGGATTACAGGTGTGAGCCACCACACCCAGCCTTTTTTTGTTGTTTTGTTTTTTTGAGACAAAGTCTTTGCTCTGTTGCCCAGGCTGGAGTGCAGTGGTGCAATCTCGACTCACTGCAACCTCCGCCTCCTGGGTTCATGTGAGTCTTCTGTCTCAGCCTCCCAAGTAGCTGGGATTACAGGCACCCACCACCATGGCCAGCTAATTTTTGGGTTTTGTGGGTTTTTTTTTTTTTTTTAGACGGAGTCTCACTCTATCACCCTATCACTCTATCAGGCTGGAGTGCAGTGGCTCAATCTCAGCTCACTACAACCTCTGCCGCCAAGTTCAAGCAATTCTCCCACCTCAGCCTCCTGAGTAGCTGAGATTACAGGCGCCTGCCACTGTGTCCAACTAATTTTCTTGTATTTTTATTAGAAACAGGGTTTCACCATCTCGGCCAGGCTGGTCTTGAACTTCTGATCTCATGATCCACCCACCTCAGCCTCCCAAAGTGCTGGGATTACAGGCCTGAGCCACCACACCCAGCCTATTTCTTGACCTTGATTGGCCCCTGAGTCTGTCTCCTCACCCTTTCTTCAGAGTTTATCTCCTTCACAGCTTCTCTGTCTATGGAGGGTGCCAGACAGGCTCTGCTTCCCAAAGGAAACCAGGCAACATGGTTTTAAGATGTGGCTGGAGGGCCAGGATCATGCCAGGGAGAGAGCAGAGGGCCGGGATGTGGAGGCAGTTGCTTAAAGGATCCGGACACAAGGAGGGAGGGCTTGAGGTCTGTCAAGTGAAGGCACTTCCCTGGATGTCCACCCACCCAGACCAGAGGGACAGAGGGACAGGCTGAGCCCAATGCCCTGCAGCCAATGTCACCACCATCACCATAAGAAGCTCCTACTATGTGCCTTACGCCAGGTGATTTGTATACACCATCCCACTGAGTCCACACAACAGTCCCTGGGTACTTTTTTTTTTTTTAGACAGAGTCTTGCTCTGTCACCCAGGCTGGAGTACAATGGCGTGATCTCGGCCCACTGCAACCTCCTCCTCCCAGGTTCAAGCGAGTCTCCTCAGCCCTCAGCCCCTCGAGTAGCTGAGATTACAGGTACCTGCCACCTCACCTGGTTAATTTTTGTATTTTTGGTAAAGACAGGGTTTTGTCATGTTGGCCAAACTGGTCTCAAACCCCTGACCTCAGGTGATCTGCCCGCCTGGGCCTCCCGAAGTGCTGGGATTACAGGCATAAGCCACTGCACCCCAGCTGCTAGGTACTTTTGTTCCCAACTTTAGAGATGAGGACTAGAAGCTCAGAGAGGCTAAGTGACTTTCCCAGGGTCACACAGCAAGTGGGGAGCTAGGTTTCAAACCTCGTGTGCCTCACTCCAAAGGCTGTGCTCTTTCTGCTAAGTCAGGCTACCTCCAGGGGGGAACACAGCAGTTATCAGAAGTGGCAGGGCTAAGCAGAGGCCAGAGCCGCGGGGAGGCCCATGTGGATAAGCAGCAAGGATACAAGAAAGTGGGAAAGTCTTGGGTAAAGATACCCAGGCCAGTGGCAACGGCTCACACCTGTGATCCCAGCATTTTAGGAAGTCAGGGTGGGAGGATCTCCTGAGGTCAGGAGTTTGAGACCAGCCTGGCCGACATGGTGAAATGCAAAAATTAGCCAGGCATGGTGGCGCATGCCTGGAAGTCCTAGCTACCCAGGAGGCTGAGGTGGGAGGACAGCTTGAACCATGGGCAGTGGTTGCAGTGAGCCAAGACCTCACTGCACTCCAGCCTGGGTAACAAAGCAAGACTTCGTCTTAAAAAAAAAAATACCCCAAAGGCTTTTCTCTGGTCAGGCCAGGGGGTACCTTGGAGAGAATGTGGGAGCCAAGAAAGAAACTCTTGTGTTATGAGATGGGGTGGGCAACTTTACCACCAGCTCTTTTTTCTTTTCTTTTTTTTTCTTTTGAGATAGTCTTTCTCTGTCACCCAGACTATGGTTCAGTGAAGCAATCACTCACAGCTCACTGCATCCTCCAACTCCCGGGGTCAAGCAATCCTCCTGCCTCAGCCTCCCAAAGTGCTGAAATTACAGGCATGCACTACCATGCCTGGCTAATTTTTTTTTTTTTTTTTTTTTGAGACAGAGTCTCACTCTGTCATCAGGCTGGAGTGCAGTGATGCTATCTCAGCTCACTGCAATCTCTACCTCCCGGGTTCAAGCAATTCTCTTGCCTCAACCTTCTGAGTAGCTGGGATTACAGGCACACACCACCATGCCCAGCTAATTTTTGTATTTTTAATAGAGTTGAGGTTTCACCATGTTGGCCATGATGGTCTCGATCTCTTGATCTTGTGATCCACCCGCCTTGGCCCCCCAAAGTGCTGGGATTATAGGCATACACCCACCATGCCTGGCTAATATTTTTATATTTTGTAGAGATGAGGGTCTCACTATGTTACCCAGGCTGGTCTCAACTCTTGGCATCAAGTGATCCTCCTGCCTCAGCCTCCCAAAGCGCTGGGATTACAGGTATGAGCCACTGCGCCCCAGCCTCAGAGTATCTTATTTGACAAACTATAAATTCCAGCAAAACAGGCCAGGCACGGTGGTTTAACCTGTAATCCCAGCACTCTGGGAGGCCAAGGCAAGTGGATCACCTGAGATCAGGAGTTTGAGACCGGCCTGACCAACATGGAGAAACCCCGTTTCTACTAAAAATACAAAATTAGCCAGGTGTGGTGACATGCACCTGTAATCTCGGCTACTCGGGAGGCTGAGGCAGGAGAATCACTTGAATCCAGAAGGCGAGGGTTGCGGTGAGCCGAGATGGTGACATTGTACTCCAGCCTGGACAAGAGGAAATTCCGTCTCAAAAAAAAAAAAAAAATTCAGCAAAACAAAATCCTCCTTCTCACTGCACGTCCAAGGGCAACCAGCTGACGCTTCATAGTCTCCTCACATTCCCCATCCCATAAAATAGTGGCAATGGCCAACGCAGCCCTGCGACAAGGACCTGCAGCAATACGGTGACCTATTTCCTCAAGTCGGCAAAGACCTTCGAGCCCCCTGAGTGCTCTAAAAATACAGCTGCTGACACGGCCAGAGCAGCCGCGAAGACGCCGCCTGGGCTCCTTGTGCTCATCAAGACGCACGCTTTGGGAAAACAGCAAAGAGCGATTCTGTTTCCCTGGAGAGACTGGCTGGATGGCAGGTGGATGCTCAGTGAGCTCTGGAAAGGACCTGCCGCAGTCCATCCTGGGCACACCTGGCCTTCTCCTTCCTCCGCAGTTTGCAGTCATTCTGTTCCATTGCTTGTTGTGCTGATGCTTGGCATGGCCTTTATGTACGTTGCACACGACCCATTCCCAGGCTGAGGTGTTCAGACGCTTCACTTCTCTTCTTGAAGAGGAAGTGTGAACGCCCCAATCAAAGACACAGACACGCAAACTGAATAAAAAGTCAAAACCCATCGGCAAGCTGCATCCAGATCCATCTCATAAGCAAAGACACACAAAGACTCAAAACAAAAGGTTGGAGGAAGACTCACCAATCAAATGGAGAGGAAAGAAAAACAAAACAAAAAAAACAGGAGTTGTAACTTTCGTCTCTGACAAAATAGACTACAATAGTAACCAAGACTGAAAGAAACAAAGAAGGACATTACATAATGGTAAAAGGATCAATGCAACAACGGGAGTCAATGATAATAAATACATATGCACCCAATATAGGGGCACCCAGATACATAAGACAAGTTCTCAATGACTTATAAAGAGACTTGGACTCCCGCACAATAATAGCGGGAGACTTTGACATCACATTGTTAATATTCGACGGATCAACGAGATAGAAAATTAACAGGGACATCTATGATTTGAACTCAGACCTGGAACAAGTAAACTCAGTGAATATTTATAGAATTCTTCACCCCAGGTCCACAGAACATATATTTTTTTTAGTATCACATTACACCTATTTTGAAAGTGACCAATAATTGGAAGTAAATCACTCCTCAGCACTTGCACAGCATTTCACAGACCTAACTGAAATATTGGTTGGCTGTTTGTTTATTTTCTTCCCTTATTCCTTCCTGTCTCCGCTGTTAAGCACAATTATCAGCATAAAAGAGGTTTTTAATACTTATTTTTAGATTGCATTCCAGCCTGGGCAATAGAGCAAGACTCCTGTTCTCTCTCCCCCTTTTCTCTTTCTCTTTTTTTCTTTCAAAAAAAAAAAAAGAAGAAGAAGAAGAGTAAGTGTGACGGCCCAGCACGGTGGCTCAGACCTGTAATGATGCCAGTTCTGTGGGAGGCTAAGGCAGGAGGATCGCTTGAGGTCAGGAGTTCAAGATCAGCTTGGGCAACAGAACAAAACTCTGTTTCTACAAACAGTAAAAATTACCCAGATGTGGCTCATGCCTGTAGCCCCAGCCACTCAGGAGGCTGAGGCAGGCAGATCGCTTCGGCCCAGGACTTCAAGGCCACAGTGAGCTGTGACAGTGCCACTGTACTCCCACTTAGGTGACAGAGTGGGACCCTACCTCTTTTTAATTTTTTTTAATTACCTGGGCATTGTGATGCACCTCTATAGTCAGTCCCAGCTACTCGGGAGGCTGAGGCAGGAGGATTGCTTGAGCACAGATGTTCAAGGTTACAGTGAGCTACGATGGCACCATTGCACTCTAGCCTGGGCAGCAGAGCAAGACCTTGTCTCTGAAATAAAGATTAAAACTAAAATCCAAGCAAAATAAATCTTAAAAAGAACAAAGTGCTCCTCAAACGTTCATGTACAGGGACATCTGGTAGACCGAAAACATGAGCCACTGGCACCTTCCCTGGAAACAACTGACCCCCACTCCCACCCCCAAAAGGGGCAGTTTCACTCAGAAAATTAAGCCTTTTAAATTGTGAAGTCTGGGCCGGGCGCGGTGGCTCACGCCTGTAATCCCAGCACTTTGGGAGGCCAAGGCAGTGGATCACCTGAGGTCAGGGGTTCGTGCCAGCCTGGCCAACATGGTGAAAACCTGTCTCTATTAAAAATACAAAAAATTAGCTGGGCATGGTGGCACATGCCTGTAATCCCAGCTATTTGGGAGGGTGAGGCAGGAGAATTGCCTGAACCCAGGAGGCGGAGGTTGCGGTGAGCCGAGATCACGCCATTGCACTCCAGCCTGGGTAACGAGTGAAACTCTGTCTCAGAAAAAAAAAAAAAAAAAGCCTTTTAAATTGTGAAGTCTGGGCTGGGCGCGGTGGCTCACGCCTGTAATCCCAGCACTTTGGGAGGCCGAGGCAGTGAATCACCTGAGGTCAGGGGTTCGGGCCAGCCTGGCCAACATGGTGAAAACCTGTCTCTATTAAAAATACAAAAATTAGCTGGGTGTGGTGACGTGCGCCTGTAATCCCAGCTATTTGGGAAGGTGAGGCAGGAGAATCCCTTGAACCCAGGAGACAGAGATTGCAGTGAGCTGAGATGGTGCCACTGCATTCCAGCCTGGACAACAGAGTAGATTGTGTCTCAAAAAAATAAAATAAAAATAGGCCGGGCGCGGTGGCTCACGCCTGTAATCCCAGCACTTGGGGAGGCCGAGGCAGGTGGATCACGAGGTCAAGAGATCAAGACCATCCTGGTCAACATGGTGAAACCCTGTCTTTACTAAAAATACAAAAAATTAGCTGGGCATGGTGGCGCACGCCTGTAATCCCAGCTACTCGGGAGGCTGAGGCAGGAGAATTGCCTGAACCCAGGAGGCAGAGGTTGCGGTGAGCCGAGATCGTGCCATTGCACTCCAGCCTGGGTAATGAGTGAAACTCTGTCTCAAAAAAAAAAAAAAAAAAAAGCCTTTTAAATTGTGATGTCTGGGCTGGGTGCAGGGGCTCATGCCTGTAATCCCAGCACTTTGCGAGGCTGAGGTGGGCGGATCACCTGAGGTCAGGAGTTTGAGACCAGCCTGGCCAACATGGTGAAACCTCGTCTCTTCTAAAAAACCAAAATTGGCTGGGCGCAGTGGCTCATGCCTGTAGTCCCAGCTACTTGGGAGGCTGAGGCAGGAGAATTGCTTGAACCTGGGAGGTGAAGGTTGCAATGAGCTGAGATTGCACTACTGCACACCAGCCTGAGTGACAGAGCGAGACGCTGGCTCAAAAAACGTAAAATGCTGGCCAAGTGTGGTGGCTCACGCCTTTAATCACAGGACTTTGGGAGGCCAAGGGGGCAGATCACCTGAGGTCAGAGGTTCGAGACCAACCTGGCCAACATGGTGAAACCCCATCTCTACTAAAAATATAAAACTTAGCTGAACACAATGGCAGGCACCTGTAATCCCAGGTACTCAGGAGGCTGAGGCAGGACGATCACCTCAACCCAGGAAGCGGAAGTTGCAGTGAGCCAAGATAGCACCACTGCACTCCAGCCTGGGCAACAAAATCGAAACTCCGTCTCAAAAAAAAAAAAAACTGTCCAGGCCCAGTGGCTCACGCCTGTAATCTCAGCACTTTGGGAGGCCGAGGTGGGTGGATCACAAGGTCAAGAGATCAAGACCATCCTGGCCAACATGGTGAAACCCCGTCTCTACTGAAAAATACAAAAGTTAGCTGGGCATGGTGGTGCGCGCCTGTGGTCCCAGCTACTTGGGAGGCTGAGGCAGGAGAATTGCTTGAATCAGGCAGGCAGAGGTTGCAGTGAGCCGAGCTCATGCCACTGAACTCCAGCCTGGCGCCTGGCAACAGAGCAAGACTCTGTCTCAAAAAAAAAAAAAAAAAAAAAAAAGATGTTTATTTATTCAAATAAGGAATGCACACATACAAAATTCCAAAGGTACAAAAGAGCAGACTGTTAGAAATTCACGTTCCTCCCTGTCTCGTAGCCATGCTGATTTGCTCTCCAGAGGGAACAGCTGTTTCCAATTCCCTGTGAGCGCTTTCTCAGAAGGTTATCCACGCACATGCACATCTGTGCCTACAGAATTCTTTTTACGCAAACTGCAATGCCATTTACAGTGTTCAGCACCTCACTTTTATCACTGATATCTGGGAGACTGGCATCTGTGGGTGCTGGAAGACTTCCTCATTTTTCATGGCTGCAGAGTCTACGGTACGTAGTGCCATTGTTCATTTTTATTTTTGTTATTTTTGGGTTTTTTGGTTTTTTTTTTTTGAGACAGGGTCTCACTCTGTAGCCCAGGCTGGAGCACGGGGGTACCATCTCAGCTCACTGCAACCTCCGCCTCCCTGGTTCAAGTGATTCCCCTGCCTAAGACTCCCTGGTAGCTGCATTACAGGCTCCCACCACCACGCCCAGCTAATTTTTGTATTTTTAGTAGAGCCAGGGTTTCACCATGTTGGCCGGGCTAGTCTTGAACTCCTGACCTCAGATGATGCACCCACTTTAATCTCCCAAAGTGCTGGGATTGCAGGCATGAGCCACCACGACCAGCCGCCATTGTTTATTTCAGGTCTCTCCTTTAGGTGTTTTCTTTTCTTTTTTTTTTTTAATAAGCAAACCTGGAATAAATATTATTCTGTATTTTGTGATTATTTCGTGATTCTAAAGATTTGTGTTTTCTTTTCTTTCTTTTTTTTTAATAAGCAAACTTGGAATAAATATTATTCTGCATTTTGTGATTATTTCGTGATTCTAAAGATTTGTGTTTTCTTTCTTTTTTTTTAATAAGCAAACTTGGAATAAATATTATTCTGTATTTTGTGATTATTTCATGATTCTAAAGCCTCTAGACATCAAGCTGCTGGGTCAAATAACATGTGCATTTTCAATTTGAATGGAAGCTACCAAAGAGCCAACCCTCATCACGGTCGAAGTATATGCTGGCATGAGAACACCTGCCTCCCACGTCCTTAGGGCATGGAATCGTAAAATACTGCGGGAGCTGAGAGGCAGGTGGAACAGGAGAACAACTTTCAACCTATCTTGTCCACAAGGATTGGTCCACTCGTGAGTTCTCTAGTCACTGGGCACATGGGGAAGGGGTGAGAGCGTGGAGAAACCAAATACGCTTCTAAAACTCACTCTGAGAAAGCCTTGGCATGCTCAAGAATCCACTTGATTATTTATGAGACATTTACTTTTCATAAACGCTGCCTTTATCAGGGTGTAGAGCAGTCCCCAGGGGCCAGGAAATATTGTTTGTGAGCTTGATAAAGGCTTTCTGGCTGCTTACAAAGCAGTCATGCCGCCCCAAGAGTCTACAGTGATGCAGATATTCAGAAGCCTGCAGACAGCATCCGCACGGAGGCAATGTTCATTTCAAGCTCCTGGTGAATGGCGGGACCTACTTTCCAAGTTAAAGCTTAGCTGCTACATGCAAAACAGTGAATGAGGGGGACTCACCAGCAGAAAGTATGGTTCCCAGGGGACTCCAAGGGAACAAAGAGCCTTGTCTGCTCAGCCTTGCCTCCTCTCCTGAAACAGTCCTGACATGCTTCGCTGGTGGGGGGGGGGGGCGGGGTCCCAGTTCGAAAAGCACTAAACCAGTCTGGGCATGGTGGCTCACACCTGTAATCCCAGCACTTTGGGAGGCTGAGGTGAGAGAATCACTTGAGGTCAGGAGTTCGAGACCAGCCTGGCCAACATGGTGAAACCCTGTCTCTACAAAAATTAGCCAGGCATGGTGGTGGCGAGTGCCTGTAATCCCAGCTATTCGGGAGGCTGTGGCAGGAGAATCACTTGAACCCTGGAGGCAGAGGTTGCAGTGAGCCGAGATTGCATCACTGCACTCCAGCCTGGGAGACAGAGCGAGATTCTATCTCAAACAAACAAACAAACAAACACAGATTGCATAATCTATGTGTAAACAGGGAAAGGCAAGAAAATAACAAGAAAGCATCAACCTCAGGAGATGAACAAATAAGGATATAAAAATTACTCTTTACTTAACGGCTAAGTGAGAAAAATAGGTCATAACATGTATGGAGGAGTTTGAGTCTATTTTTAAATATTGGAGAGAAATTGTTAAAAACAACGTATTTAACCCCGATCAAGTCTGGGCGTGGTGGCTTATGCCTGTAATCCCAGCACTTAGAGAGGATGAGACAGGTTGATCACTTAAGGTTGGGAGTTCAAGACCAGTCTGACCAACATGGAGAAACCCCATCTCTACCAAAAATACAAAAATTAGCTGGGTGTGGTGGCACATGCCTGTAATCCCAGCTACAAAGGAGGCTGAGGCAGGCGAATCACTTGAACCCAGAAGCTGGAGGTTGCAATGGCTCGGTAAGCACGTGCACACCGGGAAGGCAGTGGCAGATTCAGTCAACCTTCCCAGCCGCGTGGAGATGCAGTCAGGCACAGCAAGTGTTGATGTGGTTTGAACCCACAGCCTGGCTCAAAGCCACACTCCCCTACTTAGCACCGAGTGAAGCTGCTTACCCTCTAAGTGCCTTACTTTTCTTTTTCTTTTTTTAACAGAGTCTCACTTTATCACCCAGGCTGGAGCGCAGTAGGAATCACTGCAATTCTCCCGCCTCAGCCTCCCGAGTAGCTAGGATTACAGGCGTGCGTCACCACACCCAGCTAATTTTTGTATTTTTAGTAGAGACAGGGTTTCACCTTGTTGGCCAGGCTGGTCTTGAACTCCTGATCTCAATCGATCCACCCACCTCAACCTCCCAAAGTGCCAGGATTACAGATGTAAGCCACGGTGCCCGGCCCCAAAGAGAATTTTTAAATCACATGGGTCGTGTGATCATGTGCCTTGGAGAGAGAAAAACTCTGTTAGGAAAAAAAAGAAAACCAGGGCCGGGCGCGGGGGCTCATGCCTATAATCCCAGCACTTTGGGAGGCCGAGGCAGGTGGATCACGAGGTCAAGAGATCGAGACCATCCTGGTCAACATGGTGAAACCCCGTCTCTACTAAAAATACAAAAAATTAGCTGGGCACGGTGGCGCGTGCCTGTAGTCCCAGCTACTCGGGAGGCTGAGGCAGGAGAATTGCCTGAACCCAGGAGATGGAGGTTGCGGTGAGCTGGGATTTCACCATTGCACTCCAGTCTGGGTAACAAGAGCGAGACTCCGTCTCAAAAAAAAAAAAAAAAAGTAGAAAACCAGACAAATGAACAACAACAACAAAAGCAGGCACGGGTGACAGAATGAGACCCTGTGTCAATTAAAAAAAGAAGACAAATGTTGCATGATCCTGTTCGTCTGTTGCAGCTAAAAAGCTAATCTCACAGAATGAGAAATGAGAGGCCAGGTGCGGCGGCTCACGCCTGTAATCCCAGCACTTTGAGAGGCCAAGGCGGGCAGGAAGACAAAGGACATGCCGTGTACCTTGGGTGAGGATTTACACGGGACACAAACACTGGGAACGGCCGTGTGGCTTTGGAATGAAAAGTAGGTTAATAGAGCCGATCGATGCAAGGCGAGCCTGGATGCACGATGCCGTGAACGACGGCTGTTTTAACGAGGAAAGAGGCTGGGAGAAGGGCGGACAGGGAAACGCAGGATTCCGGCCCAGACACTGGAGCAGCCTCCACGCCGCCAAGGTCTGCAGAAAGGCGAAGGCAGGGTCAAGGTCTTCGACCCACGTGCTCATCATCCCTGCCTCTGTTGGGAAGGCGGCTGCCTGCTGCCAGGTTAGCAGCAGGTGAGTGGCAGACTCTGGGGTCTGCAGACCTAATTAGAAGGAGGACAGGGCAGGCCTGCTGGCTGTGCCGCACGACAGAAGGCAAATGTATGACTCTCTGACCGCAAAGAGTCCCACGGGGCTGAAGCCTGCCGAGAGCCGAGGAGTTCATGAGATTCCCATTCAGCCAGCCCCCTGTGGGGGAAGGCAGGGACGAGGGAGGCAGGGAGAAGGCCCTTGGCTTTTTTTCTTTGTCTTTGGGTCTGAGACTCAGCCTTCCTGGGAGAAGCTGGGAGCTGGCCAGCTGGAATAACATTCTCTCCAGGACCAGGTGAGCTTAGTCACCTTGGAGTCCAGCCCCACGTTCAAGGCTGAGACTTAGTACTGGGCTGGGGGCTCTCTGGCTGGTCTAGTATCTGTATGAGTTCCCCACAGATACTATAAAAAATTACCACAAATTAGGCTGGACCTGGTGGCTCAGGCCTGTAATCCCAACACTTTGGGAGGCCGAGGCAGGAGGGTCACCTGAGGTCAGGAGTTCAAGAAAAGCCCGGCCAACATGGCGAAACCCCATCCCTACTAAAAATACAAAAATTAGCCTGGTGTGGTGGCGCATGCCTGTAATCCCAGCTACTCGGGAAGCTGAGGCAGGAGAATCACTTGAACCCGGGAGACGGAGGTTGCAGTGAGCCGAGACTAGGCCACACTGCACTCCAGCCTAGTTGACAGAGTGAGACTCCATCTCAAAAAGAAAAGAAAAGAAATAGAGCCTTGCCAATTCTCCAAAGAAGATACAGAAATGGCCAACAAACATGAAAACGAAATGCTCAGCATCACTAATCATCAGGAAAATGCAAATCAAAATCACAATGCGATACTACCTGACTTGTGCAAGAATAGCCATAATAAAGAAATCAGGCTGGATGCCGTGGCTCATGCCTGTAATCCCAACACTTTGGGAGGCCAAAGGGGGCAGATCATTTGAGGTCAGGAGTTCGAGACCAGCCTGGCCAACATAGTGAACCCGTCTCTACTAAGAATACTAAAAACAACATTAGCTGGGTGTGACGGTGGGCACCTGTAATCCCAGCCTCTTGGGAGGCTGAGGCAGGATAATTGCTTAAGCCCAGGAGGTGGAGGTTGTAGTGAGCCGAGATCACACCACTGCACTCCAGCCTGGGCAGCAGAGTGAGACTCCGTCCCCCCCCCAAAAATAATAATAATAATAATAGATGTTGGTGTGAATGTGGGGAAAAGGAACACTGTGGTGCTTTTTGTGAACTAGCACAGTCAGTATGGAAAACAATGTGGAGATTCCTTAAAGAACTAACAGCAGAACTCCCATTTGATCCAGCACTCTCACTATCGGTATCTACCCAGAGGAAGAGAAGTCATTATTATATGCAAAAGATACCTGCACACACCTGTTTATGTCACCACAATTTGCAATCACAAATACATGGACCGAGTACAAATACCTGTCAATCAACAAGTGAGCAACGAAACTGTGGTTTAGTAGAGACGGGGTTTCACCACGTTGGCCAGGATGGTCTCCATCTCTTGATCTCACCATCCACCCACCTCAGCCTCTCAAAGTGCAGGATTTCGGGCGTGAGCCTCCGAATTTTTTTAAAAATTGGTGGAGGAGGGATACAATCCATTGCATAACATGTGCTTACCGTAGACGTGATGCTGCGGCTATACACAAGCCCCTGGACAATGCCCACCAGTCCCTCCTCCTGCATCCTGGTTCTCTCTCCTGCCGGTGTTCACCTCCCATCTCTTTCCTCCCCATCCTCCTAGAATCAAAACCAAGGTGGTCTCAGGAGGACCGAGTCTGATGAGTGGCTCCGGAGCTAGGTTAGGGTCAGGATATGGGCTCAGGTTAAGAGTACAGTTTGGGTTTCCAGGGACCACAGAGGTTTATGGCATTCTATCCATGGGTGATGCCAGGGTGTGGGGACCAAGGTGAGAATTTGCAGACGTGTGATTAGAGTGCATGCCTCCTTTTTTTTTTTTTTGAGATGGAGTCTTGTTCTGTCGCCCTGGCTGCAGGACAGTGGCACGATCTCGGCTCACTGCAACCTCCGCCTCCTGGGTTCAAGCGATTCTCCTGCCTCAGCCTCCCAAGTAGCTGGGATTACTGGCTTGTGCCACCACATCCCACTAATTTTTGTATTTTTAGTAGAGATGGGGTTTCGCCATGTTGGCCAGGCTGGTCTCAAACTCCTGAGCTCAGGTGACCCCTCCATCTCTGCCTCCCAAGGTGCTGGAATTACACGCGTGAGCCACCATGCCCAGCCATACCTCCTTTTTTTGAAAAAAAAAAAAAAAAAAAAGACAGTCTCACTCTGTCACCTGGCTGGAGTGCAGTGGTGTAATCATAGCTCACTGCATCCTCGAACTCCTGGGGTCAAACAATCCTCCTGCCTCCGCCTCCTGAGTAGCTGAAACTACATGTGAATGCCACCACACTCAGCTAATTTTGTAATTGCTTGTAGAGATGTGGAGATAAGGGTCTTGCTATGTTGCCCAGGCTGGTCTTGAACACCTGACCTCAAGCCCTCCTCCTGCTTCATCCTCCCAAATTGCTGGTATTAGCAGAGTGAGCCACCTTGCCCAGCCTCCAGACCTTTCTGAATTCCAGAATTGAAAAGCAATTTTGGATCTATAATATGGTTTTCGGAGGACTGCTGAGGGACCCGGTAAGAAGCAGCAGTGCGGGGAGGGAAGCTTGAAGTAACACTGAAAGACAAAGAAATCCTAAATGGGGCGTGGCGGCTCACGCCTGTAATCCCTGCACTTCGGGAGGCTGAGGTGGGCAGATCACTTGAGGTCAGGTGTTCAAGACCAGCCTGGCCAAGATGGTGAAGCCCCGTCTCTACTAAAAATATAAAAATAAGCCGGATGCAGTGACGCATACCTGTAGTCCCAGCTACTTGGGAGGCTGAGGCAGAATTGCTTGAACTCAGGAGGTGGAGGTTGCAGTGAGCTGAGATCGTGCCACTGCACTCCAGCCTCGGCAACAGAGTGAGACTCTGTCTCAAAAAAATAAAATAATAATAATAAAATAAATAATAAAAACATAAAAATCTGCCTAGAGGCCAGGTGTGGTGTGTCACCCCAGTAATCCCAGCATCTGGGGAGGCCAAGGCAGGAGGATCGCTTGAATCTAGGAGTTGGAGACCAGCCTAGGCAACATGGCAAAACCTCATCTCTACAAAATAATGCAAAAGTTAGCCAGGCATGGTGGCAGGCATCCATAGTCCCAGCTACTCAGGAGGCTGAAGTGGGAGATGGTTTGAGCCCAGGAAGCAGAGGTTGCAGCAAGCTGAGATCTGGTCACTGCTCTCCAGCCTGGGCAACAGAGCAGGACTCCATCTCAAAAATAAATAAGTACATCATAAAATAAATAAAAATAAATAAAGTGGATTTTTTAAATGCCTAGAACATTCTGTTCTTCATCGCAAGTCCTGTCCTCTAGAGAAACTGTTTTACCAGCGCCTAACTGGCCTGGGGAAAAGAAAATACCCAGCCCCACTCACTTCCTTCCACAACTGGATAAGAGAAATACCTGTGCCAGCTCCCCCAGCCTTCCTATGAAACCTAAAGGACAGTGGGGATGGAACTGAGAGAAACCTGGGAAAGGCACAACCCTGGGACTTAGGCTCCCTAAAGCCTGAGACCTGGTCTGGCTTGGTGGCTTGTGAATTACAGGCACTATTTTGTAGAGCAGATCTCTAGAATTTATTCACCTTATATAACAGAAACTGTACCCATTCAAGAGCAAGTCTGTATTTCCCCTCCTCCCAGCCCCTGGCAACCAACATGCTGTTCTCTGCTTCTGTGAGTTTGACTCCCTTTTTTTTTTTTGAGACAGTCTCACTCTATTACCCAGGGGTGCAGTGGTGTGATATCGGCTCACTGCACCTCCACCTCCCATATTCAAGCAATTCTCCTGCCTCAGTCTCCCAGGTAGCCGGGACTACAGGTGTGCCCCACCACTACTGGCTGATTTTTGTATTTTTAGTAGAGACAGGATTTCATCATGTTGGCCAGGCTGGTCTCTAACTCCAGGCCTCATGTGATCCACCCGCCTTGGCCTTTCAGAGTGCTGGGATTACAGGCATGAGTCACCCCGCCAGAGTTTGATTATTTTAGATACCTTATATAGGTGGGATTTTATAGAATTGGCTTATATCACTTAGCATAATGTCCCCAAGTTCAATCATGGTGTTGCAGATGACAGGATCTCATTTTAAGGCTGAATAATTTTCTATTGTGTGTATATATCACATTTTCCTTATCCATTCATGTGCCAATGGACTTTTTTTTTTTCTTGCTCTTTTAAAATAATTTCACCATCTAGGTGGGACGTGGTGGCTCATCCCCGTAATCCTAGCATTTTGGGAGGCCGAGGTGGGTGGATCACCTGAAGTCAGGAGTTCAAGACCAGCCTGACCAACATGGCAAAACCCCATCTCTACTAAAAACAAAAAAATTAGCCAGGCATGGGGGCAGGCACCTGTAGTCCCAGCTACTTGGGAGGCTGAGGCAGGAGAATCACTTGAACCCGGGAGGCAGAGGTTGCAGTGAGCTGAGATTGTGCCACTGCACTCAGCCTGGGTGACAGAGCAAGACTCCATCTCAAAGTAATAATAATTATTATTGTTATTATTTTCACCATCTATTAGCCTGGGCAACATGGCAAGACCCCATCTATACAAACAATTAAAATAAAAATTAGCTGGGTGTGGTGGTGCATGCCTTGCAGTCCCAGCTATGCAGGAGGCTGAGCCTGGAAGGTGGAGACTACAGTGAGCCACGATGGCACCACTGCACTCCAGCCTGGGCAGCAGAGTGAGACCCTGTCTTCAAAACATAAATAACAAAATAAAACAATTTCATCATTTGCCTGGGTGCGGTGGCTCATGCCTGCAACCCCAGCACTTTCAGAAGCCAAGGTGGGTGGATCATGAGGTCAGGAGTTTGAGACCAGCCTGGCCAACATAGTGAAACCTCATCTCTACTAAAAATACAACAAATTAGCCGGGTGAGGTGGCAGGAGCCTGTAATCCCAGCTACTTGGGAGGCTGAGGCAGGAGAATCGCTCAAACCTGGGAGGTGGAGGTTGCCGTGAGCCGAGATTGTGCCACTGCCCTCCAGCCTGGGTGACAGAATGAGACTGTCTCAAATAATAATGATCATAATTTCATCATTTATGCCATCTATAGATGTATTCTTGTTTTGCCTGGTATTTTTTTTTTTCTTTTCTTTTCTTATGACACAGGGTCTCACTCTGTTACCCAGGCTGGAGTGCACTGGAACAATCATAAGTCACTGTAGCCTGGACCTCCTGGTCTCAAATGATTCTCCTGCCTCCGTCTCCCAAGTAGCTGGGATTACAGGGGCACACCACCAGCTAATTTTTTGTATTTTTTTAATAGAGTTGGGGTTTCACCATGTTGCCCAGGCTGGTGTCAAACTCCTGGGCTCAAGGGATCCACCCACCTTGGCCTCCCAAAGTGCTGAGACTACAGGCATGAGTCACTGCACCTGACCTGTTTTGCCTGTTCTTAAATTTTACATACATGGGTTGGGGAGGGGGTGCTAGGAATGAAAAACAACACATCAGCCTCCCAAAGTGCTGTGATTACAGGCTTGAGCCACTGTGCCCACCCTACGTGGTGAAATTCATTAAATAGAGCAAGGAAAAAATGTCCATTAGCACAAGAACAGATAAGGAAAATGTGATATCTACACACAATGGAATAGTACCCAGCCTTAAAACTAAGGAGATCCTGTCATCTGCAACACCATGATTGAACTGGGAGACATCATGATAACTGGAATAAGCCAGTTCTGTAAAATCCCACCGACAGAAGGTATCTAAAATAACCAGTGAGGCGCAGCCGGGCACGGTGGGTCAAGCCTGTAATCCCAGCACTTTGGGAGGCCGAGGCGGGTGGATCACGAGGTCAAGAGATCGAGACCATCCTGGTCAACATGGTGAAACCCCGTCTCTACTAAAAATACAAAAAATTAGCTGGGCATGGTGGCGCGTGCCTATAATCCCAGCTACTCAGGAGGCTGAGGCAGGAGAATTGCCTGAACCCAGGAGGCGGAGGTTGCGGTGAGCCGAGATCGCGCCATTGCACTCCAGCCTGGGTAACAAGAGCGAAACTCTGTCTCAAAAAATAAAAAAAAATAACCAGTGAGGTGCAATGTACACTACTGGGTGACAGGTGCACTAAAATCTCAAAAATAAAAATGCTAAAAGCTATTGAAATTAAAAATTCAAAATATTAAAAGTGAAAGACTTTGCATGCATGGGGTCATATTTTGTGCTTTCATCTGTCACTCCTTGGTCTTGGTCTCACCATTATGTTCATGAGATTCATACGTGTTGTTGCAGAGCAGTGGATTCTTCTTTCTGATTCCATTGTAAGCATATGCTACTATAGCCGGGCGTGGGGGCTCACAGCTGTCATCCCAGCACTTTGGGAGGCTGAGGCCACCAGATTCACCTGAGGTCAGGAGTTCGAGACCAGCCTGGCCAACGTGGGGAAACCCCATCTCTACTAAAAATACAAAATATTAGCGGGGTGTGGTGGGGTGCACCTCTAGTTCCAGATACTCAGGAGGCTGAGGTGGGAGAATCACTTGAACCCAGGAGGCGGAGGTTGTCACTGCACTCCAGCTTGGGCAACACAGGGAGACCCTGTGTCAAAAAAACAAATTATAAAAAAGAATACTGGGTGCAGTGGTTGGCACCTGTAATCCCAGCACTTTGGAAAGCTGAGATAGGAGGAAAGATTGAGCCCAGTAATTCAAAACCAACCTGGGAAACATGGGGAAACCCTGTCTCTACAAAAAATATTAAAGTTAGCCAGGTGTGGTGACACACACCTGTGGTCCCAGATACTCAGGATGCTAAGCTGAGAGGATGGCTTGAGCCCAAGAGTTCAAGGCTGCAGTGAGCCATGAGTGTGCCATTGCACTCCAGACTGGGCAACACAGCAAGATCCCATTTCTAAAACAAACAAACAAAAAGATGATGATGAGGAGGAGAGAGATGAAGAGATGAAGAGGAAGAAAATATTAGTGGAGGCCAACCTTCCTTCTCCAACCAGCCTTTGTAATTTTGTCTGGGCCTCAGCCTCCTGAGTAGCTGGGATTACAGGTGCCCATCATCATGACCAACTAATTTTTGTATTTTTGGAGGGGGAGGCTGAGGTGGTTGTGCCCATTAACAGTTACTCCCCTCACCTCCATGCCCATTAGTTTCTTTCTCCATGGTTTTGCCTACTGGGGACATTTAATAGGAATGGAATCAGACAATATGGAAACTTTCGTAATGGTTTCTTTTTTTTTTTTTTGAGATGGAGTTTCGCTCGTTACCCAGGCTGGAGGGCAATGGCGCGATCTTGGCTCACCGCAACCTCCGCCTCAGCCTCCTGAGTAGCTGGGATTACAGGCATGTGCCACCATGCCCAGCTAATTTTTGTTTGTTTGTTTTTTTAGTAGAGACGGGGTTTCGCCATGTTGACCAGGCTGGTCTCGAACTCCTGACCTCAAGTGATCTGCCCGCCTCCGCCTCCTGAAGTGCTGGGAATACAGGCCTGAGCCACCGCACCCGGACTGTTCTTTCCTCTAACATTTGGTCACCTGGTGCCTGTGAACTCCCTTTCCACTCTCTCTACATCCTGATGCACAATTTATTTGAAAAGGAGGAAATATTTTCTGTTCCAAGTCCTTTTTAACCCCTTTCTTTTTTAACAAAACCTGTACAGAATCCACACGCTACTGTGTTCTATAGAGGAGCGGGGGGGGGGGACCAGTTCTCTGCTCCCCTGGCCCTGTGGCACCTGGAGGTTGCCAGGCCTGTGCATGGAAACAGCTGCATCCATGCGAGTCTGGACAATGGGGACTTGAGACACGAATCTCTCTCCTCTCCCGGTGTAAAACAGAAAACAAGAACAAAAGACATGCAGTAGAGAAGATCAGAAAAGGGTGGTTTGAGGTGTTTGGGAGGGTTAAGTGGACATTTTGACAGCGTAGCTTCACCGTGGGTGGCATTCAGCCAGATGCCCTTGTGGTTCAAACTGTAGCTTTAGAAATAAAGTCCCCTCCAGGCCAGGTGCAGTGGCTCACACCTGTAATCCCAGCACTTTGGGAGGATGAGGCCGGTAGATCACCTGAGGTCAGGAGTTTAAGACCATCCTGACCAACATGGAGAAAACCCGTCTCTAAAAACACAAAATTAGCCGGGCGTAGTGGCACATGCCTATAATCCCAGCTTATTGGGAGGCTGAGACAGGAGAATCGCTTGAACCCGGGAGGTGAAGGCTGTGATGAGCCGAGTTCGTGCCATTGCACTCCAGCCTGGGCAACAAGAGCGAAACTCTGTCCGCTCAAAAAAAAAAAAAGAAGAAGAAGAAGAAGAAATAAAATCCACTTCTAATGCTAGCCAGGGCCCTGCAACCTGATGCAGAAGCTGAAGAATGAAAAGGAACGTATTTGAGGGCTTTTTTGTAATTGTTGTGTATTTGTTTGTTTTGAGGCAGGGTTTCACTCTTTTACCCAGGCTGGAGTGTGGTGGTACAGTCAGCTCACTGCAGCCTCGACCTCCTGCCTCAGCCTGCCAGGTGGCTGGGACCACAGGCACACGCTACCACGCCTGGCTAAATTTTATATTTTTTTTAGAGTCGGGGTTTTGCCACGTTGCCCAGGCTAGTCTTGAACTCCTGGGCTCAATCTGGCCTCCCGCCCCAGCTTCCCGAAGTGCTGGAATCATAGGCATCACCCACTACACACTACACCTAGCTTTTGTTTTTTGGGGGTTTTTTAAATTTCTTTTTTGAGACAGAGTCTCACTCTGCCTCCCAGGCTGGAGTGCAGTGGTGCGACCCCGGCTCACTGCAACCTCTGCCTCCCAGGTTCAAGTGATTCTCCTCTGGGATTACAGGTGTGTGCCACCACGCCCAGCTAATTTTTGTATTTTTAGTAGAGACGAAATTTTACCATCTTGGCGAGGCTGGTCTCGAAGTCCTGACCTCATGATCCACCTTCCTCGGTTTCCCAAAGTGCTGGGATTACAGGCATGAGTCACCATACACAGCCTTTTTTTTTTTTTTTTTGAGACAGAGTCTCACTCTGATTCAACCAGGCTGGAGTTCAGTGGTGCCGTCATAGCTCACTGCAGCCTTAAATTCTGGGGCTCAAGTGATCCTCCGGGATCAGCCTCCCGAGTAGCTGATACCATAGGTGCATGTCACCATGCCCAGCTTATTTTTAAAACTTTTTGTAGAGATGGGGTCCCTGATACTGCCCAGGCTGGTTTCAAACTCCTGGACTCCCGTGATCCTCCTGTTTCAGCCTTCCAAGTAGCTGGGACCATGGCATGCACCACCATGCCTGGCTAACTTTTATATTTTGTAGAGATGTGGGATCTTGCTATGTTGCCCAGGCTGGTCTCAAACTCCTGGGCTCAAGCGCTCCTCCCGCTTCAGCCTCTCAAAGTGCTGCAATTACAGGCATGACCCCCTGCACCCAGACTAACAGTCTTTGTTTTGTTTTGGTTTTCAGACAGAGCCTTGCTGTGTTGCCCAGGCTGGAGTGCAGTGGCACGATCTCGGCTCACTGTAACCTCCACCTCCCAGGTTCAAGTGATTCTCATGCCTCAGCCACCCGACTAGCTGAGGGTACAGGTGCATGCCACCATGCCCAGCTAATTTTTGTTTTATTTATTTATTTATTTATTTTTTTGAGACGGAGTTTCGCTCTTGTTACCCAGGCTGGAGTGCAATGGCGCAATCTCGGCTCACCGCAACCTCCGCCTCCTGGGTTCAGGCAATTCTCCTGCCTCAGCCTCCTGAGTAGCTGGGATTACAGGCACGCGCCACCGTACCCAGCTAATATTTTTTTGTATTTTTAGTAGAGACGGAGTTTCACCATGTTGACCAGGATGGTCTCGATCTCTTGACCTCATGATCCACCCGCCTCGGCCTCCCAAAGTGCTGGGATTACAGGTGTGAGCCACCACACCTGGCCAGATCTTATTTGGAAATGGTATTCTGCATTGTAATTTTCATTCTGTTTTATTTTTGCATTTTCTTTTTATGACATGTCTAGGATTTGCTTTAAAACATCCCAGCCAAGAAAAACAGGTAAAGGGGAGAATAGTTTGGAGTACACTGGCAAAATCCCGACTGCTATTTAAGCTGGTCAATGGGTTCACGGGGGTTCACCGTACACTTCTCTCCACTTTTACAAATGTTTAAAAATGTTTGTTGTAAAAAGTTCCTTGGTTTTCCTTATGTTTCTCCAGAGAGGAAAAAAGATATTCAGTTTTATGTCTTAAAATATACAAGCTACTTTTTTAGAATATAACTAAAAATGTGAATGCAGCTGGGCTCACATCTGTAATCCCAGCACTTTGGGAGGTCAAGACAGGTGGATCACCTGAGGTCAGGAGTTTGAGACCAGCATGGCCAACGTGGTGAAACCCCATCTCTACTAAAAATACAAAAAAATTAGCTGGGCATGGTGGTGTGCACCTGTAGTCCCAGCTACTCTGGGGGCTGAGGAAGGAGAATCACTTTAACCTGGGAGGTGGAGCTTGCAGTGAGCTGAGATCACGCCCCTGCACTCCAGCCTGGGTGACAGAGCAAAACTCCATCTCAAAAGAGAGAGAGAGAGAAAGAGAGAGAGAGAGAGAGAGAGAGAGAGAGAGAGAGAGAGAGAGAGAGAGAGAGAGAGAGATGTGCATTGGTACCGGTTAGTTTAAGCCTGCTGTGGGTTGAACCATGTCATCCCAAAATTCACATCTTGAAGTCCTAACTCCCGAAACCTCAGAATGTGCCCGGCTAATTTTTTTTTTTTTTTTTTTGAGACGAAGTTTCGCTCTTGTTACCCAGGCTGGAGTGCAATGGCGCGCTTGGAGACAGGGTCTTTAAGGAGGTGACTGTGTGAAAATGAGTTGTCAAAGTGGGCTTTACTTCAACATGACCAGTCCTTCTGTTAATAAGAAGAGGAAATGCACACTGAGGGAAGACCACGTGAACTCACCGGGAGACGACGGCCACCGATAAGCCAAGGAGAGAAGTGTCAGAAGGAACTTGATCTGCCAACCCCTTAACCTCACACTTGCAGTCTCCAGAACTGTGAGGGAATAACACTGTTAAACCCAGGTGCGGTGGCCACACCTATAATCCCAGCACCTTGGGAGCCTAAGGCAGGTGGATCACATGAAGTCAGGAGTTTCAGACCAGCCTGGCCAACATGGTGAACCCCCGTCTCTACTAAAAAAATACAAAACTTAGGCAGGCGTGCTGGTGGGTGCCTGTAATCCCAGCTAGTTGGGAGGCCAAGGCATGAGAATCGCTTGAACCCGGGAGGCGGAGTCAGAGGTGAGCTGAGATCACACCACTGTACTCCAACCTGGGTGACAGAGCAAGACTCTGTCTCAAAAATAAAAAAAGAACAGGATTAGTTTATCACGAGCCAAAACAATATGACAAACCCTACTTAAATGATTTCATCTGGTTTCAACTACTGTCAGCTGGTTTGATCCAGTTTCAGCAGGCTTCAAATGATTTCATCCAGTTTCAGTCAGGTTAATCCAGTTTCAGCTGGTTGTGAACAGCTTGTGGCTCATTCCAATCAGTTTCAGGTGGTTTCAGCCAAGGTCATCCAATGTCCACGGGCTCCAACTGGTTTAACTCCTGTTTCAACTGGATTCAGCTGGTTTCCACTCTCCTTAAGGCTGTGCTGTCCAGTTCAATAGCTCCTAGCCACATGTAGCTCTTTAAATTTAAATTGATTAAAATTAAAGGAAGGCCGAGTCCAGTGGCTCATGCCCGTAATCCCAGCACTTTGGGAGGCCGACGTGGGAGAATCACTTAAAGTCAGGAGTTCGAGACCAGCCTGGCCACCCTGCTGAAACCCCATTTCTACTTAAAATACAAAAAACATTACCCAGGCATGGTGGGGTCTCCCTGTAGTCTCAGCTACTCGGGAGGCTGAGGCAGGAGAGTGGTTTGAACCTGGAAGTTGGAGGTTGCAGTGAGCCGAGGTCTCAGCACCGCACTCCAGCCTGCAGTGCAACAGAGCAAGACTCTTAAATAGATAAAATAAAATGAAGTATAAATTTCATTCCTAGTGTTACAGACAGAATGCTTGTGGACCCTCCAAAATTCGTATGTCAAAATCCTAACTCCCAATGTGATGGTATTTTGAGGTGAGAAGTTTGGGAGGTGATTATGTTTAGATGAAATTGTGAGGGTGAAACTCGCTTAATGGGATTAGCATCCTCACCAGCAGAGTCATCACAGAGCTCCCTTCCTCTCTCCCTGTCTTGGTCCACTCCAGCATTACTATAAAGAAAAACCTGAGACTGGGTAATCTATAAAGAAAAGAGGGATTTTGTTTTGTTTTTTGAGATGGAGTTTCGCTGTTGTCACCCAGGCTGGAGTGCAATGGCGTGATCTTGGCTCACTGGGTCTTCCACCTCCTGACTTCGAGCCATTCTCCTGCCTCAGCCTTCTGAGTCGCTGTGATTACAGGCACCCACCACCATGCCCAGCACTTTTTTTTTTTTTTTTGAGATGGAGTCCATCTCTGTTGCCCAGGCTGGAGTGCAGTGGGGAGCTCACCACAACTTCCGCCTCCCTGGTTCAAGCAATTCTCCTGCCTCAGCCTCCTCCGTAGCAGGGATTATAGGTGCCCGCCACCACACCTGGCTAATTTTTTTTGTATTTTTAGTAGAGATGGGTTTTACCATGTTGCACCAGCCTGGTCTCAAACTCCTGACCTCAGGTGATCCACCCACCTTGGCCTCCCAAAGTGCTGAGATTGCAGGCATGAGCCACCACTCCCAGCCAAGAAAAGAGTTTAAATTGGCTCACAGTTCCACAGGCTGTACAGGATGCATGATTCGGACATCTGCTCAGCTTCTAGAGAGGTCTCGGGAAACTTACAATTACGGCGGAAGGTGAAGCACACACACTTCACATGTCCAGAACAGGAGGAAGAGAGAGGGGCGGGGAGGTGCCACTCACTTTCAAACAAGCAGAGCTCAGGACAACCTTCTATCATGAGAAAGCACCAAGGGGATGGTGCTAACTCATTCATGAGAAATCCTACCCATGGATTTAATCACCTCCCACCAGGCCCCACCTCCAACACTGGGGATTAGAATTTGATATGAGGCCTTTTAAAATTTTTAGTATTTATTTGTTTATTTAGTTATTTATTTATATTTTTGAGACACAGTTTCACTCTGTTGCCCAGGCTGGAGTGCAGTGGCGCAATCTCAGCTCACTGCAACCTCTGCCTCCCAGGTTCAAGTGATCCTCCAGCCTCCCAAGTAGCTGGGATTACAGGCGCCCACCACCACACCCAGCTAATTTTTGTGTTTTTAGTAGAGACAGGGTTTCACCATGTGGCCCGGGCTAGTCTCGAACTCCTGGCCTCAGATGATCCGCCCACCTCGACCTCCCAAAGTACTGGGATTACAAGCGTGAGCCACCACGCCCAGCCTGGACATGAGATTTAAGCAGGGGACACAGAGCCAAGCTATATCACTCCCCATCATGTGAGGATACCTGGAGAAGACAGCTGTCCACACAGCAGGAAGTGGGCCCTCACCAGACACCAATCTGCTGGTTCCTCACTCTTGGAATTGTGAGAAAGAAATGTGTGTTGTTTAAGCCACCCAGTCTCTGGTTTTCTGTCATCAAAGCCCAAACAGACTAAGACACTCAGTCACAATTTTAGTGCCCAAGAAGGCCAGAACCACATGTGTTCAAGTGACCAGTATATCGGATGGCACATTCATAAAACATGTCCATCGCCACAGATGGTCCTTCTGGGCAGCTGTGCTCTCAGAAGGAGTTCAGATGTAGAGATGGTGGCAGCAAACATCTCTCAGAGTCAGGTGAGAGGTAGAAAAACGAAGAAGTCTGCTATTAACACCAGAATGATCATTGCTACTTTTTTTTTTTTCGAGAGAGAGTTTTATTCTTGTTGCCCAGGCTGGAGTGCAGTGGCACAATCTCAGCTCACTGCAACCTCCGCCCCTCGGGTTCAAGTGATTCTCCTGCCTCAGCTTCCTGAGTAGCTGGGACTACAGGCGCCCACAACCCCACCCAGCTAATTTTTGTATTATTAGTAGAGATGGGGTTTCACCATGTTGGCCAGGCTGGTCTCGAACTCCTGACCTCAGGTGATCTGCCCACCTCAACTCCCAAAGTGCTGAGATTACAGGTGTGAGGCACTGCGCCTGGTCCATTATCACTTTTTACTGAGCACCTGCACCAGAGTGTCAAATGTGTTTAAAATGTTATTACTATCCCTTCCAACAACTCTGTAGGGTGGGCATTATCACCCATATTAACACATAAGGAAAATTAGGGTTTTTCCTTTTTTATGTGTTTGATTGGTTTTGGTTTTTGTTACTGAGACAGGGTCATACTCTGTCTCCCAGGCTGCAGTGCACTGGTACCCCTCATAGCTCACTGCAGCCTCAACCTCCCAGGCTCAGGTAATCCCCCCAAGTAGCTGGGACTACAGGTGTGCACCACCATGCCTAGCTTTTTTTTTTTTCTAGTGGAGTCTCCCTCTGTTGCCCAGGCTGGAGTGTAGTGGTGCACTCAGCTCACTGCAACCTCCGCCTCCTGGGTTCAAATGATTCTCCTGCCTCAGCCTCCAGAGTAGTTGGGAGTACAGGTGCGTGCCACCATGCCCAGCTAATTTTTGTATTTAGTAGAGACTTGGTTTCGCCACCTTGGCCAGGCTGGTTTTGAACTACTGACCTCGTGTTCCACTCACCTCAGCCTCCCAAAATGCTAGGATTACAGGCGTGAGCCACTGAGCCTGGACTTTTTTTTTTTTTGAGATGGAGTCTCACTTTGTTTCCCAGGCTGGAGTACAGTGGTGGCATCTCAGCTCAGTGCAACCTCCGCCTCCTGGGTTCAAGTGATTCTCCTGCCTCAGCCTCCCAAGTAGCTGAGATTACAGGTGTGCACCACCACCATGCCCGACTAATTTTTTTTTTTTTTTTTTTTTTTTAGCAGAGACAAGGTTTCACCATTTGGCTAGGATGGTCTCAGTCTCCTGACCTCGTGATCCACCCACCTCAGCCTCCCAAAGCGCTGGGATTACAGGCATGAGCCACTGAGCCCAGCCCTTTGTTTTTTTTTTTGTAAGAAAAGGGTCTCAACATAGTGGGGTCTCATTATGTTGCCCAGGCTGGTCTCAAACTCCTGTTCTCAAACAATCCTCCTCCTCAGCCTCCTGAAGTGCTGAGGTTACAGGCGCGAGCCACTGCACCTGGCTAGGAAACAGTGTTTTCAGTGGTAGAGGCTCCTAGCAAGCGGCCAAAAGAAAGAGAGAGTTCTGAGCTCAGGAATTTAGCAAGACACCAGGGACCCAGCTATACTGGCTGGATCTCAGGGAAGAGCCACCACTGCAGTGGGGACCTGGAGCACGAGGGGAAACTGAGGCAGCAGCTGCACCACAGGTTGGTGGTACCTGATAAGGGAAGGGGAGGCCTTACATAAGTAGGCCCACAGGTGCCCAGGACTCCCCATACCCACTGTGTACCAGGTCCAAAACCATGAGACCAGTACCAGCACCAACCACTCGAGGAGCTGAGACGGCCGACCCACTCTCTGTCCTGGCTAGGACTGGCCCCCACACCCCCAATGCGGAGGCCTCAATGATCCCAGTTGCCAAGGGCCCAGGAACACTGGCGACAGCAGAATGGCCAAAGTGAAGGGGAACCCTTGAGACCCCAGAGCAGCAATGCCTGATGCCCCACCACCAGCCACCAGCCGTTCCTGGCCTTCTACCACACTTCCTGGTTGGTTTGCAAACTGCCTGGGGCAAAAAGCCTTCTGGGAGAAGAGTAAAGAGGGAGCCTGGGCTCCATGGGCCTCAGGATTCCTAAAGTGGGAAGCTCCTCTCTGATGGTGGAGCCACCCTGCTCAGGACAGGAAGCCCCTAACCTCAGGATATGCTGAGTCTTGTCACCCAGAGGAACCAAGAGGCTGGGCAGTGGCCCGGCACGGTGGCTCATGTCTGTAATCCCAGCCTTTGGGAGGCTGAAGCAGGTGGATCACCCGAGTTCAGGAGTAGAAGACCAGGCTGGGCGCGGTGGCTCACTCCTGTAATCCCAGCACTTTGGGAGGCCAAGGCAGGTGGATCATGAGGTCAAGAGATTGAGACCATCCTGGCCAACATGGTGAAACCCTGTGTCTACTAAAAAAATTACAAAAAAAAAAAAAATCTAGCTGGGCATGGTGGCGCACACCTGTAGTGTCCCAGCTACTCAGGAGGCTGAGGCAGAAGGATTGCTTGAACCCAGGAGGTGGAGGTTGCAGTGAGCCAAGGTCGTGCCACTGCCCTCCAGCCTGGCGCCTGGTGATGGAGTGAGACTCTGTCTCCAAAAAAAATAAATAAATAAAAATAAAGATCAGCCTGGCCAACATGGCAAAAACCCATCTCTAATGTTGGAAACAGATACTTGGTGCCACAGAGAAAAATCAGCACTGAGACAAAGGATCTCACAGCAAGGCAATTTTATATTCCGCAGAAAGGGTGCCTCTGTTAGCCATCTTGCCACGAGAGTACAATGAACAAAGGAAAAGCAGACGTATTCATCCCTTACACATTTGGAGTCGACCTTACTGCTGTGTCTGATCTCCATCAACTGGAGCCAGACCTCACAATCTAAAACTGAACCTGATTGGCTAAAACTTTCTTGAATAGTTAAAGGCAATGTCTCAAAAGGAAAAGAGGAAGTCCAAATAAGGAAGGGATAGGAAGTTGCTTGTGAAAGGACTTAGAAAAGTAATAGCATAAATATCTTGGTTAAAGTACAAGGACATAGAATGTACGACATGCCTGTGAGCTTGTCTAACGGCTACATAGGATAGGGCTTAACAGAGTTATTAGCAAAAAGCAAGAAGACTTTGAAGAAAGTATTTAAAACAATTATTTCTAACATGTATGATTTATTCTTTAACAAGAAAGGAAACTTTGCAGAGGAACTTTTCTAATTCCTACATCTACTAAAAATAGAAAAGTTAGCTGGGTATGGTGGTGGGCAGACTTATTTATATGTCTGTAATTCCAGCTGTAATCCCAGCTACTCCAGAGGCTGAGGCAGGAGAATGGCTTGAACCTGAGAGGTGGGGTTGCTGTGAGCTGAGATAGCACCACCACACTCCAGCCTGGGCCACTGAGTAAGACTCCATCTCAAAAAAAAAAAAAAAAAAAGCGGGGTGGGTGTGGCAAAGAATAGAATGATTCCGCAGTTCAGCCTTCGGAGCTTCGGAGGTACCAACCATCTGTTAGCAGAACTCCAAGACCAACTGGGCTCTCTCTCTCCAGGAAAGTCCCCCTTTCCACAGGGGCTGGGGAGATGGGGTCGAGGGCAGCCCACTTGGACTGGCCCTCACTGTTCTCTGGTGCCCTGGGAAACCATGCAGAGAGGTAGAGGCCTTTTATGTGCCAGATGAGACGGCTGTCAAGGGATTGCAAATCTGCTTGAGGTGTGACATATCTGTTTTTAGAACAAGAACATCACATCAGCAGGAGCCAGTGGCCAGAGCTGGGGGGAAGGGGGCATCCAGTTCCATTTCCCATTATCTAGGGCACATGTGCACAGCACTGAGGGCCACTCCAGCCCCTCCCCAGCTTTCAGAGGCCACTGTTCCCACCTGCCCTTGGCTCTGCTATTGGGCAGAGGGCATTATCTCTGCTTTGCAACTGTTGAAACAGGAACTGTGACTTCTGGGCTAGGCTGAGAGGGTACTTTACGCTGCCATTCTGGGACCAGGTGAGACATTCAGTCATGAGCATCTGCAGCCCTTGCCTGAATCTCTGACTCGCCAGAACAGAGCAGAAGCAAGTGCTGGGGAACGAAGGCCCCCGTCCCGCAGGGGCTGCCCTTAGCCAATGACTGATGAGAATGGGTATACAAGCGGCTCAGTAATGCCATCCCACACAGAGGGGACAACCGTGGCTTTCCACATTCTGCACTGCCTCCCAGGGGTCCCCACCAGGTTTGAGCTCAGTTGGCCACACTGGTAACTTGCTTGATAACACCCATTTCTTTTTTCTTTTCTTCTTCTTTTTTTTTTTTTAGATGGAGTTTCGCTCTTGTTACCCAGGCTGGAGTGCAATGGCGCGATCTTGGCTCACGGCAAACTCCGTCTCCCGGGTTCAAGCAATTCTCCTACCTCAGCCTCCTGAGTAGCCGGGATTACAGGCATGTGCCACCACGCCCAGCTAATTTTATATTTTTAGTAGAGATGGGTTTTCCCCATGTTGGCCAGGCTGGTCTTGAACTCCTGACCTCGAATGATCCACCTGCCTTGGTTTCCCAAAGTGCTGGGATTACAGGCTTGAGCCACCAAGCCCGGTCGTTTTATTTTTTCTTTCCTTCCTTCCATTTCTCTCTCTCTTTTTCTTTTCTTTATTTTCTTTCTTTCTTCATTTCCTTTCTTTCATGAGACAGAGTCTTGCTCTGTCCCCCAGGCTGGAGTGCAGTGGTGCATCTGGGCTCACTGCAACCTCTGCCTCCCAGGTTCAAGTGATCCCCGCACCTCAGCCTCCCAAGTAGCTGGGGCTGCAGGTGCCCACCACCACGCCTGGCTAATTTTTGTGTTTTGAGTAGAGATGAGGTTTCACTATGTTGCCCAGGTTGATGTCAAGCGATCCTCCTAGGCTCAAGCAGTCCTCTGGCCTCCCAAAGTTCTGGGCTGATGGACCTGAGCCATTTCTTGGCAGCCTTCCTGCCCATACCCGGCCTCTCTCCTCCCCTACCTGAGTTTCTGAGACGACTTGCACTTAAATCCTTGGAGGGAAATGAAACTAAGCAGAAGGGAAGAGGAGAAAACTCAGAAATGGCACCAGCAGCTTCCCCTTTGTCTGGCCTGGAGTGGAGGTGGTCCAGAGATCCAGGGAACCTGGCTCAAACAGGACAGAGGTGACGTCCAAGCTGGCCACCAGGGGGTGCAGTTCAGCAGCAGAGTCTCCTGGCCTGCTCATACCTGGGCTGGTGCAGGATTCTCTTCTGGAGAGCCTGTTTAGATGGCAGTAGGACCTGAAGAAAAGAAATTGGTGTCCAGCCCTGGGAGAAAGGTCTGGCCAGGATTGCAAAGCTGGGCCCAGGCTCAGGACTGAGGTGGAAACATGGTGTTTATCACACGAAAGCCCAGAACAGTGGACTCAACACTCCCGGTGGGTCAGAAGAGAGGCCAGCATGGGGTGGAGACAAGATTATAGGCTCATGCCTATAATCCCAGCACTTTGGGAGGCTGAGGCAGGTGGATCACTTGAGGCTAGGAGTTCAAGACCAGCCTGGCCAACATGGTGAAGCCCTGTCTCTGCTAAAAATACAAAAATTAGCCAGATGTGGTGATACGTACCTGTAACACCTGTAATCCCAGCTACTCAGGAGGCTGAGTCAAGAGGATCACTTGAACCCAGAAAGCAGAGATTACAGTGAGCAGAGACTGCACCACTGCACTCCAGCCTTGGTAACATAGCAAGACTCTGGCAAAAAAAAAAAAAAAAAAAAAAAAAAAGATTCTGCAGCCCTCATCCCCAGGAAGCAATCGGAAATGGCTCAGGCAAAAGAAGCAGGTGAAATTTGTGTAGGGATCTCTCACCTGGACAAGGATCAGAAAGACAAGAGCTGTGCCCAAACCTCCCCACCCTCTTAGTGGTGGCTGGATCCTGGACTCCCTCACCACCAGCAGCCTGCCCCATGCCATCCATCACTAGCCAGCTCATGTCCTAAACATCTCTGCATCCATCCTCTCTCTCCACCCACTACTGCTACCTCACTGGTCCTGGCCACCACGGCTCTCTCAGCCAGGCTGCAATAGCTTCCAGGCTGAATTCCCCACACCTGCCCTTGAACCTCTCCTGTCCTCTACTGCACAAGGCAGCCAGAAGGATCTGCCAACGTATCGAGTCTTCTCTTGGCCTAGAGCCTTCCAGTGGCTTCCAGTTTGCACCCAGCCCAGCCCTTTGTGTCACGCACCATCTCATCTTCATAAATCCTGTTTCTATTGCCTGGAGGACTCCCCAAGCCCCACCTTCCTAACTGTTCTTAAATGACATCTTGCCACCCTTCAGATCTCAATGTCACTTTTGAGAGAAATCTTAGCCAGGCATGGTAGCAGGTGCCTGTATTCCCAGGTACTCAGAAGACTGAGGAGAGTCTCTTGAAGTCAGGAGTTGGGGGCTGGGTGAGCTAGGATTGCACCACTGCACTCCAGCCTGGACAACAGAGCAAGACTCTGTCTCTAGGGCAGGTGCAGTGGCCCATGCCTATAATCCCAGCACTTTGGGAGGATGAAGCGGGCAGATCAACAGAGGTCAGGAGTTTGAGACCAGCTTGGCTAATGTGGTGAAACCCTGACTCCACTACAAATGAAAAAAAAAAAAAAACTTAGCTGGGCGTGGTGGTGTGTGCCTATAATCCCAGCTACTTGGGAGACTGAGGCAGAAGAATCACTTGAGCCTGGGAGGCAAAGGTTGCAGTGAGCCAAGATTACCCCCACTGCACTCCAGCCTGAGCAACAATCTGTGTAAAAAAAAAAAGAAAAGAAAGAAAGAAAGAAAAGAAAAGAAATGTAACACAATTCAAAAAAAATAAAACAGGCAAAGAATATGAACAGTCAATTCACAGAAGGGACAACAAGGAAAACCTAAATGACCAACAAACATATGAATAGATGCTCAACCACACTGATAATCAGAGAAACGGTAAAAATTAAACAGCCACAGATATTATCATTTTACACTCAGCAGCTAAGCAAAAGCTAAAGTCTGATGATCCCAATTATTGATGGGCACGTAGAAAAAGGAAATTCTGGCTGGGTGCAGGGGCTCGCGCCTGTAGTCCCAGCACTTTGGGAGGCCGAGGTAGGCAGATCATGAGGTCAAGAGATCGAGACCATCTGGCCAACATGGTAAAAACCCATCTCTACTAAAATACAAAAATTAGCTGGACATGGTGGTGTGCGCCTGTAGTCCCAGCTACTCGGGAGGCTGAAGCACAAGAATTTGCTTGAACCTAGGAGGCGGTGGTTGCAGTGAGCCAAGATCATGCCACTGCGCTCCAGCCTGGTGCCTGGGGACAGAGCAAGACTCTGTCTTAAAAAAAAAAAAAAGAGAGAAAGGAGATTCTGACACATGCTGCTTGAGTGTCAGTTGGTATAAGCCTTGGAGAGCAAAGCATCTCTCCCGCTAGTCCCAACTATTCCACTTACTATTCTAGGTAAATATCTTACCTTGCAGAGAGATCCCGCACTAGTGCTGTAGAACACATTTACGGGAATGTTTATTGCAACATTGTTTAAAACCAGAGGAAAAAAAAAATGTTTACCGACAGGAGAATGGGTAAAGTATATTGCATAATGGAATAGGTTGTAGCAGTTAAAACAAAGAAGAAAAGATACATGTATCATTAGAGTCTACATACTCTCAACTCGGGTAAACCTCAAAAATCATAAGTCATGAGCAAAAAAAAGCGGGTTGCAGAAGGCTGTGTACAGTATGATACTAGTTATATACAGTGTTTATGGAGACCATTCGCATGCAGTGAAACAGACTCGTCTTTGTGTGCAGTTTGGTGTGTCTGGGTGAACGCATACCCTTCGGTAAACATCGTCACAATCAAGATACAAAAAGGTTCCGTCACTCCCCAAAATTGCACAGTGCCCCGTTGTAGTCCAATCTTTCCCCCACCCCCATCTCCTGTAATCACAGAGTACGGAGCATTTTGTCTTCTTCCACTTAGCAGAATGCCTTTGAGATTCGTTTATGGTGTTGAGTATCTCAATGGCTTTAACTGCTGAATAGGTGTCTGCTCTACGGATGTACCCGTTTATTTATCCATTCTCCAGATGAAGTGCATTTGAGTTGTTTGTAGTTTGGGGCAATTATAAATAAACCAACTGTAAATATTTGTGACCTGAGTTTTGTGTGAATACAAGTTTTCATTTCTCCTGGTTAAACACCTAAAAATGGGATTGCTGGGTCATGTGGTGAGTGTATGTCACTTTTTATTATTTATTTATTTATTGTTGAGACTAAGTCTCACTCTGTCACCCAGGCTGGAGTGCAGTGGCACCATCTCAGCTCACTGCAATCTCTGCCTCCCGGGTTCAAGATTCTCCTGCCTCAGCCTCCTGAGTAGCTGGGATTACAGGTGCATGCCACCTTGCCCGGCTAATTTTTGTATGTTTAGTAGAGACAGGGTTCACCATATTGGCTAGGCTGGTCTTGAACTCCTAACCTCAGGTGATTCACCCACCTCGGCCTCCCGAAGTGCTGGGATTACAGGCGTGAGCCACGGCAGCCGGCCATGTTTTGGACTTTTGCGCCATCTGGTGTGGCATATTTTTTATTTGCACTTCATGGCTATAGAGGCTATATCTGAGAAACTTCTCTCCTAATCTAAGCTCGCAAAGATTTTCTCCTATGTCTCCTTCTGGAAGTATTTGAATGTTGAGGTTTGGATTTAGGTCTATGATCTATTTTGAAATAATTTTTGCTAAGTTGTGAGGTAGAGGTGGTCAAGGTTCTTTCTTAAAAAAAAAAAAAATGCATGACTAGTTGTCCCAATATCACTTGTTGCTTGTTGAGACAGAGTCTTCCTCTGTCGCCCCGGCTGAATGGAGTGGGGTGGTGCAATCACAGGTCACTGCAGCCTCAGACTCAAGTAATCCTCCCACCTCAGGCTCCTAAGTAGCTGGGACTACAGGCACATACAACCACACCCAGCATTTTTTTTTTTTTTTTTTTTTTTGCTTGTTTGTTTTGTTTTGTTTTTAAGACAAGGTCCTGCTATGTTGCCCAGGCTGGTCTTGAACTCCTGGCCTCAAGCCATCCTCCTTTCTTGGCCTCACCTTCATGGAAGGTGGTCTAAGCCATGTGCCTCTTCATTCTGCCACAGTAGGACTGTACTTTGTGTTTTCTTTTCTTTTCTTTTTTGTTTTGTTTGTTTGTTTGTTTTTGAGACAGAGTCTCACTGTGTCTCCCAGGCTGGAGTGCAGTGGCATGATCCTGGCTCACTGCAAACTCCACCTCCCAGGTTCAAGCAATTCTCCTGCCTCAGCTTCCCCAGTAGCTGGGATTACAGGTGCCCACTACCATGTCTGGCTAATTTGTGTATTTTTAGTAGAGACAGGGTTTCACTATGTTGGCCAGGCTAGTCTCAAACTCCTGACCTCAAGTGATCCTCCTACCTCAGCCTCCCAAAGTGCTGGGATTACAGGTGTGAACCACCGCGCCGGGTCTTATGCTTTGTGTCTTCATCTGCATCTGCCATGAATGAGGAAGAACATCTTTTTATATTTTTGAAGGGAAGTTCTGGAGAGGGTGACTAAATGACTTCAGGCCTTCCTGAGACACAAGGGAACCCTCTGGAGCAACCTCTAGAGTAGTGGAAGGCCAGGCAGACCCGGATCTAATTTCAGTCTTTCATGCCCTCGCTCTGTGCTCTGAAGGGAGTTACTCAACTTCTCTGAGCCTCAATTTCCCTCTCATAAAATAACTAGGATTATGATCAGGAGTGGGGGATAAAAAGGAAGAGAAGGAGATGTCCTGGCTTTAATCTAAACTCTGATCCTGTCCAGAGGATTTAAGGACATCTAGTCAAGTCCAGAGGGCCAGCAAAGTTGTTTCCATGGGTCAGTTTGCAAGAGGGATCCGAGAGCTGGGAAGAGGCTGGGCGCAGTGGCTCATGCCTGCAATCCCAGCACTTCGAGAGGCCAAGGCGGGTGGATTGCTTAAGGTCAGGAGTTCAAGACTAGCCTGGGCAATATAGCAAAATCTCTAAAGAAATGAAAAAACAGCTGGGTGCAGTGGCTCATACCTGTAATCCCAGCACTTTGGGAGACCGAGGCAGATGTATCAGAAGGTCAGGAGATCGAGACCATCTGGCCGACTCGGTGAAACCTCATCTCTACTAAAAATACAAAAACAAACAAACAAACAAAAAAAAAACTAGTCAGGCATGGTGGCACGTGGCCAGCTACTCAGGAGGCTGAAGCAGAAGAATCGCTTGAACCCGGGAGACAGAGGTTGCAGTGAGCCTAGATCAAGCCACTGCACTCCAGCCTGGCAACAGAGCCAGACTCCATCTCAAAAGAAAAAAAAAAAAAGAAAATTTTAGAAAACTAGCCAGACACGGTGGTATGTGCCTGTAGTTCCATCTACTCAGGAGTCTGAGGCAGCAAGCTCCCTTGAACCCAGGAATTTGAGGCTGCAGTCAGCTATGATCACACCACTGTACTCTAGCCTGGGTGACAGAGCAAGACCCTGTCTCAAAAAAAAAAAAAAAAAAAAAAACAGATCTGAGAAGAGCCATTGACAAGATGCCAGGTTCAGTGTGGCCTCCTGAGCCTGGTTCCAGCCTTCTATCTCCTTGGGCCGGGGGTGTGGATGCACCTGACCCGCTCACTCTGTTTGGGAGTTGAACACTACACTAAAGGGCTTCATTATCTCATTTGAGAGTGGAGTAAAACACTTTGGAAAGGCTGGGGCATTCACAGCAATCAAGTTCTGAAAGGTTCTCAGTCGCTGGAAGGAACGTCCTCTGATCAACTGCTCTTTTCTCTGAAACGTGGCTCACATCTCATGAGCAATTCCAGCAGTGTCCGCTGCAGATGTTTTTGGCATCTGCGCACAGGAATTAAAGAGATTAGACTTCTTCCCAAGAGAGAAAAAGCATCTTGCAGTGTCCAAAAAGATGCCTTGGGTACAGCTCCCTCTGCCATGACCTGCCAAGAAATTTTGGAGCTGCTTAGGATGTGGGGCCATTCTCTAGCCCCAGGACACTCCTTCCTGGTATCAGTCACCACCGATGCATTGTGAGTGGCTCCACAAACCTTAAATGAACACCACACTGGGGAAGGCCACGCATCGGCTCAGCCCTGCCCTCCCTGGGCTTACCATCCAAACTCGGCCCTGTGTACATTCTACAGGACTCACCTCTGGTTTTCCTGTTCACTGACTCAAATGACCAACCTCTCCCCACCTTCCTGGGGATCAGACATCCAGGGACTTGCATTTTAGTGATCCTGAAATTGAGGCACATTGTATCCAAAATATACCTTCAGAATCTCAGACTCCAATTTCCAGATTTTTAAAAAAATTTATTATTATTATTATTTTTTTTGAGATGGAGTCTCCCTCTGTCACCCAGGCTGGAGTGCAGCGGCACACAATCTCAGCTCACTGCAACCTCTGCCCCCCAGGGTTCAAGTGATTCTCCTGCTTCAGCCTCCCAAGTAGCTGGGATTATAAGCACCTGCCACCGTGCCTGGCTAATTTCTGTATTTTTAGTAGAGATGGGGTTTCACCATCTTGTCTAGGCTGGTCCTAAACTCCTGACCTCGTGATCCGTCCACCTTGGTCTCCCAAAGTGCTGGGGTTACAGGTGAGAGCCGCCACACCTAGCCAGTTTACAGATTTTTTTAAATTTAATTTTATTTTTAGAGAAGGGGTCTCACTATGCTGCCCAAGCTGCTCTTGAACTCCTGGTCTCAAGTGATCCACCTGTCTTGCCTCCCAAAGTGCTGGGATTACAGGTATCAGCCACTGCGCCCAGCTCTAAAGGCATTCTTTCATGTAATTCCCATGCACACACACAAACAGGCATGCACACTGAGAGACAGGCACCATTATGCCCATTTTACAGATAAGTCAACTGAAGCAGAGAAAGTGGAAATCACCGCAAAGCACAGAAAGGGATAGGGACCAGATTCAGACAGGGCCCAGCTGTCTGGGATGCAAATGTCTGCTTGTTTTCCAAATGCCACACTCTCCACCATGGCTGGGCCGAATGATGCCTGGTACCTGTGTCTGAGTGTGTGAGTTTGCACAGAGAGGCTGGCATCTGGTCCTTGGGGACTCCTGCAAGGCTGGGCAGATCCAGAGCACTGAAGAAGGAAGGCCTTGTTCCCAGGATCAGGAGGATAGCCTGTTTACACTAATCTTGTCTTCTGCACTTTGAGAGCCCGTATTCCTTTCCCAACGGGTGCAGGGGAGAGCGGGGAGGGAGGTGGCATCTCCAGTAAAGAATCAGAGAAATCTCCTCTTCCTGAAGCACTGTGTCAAGTGTGAGAAAGGGAGGTAGCTGAGGCCTGGGCTTTCACAGATCAGGGCCAATGGGACATCCATCGCATCCGACTCCTCCCCTGCTCAAGAACCCTCAGTGACTCCCCATGGCTCTCAGTGTTGTTTGTCAAACTCAGAGGAGGCAGTGCAAAGTCAGCTCACCTAGAGAGGAGCAAAACATCCAGAAAGAACCTGAATCCCAGAAGAAGACACCTGACCAAACAGAGCTAGCCCTCTCTGTTCCTTCCTCCACCCCAAACAGAGCTAGCCCTCTCTGTTCCTTCCTCCACCCCAAACATGAGGAGCCCACAGCCTTCACATCCGGCATTCATCGCTCTCCAGGATTCTGGGTAGGCTGGGGATCTTTGGGATCTAGGCAGAGTCTCACCCAAGGCTTTAAGCATTCCCCACAACTTGACCCCAACCCTCAGATTCTCAAATCAAACCCCCCGCTGGAGATCCCTCAACAATTCCTGGCCACCACTCAGCCTCTTTGTCTTTTCAGATACAGGACAGGAAACTCACTACATCAAAAGACAGTGCAACATTTGCCTGTAGATCCTTGCATTCTCACCATTCCTTACACATGCAATACTTTTTTTTTTTTTTTAATGGAATTTTGCTCTTGTTGCCCAGGCTGGAGTGCAATGTTGCCATCTCGGGACACTGCAACCTTCGCCTGCCAGGTTCAAGCAATTCTCATGCCTCAGCCTCCTGAGTAGCTGGGACTATAGGCACACACCACAATGCCCAGCCAATTTTAGTATTTTTAGTAGAGACAGGGTTTCACTATGTTGGTCAAGCTGGTCTCAAACTCCTGACCCCAAGTGATCCACCTGCCTCGGCCTCCCAAAGTGCTGGGATGACAGGAGTGAGCCACCACGCCCAGCCTGTAACTCTCGTTCCAAACCTCTGCAAAGAGGGCTCCTTGCAAATGTCCTCACCTCAGACCATCACCTTGGTGTATTGCCTTTGGAGTATGTATATGTCTTTTTTTTTTTTTTTGAGACAGGGTCTCACTCTGTTACCTCGATCTGGAGTGCAGTGGTGCAGTCACAGCTCACTGCAGCCTCAACCTCCCACACTCAAGCAATCCTCCCACCTCAGTCTCCTGAGTAGCTGGGATCACAGGCATGGGCCACCACACCTGACTAATGTATTTAAGTTTTTCACAGAGACAAGGTTTCACTCTGTCGTCCAGGCTAGTCTCAAACTCCTAGGCTCAAGCAATCCACCCATCTCAGCCTCCCAAAGTGCTGGGATTACAGGCGTGAGCCCCCATGCCTGGCCTCAGAGCATGTGTATGTCTTTACTTGCATCTGGACTATAAGCTTTCCCCCAACTAGAATGTCACTCTTGCTCTCCTCTGAATTCCCAGTAAGGCCCCTTTCTCAGTCCACTCAGAATTTGTCTTTGATAGCCACCTTCTGAGCCAGTATAACAGACACACATGAAGAGGGCATCATTCTCCCAGGCATGTCACGTGTAACCAGGTGGCCACACACCTCTGCACTTACCTGGCACCACAGGATGACCCGGGGCTCCTACCAGTGCCATTAACATGAATCCCACAGTAGCTCTCTGGAGTGGCATTATTATCCTCATTTTATAGATGTGGAAACTGAGCCCAGATGCGGTGGCTCACATCTGTAATCCCAGCATTTTGAAGGTCCAAGGAGGGAAGATCACTTGAGGTCAGAAGTTCAAGACCAGCTTGGGCAAGATGGCGAAACCCTGCTGCTACTAAAAGTTATAAAAAATTAGCTGGGTGTGGTGGTGGGCACCTATAGTCCCAGCTACCTGGGAGGCTGAGGTACTAGAATCGCCTGAACCTGGGAGGTGGAGGTCGCAGTGAGCTGAGATAGTGCCATTGCACTCCAGCCTGGACAACACAGCGAGACCCTGTCTGAAGAAAAAAAAAACTGAGGCTTTGAAAGGTCAGGTGATTTGTCCAAAGACACTGAAATCCAGACACACTGACTATTCTGTCTAGGGTTCTCTCTGTTCCGCCCACGAGCAGACTTCACAAAACATTCCATTCATCTGTTTTCTTGGGTTTTTATTTGTTGTTGCTGCTGTTGTTTTTGTTCATTTGTGTGTTTGTTTTTGAGACAGAGTCTTGCTCTGTCGCCCAGGCTTGAAGGCAGTGGTGTGATCTCAGCTCACTGCCCTGGGTTCGAGCGATTATTCTCCTGCCTCAGCCTTCCAAGTAGCTGGGACGACAGGAAGCTGCCATCACACGTGGCTAATTTTTGTATTTTTAGTAGAGACGGGGTTTCACCATGTTGGCCAGGCTGGTCTCAAACTCCTAACCTCAGGTAATCCACCTGACTCGGCCTCCCAAAGTGCTGGGATTACAGGTGTGAGCCACTATGTCCAGCCTCTTTGTTTGTTGCTTTGAGTCCCTTCTTTGATATCTGTTTGTTTTCGTTATATTGGTATTTTTTAGAGACAGTCTCATTGTGTCACCCGGGGTGGAGTGCAGTGGAGCAATCATGGCTCACTGCAACCTCCAACCCCTGACCTCAAGTGATCCTCCTGTCTCAGCCTCCTGAGTAGCTGGGACTGCAGGTGCATGCCACCACACCCAGCTAATTTTCTTCATTTTTATTTTTTCTTTTAGAGATAGAGTCTGGCTCTGTCACTCAGCCTAGAGTGCAGTGGCAGGGTCAGAGTTCACTGCAACCTCCAGTTTCTACACTCAAACAACCCTCCTGCCTCAGCCTCCTGAGTTGTTGGGATTACAGGCACCTGTCATCACATCCGGCTGATTTCTTTTTTATTGTTATATTTTGTAGACATGGGATCTTGCTAAGTTGCCCAGGCTGGTCTCGAACTATTGACTTCAAGTGATCCTCCCACCTCAGCCTTCCAAAGTGCTGGGATTACAGGCGTGAGCTGCCACGCCCCGCCTTGTCTGTTTTTTATATCCGAGCCATGAGTAACAAAAAGTCAGAAGAAAGTGTTGCCACCTCTGACAGCAAATCCCAAAAGGGGAGCTCAGAGAAGCCAGAGACGTAGAAGATTCAGGATCACAGGCCACCCCTTCTAGTTTACAGATAAAGAAACTGAGTCCCAGAGAGGAGCGTGGCAGAGGTGAGAGCCCTGTCCCATCCTTAAGCCAGCCGGCTGCCATTTCTCCCAGCCTCCATCATTTATTATTTATTTAACAAATTTTTGTGGGTTTTTTTGTTTGTTTGTTTTCTGAGATGGGGTCTCACTCTGTCACCCAGGCTGGTCCCCCACCTCCTGGGTTCAAGTGATTCTCCTGCCTCAGCCCCTTAAGTAGCTGGGATTACAGGCACCTGCCATCACACCTAGCTAATTTTTGTATTCTTTTTTTTTTTTTTTTTTTTGAGACAGAGTTTTGCTCTTGTTACCCAGGCTGGAGTGCAATGGCGTGATCTCGGCTCACCGCAACCTCCGCCTCCTGGGTTCAGGCAATTCTCCTGCCTCAGCCTCCCGAGTAGCTGGGATTACAGGCACGTGCCACCATGCCCAGCTAATTTTTGTACTTTTAGTAGAGATGGGGTTTCGACATGTTGCCCAGGCTGGTCTTGAACTCCTGACCTCACACACTCCACCCATCTCAGCCCCCCAAAGTGCTGGGATTACAGGCATGAGCCACCGCACCCAGCCTATTCAGTAAACATGTATTCAGTCTGTACCTACCATTCTAGGGACTGTGGACAGAGCACTGGGCAAGACAGAAATCAGCACCCACGCTTGGTCAGAGTCAGCAGGGCTGGCCTCAGGTGGTATGGCCCAGGCTCTTACACACTTGGTTTCATGCTCCACTGTAGTCGTTTTGAAATCCTGAATAATTTTTCAACAGGAGACCTCAAGTTTCATTTTGCACCAGTCCCTGCAAATTATGTAGCTGATCCTGTACATCAGGCCAGACTAGCAGATAAGGAAATGAGTCACAGAGAGGGAAATAACTCGACCAAGGTTCACACAGCATCCAAGCCATGTAGCTGGGGTTGAAACCCAGGTTAGGCCAGGCGCAGTGGCTCACTCACGCCTGTAATCCCAGCACTTTGGGAGGCTGAGGCAGAGAGATCATCTGAAGTTCGGTGTTTGAGACCAGCCTAGCCAACATGCTGAAACCCCATCTCTACTAAAAATACAAAACATAGTCAGGCGGAGTGGCAGGAGCCTGTAGTCCCAGCTACTTGGGAGGCTGAAGCAGGAGAATCGTTTGAACTCGGAACGCAGAGGTTGCTGTGAGCTAAGATAGTGCCAGTGCACTCCAGCCTGAGCAACAGAGTAAGACTCCATCTTGGAGGAAAGAAAGAAAGAAAGAGAGAAGGAAGGAAGGAGAGAAAGAAAGAGGAAGGAAGGAAGGAGGGAAGGAGGGAGGGTGGGAAAGAGAGAAGAAAGAAAGAAAGAAGGAAAGAAAGAAAGAAAGAAAGAAAGAAAGAAAGAAAGAAAGAAAGAAAGAAGAAGGAAGGAAGGAAGGAAGGAAGGAAGGAAGGAAGGAAGGAAGGAAGGAAGGAAGGAAGGAAGGAAGGAAAGAGGGGAGGGAGGGAGGGAGGGAGGGAGGGAGGGAGGGAAGGAAAAAGAAAGGAAGGAACCCAGGCTAACAGGCTCCAGATACCATCAGCTGCCCTTGAACCATGTTGCCTAATTGTCCCCAAGGAGAAAACTTCCCAGGTCTTCAGAGGCAGCAAAAGCTTTCCTGGCACTGAGCTGCAAAAGAAGGTTCTCATGGTGTCCCATGTGGCAGGAGTTACAGGAGCTGGGGTGGGTAATCCATTTAGGCCACTTGACAAACACCTATTTTTAGGTCAACTCTGAGAATAGAAAGATGAAAAAGGAGTGGCCTCTGACACCCTGGAGCTAAGCAACTGGCGTAAAGGAAGTGACAGCCCCATGGAATCGGACCATTTCAACTTTGAGCAGTGAATGGCCATGTCAGAGCTTCTGGGCATGACCGTAGGAATGATCGCAGCTGGCACTGACTGTGGGCCCACTCCACGTGCTGAGCGCTTTTTAGCATTTTCTTCAGTCCTCATTGCAGCCTATGGGTGAAGAACTTATTATGCTGTTTTACCTAGGAGAAAAAAAGCATTCACAGACTTAAACAATGTGTCCAGGCCAGGTGTGGTGGTTCATGCCTGTAATCCCAGCACTTTAGGAGGCCAAGGCAGGAGGATTGCTTGAGTCCAAGAGTTTAAGACCAACCTGGGCAACTGAGTAAGACCCTCATCTCAATTTAAAAAAATGATAAAATATTTTGGGAGGCCAAGGCAGGCAGATCACTTGAGGTCAGTAGTTCGAGACAAGCCTGGCCAACATAGCGAAACCCCACCTCTACTAAAAATACAAAAATTAGCTGGGCATGGTGGTGAGTGCCTGTAGTCCCAGCTACTTGGGAGGCTGAGGCAAGAGAATTGCTTGAACCAGGAGGCAGAGGTTGCAGTGAGCTGAGACTGCACCATTGCCCTCCAGCCTGGGAGACAGAGTGAGGCTTTGTCTCAGAAAAAAAAAAAAATTGTGAGTTAATATATTGTCATTTTCTGCCTTCCTTCCTGCTTGATCTTTCTTTCTTTCTTCCCTTCTTTTTCTTTCTTTCTTTTTCTTTCTTCCTTCCTTTTTTCTCTTTATTTCTCTCTCTCTCTCCCTTCCTTCCTTCCTTCTGTCTTTTCTTTCTTTCCTTCTTTCTTCTCTCTCTCTCTCTCTCTCTCTCTCTCTCTCTCTCTCTCTCTCTCTCTCTCTCTCTCTCTCTCTCTCTCTTTCTTTGTTTCTCTTTCTTATTGTCGGGGTCTTGCTTGACTGCCCAGACTCCAGTGCAGTGGTGCAATCATAGCTCACCACAGCCTTGAACTCCTCAGTTCCAGCAATTCTCCTGCCTCAGCCACCAAAGTAGCTGGGACAACAGGTGTGTGCCACCATGCCCAGTCATTTAATTTTTTTTTAGAGACAGGGTCTTGCTAGTCTCAGACTGGTCTCAAGCAATCCTCCCATCTCAGCCTCCCAAGTGGTTGGGATTACAGGCATGAGCCACTGCACCAGGCTATTTTGTCATTTTTCTCCACTAAGTTCGAGCTATGTATATACAGTAATCATCACCAGAACAAATCCCTGCTGCCTTCGCTGAAAGCCCATCCATGCACCTTTTGCTCACTTCTGAGCCCGAGTCAGGCACAGGTCTGAGATGCCACAGAAGCTCACCTGGTAAAGTCAGGCCTCATAACAGGAGAAATCATCAAAATCTGTGCTGGGAGGTTACCATGCACAGAGAGCCACAGGTCAGACAAAGTGTGGACTAAGAGTAGTGTGTGACAAGAGTGACCTCCCCTCATTGCACCCTGCCCCATCGAGAGCGTCTCTAGAACCTGCCGTGTTTGACTGGATGCTGACTTCACTCTGCTCTTTTTTTTTTTTTTTTAGACAGGGTCTCCATCTGTCACCCAGGTTTAAGTGGCATGATCTTGGCTCACTACAACCTCCACCTCCCAGGTTCAAGTGATTCTCATGCTTTAGCTCCCAAGTAGCTGAGACTACAGACATGCACCACCACACCTGGCTAATTTTTTTTGTATTTTTAGTAGAGATGGGGTTTCTCCACGTTGGTCAGGCTGGTCTTGAACTCCTGACCTCAAGTGATCTGCCTAACTTGGCCTCCCAAAGTGCTGGGATTACAGGCCTGAGCCACCACGCCCAGCCATTAATTTGTTTTTGGAGACTGAGTCTCTCTGTCACCCAGGCTGGAATGCAGTAGCAGGGTCTTGGCTCACTGCAACCCCGCCTCCCAGATTCAAGCAATTCTCCTGCATCAGCCTCCCAAGTAGCTGGGATTACAGGCCAGACATGGTGGCTAATGCCTGTAATCCTGGCACTTTGGAGGCCGAGGCGGGCAGATCACCTGAGGTCAAGGGTTAGAGACTAGCCTGGCCAACATGGTGAAACCCTGTCTCTTCCAAAAAAAAAAAAAAAAAAAAAATAGGTGTGGTGGTGCATGTGTGTAATCCCAGCTACTCTGGGGGCTGAGGCAGGAGAATTGCTTGAACCCCGGAGGCAAAGGTTGCGGTGAGCTGAGATCACACCACTGCACTCCAGCCTGGGTGACAGAGTGAGACTCCATCTCGGGGTGAAAAAAAAAAAATCTCATTTCAACATATAATCAATATTTTAAAATTATTAACAAAGTACTTTAAATTCCTTTCATAATAATCTTTGCAATTCAGGGTTCATTTTACACATGATACCACATCTCAACTTGGATGCTTAATTTTCATTCACAATACTCAATCTGTATTTAGATTTCATAGATTTACATCACTAAATTATTTCAAAGTTGTGTGACCAACTCATCTTCCTGGAGACTGTCCTGGTTTCAAAAATTACAGTCCTGTATCTTGAAATTCTCCTTGGTTCCAGGAAAATCAGGGCAGTTGGTCACCTTCTTCCAAACATACTTAGACATTTCTTTCTTTCTTTCTTTCTTTCTTTTGAGGAATAGTCTCACTCACTCTGTCACCCAGGATGGAGTGCAGTGGCGCCATCTTGGCTCACTGTAACCACCATCTCATAGGTTCAAGCAATTCTCCTGCCTCCACCTCCAGAGTAGCTGGAATTACAGACACATGCCACCACGCCCAGCTAATTTCTTTGCATTTTTAGTAGAGACAGGGTTTTGCCATCTTGGCCAGGCTGGTCTTGAACTCTTGACCTGAAATGATCTGCCCAGCTTCCCAATGTGCTGTGATGACATGTGTGAGCTCGTGTGGGTTTTGCTTTTCGGTTTTTGTTTTGTTTTGTTCTGAGATGGAGTCTCGCTCTATCGCCCAGGCTGGAGCCTAGTGGCACAATCTCAGCTCACTACAACCTCCACCTCCTGGGTTCAAGCGATTCTCCTGCCTCAGCCTCCCAGTAGCAGGGATTCCAGTCACTCACCACCATGCCCTGCTAATTTTTGTATTTTTAGTAGAGATGGGGTTTCACATGTTGGCCAGGCTGGTCTCAAACTCCTGACCTCAAGTGATCTGCATGCCTTGGCCTCCCAAAGTGCTGGGATTATAGGCATGAGCCACTGTGCCCGGCCAGCAGGCAAGACAAAGGGTTTATTGAGGGGACTTACATACAGGGTAGTGCAGACATGGTGGGCCGAACAGGAAAACCACAACTGCTTATAAAACACATGCAGTTGGGTGGGCACGGTGGCTCACGCCTATAATCCCAGCACTCTGGGAGGCTGAGGCGGGTGGATCACAAGGTCAAGACATCAAGACCATCCTGGCCAACATGGTGAAACCCCATCTCTACTAAAAATACAAAAATTAGCCGGGCATGGTGGCACACGCCTGGGGTCCCAGCTACTAGGGAGGCTGAAGCGGAAGAATCGCTTGAACCCAGGGGGCAAAAGTTGCACTGAGCTGAGATTTCGCCACTGCACTCCAGCCTGGCAACAGAGCAAGACTCCGTCTCAAAAAACAACAACAAAAAAAACACATATGCAGTTTATAGAGTATTTCCACTTAAGGCCCTCCCCCTAGTAGCACCCTCCCTCTGGCAACCTTCATTTAGCCCCAGACATAGGGCCACCATCCCCTAGATGGCTGGAGTTCCATGGGATGGGCCAGGGGTTCAGACTTTTGTCATAGATAAGAAATGAATCTCCGAGTTGGCCACTCCTGTATTCCTTAGTTTAGAACTCTGCAGCTGGGCACAGTAGCTCATGCCTATAATCCCAGCACTTTGGAAGGCCAAGGCAGGTGGATCCCGAGGTCAGGAGTCCAAGACCAGCCTGGTAAAGATGGTGAAACCCCATCTCTATTAAAAATACAAAAATTAGGCTGGGTGCGGTGGTTCACGCCTGTAATCCCAGCACTTTGGGAGGCTGAGGCAGGAGGATCACGAGGTCAAGAGATTGAGACTATCCTGGCCAACATGGTGAAACCCTGTCTCTTCTAAAAATACAAAAATTAGCTGGGCATGGTGGCAGGCACCCCTGCAGTCCCAGTTACTCAGGAGGCTGAGGCAGAGAATTGCTTGAACCTGGGAGGTGGAGGCGGCAGTGAACTGAGATCACACCACTGCACTCCAGCCTGGGCAAGACAGAGTGAGACTCTGTCTCAAAGAAAAAAAAAAGAACTCTGAACATATATTTTTCTTAGACCATGGGGTCATTTTTCAGGGTATGCTTATGTTATTGTTGTCAAGTGTGTTTACCATGCATTATAACTAACCACTAGGAAGTTTTGTTTTTTGGGTGTTTTTGAGACAGAGTCTTGCTCTGTTGCCCAGGCTGGAGTGCAGTGGCATGATCTCTGCTCACTACAACCTCCGCCTCCTGGGTTCAAGCAACTCTCCTGCCTTAGCCTCCTGAGTAGCCAGAATTACAGGTGCACACCACCATGCCCAGCAAATTTTTGTATTTTTAGTAGAGATGGGGTTTCACCATGTTGGGCAGACTGATCTCGAACTCCTGACCTCGTGATCTGCCTGCCTCAGCCTCCCAAAGTGCTGAGATTACAGGTGGGAGCCGCCACACCTGGTCACCACTAGGAAATTATATAAGTGAAGCAGGGCTTTAGAAACATGCTCTGAGCTGGACTCAAGTTGAAGGCCCTTCACACATTAGAAGCCAGAGACCAGGTACACCCACATAGTGAGAGAAGATTAGGGCAGAGGTGATGTGTCAGCTATCCACTGGTTCATTGGTTTATCCCAATAAACCATTCCAAGTCTTAGTGGCTAAAAGTAACTTTTTTTTTTTTTTTTCCAGAGACAGGTTCTCACTCTGTCACCCAGGCTGGAGTGCAATGATGCAAGCATGGCTCACTGCAGCCTCAACCTCCTGGGCTCAAGTGATCCTCCCACCTCAGCCTCCCAAGTAGCTGAGGCGTGCATCACAGAAACAGAAAAGCACAGGAAGAACAGCAACTACAGGCATGCATCACCATGCCCAGCTAATTTTTGTATATTTTTTTGTAGAGGTGGGGTTCTGCCATGTTGCCCAGCCTGGTCTTGAACTCCTGATCTCAAGTGATCCATCCGCCTCAGCCTCCCAAAGTGCTGGGATTACAGGTATGAGCCACTGTGTCCAGCGAACAACTATTTTTCATCTGTCATGTTTCTCTTGATTGGCTGGATAGTTCTGGTTTCACCTGGGGCTCATTTGTGTGGCCGTGTTCACATCTTGACAAGGTCTAGTATTTGGTGCCAGTTGTTGGCAGAGGCCTGGCACAGCTGGAACACCTGGACCTCCTTATGTGATCTTTCTTCCAAGCTTCTTTATAACAGGATGATTTCAAAGCAGCATTGATTCCAAGAAGGCAAGTCCCAGTGTGCAGGACTTAAGAAGCACATTTGCAAATACTCCATTGGCCAAAGCCATGAAAATCACATAGCCAGACCTGGAGTCAATGAGAGAAAGACCAGAAAAACGCAATGATAAGGAACTCAAAAAGGAAAGAATTCCACCAGGATAGCGCCCATCCAATGCTTGTGTCACCTTGGAAGTCAACACCTCCTTAAATTCAGTGCGCAAAGTGCCTCACTTGCTTCACCCCAATCCTAGCCTGAAACCATCCTCGGGACTTGGCAACCCAGAGGTCAATTTCCTTAACCCCCCAAAGGGAACTTCAGAAGTTAGTTCCACAGAAATCTTAAGCACCAGATACAGCTGAGTGAAAGCGTTCAGCAAGTCAAAACGGGAAGGTCTAAATTCGCAAACTTCGTGATGGTCTGGCTTGATGAAATATAACACCCACAGTGCTTGTTAACAGTTTTAGCCAGGTGCAGCGGCTCATGCCTGTAATCCCAGCACTTTGGGAGGCCGAGGCCGGTGGATCACCTGAGGCCAGGAGTTTGAGACGAGAGCCTTGACGACATAGTGAAACCCTGTCTCTACTAAAAATACAAAAAATTAGCTGGGCATGGTGGCGCGTGCCTGTAATCCCAGCTACTCGGGAGGCTGAGGCAGGAGAATTGCCTGAACCCAGGAGGCGGAGGTTGCGGTGAGCCGAGATCGCGCCATTGCACTCCAGCCTGGGTAACAAGAGCGAAACTCTGTCTCAAAAAAAAAAAAAAATTACAAAAATTAGCCAGGTGTGGTGGTGTGCACCTGTAATCCCAACTACTTGGAGGGCTGAGGCAGGAGAATTGCTTGAACCCAGGAGGTGTAGTATACATACTCAGACACACACATGCATGCACCCCCGTACACACATGGGCAAAATTAAAGTGCCCTACAGTATAGAAAAGATAATGGCCAGGTGTGGTGGCTCACGCCTGTAACCCCAGCATTGTGGGAGGCTGAGGCGAGTAGATCATGAGGTCAAGAGATTGAGACCAGCCTGGCCAACATGGTGAAACTCTGTCTCTACTAAAAATGCAAAAATTAGCTGGGCATGGTGGCAGGCACCTGTAGTCCCAGTTACTCAGGAGGCTGAGGTGGGAGAATTGCTAGGACCTGGGAGGCAGAGTTTGTTGCAGTGAGCCAAGATTGCACCACTGCACTCCAGCCTCAAGAAAGATATAGACTCTGTCTCAAAAAAAAAAAAAAGAAAGAAAAAAAATATATAATAGTAAGCTACCCATTCTATATACAACACTGCCATTTTCTAGTTTATTTCAATGTGTTGTTGTTGTTTTTCGGGGGATTTTTTCATTTTGTTGAAGAAACGATCTCACTCTGTTACCCAGGCTAGAGTCCAGTGGGGCAATAATAGTTTACTGCAGGTCTGAACTCCTGGGCCCAAGGGATCCTCCCACCTCAGCCTCCTGAGTAACTAGGACTACAGGTGCATGCTGCCACATCTGGCTAATTTCTTACATTTTTATTTCTGTAGAGATGAGGGTTCTTGCTATGTTGCCCAGGCTGTTCTCAAACTCCCAGCCTCAAGAGATCCTCTTGTCTTGGCCTCCCAAAATGCTGGGATTATAGGCATAAGCCACCACACCCAGCTGGTTGCTTTTTCTTTTTTTTAAAGAAACTGAATTTTATACCATCAGACAGGACTCCCTTTACCTGTACCATTTCCAACTTTTCTTTCTTTCTTTCTTTCTTTTTTTTTGAGATGGAGTCTCACTCTGATGCCCAGACTGGAGTGCAGTGGCGCGATCTCAGCTCACTGCAACCTCCACCCCACTGGTTCAAGAGATTCTACTGCCTCAGGAGAATGTGCCACCATGCCCAGCTAATTTTTTTTGTTTTTAGTAGAGAGGAGGTTTCACCATGTTGGTCAGGCTGATCTCAAAATCCTGACCTCAAATGATCTACCTGCCTTGGCTTCCCAAAATGTTGGGATTACAGGCGTGAGCCACAACACCCAGACATATTTCCAACTATCTGATAGGCAACTGCTTCACAGTTCTGTGTAATCTGTCTGGCCCCTGAATGCATTTCTGTTTGGACTTTCTAGATCTCTAGACTCTAAAGGCATAGATACGTGCATTGATGCATTCCACAAATATTGAATGAGTGTCTCTCATGGGCTAATCACTATTGCTGACAATGGAAAGAGACAAAAATCACTGCCTGTGTGGAGTTGAGACTGTATATTTTTTTAAAAAAGTGCTGAGACTGGAGGATCGCATGAGGCCAGGAGTTCAAGGCTAGCCTGGGCAACACAGTGAGATGCCCCTCTCTACAGAAAGTTAAAAAAAAAAAAAAAAGGCGAGGCATGGTGATTCAAGCCTGTAATCCCAGCATTTTGAGAGGCCAAGGTGGGTGGATCACCTCAGGTCAGGAGTTCAAGATCAGCCTGGACAACATGGCATTCTCTACTAAAAATACAAAATCTAGCCAGGCGTGGTGGAGGGCGCCTGTAATCCCAGCTACTAGGGAGGCCAAGGCACGAGAATCGCTGAAGCCAGGATGGGGAGGTTGCAGTGAGCCGAGATTGCACCATTGCACTCCAGCCTGGGTGACAGAGCAAAACTCTGTCTGAAAAAAAAAAAATTAGCCGGGTATGGTGGTGTGCAACTGTAGTCCCAGCTACTCCAGAAGCTGAGGTGCGAGGATCACTTAAGCCCAGGAGTTCAAGGCTGTAGAGACCTACGGTGGCGCCCCTGCACTCCATCCTGGGCAAGAGAGCAAGACCCTGTCTCTTAAAAAATAAATAAAAGAAAGAAGTAAAAGAAAATAAAGTGGAAGGGGGATATGCATGCTCTAAGATCTATGTACCACAGATTCCAGGCTTTTCACCCTTTTGTGGAAATGACAAAACTTAGGATGTTCCTACCTAACAGATGAGAGCTGAGGGAAGGAGAGGGAGCACAACTGCAATTTTCCCCTAAAAGAGAGTTCTCAGCCTGCCCTGGCAGGTAGCTTGCACCCATCACGTCCCCATATGACTCTGCCAAAGGTCGAAGCACCAGTTACTTTAACCCAGAACACCTCAAAACCAGACAGCCATGACGGAGGAACCTCTGTGGTCTGGGCACGTGGGCCCTGGGGTTGGAAGTGCCTCCGACGCATTTTACATTTCCCCCTCCTTCAGCCTTTGCAGTTCCCACCACCCCCTCTCTCGCGGGATAAATGGCCACCTCATTAGCTCTGCACACATGACCCTCCCGACCGGACTCCTGGTGACTGTGCCTGCCTTATCTCTTTTCTCTCCTGCCTCACATTTTCCGCTGCAACAAAACCAAACACAGCACCGTGGGGGCTTTCACGCTTCTGTGCCTTAGGACACGCTGTTCCTGCGGCCTGGAAGGCTCCGGTCCTCCATCGGCGCGCCCTCATCCCCTTCCTATGAACTCACGTTCATTCTGCAAAACCCACCCGGGATGTCCCCTCCCCCAGGTCACCCCCTTTGGCCTGTCAATCCCCTCCCAGCACGCTTTTCGGTTTGGCTTCTCTGCACGCTCATGACCGATTGCCCTACATCTCTGCGCTGCCAGACTCGGGCCTCCTCCAGCACCGGATTCGTCTGGGGTGCTCTCTTTGCACTCCAAGCGCCTAGTCCCGAGCCTGAGTGAGTGCGAGAGGGGGCACCTAGCCTCAGGCTGGCTCCACCGGCCCCGTGCCTCCCCTCGGCCTCCCTCGCGGCCCTGAGGGTGCCCACGCTCCTGCATTTCCCGTGCGCGTAGCTTGACCGCCCAGCCCCCGCGTCAGCAACAACAGCAGCAGCAGCACCGGGGTGGCCCCCCCCAGGCAGACTACAAGTCCCGGCAGGCCGCGCGCGGGCCGCGCATGCGCAGCGGGGCCCGGCGTTTGAGTGGCAAGTTGTTTGTTACAGCGAACACCAGCTGCTCCCCGCGCCGAGCGCCGCGCGCCGCTGCTCCGCCGCTCGGCCGCTCGGCTGCTGCTCCGCCGGCGCTGCCTCCCTCGCCCCACGGCTCCTCCTCGCAACTTGGCGGGCCTCCTCCCCTTTGTCCGGCCCGGCCCGGCCGCCGCCGCCCCCCGCGCCCGGCGCCGAGCTCCCGGGTCCCCGGGCCGGCTGTCGGTGCCGGCAGGGCGCGGAGGGGGCGGGGGCCGCGGCTCGTCCCCCCGCGGATGAGCCGCCGCGGACGGGGCGCGGGCGGACGATGGAACTCCACATCCTGGAGCACCGGCTGCAAGTTGCCAGCGTCGCCAAGGAGAGTATCCCGCTGTTCACCTACGGCCTCATCAAACTTGCCTTCCTGTCCTCCAAGACCAGGTGAGCGCGCGGGGACGCGGCGCCGGCCGGGGACAGACAAAGGGGGCGCACCCCGGGCCGCTGTCCTCGCCGCCGCGCCTCGGAAAACAACTTCGGGCCCGGGGAGCGCCCCCGCCCCGCCCCCGCCGCCGCTTCGCCCGCGCCTGACAAAGCCCGAGCCGCGGGGTCCTGGCTCCGGGACCCCCCGCAACCCTCCACCCCCCGGTGCGCCCCCCCACCTCCGTCGCCCCCCCAACATCTCGCACCCCCTCCCCCATTGCAGCCCCCTCCCCGAAATCGGGGGGGGGCGGGGCGGCCGCAGTGACGGATCCGTGAATGGATGAAGGAACGAACGAATGAATGAATGAAAAACAGGTGTGGGGACGCGGCCGTGGAAAAAACAAACTAACGCCCCCATCCCCCCATCCCTCGGTTGGGCCGGCCCCCGTCGCCACGGCGGGGGGAGGGATTCCGCTGAGCGCGGTTACCCGGAGCAGAAAATCATAAAATCATTAGTGGGTGTTTATCTCAAGGTGCCTACGAGGCTTGCTCCCGGACCGCCTGGAATGGAGGGGGCAGGGGGGGTGGGCGAGGGCCAGGGAAGGGCTGCAGAGGACGTGATTCTTTTTCCTCAGGGTCCTGGAAAGGGGGTGGGGGATGTTTTCCCCAACCGTGGAAGGGGAGGAGCAGGGGTGTTTATGCATCTGCCTTGAGGCTGGGCTTGGATGCTACAAGGGAAGAATGTAGGTGAAGGCCTTGGAAGGTAAGAGAGGGAAAACACGGACATTCGCACACACATACTTGGATTTTCCCCCACGCCAGGTAAGGGTTTGACTTTGTGAGCCCGGTGGGTGCTTACGTTAGGGTTTCGTTGTTGTTGCCGAAGGAGCCCGAGCCCAGGGGAGTGTGAGTGCCAGCAAGCTGCATTAACTTAAGTCTCATTTGCCCACCATTGTGAGTGTTTAAAAGGAATGAGAAAGTTGTTACTGGTTGGTTTTTCGCGATTTGGGGCGGTGGTGGCTCTCCCTCAGTGCAAAATGAATGAATACATTACGGGTCAAGGTTAGCGTGAAAATGACAGCCCCCTTGGGCTGCCCCCTTTGGCGCTGAGCTCAAGGGACATAGGGAAATCATTCCATCCAAGCCTGTTATCTGCCTGTGAAAGTTCTTGCTTGGAAATCTCACTTTGATGTGTGTGTCTGAGCCGGGTGTTCAGTCCGGCTATTGTTTGTGAGATGGAGCCAGAGCTGCCGGTGGCATCTTGTTGACTTTCTTCTCCGGCTGCTCTGTAGGGTTTGGAGATTTGAAATCCTTGCCTAGCCTCTGCCACGGGGCCCGTGCTCCCCGTCGATTGCAAAGGGTGATGATTAAACAGGTCATTTGAAAACAAAAGCCAACAGCTCGGATTCTAACGCGCATCGCCCCCACCCCTCTGACACACAAAGCCCCCTCTGGCTGTTGACACCTTCCAATCCTGCTTCTGCCTGCCCTCTGCCCCTGACTCCCTAGCCAGGCTTGACGTTCCAAGCCTTGGAGGTAACAGAACAGCCTTGTTTTTCCAAGCCTTGGCCCTCAGCCCTGGGCAGCCCCCTGGCTGATTTCTCGGCTACCATTCAAATGGGGATGATGACTCAGGCTGCGGCTGTGCACAGGGCCTGGGTGCTGGAAGGGAGGGGGCATTTGGGGGCTCCTTAGAAAGGCAGCAAAGGGCAGGGTCCCTCAGCTTCTTCCCCTTGGAGGAGGGACTGGCCTCCTTCCAGCCCCCAACTCAGAGTCCCATGGATAGGCATGTCTCTGGGGGCAAGCCCCTCTGCTGGCCTCTCTGAACATAAGAAAACCTGCCCCTCAGTGGGTCCCCCTTCCTCCCTCCTGCAGAAGGCAGCCTGTCCTGTCCCAGGCCCAGGTGACCCAGCTGACTAGTCCAGTCTCAAGATGACTCAGAGGCCAGAGGCCATCTCTGTGTCTCCATGGTCTGGCCTCAAAAACTGCTGGAACGTTTGTCAGATGCCTGAGGACCTGCCACCACAAGCACTCTGAGACCAGACAGTGGCTTCGGATCATGACCAGAGCCCTCTCCCTACCTGCGTGGCTGAGGTGAAGCCTCTCTCCTCTGGCTCACACTTTGTCTGTAAAATAGAGATAGCACCACCTGGCCCACTCATGGACATGGAGCTGTGTGGATGGCTGGGATGGCTGTGGACAGTGGCTTTTTAGCAAGTGTTGATGGGTGGCAGCCTGCGGACACGGGGGTTAAGCTGTTTTCGATATTCAGCCTTCCAGGTAGAACCCCCTAGATTCTTCCTGCAATTCCTGCCCCCAGGTGGTGACCCACAGTGTCACCTCCCTCTCTAAAACCTAAATTTAGCCCAGACTAGCACAGCAGGCCCTGAGGGTCCCTGTGCCACCCGTCTACAGTTTGTAGTCACTTTCTATAGCGTCAAATCACTGACATGGCATTCAAAGCCCTTTGGGATCTACATTCTGAATCATCATCTTTTATCTTTTCAGTTTTTAGAGACAGAGTCTTACTCTTTCGCACAGGCTGAGTTCAGTGGCGCCGTCATAGCTCCGTGGAGCCTCTGACTCCTGGGCTCAAGGGTCCTCCCACCTTGACCTCCCAGAGTGCTGGGATTACTGCTCCTGGCCTTGAATCCTCATCTTTATCCCTCCCCCAGCAAATACACAACTCACCTTATTCTTCCCTACACACCTCTGTGCCTTTGTGTCTGCCTCTCTTTCATCTGCCTGGAACAGGCAGGAGAACTCTATCCACCCCTAGTAAGTTCCTATTCAATCCTCAAGAGTTAATGACAGCACCCTAAACCCTTCCCAAACCTTTCCCTCCGCCCCTTAGCAGACTTAGGTCACTTCTTCCTTCTCGTGGGGTGGAGCTGCGGAAAGGGAATGGCATTGAGAAACACTGTGTGGGGGTGTGGCTGGGTCCGGGGGCACAGAGATACCTTACCCCTGCCTCTTCCAAGCCCTAGATCCTGGTGGAAGAGAAGGAAAGAAGCCATCACTCTGCCCCAGGGTGGAGTCAGGGAATCTAGGTACCATGTCTGGCAGGGTACCTAGAAGGCTGGATACCTGCCTGCAGGAGGTGGCACCGAATCTTACAGCTTTTTTGCCTGTCTGTTTTTAAGAGATGGGATCTCACGCTATTGCCCAGGCTGAAGTACAGTGGCACCATCACAGCTCACTGCAGCCTCGAACTCCTGGGCTCAAGCAGTCCTCACGTCAGCCTCCCGAGTAGCTGGGACTTCATGTGCGCACCACTGCACTCAGTGAATTTTTAAATGTTTGTAGTGATGGGGGTCTCACTGCGTCGCTCAGGCCGGCCTCAGACACCTGGCATCACAGAGTCCTCCCACCTCGGCCTCTCAGAGTGCTGGGCTTACAGGCATGAGCCACTGGCCAGTAGGAAACTGGAACGGACTGCTTGGAAGAGGGGATCTAGACCCCGGGACCCCCAGGTACATTCCGTGTATTGGGTATGAAATCTGCTCTGCAAACAAGGAATCTGGGACCCAGAGATGAAGTGACTTGCTCAGGGTCACACAAGAAGTGATAGACCCAGGATTTAAACGTGCAAATCTGCACCTGTCTGGTGTAAGCTCAGAGCGTTCGCCAGAGCAGGTTGCAAGAGATGCCCCGCTGAATGGTTCCAGCCAGCCCTTCTGTCTGCAGCACACTGTTCTGAGAGGCTTTGGAGCACAGAACTGAAATGCTGGCCTTTCTGCATTCCCACCTGCTTGGCCTTGGTTGTTGGGCCTTATCTTTTTCTCTCTTTTTTTTTCCTCCCCCCTGGAGATAGGGTCTTGCTCTGTCACCCAGGCAGGAGTGCAGTGGTGCAGTCACAGCTCACTGCAGCCTCCACCTCCCAGGCTTGAGTGATCTGCCACCAGGGCCGTTTCTTCTCCCAGGGACACTTGGTCCTTGTCACTCCCATCTAGACAGGCTACTTCCCTTTTATTTTTTCAGATGAAGTCTCACTCTGTCACCCAGGCTGGAGTGCAGTGGCGCGATCTCGGCTCACTGCAACCTCCACCTCCTGGGTTCAAGCGATTCTCCTGCCTCAACCTTCTGAGTAGCTGGGATCACAGGCGTGCGCCACCACCCCAGGCTAATTTTTGTATGTTTAGTTGAGAAGGGGTTTTGCCATGTTGGCCAGGATGGTGTCGAACTCCTGACCTCAAGCAGTCCGCCCACCTCAGCCTCCCAAAGTGCTGGGATTACAGATGTGAGCCACTGCTCCCGGCTTAGGCGCTGAACTTCCTCAGAGCCTATCTCAGGTACTGCCTTCCGAGCACCCTGCATACTTCTCAACTTTTGCCCATAACGACATATTACTGGCTTGTCTTTGTCTCTTGCCTAGATTATAGACCTTCGGGTTTTCCGTTTGTGACCGGATCCACCCCTCCCCGCCACCACCATCACCACAGTACCTGCCTGTGATGACGAGAGCTATGTTGACGTTGCCATGTCACCGTTTGCAGAGCGGTGAAGACGCTTGCTTTGGAGAAGTGCAGTGGCAAGGTCGCACAGCTGGAAAGAAGCAGAACTGGGATTTGAACCAGGTCCCATCTGCGCTGCACTTAGCACCCTGCTTTGTAGGCACTTAGTAAATGTCTGTTTGATGGATTTCCGACCCATGCACAGAGTGACCCACATTTCAGCCCAAGTATTTGCCAGAGCCTCTTATGAGTGCCCTGGGGGCTGGAAGAGACGTGGTTGTGGCAGGCGGAAGCACACCTGATGGAAGCAGAGCCCAGGGCCCTGCCCTGGGTCTGCTGAATGAGGCCTCTGCCCAGGACAACTGGAGGAACATCTGGGTGTGGCTGGACTAGAGGATCAGAGGGCCCGAGGAGTGAGCTTATTCTTGGCACAAAGCCAGAAGGCAAGACCCTGTGTAGGCAAACTCAGGTCTGTCCCCTGAGTGCCCCCTGACCTCTGTGGTAACCCTGAGGCTCTGCAACCTGGCTGAGGTGGCTCACTTCACCTGTCTCACCCTAGGGTGCCGCCAGCCTTCAGGCTTTTTTCTTCCTGCCTGGAGTATGACTTCTTGCCCTACCCTTTCTTCCCTTCTAGATTCCACTCCACCTTCCCTGAGGGAGAACCGGGCACACTCTTCCTCTGGTAGGATGGGCTTAACTCAAAAAGATGAGCCCATGCCCAGTGGCCCATGCCTATAATCCCAGCACTTTGGGAGGCTGAGGTGAGAGGATCCCTTGAAGCTGGAGTTTGAGACCAGCCTGGGCACCAAAGCAAGACCCCATCTCCACAAAAAAATTTAAAAATCATTAAAAAAAAAAAATAGCCAGGCATGGTGGTACACATTCTGTCAGGAGGTGTGGGTGGGATGATTGCTTGAGCCCTGGAATTTGAGGCTGCAGTGAACTATGATAATGCCACTGCACTCCAGCCTGAGTGACAGAGACCCTATCTCTGAAAAATAAAAAAAGAAGATGAAATGTAACCAGGGACTATCAACAAGGAAGCTTTGTGGTTTTTGTTTTTTGTTTGAGATGGAGTCTCACTTTGTCGCCCTTGCTGTAGTGCAGTGGTGCAATCCCAGCTCACTGCAACGTCTGCCTCCCGGGTTCAAGCAATTCTTCTGCCTCAAACTCCAGAGTAGCTGGGATTACAGGTACCAGCCACCACGCCTGACTAATTCTGTATATTTAGTAGAGATGAGATTTCGCCATGTTGGACAGGCTGGTCTCGAACTCCTGACCTCAGGTGATCCTCCCACCTTGACCTCCCAGAGTGCTGAGATTGCAGGGGTGAACCACTGCGCCCGGCCAGCCAGGATGCTTTGAGCTAGAAGTAGCAAAAAGCCAGGACATAACCAATAAGAAGTTTGAACTTCTTGTGATCAGTTTATGGGTTGGGCTGCTCCAGGCTTGGATAACTTAAAGGCTTGATGAGGTCATCAATTTCTGCTTGGCCACCCATGCCACAGAAGCGTAGCCCCCACTGTAATGGCTGGGGTGCCTCCGGGTGTCCCAGCAGTCAGGAGGAAACTGAGTGAAGGAAAGAGCTGTTACCTCTAGGGTGTCCCTTAGAAAACCTTTCCAGGGGTATCCCCACCCCTACACAGACTTCCTCATCTCGTTGGTCAGAACTGGGTCACATGAACATGCCTCAGCCTATCACAGGCACAGGGAATGAGACCATCATGGACCAATCAGGATTCACCACTCAAGGTGGGGCCTGCCCCCTGGATGGATGCTGTCTGCCACAGGGAGGTCAGGGACTCAGCAGCTGTGGGTGGTGACTGGCCATGTGCGCAGTCGGCCTGAGGCACCCAGTCCTGTAGCTGATCTGCCTGGGACAGGCCTGGAGGCTGACTCAGGTGTGAGGGGCAGAGAGATTACTGTGCACAGACAGCTGTGTGACCCCAGATCTAGGTGGGATCCTAGTGTGCCCCGTCTGCCTGGCTTACCCCGACCGCACTGGAACCTGGACCTACTTTCAGTCTCCTCTTTTTTTTATTGTTGTTATGATGGAGCTACGTCTTTGTTCATTTTGGAGACGGGGGCTCTGTTGCCCAGGCTGGAGTGCAGTGGCACCATTGTAACTTGCAGCAGCCTCAAACTCCTGGGCTCAAGTGATCCTCCTGCCTCAGCCACCTGAATAGGGGAATACAGGCATGCACCAGCACACCTGCCTGATTTATTTTATTCTATTTTTAGTAGAGACAAGATCTTGGTTGGGTGCGGTGGCTCATGCCTATAATCCTAGCACTTTTGGAGGCTGAGGCAGGTGGATCATGAGGTCAGGATTTCAAGACCAGCCTGGCCAAGATGGTGAAGCCCTGTCTTTACTAAAAATACAAAAATTAGCCGGGCATGATGGCAAGTGCCTATAATACCAGCTACTCAGGAGGGTGAGGCAAGAGAATCACTTGAACCCAGGGGGCAGAGGTTGCAGTGAGCCAAGGTCACACCATTGCACTCCAGCCTGGGCAACAAGAGCAAAACTCCGTCTCAAAAAAAGAGAGAGAGACAAGGTCCCGCTGTGTTGCCCAGGCTGGTCTTGAACTCCTGGTCTGAAGCTATCCCTCCCTCTTTGTAAGGACCTTGGTTGGCCTTGCTCAAACCTAGAGGTCCAGCCAGAGCTGGGAGGGCCTCGGGATCTAGGGCTCTAGTTGTAGAGGTCTGGGATGTTCAACCTGGACAGGGTACCTGCTGGTCTCCCCGTGTGAAATAAGGCTCTCTTGAGAATGAATAAGTATAGAATATTAACAGTGGCATCCCAGCATTTAGGGAGGCCGAGGCGGGTGGATTGCTTGAGGCCAGGAGTTCAAGATCAACCTAGCCAATGTGGTGAAACCCCATCTCTACTAAACATACAAAAATCAGCTGGGCGTGGTGGCACGTTCCTATAGTCCCAGATACTCGGGAGGCTGAGGCAGAAGTATCGCTTGAACCCGGGAAGCGGAGGTTGCAGTGAGCCAAGATCGCACCACTGCACTCCAGCCTGGCAACAGAGTGACACTCCATCTCAAAAAAAAAAAGTGAAGGGGGTGGAGAGGAGGTGTTGGGTAAGGTCATTCATTATCCCAGAATGTTCAGAGGTGATGATACAGCATCCTCTTTTTTTATTTTTATTACTATTTATTTATTTATTTTGAGACAGAGTCTCACTCTGTCACCCAGGCTGGAGTGCAATGGCACGATCTCAGCTTACTGCAACCTCCGCCAGCCAGGTTCAAGCGATTCTCCTGCCTCAGCCTCCTGAGTAGCTGGAATTACAGGCACGCACCACCGCACCCAGCTAATTTTTGTATTTTTAGTAGGGACTGGGTGTCACCATGTTGGCCAGGCTGGTCTTGAACTCCTGACCGCAGGTGATCCACCTGCCTCAGTCTCCCCAAAGTACTGGGATTACAGGTGTGAGCCACTGTGCCCAACCAAGCAGCACCCTCCGTTTTGCCCATGAAATGCCGTTATCTTTAAATTCCATTCTAGAAAGCACATTGGATTGGCAAAAAACTACACAGGCAAGGATGCAGTAAGCGTGTGCCCATCGAAACCTCCTGCCACCTGCCTAGGCGGATCTGTGGGATGCAGGTCTCTGGTTTGTTTTGGCCTGCTCTGGGTCATTCATGTTCCTGCCTGCAGAAAAGCTTGCAAACAAGCCTGGGGTTAACACTAAAGTCTTCAGAGGCATTTATGGGAGACAAAGCTTAAAATTGAAAAAAGTCCATGCAGAGCCCTGAGGCCACCGTCTGATTGCAGTTTGAAAGACAGGCTAGCCCGTGGAAGTTGGAGCTCTGGACACCTCGGCTGGAATCCCAGCACTGCTCATCCCGGCGGTGTGACCTTGGGCAAGTTGCTTGACCTCTGTGTGCTACGTTTCTTACCTGTAAAACAGGGGTGATGATCATGCCTACACCTAAGTGGTTGTGAGGACTTGATGAGATAAGCCACATCAAGCACTCCCGAGAGCACCTGGTCCACTAGAAGCTCCAATAAGCTTTTTTTTTTTGAGACAGAGTCTCACTCTGTTGCCCAGGCTGGAGGCTGGAGTGCAGCAGCACAATCTCGGCTCACTGCAGCCTCCGTCTCCCATGTTCAGGCAATTCTCCTGCCTCAGCCTCCAAAATAGCTGGGATTACAGGTGCCCACCACCACGCCCAGCTAATTTTTGTATTTTTGGTAGAGATAGGGTTTCACCATGTTGCCCAGGCTGGTTTCAAACTCTCAGCCTCAAGTGATCCACCTGCCTGCACCTCCCAAACTGCTGGGATGACAGGTGTGAGCGACCGCCCGTGGTCATTAAGCGTTAGCTGATAAGGCCCTGGGGCCGCTGGCCAGCACCAGTTTGTGAGGGCAGAGCCAGAAAAGCCCAGGGTTAGAAGACTTCTGACACACACACATAATCACATCCTGATTCTGGAAAATGGAGATACTGTCAGTGCTCTCTCAGAACTAAGCCAGGGACCTCGCTTGTCATTTAAATGTGGAGCCTCTGGGAGGGGCAGCCAGAATGCTCTAGGACCACAGAGCTGCAAGCCAGTAAGGCTTCCTAGAGGAGGCGGCACCATCGGAGCCAAGAATGGGGTGATGGGTGGCATGAGAAAATGTCAGAAGGTGCTGGGGATAAAGGAAGATGAGTAAGCAGGGAACAGGAATGGGTGGGCATAGATGGGGAGGGGTAGGGTGGAGAGGGCATGGGTGATCCCCAGAGCCTTGCCTGTGCCCACTCAGGACAGTCGAAAAAGGGCTGGCTCAACCCCAGCTCCCAGACCCTTTTTCCTGTGCCCATCCTCATCTCTCCCCTGAACTCTCTGGGCAGCTTCCGGTCCCCTGCCCCTAGGGCAGCCCAGATCCTCATTGCAGCCCCATCCCTCTGGGCCAGAGCAGCAAACACCTGGAGGCTGGAAAGAGAAAGGTGTCTGCAGGGAGCAAACCGCTGTCCTGTGGGTCGTGCAAATCGGTGTGCTCTGTTCCCGCAGAAGCTGCACAGCGTGTACCTGCTATAGGCAGAACCCAGTAGGAAGCACGAAAGGAGTTTCTATCCTATGGGAGGGAAAGATGTGAGTCCTGTGTGTTCTCCATCAAAGGTAGACGGCGAGAGGACCAGAGGCCCACACAGCGGGCAGGGCAGGGGGGAGTCCGGGAGGCAGGAGGGACACCACTGGAGTGGGTGCTGCGTGGACTTCATGCATTCCTTCCGAATCCCTGGCAGCAGCTCTGCCTTGTTTGGTTTTTTTTGTTGTTTTTTGAGACAGTCTCGCTCTGGAATGCAGTGGCACGATCTTGGCTCGCTGCAACCCCTGCCTCCCAGATTCAAGTGATTCTCAATCCTCGGCCTCCCGAGTATGTGGGATTACAGGCATAAACCATCATGCCGGGCTAATTTTTTGTATTTTAACAGAGATGGGGTTTCGCCATGTTGGCCAGGCCAGTCTCAAACTCCTGACCTGGTGGTGATCCACCCACCTTGGCCTCCCAAAGTGCCCAGCCTGAATCTTTCTTGATTGGATGTCTTCTGTCTATCCACTCTGGCTCCGTCTACTCCCTCCCCAACACATGCCCTATTTTAGAATAACCATGGTAGTTTGTTTTTTTGGTGGGGGAGATGGAATCACACTCTGTCTCTCAGGTTGGAGTGCAGTGGTGCAATCTCGGCTCACTGAGGCAATTCTCCTGCCTCAGCCTCCTGAGTAGCTGGGGTTACAGGCACCGCCACTATGCCCAGCTAATTTTTTGTATTTTTAGTAGAGATGGGTTTTACCAGGTTTGCCAGGCTGGTCTTGAACTCCTGACCTTCTCAAGTGATCTGCCCGCCTTGGCCTCCCAAAGTGTTGGGATTACAGACGTGAGCCGCTGTATCTGGCGTGAGAGTTTTTTGTTTTTTTTTTTTTTTTAAATTTTTTGTACAGAAGGGTCTTACTATGTTGTCTGGGCTGGTCTTGAACTCCTGATCCTCCCACCTCTGTTTCCCAAAGCGCTGGGATCATAGGCATGAGCCGCTGCTCCTGACTGCTGGTGGTTTTAAAAGCTAGGATCCCAATGAGGTGCAGTGACTCATACCTGTAATCCCAGCACTTTGGGAGGCTGAGGCAGGCAGATCACGAGGTCAGGAGATCGAGACCATCATGGCCAACATGGTGAAACCTGTCTTTACTAAAAATACAAAAATTAGCTGGATGTGGTGGTGGGCGCCTGTAATCCCAGCTACTCAGGAGGCAGAGGCTGCAGTGAGCCAAGATTGTGCCACTTCACTCCAGCCTAGACGACAGCACAAGACTCTATCTCAAAAAAAAAAAAATTAAATAAAAAATAGGATCCCTCTACCCGCTTCTCCTTTAAATGTTTGACTTAGCTACTCTCTTCTAAGTCACTAGGAGGTGGCAAAAGCAATACTGTGAGACTTTGGAGGCTAGGGCAGGAAAGGATAGCTGCTGCATGGCACTCTTACTCCCAGATCCCTTGCTCTGTGGGAAACTGAACACCAAGGCCTGAGGACACCCACGCAGCCCCATGGAGAGGCCCATGTGGAGAGGAGCTGAGGTATCACACCTGCAGCTGGCAGAGCGGGCCTTGAAAACAGATCCTTCTGCCCCAGGCAAGCCTTCCAATGGATTGCAGCCCCAGCCAGCGCCCTGTGGAGCCACACCTAAATTCTTAACCCACAGGAACTATGAGAGATAATAAAAGTTTGTTGTTGTTTCAAGCCACTACAATTTGGGGTGATTTGTTATGTGGCAACAGATAAGCAATGACGTGAACCTGCCATTTATCATTTCGATGGCAAGTTTTTTTAGAATAGCAGGGAGTACTTAAAGTAAGTACTAGAGTGGCCAAGCACAGTGGCTCCTGCCTGTAATCCCAGCACTTTGGGCTGGTCACTTGAGCTTAACAGTTGGAGACCAGCCCAGGCAAGGTGGTGAGACCCCCAGCTCTAGAAAAAGTACAAAGATTATTAGCCATGCGCGGTGGCACATGCATTGTCGTCCCAGCTACTCGGGAGGCTGAGGGAGGAGAATCGCTTGAAAACCCAGGTGGTGGAAGTTGTGGTGAGCCAAGATTGCACCGTTGCACTCCAGCCTGAGCAACAAGACCAAAACTCCATGTCAAAAAAGAAAAAATACAAAAATAAGCTAGGCATAATGGCATGTGCCTGTGATCCCAGCTACTACGGACGCTGAGGTGGGAGGATCGCTTGAGCCTGGGAGGTAGAGGTTGTGGTGAACCAGGATTCCACCACTGCACTCCAGCGTGGGCAACATAATGAGACCCTGTCTCATAATATAATAATAATTACTCGCAGACAGTAGGTCAGACCTGACTATGTGATTGCCCTACCTTTGGTCCAGACAGAGAGTGCTCATGGGTCCTGAAATCTAACACAGACACTTCTTGAAGTCAGCTTCAGCATCCTTTCCAGGAAGCCACCCTGACGTAGGGTGAGCAGCTTCCTGGGATCACCCATGCCTCAGGGTGCGGGATGAAAGGACTAGTCCTGATCCCCTTCTGTCCTCACCTCCAGGTCCACATTCAGGGCTCAGGACTGGTCATCTCCTGGCATTGACTTACCTCACAGGGATCAAGAAAGTCAGTTGTAGCTGTGCATGGTGTCTCATGTCTGTAATCCCAAGACTGTGGGAGGCCAAGGCAGGTGGATCACCTGAGGTCAGGAGTTTGAGAACAGCCTAGCCAACATGAGGAAACCCTGTCTCTACAAAAATTAGCGGAACATGGTGGCTCCTGCCCGTAATCCCAGCACTTTGGAAGACTGAGGCTGGCAGATCACAGGTCAGGAGTTCAAGACCACCCTAGCTACCACAGTGAAACCCCATCTCTACTAAAAATATACAAAAAATTAGTGAGGCCTGGCGGCAAACGCCTGTAGTCCCAGCTGCTCAGGAAGCTGAGGCAGGCGAATCCCTTGAACGCAGGAGGTGGAGATTGCAGTGAGTAGAGATCGAGCCACTGCACTTTAGCCTGAGTGACAGAGCGAGACTCTGTCTCAAAAAAAGTCAGTTGTAAAAGGTATAGTTTGTCTCTTCTGAGCCTGCACACACCTGGAAAGGTTTTCTCTTAAAACAGATTTCTAGTCTGAGGAACCACCCCTGTATAGAACCACCCTAGTTGCCCCATGGCTGGGGTAGTGGAATTCTGGGTGTCCAAGTTCCCTGTGGGCTCTCCACGGTGCTAAATTAAAACTTTTTGAAGAAAATTCTTGAGATGGGGTCTTACTCTGTCACCCAAGCTGGAGTGCAGTGACACAATCTCAGCTCATTCCAGCCTCGACTTCCTGGGCTCCAGCAGCCCTCATGCCTCAGCCCCACTGAGTAGCTGGGACTGCAGGCACCCATCACTACAGCCAGATAATTTTTGTATTTTTTGTAGAGATGGGGTCTTGCTGTGTTGCTCAGGCTGGTCTTGAACTCTGGGCTCCAGCGATCCTCCCACCTCAGCCTTCCAAAGTGCTGGAATTACAGGCATGAGCCACTGTGCCTGGCCTACATGGAAACTTCCAAGGGAAAACTGGTGTCTAGGTGCCATATACTCAGCCTTGCCCTCATCATAACACATTGAACATACTCCAACCTCTGAGCTAGGTCTCTGCTTAAAAACCTGGGGTTTTGCTTGTGCACCCACATTTTTTTTTTTAGACAGAGCCTCACTGTGTCACTCAGGCTGGAGTGCAATGGTGCGACCTTGGCTCACTGCAACCTCCATCTCCTGGGTTCAAGCGATTCTCATGCCTTGGCCTCCCGAGTAGCTGGGATTACAGGTGCATACCACCACACTCGGCTAATTTTTGTATTGTTAGTATATATGAGGTTTCACCCATGTTGCCCAGGCTGGTCTCGAACTCCTGGCATCAAGTGATCCACCCACCTCAGCCTCCAAAGTGCTGGGTTAACAGGCGTGAGCCACTGCACCTGGCCATGCCCAACCTTATTCACTAGGGCCCAGAGGTGGAAGTGACCCAGGGAATGTTATTCAGGGGAGAAAAAGGAAGGAAAATTCTGACACACGCTACAACATGGATAAACCGTGAAGATATCATGCTAGGTGAAATCAACTAGTCACAAAAGAACAAATACTGCGTGATCCAACTTACACGAAATACTTAGTGCAGCCAGAGTCGTAGAGACAGAAAGAATGGTGGTTGCCAAGAGCTGGGGAGCTGATGTTTAGTGGGTATGGAGTTCCCGTTGTGGAAGATAAAGAGTTCTAGAGATGGAAGGTAGCAGTTGCGTTCAGTATTTCAAATGTGCTTAATATGATTGAATTGCACACTCAAAGATGGTTAAGATGGTAGATTTTGTTATGTGTATTTTACCGTACTTAACAACAATAGAATTTGAGGCCGGGTGTGGTGACTCATGCCTGTAATCCCTGCGCTTTGGGAGGCGAGGGATTGGTTGAACTTGTAAGTTTGAAAGCAGTCTGGGCAACGTGGTGAAACCCCATCTCTACAAAATGTACAAAATGTAGCTGGGCATGGTGGCATGCATCTGTGGTCCCAGCTACTCAGGAGGCTGAAGTAGAAGGATCACTTAACCCCAGGAGGTGGAGGCTGCAGCGAGCTGAGATCTTCCCACCATACTCCAGCCTGGACAATAGAACCAGACCTTGTCTCAAAAAAATAAAAATTAAAATTAATATTTAAAAATGTATTTTAGATTCAGGAGGTACATGTGCATGTTTGTTACATGGGTATATTGCATACAGGTGAGGACCAGACTTCCAGTATACTCACTATAGGAATAGGTAATTACCCAGATAGTGGACATTGTATCCAATGGGTAATTAATTACCTAGATAGTGAACATTGTATCCTATAGGTAATTACCCAGATAGTGAACATTGTATCTGATGGGTAATTACCCAGATAGTGAACACTGCATCAGATATGTAATTTTTTAACCTTCATCTCCCACCCAACCTCCCTCTATTGGAGTCTCCAGTGTCTAATGTTACCTTTACCTTTTTTTTTTTTTTTTTTGACTCTGAGTCCCACTCTATCGCCCAGGCTGGAGTGCAGTGGTGTAGTCTTGGCTCACTGCAGCCTCCATCTCCCGGGTTCAAGCAATCCTTCTGCCTCAGCCTCCCAACCTGAGACTACAGGCATGAGCTAATTTTTGTATTTTTAGTAGAGATGTGGTTTCACCATGTTGGCCAGGCTGGTCTTGAACTGATCTCAGGTGATTGGACTGCCTCGGACTCCCAAAGGCCTGGGATTACAGTGAGCCACCACGCCTGGCCACAGCAGGTCTTTTCTTGAGCACCCGCTATGCATGAGGAATGCTGGGAATTCCCGTCATTCACCCTCACAGCAGCAGGGCAGGATACAGTGGACAACAGCAGTTTGGGGTTCATTCAGCCTTGGCCACCCTCCTAGTTCCTCCCCGCCTATGCCTGCCTCCATTCCTTTCCATTGTTAACCCAAGATGGAAGACATTATACCAAGAGTCATTTCTCAGGATGTGCACGTAACAGGAAAGTGTGTTTTTATCCAGATACCCACAGTCCGCGAGCCATGTGACTGTGGGCAATTTAGAACCTCCAAGGAGGGTCTGGCTCTGTCTTCCATGCTGGAGTGCAGTGGTGTGATCATAGCTCACTGCAGCCTCCATCTTCTAGGCTCAAGCGATCCTTCTGCCTCAGCCTTCCAAATAGCTGGGACTACAGGTATGCACCATCATGCTCAGCTAATTTTTCAAAAAATGATCTTTAGTAGCAACAGGGTCTTACTATGTTGCCCAGGCTGGTCTCGAACTCTTGACCTCAGACAATTTTCCTACCTTGGCTTCCCAAAGTAGTAGAATTACAGGCATGAACCACCACACCCCGGTGTGGTTTTATCTTTAAAATTGGGATGAGGTCAGCCATGGTGGCTCACACTTGTAATCCCAGCACTTTGGGAGGGCGAGGCGGGAGAACTGCCTGGGCTCAGGACTTTGAGATCAGCCTGGACAACATAGCAAGACCCTATCTCTACCAAAAAAGTAACCGAAGATAATACCATCAGCCTCTTGGGTTGTTGTGAGAATTAAATGGGGAATTTTATGTCAGGGAGTTAGTGAGGTGTCGACCACATAGTGACCCTATTATTCATATAAATTCAGGGGTGTTTACTGAGGTACTTAATGCAAGCCTCAGCAAGGTGGCAGTGATGGCCTCTGTTCCCATGGCACGGGTGGTCTGTTCTGCTTTGGAAGCACTGGAAGGGCTTGATGTCAGGAGTTCAAGACCAGCCTGGCCAGCATGGTGAAGCTCCATCTCCACTAAAAATACAAAGAATAAATTAGCCGGGCATGGTGGCATGCACCTTTAGTCCCAACTACTCAGGAGGCTGAGGCAGGAGAATTGTTTGAACCTGGGAAGCAGAGGTTGCAGTTGCAGTGAGCCAAGATCATGCCACTGCACTCCAGCCTAGGTGACAGAATGAGACTCCGTGTCGAAGAAAAAAAAAAAAAAAAAAAGAATGGGCCAGGCACAGTGGCCACACCTATAATCCTAACACTTTGGGAGACTGAGGCAGGCAGATTGCCTGAGCTCAGAAGTTCGAGACCAGCCTGGGGAACACAGTGAAACCCTGTTTCTACTAAAATACAAAAGAAATTAGCTGGTTATAGCTGAGCACCTATAGTCCCAGCTACTTGGGAGGCTGAGGCAGGAGAACTACTTGAAACTGGGAGGTGTAGGTTGCAGTGAGCCGAGACTGCAGCACTGCACTGCAGCCTGGGTGACAAAGTGAGATTTTGTCTCTACAAAAAAAAAAAAAAAGAATAGAATAGAATGAGGGAGTGAAACCTCCAGAGAACAAGCTGCAGGCCCAGTGTCACCTGCAGAGGACAAGGCCACTGTATCCATTCCTCTTGCTAGGCCTCTGAGGGGCCCTGGTGGGTGGGAGGGTGCTAGAGGGAGAACTTAAGCCTGCAGGCAGTAAAATGCATTTTTTTCTTTTTTTGGGGGTGGGGTGGGCGGGGGACAGAGTCTCACCCTGTTTCCCAGGCTGGAGTGCAGTGATGCAATCCCAGCTCACTGCAAAAACTCCGACCCCTGGGTTCAAGCGATTTTCCTGTCTCAGCCTCCCAAGTAGCTGGGATTACAGGCATGCGCCACCACACCTGGCTAATTTTGGTATTTTTAGTAGAGATGGGGTTTCGCCATGTTAGCTAGGCTGGTCTTGAACTCATGACTGAAGGTGATCCACCCACCTCAGCCTCCCAAAGTTGCTGAGATTCCAGGTGTGAGCCACCACGCCTAGCTGCATTTCTTTCTTCTTTTTTTAATCTATGCTTTTTTCTCACACTCTTCAGACTTTGTTCTAGTCCATCATTTTCCTCCTGCAGCTTCTCTCTGGCCACGTTTTCCTCCCCACCCCTGCCCCTCAATCCAAATTAGCCGGGTGTAACTGCCTCTGTTTGTCAGTTTCTGCAGAAAAATGAAGAAGGTGATAGTACCCACGAGAGCCGTTCACAGGAGGCTTAAGTGAGATCTGACAGAGAGAGTGCTTAGCAGGTGCCCCAGGTCCAGTCTGGGGTTGGCTGTGAGTTGTATGTGTCTCCTGCCCTGAACCCTCTGCAAATGTGGTGTCTGAGTGCTTGGGTGAGGCACACTTAACCTGCTTGTGTGATCCACCATGGCACCATGGTGTGGGGACTATCCCCCCACAAGGCACCTTATCAAGTACTCTCCCTCCACTCCACTATTCCTACCACATATTCCCAGGCACATCACCCTGCCTTTCTTTTTTCGTTTGAAGACATCTTGCTCTGTCACCTAGGCTGGAGTACAGTGGCAAAAAAAAATCACAGCTCACTGCAGCCTCGACCTCCTGGGCTCAAGGCATCCTCCTGCCTCAGCCTCCTGAATAGCTGGGGCTACAGGTGTGTGCCACCACGCCTGGCTAATTTTTAAAATAGTTTGTAGAGACAGGGTCTCACTTTGTTACCCAGGCTTGTCTCAAATTCTTGGCCTCAAACAATTCTCCTGCCTCGGCCTCCAAAAGTGCGGAAGTTACAGACCTCGCCTGGTCTGGACCAGGCTTTGTGAGCCTTCAGCCCTCATCTATGTCTGGGGGTGTTCTAAAGATCGAGGAAGAGAATACCAGGGTCAGACTCAGACTTTGCATACAGCAGGACGTTAATACTTGGGTTTTCGCTCAGGCACCGGGACTGATAGAAGCAACTGACACCCTCTCCCACCAAGGGAGAGGCTCGATGGGATTCCTGAAGCTGGGATGTGGGACCCTGGCCATGTGACCTCCATGGGATATCTCAGTAGGAATTGGGACCCGCCAACCATGGTGGCCTGGGAGAATTGAAATGCTGAGCGATACAGAACAACAGGCCAGCTGCCGACTCCTCACCTTTGGGAGGGCACCCTGTGACAGTGGATCCCTGGAAGAAGGGTCCAGGGACATGGGAGCCAACATCTCCCTTCCTGCTCCTCTCACTGCTGTTGATGAAGATGACAGTGAGGCTTCCCTTGACCCAGGTTCCTATGGGCCAGGCCCAGCTCAGGGGGGGATGCTACCTCCCCCATGTCACAGATAAGGAAACGGAGGCCCCAGACAGTGAGGAACCTGCCCAAAGCCATCCATGTAACTTAGTCGATGAAGAAGCTAGCTTTAGACTCAGCAGTCTGAATTTCAGAGCCACTCGGACACAGTGGCTCACACTTGTAATCCCAGTACTTTGGGAGGCCGAGATGAGTGGATCACCTGAGGTTGGGAGTTCAAGACCAGCCTGGCCAAAGGGGTTAGTAGAAACCCCATCTCTACTAAAAATACAAAAATTAGCCAGATGTGATGGTGCATGCCTGTAATTCCAGCTACTCGGGAGGCTGAGGCACAAGAAGTGTTTGAACCTGGGAGGTGGAGGTTGCAGTGAGCCGAGATTGCGTCACTGCACTCCATCCTGGGTGAGAGAGTGAGACCCTGTCTCAAAAAAAAAAAAAAAAAAAGGTGGGGCACGGTGGCTCACACCTGTAATCCCAGCACTTTGGCAGGCCAAGGTGGATGAATCACCTGAGGTCAAGAGATTGAGCACCTGGGCCAACATGGTGAAACCTCATCTCAATAAAAATACAAAAATTAGCCGGGCATGGTGCCGTGTGCCTGTAGTCCTATCTACTTAAGAGGCTGAGGCAGGAGAATCCCTTGAACCGGGGAGGTGGAGGTTGCAGTGAGCCAACATCGTGCCATTGCATTCCAGCCTGGGCAACAGAGTCAGACTCCATCTAAAGATAGACAAACAAACAAAAAAACAGTCTAGACTGCACCACTCCACATTCTATGCAGGGTGGGCCAGTGAGGCTCTGAAAGAGGGGAGGTCTAGCCCTCTAGGCCCTTCTTAGGGCAGGTCTGGTTCTGGTCCTCAGGGTTCCCATGGAAGCAAAAGTTGAGCTCCTTTCAAGGGTCACTGGCGGGGATTGGGCGTAGCGGCCCGCACCTGTAATCTCAGCCCTTTGGGAGGCTGAGGTGGGGGGATTGCTTGGGCTCAGGAGCTTGAGACCAGCCTGGGCAACATAGCGAGACCCCCATCTCTACAAAAAAAAAAAAAAAAAAATACAAGAAGTAGCTGGGTATGGTGGTTCGTGCCTGGAGGCTTTCTGTGGGAGGCTCACTTGAGGCTGGGAGGTTGATGCTACAGTGAGCCAGGATCACACCACTGCACTCCAGCCTCGGGGACAGAGAGAAAGAGCCTGTCTCAAAAAAAAAAAAGGAGTCATTGTCAGGGGGTCTCAGTTCCACCCTGATTCTGTCATCCCAGCCCTGCCCTTACTGTGTGACAGTGAGCATGTTACATTACCCCCCAAGCCTCAGTGTCCCATCTCTGCAGAGGGGCGTGGTAGGACCGTCCTTAGAGTGGCCTGAGGGTTAGATGGCATCGCGGACAGACCAAGCCCAGCACCGCATCTGCCACAGGTGTGCTCCAGGTGGATAGATGGATAGCTGGATAGCTCTTTTTTTCTTAAATCTTTTTAGCCAATTTCAGTTTTTCATTTACGCCTTCAGCAGATGCTCACTGAGACACAGATGCCTTATTTTTTTGAGACAAGAGTCTTGCTCTATCACCTAGGCTGGAAAGCAGTGACATGATCTCGGCTCACTGCAACCTCTGCCTCCTGGGTTCCAGCGATTCTCCCACCTCAGCTTCCTGAGTAGTTGGGATTACAGGCACACAGCACCACAGCTGGCCAATTTTTGTATTTTTAGTAGAGACAGGTTTCACCATGTTGGCCAGGCGGGTCTTGATCTCTTGACCTCAAGTGATCCAACCCGCTTCGGCCTCCCAAAGTGCTGGGATTACAGGCATGAGTCACTGGGCCCAGCCTTTTTTTTTTTTTTTTTTAAATATTTTACAAAAATTGATATTAAGCTGTCCCCACTGTTGGCCTCTGGTCTCCATTGTTCACTGCTCATCTGCCATCCAGAGATGGCTGATGGTCACAGGCCACTTACTTTTAATTTTTTATTTTTTTTGAGTTGGAGTCTTACTCTGCCGCCCAGGCTGGACTGCAGTGGCATGATCTCAGCCCACTGCAACCTCCGCCTCCCAGGTTCCAGCAGTTCTCCTGCCTCAGCCTCTAGAGTAGCTAGGACTACGGTTGTGCACCACCACGCCCAGCTAATTTTTGTATTTTTAGTAGAGAAGGGGTTTCACCATATTGGTCAGGCTGGTCTCAAACTCCTGACCCCACCTTGAAGGCAGCCCTGGAGCCCCGAGTCATCCTGCAGGAACTTGTCTCCACCCCGTTGGTGTTCCAGGTGCTGACCTCACCAGTGCTCACACACTGCCACCTGTTAGCATCCAGGAAATCAGCTGCCCTTAAAACCAGAGGCGCTGAGTGCCTTTGGGGGTCCAGGAAGGAAAAACAGCATAGGCCTGGCATGTTTTCTTTGGCCCACACAGTGTGTTTGTAAAAAATTCCGTCAGCATTTAGACATTAAGAAAGAACATACACATCTGGCCTTTCATCTTTTCTTGAAAAACTGGAAGATCTTGCAACCCAGGGCCCCTATGGCAACAGTTCATCAGAGCCAAGTGGCAGCTGTCCCCGCCTTTTAGCAGGGAGAGGGCCCCGGGTGGCCTCAGTTCCTTCCAGTCCCGGGTGTCCGCTGACACAGAAACCAGGTCGTGGATGCCTTTGTCAGGGTACTTGTACAGCCCTATTCCTTGGGTACAGAAAAAGATGTCTCTATTATTCCTTCCCAAAAGTGCAAGCAAGAGAAATAGACCCAGAGGGGCCCTGAGTTTCTTCATGAACCTGGAGAATGTTCCCAGGTGTTTACTGGGCAAACTGTGTCTCCGCCCTGTGTCTCCTCACCTGATGTCTCAGCTGCCTGCCCTTTACAGGCCTGTGAGCCGCAACCCTTGCTCTACAAGCTTCTTTTTTTTTTTTTTTTTTTTTTCTTTCTTTTTTGAGATGGAGTCTCACTCTGTTGCCCAGGTTGTAGTGCAATGGTGTGACCATGGCTCACAGCAGCCTTTGCCTCCCAAGTTCAAGCGATTCTCCTGCCTCAACCTCTCTAGTAGCTGGGATAACAGGCGCCTGCCACCACACCCGGCTAATTTTTCTGTATTTTTAGTAGAGACTCAGTTTCACCATGTTAGCCAGGCTGGTCTCAAACTCCTAACCTCAGGCGATCTGCCTGCCTCAGCCTCCCAAAGTGCTGGGATCACAGGCATGAGCCACCTTGCCCAGCCAAATTTTTGTATTTTTAGTAGAGATGGGGTTTCACTATGTTGGCCAGGCTGGTCTCGAACTCCTGACCTCAAGCAATCCTCCCGCCTCAGCCTCCCAAAGTGGTGGGATTACAGGCGTAAGCCACCATGCCCAGCCCCTGCTCTAGAGTTTTCCTAGTTCTTTGCTTGAGGTCCTCGCCCTCCTCCTCCACCCCCAGGACTGCCTGTGGAAATACAACCGTATCTGTGTCCTGACCCCCATCCCTTGTGGAGCTCTAGCAGGCACTGCTGACTTCAGTGACGACAGTGACAGATGGGACATCTCCTCTTGATGCTCCTGGCCATCTTTCCAGGCTCCGAGCTGGAGGGGCACAGAGGCTGGGGTCTGCTTCGGTGTCAGCCCAGACTTGGCCAGACTCAGAGATTTTGGTTTCTGAGCCCTGCGTCCCTGGGTCTCTTCTTTGGACCACAGTAGATAGAACCTGCGATGGTTCATTTTAGGCGGCCACTTGCCTGGATGAAGGCAGGTGTAAGTAATGGGTCAGGTGTTATTTCTGGGTGTTTCTGAGGGTGTTTCCAGAAAGGCTGTCATTTCTTTTCTTCTCTTTATTGCATTTTAAGTTTTGGGATACGTGTGAAGAACATGTAAGATTGTTGCATGGCAGTGTGATTTGCTGCCTTCCTCCCCTTCACCTATATCTGGCATTTCTCCCCAACTCCCCACCCCCCGCTGTCCCTCCCCTGTTTCCCCCCGACAGACCCCAGTGTGTAGTGCTCCCCTCCCTGTGTCCATGTGTTCTCATTGTTCATCACCCGCCTATGAGTGAGAACATGCGGTGTTTGATTTTCTGTTCTTGTGTCAGTTTGCTGAGAATGATGGTCTCCAGGTTCATCCATGTCCCTACAAAGGACACGAACTCATTGTTTTTGATGGCTGCATAATACTCCATGGTGTATATATGCCACATTTTCCCTGTCCAGTCTATCATGGACGGGCATTTGGGTTGGTTCCAGGTCTTTGCTATTGTAAACAGTGCTGCAGTGAACATTCGTGTGCATGTGTCCTTATAGCAGAACGATTTATAATCCTTTGGATATATACCCTGTAATGGGATTGCTGGGTCAAATGGAATTTCTATTTGTAGGTCCTTGAGGAATCGCCACACTGTCTTCCACAATGGTTGAACTAATTTACACTCCCACCAACAGTGTAAAAGTGTTCCTATTTCTCCACATCTTCTCCAGCATCTGCTGTCTCCAGATTTTTTAATGATCGCCATTCTAACTGGCGTGAGATGGTATCTCAAGACTGCCATTTCAATCAGTGTGGACAGCCAGCTGAGGGCATGGATAGAACAAAAAGACAGAGGAGAGGTCAATTTCCTGTCTCTCTCCTGGAGCCGGGACACCCACTTCTCCTGCCCTTGGAAATCAGGACTTGGGGCTCCAGGCTTTGAACTCTGGGCCTTGCACCAGCAGCTCCCCGGGTTCTCAGGCCCCTGGCATGGATTGAGAGATACACCATCAACTTTCCTTGTTTTGAGCCCTTTGGACTTGGACAGGGCCACAGTGCTAGCTTTCCTGGGTGTCCAGGTTGCAGATGCCCCCCCAGGGGACGTCTCAGCCTCAGTCATTGCATGAGCCAATTCCCCTAATGAATTCATTCTTAGCTGTCTCTATCACCTGACTAGTACTACAAATGTATCTCTGTCTCTTTTGGTTCTGTCTTTCTGGAGAGCCCTGACTAGAACAGATCCTGAGCCCAGCTCCCCGACTTGAGAGAAGACAGAGCCCAGGCAGGACACAGGGGTGTTTAGAGGTTGAACAGTACAATCCTCCCTGAGCTGCAGGAACAATCCTCTTCCAAGCAGCCAAGGTGAGCTGCTTTAAAACAGATCACATCTAGGCCAGGAGCAGTGACTCACACCTGGAATCACACATTTTGGGAGGCCGAGATAGGTGGATCACTTGATGCCAGGAGTTTGAGACCAGCCTGGCCAACATGGTAAAACCCCATCTCTACTAAAAAAACAAAAATCAGCCGGGCGTGGTAACAGGCACCTGTAATCCCAGTTACTCCCGAGGCTGAGGCAGGAGAATCACTTGAACCCAGGAAGGGGAGGCTGCAGTGAGCTGAGATCCTGCCACTACACTCCAGCCTGGGTGACAGAACAAGACCCTATCTCAAAACAAAAACAAACAAACAAATCACATCTGCTGTCACCTACCCTCAAATATTTCAGACCCTTTTTATCTCATCTGTGTTTTTGTTTTTTGTCTTTTTGAGACAGGATCTTGCTCGGTCACCCAGGCTGGAGCGCAATGGCACAATCACGGCTCACTGCAGCCTCCAACTCCTGGGCTCAAGCTATCCTTTTGCCTCAGCCTCCCAAGTAGCTGGGACCACAGGTGCACACCACCACACTCAGCTAATTTTTTTTTTAATTATTTTTAGAAATGGGGTGTTGCTATATGTTGCCCAGGCAGGTCTAGAACTCCTGGGCTCAAGCGATCCACCTCACCAGGCTCCTTTTTTTTTAATGGACCTCAGGTGTGCAGAACGTGATTACTCATAATTCTCGCTTGTGACATACTTTTTGATCCTGCTTTTACTTTATGTTTATTCATCGTTTGAATAACAGTGCCCCCCACAGCGACCATGATATTGATGCTAACTGCTGTCCACCTGCATTTATCTTTCCCTTGATTGTTGCAAAGGCTTTCGTCCCATTTATATGTATGAAGGGGATCTGGCAGCCTGCAATCTTCTGAAGCTTGCTTTTCTTCAGTCCACATTGCATTTCAAAGTGCAGAAAGTGTTCTGCGTTTCTATTGCTGTAGGGTTTTAGGGCATTCAGCCACACCGCTGGAGGGAATTTCTCTTCCTTTTTTTCTTTTTTTTTTTTAGACAAGTCTTACTCTGCCCAGGCTGCAGTGCAGTGGTGCGGTCACAGCTCACTGCAGCCCGGACCTCCTGGGTTCAAGCAGTCCATCTGCCTCAGCCTCCCAAATAGCTGGGACTACAGGAGCATGCCACCAAACCTGGCTAATTTTTATTTTGTTTTGCTTTTGAGATGGACTCTTAACTTTGTCACCCAGGCTGGAGGGCAGTGGCGCGATCATAGCTCACTGCAGCCTCTGCCACCCAGGCTTTAAGCGATTCTCCCATCTCAACCAGCTGAGTAGCTGAGACTCACCACCATGCCCAGCTAATTTTTTTTTTTCTTGTAGGGATGGGAGCTCACTATGTTGCCCAGGTTGGTCTTGAACTCCTGGTTTGAAGCAGTCCTCCCACCCCAGCCTCCCAAAATGTTGGATGTGGATGTGAGCCACCGCACCCAGCCTGGATTAATCTCAAAAATAGTATATTGAACAAAGAAACCAGGTGGAAAATAGTACACAAAGTGTATGTTTTCATGGATTTAAGCTCAGAACAGGCACAGTGGATCCATGGCACTGGGGACCAGAGCAGTGGCTGCCTCCAGTTGTTGGTGAAGGGGCATGGAGCACTTTCTGCAGTGACGGGAATGTGCAATGTATTTATCAGGGTGGTGGTAAATGGGGGATATATATTTGCCAAAAGTCATCTAATTGTCCACCTGGAAATCTGTACATTTTATTCTAGATTTATATTGTCTATACATTTATATTGTCGAAAGTGAGTTTGGGGTTAAAAAAAGATACATATCTATAAGAAATCATGGTCAGACGCAGTGGCTTATGCCTGTAATATCAGCCCTTTGGGAGGTCAAGGCGGGCAGATCACAAGGTAAAGAGATTGAGACCATCCTGACCATGGTGAAACCCCGTCTCTACTATATAAAAATTAGCCAGGCATGGTGGCACACACCCGTAGTCTCAGCTACTTGGGAGTCTGAGGCAGGAGAATCGCTTGAAACTGGGAGGCAGAGGTTGCAATGAGCTGAGATTGCACCATTGCACCCCACCCAGCCTAAAGACAGACAGAGGCTCCGTCTCAAAAAAAAAAAAAATCATGACCCAAGCTCATATTTTATCTCAAAAGCATATTTTGGCTGGGTGCAGTGGCTCGTACCTGTAATCTCAGCAGTTTAGAAGGCCAGGGAAGGAGGATCTCTTGAGCCAGGAGTTCAAGATCAGCTTGTGCAACATAGCAAGATGTTGTCTCTATAAAAAATAAAAAATTAGACTGGGTGCGATGGCTCATGCCTGTAATCCCAGCACTTTGGGAGGCCAAAGCAGGTGGATTGCTTGAGGTCAAGAGTTTGAGACCAGCCTGGCCAACATGGCGAAATCCCGTCTCTACCAAAAGTACAAAAAGTAGTCTGGCATGGTGGTGGGTGCCTGTAATACCAGCTACTTGGGAGGCTGAGGCAGGAGAATTGCTTAAATGTGGGAGGCAGAGGTTGTGGTGAGCTGAGATTATGCCATTGCATTCCAGCCTGGGTGACAGTAAGACCCAATCTCAAAAATAAGAAACAGAGAGAGAGAGAAAAAAAAAAAGAGGAAGGGAGGGAGGGATATTCCCACACACCTAGCCACACTGCAGTTGGGCCAGCTGGAAGGTGTGAGCATCTATAGCTCCTCAGCCCACAAACATGCCTGCCTGCCTGGTGGTGGGAGATGCAGTGGCCTTGATCACCTTCTCCCTAATGAGATATGAGGGAAGCATGGGACCGTGACCCCAGGAGGGACTACAGGGATTGCCCACGCCAGTCATCTCACCGTGCAGCTGGAGAAACTGAAGCTGGGACAGGGAGAGGACCGAGGTTTCATAGTGAGTGGGGATGCCCCGACTGCCTGGCACACCACCCTCTGTCCAGCCCCCACTGCCCCCACCCCAGGCCAGGAGCAGCCCCCGGCACCCAAGGCAGGTGCAGAGTCAATCAGCAAATACTGCAAGGCTCGCTCACCACTGGGAGCTGGGGTAACAGTGACAGAGCCGCCTTGGTCTCTGCCCACTCAGCAGCTGAGGCCAGGGTGGATTCCACGCTGGTAAACTTCAGCAGTGACCTGATGGCCAGACACCTCCCTAAGCGGGCACTGACAGTTGGAAGGGGGGTGTGGGCGGTGTTGAGGAAGGAATGTAGTAGAGCGTGGTCCGTGAAGGTGTCCACCCTGAGACCTGAAGGCTGGGGAGTAGATTGAGGGTCCCAGGGGGAGGATACAGCGCCCTAAGGAAGGAGAAGGGGTCCAGCAGTGGCCACGTGGGGGCTGTACAAAAACAGCCCAAACCCCAGAGCTGGAAGCCATGCCAGGTCCCTTGGCGTTATGGCGGAGGCAGTGGGAGCCATGGGAGGTGTTTGACCCAAGGAGCGAGGTCATCACATTTGTGCTTTGAGAAATGCCTTTGCCTGTACCATATAGCATGGATGGACAGGGTCTCAGGAGATCCAGGAAGAGGCCTGGGAGATGACAGCAGAGATCAAAAAGGCTGGATTTGAGGTCCCCAAGGGATCAATCAAAAAGTGCTTGGTGAAGGGCAGGCTGGGAGTATGGAGAATCGAGTGCACATAACAGGTGGACACCAGGAAGAGAGACTGGGTGGGGGTCAGGGTGATGGGTCACTGTGCTGGAGGTGGAAGCCCTTCCCAGTTCTGGTCCTGGCTGGTGCAAGGTGTGACCTCTGGCAGATGCTAGGATTTTGTCTAAGGATGACCTATTCCATGCTTAACTTTCCTCTTAAGATGCTAATCAAGGGACCATAGGGCGGGTAGCTCGAGCCTGTAATCTTAATGCTTCAGGAGGCCAGGAACTCAAGACCAGTCTGAGCAATATATCAAGACCCTGTCTCTATATGAAAATATTTTTTTAGATTAACCTGGCATGGTGATGCATGCTTGTAGTCCCAGCTACTTGGGAGGCTGAGTTGGGAGGATGGCTTGAGCCCAGGAGGGCTGCAGTGAGCTGTGATTGCACCACTGCCTTACAGCCTGGATGACAGAATGGGGCACGGTCTCAAAACAAAGAAAAAGGAAGCCAGTTTCTAAAAATCATCTATCTCAGGGTGGAATTAATTGCTCTGTAAAGAAGTGAGTTCCCCATCCCTAAGTGTATGCAAATGCATGCTGGCTGCTGTCTGTTCAGGATTTCATTACTAGAGGAGATAACGCAGAATAGCTTTCCAGACTTGATTCCGTGTTTCCCCGTGCCCTACCTTACATCTGGGTGGCTCCCTGAAGGGTCCCCCACTTTTTTTTTGAGACTTGAGTCTCGCTGTGTTGCCCAGGCTGGAGTGCAGTGGTGTGATCTCAGCTCACTGCAACATCCACCTCCTGGGTTCAAGTGATTCTCGGTCCTTAGCCTCCCAAGTAGCTGGGATTACAAGTGTGTGCCACTATGCCAAGCTAATTTTTGTATTTTTAGTATTGACGGGGTTTTACCATGTTGCCCAGGCTGGTCTTGAACTCCTGGTCTCAAGCGATCCACCCATCTCAGCCTCCCGAAGTGCTGGGATTACAGGTGTGTGCCACTACGCCTGGCACCTCCCTTTCTTATTTGATGGGGAACTGGTGATAAACTGTCCCACAGATAACAAACAAACAAACAAAAAAGGACACTTGTCATTCTCTTCTCTCTGCTACTTTATCTGGTTCATAAATGTGACATCTCAGAAAAGGTTTGGCCAGGAAAGATTACCTGGGAGTGTCTCTCCCCTGCTGCACCCTCCCTTCCCCTTTGCCGTGGGGTTTCAGGTCTGTTGCTGGAACAGGGCTCTGGCTGGGCTGGGGCTCCTTGCCCAGGATGCCGGGGAGAGGCCCCGTGTGAGGGCCTCACTCTGTGGGCTTAGGAATCCCGGAGTAAACAGATCAAGTTACCCGCAACGGGCAGCCGCAGCGATTGAAGATGGGAATGTTCTTCTCGGAGATGACTCAGCTTCTCGGCCCAGAGCGGGGGCCGCCATGGGCCTCGGCTCTGCCCTGGTGGTTGGCTCCAGGCCAAACCCGGGGTCGGGTAGTGGGGGAAACAATGGATTTTTAGAGTCAGCGACTGCTGTGCAATTCTCTTTCACCCCATCAGGGTGAGGGCACATGTCAACTCTGGCAGGGAGTGGGGTTAAGCAGCTGCTTCCTGTAGGGTGGTGGCTCAGCCTCTCCAAGCCTCAGTTTCCTCATCTGTGAAATGGGCAGCAACAACTATGTCAGAGAGTTGATGGGAAAAATGAATCAACCACCAGGGCGTGGTGGTTCATGACTGTAAGCCCAGCATTTTGGGAGGCCAATGGGGGGGGGGCAGATCACTTGAGGTCAGGAGTTCGAGACCAGCCTGGCCAACACGGTGAAACCCTGTCTCTACTAAAAATACAAAACTTAGCCAGGTGTGGTGGCAGGCACCTGTAATCCCAGCTACTCGAGAAGCTAAGGCAGGAGAATCGCTTGAACCCAGGAAGTGGAGGTTGCAGTGACCCAAGATCTCACCACTGCACTCCAGCCTGGGTGACAGAGCAAGACTCCATCCCAAAAAAAGTGGGAATCTGGGTCTGAGTGCAGGGACTCATGCCTGCAATCCCAGCACTTTGGGAAGCCAAGGCAGGTAGATCATGAGGTCAAGAGATCGAGACCATCCTGGCCAACACAGTGAAACTCGTCTCTACTAAAACTACCCCATCTCTACTAAAAATTAGCTAGGTATGGTGGTAGGTACCTGTAATCCAAGCTACTTGGGACGCTGAAGCAGGAGAATCTCTTGAACCCGGGAGGCGGAGGTTGCAGTGAGCCGAGATCACGTCACTGCACTGCAGCCTGGGTGACAGAGCAAGACTGCGTCTCAAAAAGAAAAAAAAAAGGGAATCTGGGGAGAGGGTGCAATAGGAAATGAGAGAGGATCCCTTGAGAGCTGCCTACCCTGGGGAGAAGAGCAGCCACCACGGGAAGCAAAAGAGGACTGTCAGTGTCAGACCCTGGAGGAGACCATGTGGGAGGTTGCAGATTCCAGGGAGGCTTTGGCCAACCATGTGGGTCCAAGCAGCAGGTCAAGGGCAGGAAGGTATGAGGTGAAGAGGCTGTTGGGCTGGGCTGCTGGAGGTCACTAATGAACAGAGTGGAGTGCCCTGGAGGGCTTGAGGAGCCAGCCCAGTGGCAGGGGATTGGGGTAAGGAGGTGGCCTCAGGAGGGGATGGGGATGAAGGAAGATTTTTTAGGACGGAAGAAACTTGATCCTGTTTGTTGCCAAGACTGAGAAGCCAAGTATGAAACAGACAGCTTGGGGAGGTGCTTGGGAGAGTCACGAAAGGGGGAAGGAGTTTGCCAGGGAGCTGTTTTCCTGAGGCTAGAGAGCAGGGATGAGATGGGCAGACAGGCTGGGCACAGGCTCACACATGTAACCTCAGCACTTTGGGAGGCTGAGGCGGGAGGATGGCTCAAGGCAAGGAGTTCTAGACCAGCCTGAGTCACATAGTGAGACCCCGTCTCTCCAAAAGAATGAAAAAAAAAAATGAGCCCGGCGTGGTGGTGTGTACTTACAGTCGCAGCAGAGTTGGAAGGCTGCGTTGGGAGGATCACTTGAACCCAGGAGTCTGAAGCTTCAGTGAGCTGTGATCGCAGCACTGCACTCCAGCCTGGGCAACAGAGCAAGACCCTGTCTCAAAAAAAAGATGGGCGGATGATCAGAGACTTTCTGAAAGGGTGCCCTCCCTGGTTGGTCTCTGTCTTAGGAAATCTAGGGTGTGTGTTGGGGTGCTGAGCATGGCAGAGGGGCAGGGGTGGGAGAGGTCTGGTAGAGGGAGGGTTAAGCTGACCCAGCAAGGGGTGGATGGGCCTGGGTGGCAGGGAGGGGGATTTCTGAGCTGGAGGTCATTGCTGAGGGTGGGTTTGGGCAGGGGTCATCTAAGGAAGGGGTCAGCTGAGGGGACCCCCAGGAACACCCAGCCCCACAGGCGAGCAATACACAGTAGCATTGGAGTGGTGATGGCTGCAGGAGATGAGGGTGACCGGGAACCAGGGCCACTCTCAGAGTTGCCAGGCGACAGGAGAACTCCAGTCCATGCCCCAGCGTGGCCCCAAAGTCCTGTAATAGCAAGGCCTCCAGGGAATGTTTCGTCCCAATTCATAGTTGTCAGGGCAGGACTGCAGATTGCTTTAGGGTCAGATATTTCCATTGTGGTCTTCAGCATGTTGACACAAACTGTCTGCATGCTTAGAAAGGTCAGAGGTCGCATGTCTCAGTGCGCGTTCTCAGCTGTGGTGTAAGGAACACATAAGGTTGAATGAGCTTCCGGATATGTTGGGAAAAGACCAGGAAAATGTGCCATTATCCGAAAAAAGAAATGGATGCTGTTTATGCTACCACAGGCCGGGCGCAGTGGCTCACGGCTGTAACCCCAGCACTTTGAGAGGCTGAGGCAGGAGGATCACCTGAAGTCAGGAGTTCGAGATCGGCCTGGCCAACACGGTGGAACCCCGTCTCTACTAAAAATACAAGAATTAGCCAGGCATGGTGGCGGGCGCATGTAGTCCCAGCTGCTTGGAAGACTGAGGCGGGAGAATCTCTTGAACCTGAGAGGCAGAGGGTTGCAGGGAGCCAACATTGCACCATCGCACTCCAGCCTGGGCTACAGAGCAAGACCCCATCTGAAAAAAGAAAGCCAAACACAGCCTGCCTGCTGCTTTTTTAATTTTATTTTTTATTTTTTGAGGCAGGGTCTTATACTATCACCCAGGCTGAAGTGCAGTGGTGTTATTGCAGCTCATTACGGCAGCCTCAACCTCCTGGGCTTAAGCCATCCTCTTTCCTCAGCCTCCTGAGTAGCTGGGACGCCAGGTGCATGCTATTATGCCCTGCTAATCTTTTTTTTTTTTTTTTTTAAGATTATTTTTTGTAGAGACAGGGTCTCACTATGTTGCCCTGGCTGGTCCCTTGCGCTTTTATCTACAAAGGGATGCCCATTCCCCACCCTGGTTCCTGAAGGCAGACGGTATGTGCCCCTCTTGGAAGTTTGGGGGACAGGCTCAGGAGCTAGGTAAATATGCCCAAGACCATAGGATCAGACCACCAACTCCCAAAGCATTGCTCCTTTTATTTTTTCTAGAGACCGAGTCTCACTAGGCCAGAGTGCAGCGTCGTAGTCTCAGCTCACTGCAGCCTCAAACTCTCAGGGTCAAGAAATTCTTGTGCCTCAGCCTTCCAAGTAGCTAGGATTACAGGCATGTACCAGCACACCTGGCTAATTTTTGTATTTTTAGTAGAGACGGGGTTTCACTGTGTTGGCCAGCTGGTCTTGAACTCCTGACTTCAAGTGATCCACCTGCCTCTGCTTCCCAAAGTGCTGGGATTACAGGCGTGAGCCACCTTGCCTGGACAGGTTTTTGTTTTGTTTTGTTTTTGTTTTGGGTTTTCTTCTTAATCATAGCTTCATATAATTCTGTAAAAAGAATAAACTGTATTTAGCTGCCTTAATGAAAAAAAAAATAACTGTAAAAAGAGTACCCTGCCATACACCACGTCTGGGGACTTGGTTTTCCACCCACAGTGCTGTGACGTTGCTGAAACTTGTTTATCTCTCTGCTTAACACTGAGGATGGTTCATGTTGCCTGCTGGGTAATATTCTGCCATTCTTCACGTCCTCTCCTGCTGATGGCTTTCTGGGCCGCGGCCAGGTTTTTGTTACCGAGAACAGGCTGTCACGGATCCTCTTGTCCCTGTCTCCTGTTACACATCTGTAAAGTGTGGATGTCTGAGAATGGAAAGGCTGAGTCATGGGACATACTGACACAAGTCCCACCTGCCTTCAGGAAGCCCCCAACCTGTGGTGGCAGCTCAGCCCCGTCGTGGCAGACCCAAGGCAGCTAACTGCTTTAACCCGGCAAAGCTTCAGTTTTCCTGTCTGTGAGATGGGAATTATTCCACGGCACATTCACGCAGGTCACATTGATCATAGACCTTGTACCAAGCCCTGCGCTGGGCATGGGGGACCTGGAGGAGAGAAGTGCAGCCCTATCTCTTGCTCGCAAAGACAGAACTGGGACCGGGCGCCCAGCATTTTGGAAGGCTGAGGCGGGCAGATCACCTGATGTCAGGAGTTCAAGACCAGCCTGGCCAACATGGCAGAACCCCGTCTCTACTAAAAATACAAAAATTAGGCTGGGCACAGTGGCTCATGCCTGTAATCTCAGCACTTTAGGAGGCCGAGACGGGCAGATCACGAGGTCAGGAGTTCAAGACCCGCTTGGCCAACATGGTGAAACCCCATCTCTACTAAAAATTTTTTTTAGAAATTAGCTTGGCATGGTGGTGGCACCTGTAATCCAGCTACTCAAGAGGCTGAGGCAGGAGAATCGCTTGAACCTGGGAGACGGAGGTTGCAGTGAGCCAAGACCTCGCCACTGCACTTCAGCCTGGGCAATAGAGCGAGACTCCATCTCAAAAAATAAAAATTAGCTGGGCATGGTGGCACACGCCTGTAATCCCAGCTCCCGTGGTGGCACACGCCCTCCACCAGGTGCAGTGGCTCACACCTGTAATCCCAGTACTTTGGGAGACAGAGGAGAATCGCTTGAACCTGGGAGGCGGAAGTTGCAGTGAGCTGAGATCATGCCACTGCACTCCAACCCGGGTGACAGAGCGAGAAACTGCATCTAAAAAAAAAAAAAAGGACAGACATGGAAGTGATTAATTTCAGTACTTAGATGGATATCTCCATGGCGCCATGGGGAGGTGATAGGCCCCGTGAGAAATGGGGAGACCCAAAATCAGTGATCATTTTGCACCAAGAGCCGACAAGCCGAAGGTGTGCTCTTGTCTACAAAAACTAAGATCTCCTGGGAGGGAGCCTGGGTCTGGGGCTCTCCCCAGATGTTTTGTGATCTCTTCTGCCCTGTCTGTCCCCTTTGGCATCCCTGCCTCTCCATATTCACCCCAGAATTTGACAAACGCCATGACCCACACTGTCTTATTGGATTCTCCTGGTCGCCGGTGACACAAGCACATTTTCTATTTTAAGGCAAAATAACTCCTATTCAGGATTACCCTTCCAATTCCAGAACCAATTAAGGGCTTTTTTCTAAGTAAAACTCGAAAGGGCAGCTTCTAGTTGTTAAAGACAGGAGAAATGGAACGTAAATAACAGAGACCCATTGAACACCCAGGAGCAACAGATGAGAAACCCACAGCTGGTTAGCAGAACAGAGCCTGGCACACGCCCTCCACCTGGTTTTCTTCTGGGAAGAAAAGCCCCATGAATGGTGACCCCAAAACACTTTTATCGCTGGCTGCACGTTGTAAAAGGCCCCTGTCAGCCAGGTGCAGTGGCTCACACCTGTAATCCCAGTACTTTGGGAGACAGAGGCTTGGGAGGATCGCTTGAGACCAACCTGGACAATATCGCGAGACCCTGTCTCCACACAAATTTAAAAATTAGCTGGGCATGGTGATGTGCCTCTATAGTGCCAGCTACTCAGGAGGCTGGGGTGGTGGGAGGATCTCTGGAGCCCAGGAGTTGGAGGTTGCAGTCAACTATGATTGTGCCACTGGACTCCAGCCTGGGTGACAGAGCAAGACCCTGTCTCCAAAGGAATGAATGAATGGGCAGGGGTGGGTGTTCTCCGGAAGCAGGTGAGGCCCTGATCCTTTCATTCCCTCACTTGGAAGGGCTGCAGAAGATGTGGCTAAACCTCACTCATTTCAGACAGAATGACCACACTTTGCAAGAAACACCGCTGTCCTTCCAGGCTGGTGCTGTATTCACAAGCAGGCTGAGAAAGGACCTGCTTTAAGTCAGGCCTGACAATGTTTTGTGAACAGGCGCCCATAATGTCCAGGAAGCCTGCTGTGAGGCCTGTTTGCAGAGCCTCTCTGTTTTGGGTGGGTGGGTCACTTGAGCAGTGAAGGCCCTGGGATTGTTTCAAAGCCCCTCTAGCCAGGCTTTTTTTTTTTTTTTTTTTTTTTTTTTTAAAGACAGAGTCTTGCTCTTTTACCCAGTCTGGAGTGCAGTGGCAGGATCTCGGCTCACTGCAACCTCCGCCTCCTGGATTCAGGCGATTCTCTGGCTCAGCCTCCTGAGTAGCTGGGACTACAGGCCCGTGCCACCATGCCCAGATGATTTTTCTATTTTTAGTAGAGACGAGGTTTCACCATGTTGGCCAGGCTGATCTCGAACTCCCAACCTCAGGTGAGCTGCCTGCCTCGGCCTCCCGAAGTGCTGGGATTACAGGCGTGAGCCACCGCACCCAGCGGGCTAGGCTCTTAATTCCAAAGATCTGAGCTTGTTCCCAGGCAAGCTAGAAGGGGACCTTGGCAGTCTGGCTGACACAGGGCAATGTGACCCTGCAGGAATCATGCCTGAGTCTTTTTCTGGACAGAGTCTCGCTCTGTCATCCAGGCTGGATTGCAGTGGTGCGATCTGGGCTCACTGAAACCTCTGCCTCCCGGATTCAAGCAATTCTCTTGCCTCAGCCTCCCAAGTAGCTGGGACTACAGACATGTACCACCACACCCAGCTAATATTTTCCTATTTTTAGTAAAGATGGGGTTTCACCGTGTTAGCCAGGATGGTCTTGATCTCCTGACCTCATGATCCACCTGCCTTGACCTCCAAAAGTGTTGGGATTACAGGCGTGAGCCACCGTGCCCAGCCTCGAGTCTTTTTTATTTTATTTTTTAACACAGGTTCTCACTGTGTCACCCAGGCTGGAGTGCAGTGGTGCTGTCACAGCTCACTGCAACCTCCACCTCCCAGGTTCAAGTGATCTTCCACCTCTGCCTCGTGAATGGCTGAGACTACAGGGGTGCACCACCATGTCCGGCTAATTTTTCAATTTTTTTGTAGCAGTGGGGTCTTGCCATGTTGCCCAGTCTGGTCTCAAACTCCTGGGCTCAAGCGATCCAGAAATGCTGAGATTACAGGTGTGAGCCACTGCACCTGGCCTCCTGCCTGGAGCTTCTTTACAGCACTTCGTACCACACTGGTGCTTGCTTTCTTCTGCTCCTCTTTTTTTTTTGAGACGGAGTTTCGCTCTTGTTACCCAGGCTGGAGTGCAATGGCGCGATCTCGGCTCACCACAACCTCTGCCTCCTGGGTTCAGGCAATTCTCCTGCCTCAGCCTCCTGAGTAGCCGGGATTACAGGCACGCACCACCATGCCCAGCTAATTTTTTGTATTTTTAGTAGAGACGGGGTTTCACCATGTTGACCAGGATGGTCTCCATCTCTTGACCTCATGATCCACCTGCCTCGGCCTCCCAAAGTGCTGGGATTACAGGCTTGAGCCACCGCGCCCAGCCCTCTTCTGCTCCTCTTTCCAGCTCTTTGTAGAGTACAGAGAGGCCATAAACTCCAGGGGCCCGGCATGTGGGTGTGGACCCAGCCATGACTCATTAGAAAAGGCAGAGAGAGAATTAAAACTGGAGACCTTAGCCGCTCCCAGAGGAGGGGTAAGTCAAGGTGATACCACATGAGGGCGGGCAGGGTTTGTCCTCATTAAGGCTTCCCTGGGTTTGAAGGCAAGTGTGTGGCCACAGTCCAGCCCTTTGCTCAGCAATCCTTGAGTGTTACTTCCGTGTCCAGCCAGTGCCAGGTACGAGGTATGCATCCAGATAACCCTCTGTCCTTGCTTCTGAGAGCTGTGGTCTGCTGAGGGAAGTGAACCCTTAAAGTATGATTTGTAATAGACTGTGGGAGGCACTCAGCACCGTCATGCTCAGTTGCATGGTTTGTGCACTGCACAACTCCAGGGGCTTACTTCACATAGACTATGAGATGAACTGTCTCCCAGGGCTGTGATGTACCACCAGCCCAGCTGTTCACAGTGGCCTGAAAGTTATCTCATAGACATAATGTGAGGCTGTAGGCTACCAAAGGGGTCCCACCTCTATGATGGGAGATGAGGGAAAGGAAGGGGCTGGTGCTGATCAGGCAGGGGATTCTTAACTTTATTTTTTGTATTTTTATTAGAGACAGGTTTCACTGTGTTGGCCAGACTGGTCTCAAACTCCCAACCTCAAGTGATCCATCCACCTCCGCCTCCCAAAGTGCTGGGATTACAGGCATGAGCTGCCACGCCCGGCCAGGAGAGGTTTACCCCAGAGGAGATGTTTCCGTGAGCCCGGCCTGAATGTTCTTTCAACTGCCCAGCGCAGACTCCCAACTTCGTTGGCTGAAGACTTCGTGCTCACCCTTTAAGGCCCAGTTCAGAGCCAGGCACGGTGGCTCACGCCTGTAATCCCAGCATTTTGGGAGACCGAAGTGGGTGGATCACGAGGTCAAGAGATCTAGACCATCTTGGCCAACATGGTGAAACCTTGTCTCTACTAAAAATACAAAAATTAGCTGGGCGTGGTGGCGCACGCCTGTAGTCCCAGCTACACAGGAGGCTGAGGCAGGAGGATTGCTTGAACCTGGGAGGCAGAGGTTGCAGTGAGCCCAGATGGGACCACTGCACTCCAGCCTGGCGACAGAGCAAGAATCCGTCTCAAAACCTAACAAAAAACGAGGTGGTGCATGCCTGTAGTCCAAGCTAGTTGGTTGGGAGACTGAGCTACAAGGATTGCTTGAGCCCAGGAGGTCAGTGGTGCAGTGAGCCGAGATCACGCCACTGCACTCCAGCCTGGGCAACAGAGCAAGAGCCTGTCTCAAAAAAGAGAAAAAAAAAAAAAAGACGGGGTCAAGGAGGGTGAGAGGAGCCTGGGGCTGACTCCTGAGGGTGACCAGCAGAGCGATGGCAGCAGCTGCCTCTGGCTGATCTGCCCTCCCCGAAGCCTGCCCGTGCCAAGGTGCACATTCTGAGATGTCCCATAGCTGGCAGAGCCACAGAGCCACAGAATCGCTCAGCCCCTGGGGACAGGTCACTTCAACATGTTTATACTCCATTTACACGCAGGCCGCTGTTGCTTTCTGCTGGTATTTATGCCCTCCGGAATAATTTGTGTGGTCTATTTCTGGAGCGTCCCTCATGGCCGAGGGCGCTGGGAGCGAGGGCCGAGTCTGTTGGCTTCCCCAGGGGTCTCAGGCAGCTGGGCAGCCCCGCCCCACCCAGGGACTACCCGCTCCTGGCAGTCTGGTGACTCGCGGGGAGGGGGTGTCCAGGGCTCTTTCTGAGTGTGTGGGGGTCCCTAGGAAGAGGCCACGCCTGACCAGTGATTGCCACTTACTGTGGTGATAATTTGCTGTTGTCCTTGAAGCAATTATAGATTTCATGTATCCAGGCAATACTTGCAAATTGGATATGGGACAAGCAGGGACAGAGACGTCATTCAAAAACCAAAGAGCCGGAGGGAAATTGATGAGCATAGGTTGTTGCAGAATGCCTTACGTCCCTCTGAGGTGGGGAGAGGCCACCTCGTGGATGACCCTAGCACAGCCTCTTTTTTTGGGAGGGGGGGGACAGAATTGCTCTGTTGCACAGGCTGGAGTGCGGTGGCACAATCTCAGCTCACTGCAACCTTCTAGGTTCAAGCAGTTCTTCCTCAGCCTCCCAAGTAGCTGGGATTACAGACACCCACCACCATGCCTGGCTAATCTTTATATTTTTAGTAGAGACAGGGTTTCACCATGTTGGCCAGGCTGTTTTCAAACTCCTGACCTCAAGTGATCCACCCACCTCGGCCTCCCAAAGTGCTGGGATTACAGGCGTGAGCCATCTGGGCAGGCCAAGCATTTTCTTTAAATTCAAGTTTATCAAGTATAACTTACGTACAGCAAAATTCACCCCTTTTTAGCAGAGTTCCTTGGGTTTTGACAAATTTACATGATCTTGTGAGGTTTTTGGTGTTTTCTTTCTTTGTTCCCAGTAATGACTGTAAGCAAGGTTTTTGGTTTTTGTTGAGATGGATTCTTAATCACCCAGGTGGGAGTGCAGTGGCGCAATCTCAGCTAACTGCAACCTCCGCTTCCTGGGTTCAAGAGATTCTCCTGCCTCAGCCTCCTTAGTATCTGGGATTACAGGCGAGCACCGCCACACCCAGCTAATTTTTGCATTTTTTTTTATAGAAACAAAGTTTCACCAGGCTGGCCTCAAACTGGTGACCTCAGATGATCTGCCGCCTCCGCCTCCCAAAGTACTGGGGTTAGAGGCGTGTGCCACCGTGCCCAGCCTGAATTTATATGAATTTTTCTTTTTCCTTTTTTTTGAGATGGAGTTTTGCTCTTGACACCCAGGCTGGAGTGCAGTGGCGCAATCTTAGCTCATGGCAACCTGTGCCTCCCAGGTTCAAGTGATTCCCTGCCTCAGCCTCCCAAGTAGCTGGGACTACAGGCACACACCGCCACACCCAACTAATTTTTGCATTTCTTGTGGAGACAGGGTTTCGCCATGTTGGCCAGGCTGATCTCAAACTCCTGACCTCAGGTGATCCGCCACCTCAGCCTCCCAAAGTGCTGGGATTACAGGCATGAGCCACTATGCCCGGCCTCAATTTATATGAATTTTTTTTTCTTTTGAGACGTAGTTTCGCTCTTGTCACTGAGGCTGATGTGCAGTGATGCAATCTCAGCTCAATGCCACCTCTGCCTCCCAGGTTCAAGTGATTCTCTGCCTCAGCCTTTCAAGTAGCTGGGATTACAGGCGTGCACCGCCACACCTGGCTAATTTTTGCATTTTTTTGTAGAGACAGGGTTTCACCATGTTAACCAGGCCTGTCTCGAACCCCTGACCTCAGGCGATCTACCCCCTTCAGCCTCCCTAAGTAGTGGGATTACGGGTGCGAGCCGCCGCACCTGGCAATTTATATGAATTTACATGATTTTGTAACCATTGCCACAATCAAGAGGCTCAACCCGGCCGGGCGCGGTGGCTCAAGCCTGTAATCCCAGCACTTTGGGAGGCCGAGGCAGGTGGATCACGAGGTCAAGAGATCGACACCATCCTGGTCAACATGGTGAAACCCCGTCTCTACTAAAAATACAAAAAATTAGCTGGGCATGGTGGCACGTGCCTGTAATCCCAGCTACTCAGGAGGCTGAGGCAGGAGAATTGCCTGAGCCCAGGAGGCGGAGGTTGTGGTGAGCTGAGATCGTGCCATTGCACTCCAGCCTGGGTAACAAGAGTGAAACTCCGTCTCAAAAAAAAAAAAGGCCCATCCCCCCCAAATTTCCCAGTGCCCCTCTTTAGTCAGTGCCTACCCATCCCCTGGCAACCGCACATCATTCGTCTGTATAGTTTGGCTTCTTCCAGAATGTCATGAATGGAATCATACAGTATGGAGTCTTGTGGGCTTGGCCGTAGATGCACTTGAGATCTGTCCGTGTTAAAGCATGAATCAGTAGTCTGTTTCTTTTCACTGCTGACCCATATTTCCTTGTGTGGATGTCCCATACTTATCCTCTCTCCAGTTGAAAGGAGGACACTTGGGTTGTTTCCAGTTTAGGGCAATTACAAACAAAGGCAATATGCATTGGCATCTAGGCCTCTGTGTGGGCACCTGCTTTCACTTTTCTTAGGTGAATACCCAGGCATAGGATAGCTGAGGCTGGAGGGTCATTGTGTGCTGAACTTTATAGGAAACTGCTGGCCGGATGCAGTGGCTCACGTCTGTAATCCTAGCAATTGGGAAGCCAAGGAGGGAAGATTGCTTGAGGACAAGAGTTCAAGACCAGCCTAGACAACATAGCAAGACCTCATCTCTACAAACAGTTTTAAAAACTAGCTAGACAGTGCAGTCACAGTGGCTCATGCCTGTAATCCCAGCACTTTGAGAGGCCAAGATGGGCAGATCACCTGAGGCCAGGAGTTCAAGACCAGCCTGGCCAACATGGAGAAACCTTGTCTCTACTAAAAATACAAAAATTAGCCAGACATGGTGGTGGCCACCTGTAATCCCAGAAACTGGGGAGACTGAGGCAGGAGAATCACTTGAACCTGGGAAGCAGAGGTTGCAGCGAGCCAAAACCATGCCACTGCACTCCAGCCTATGGAATACAGCGAGACTCTGTCTAAAAAAAAAAAAAAAACAATAGCAGGACAAGGTAGTAGGGAAGTGTATGCCTGTACTTCCAGCCTGCTCAGGACGCAGGAGTTCAAGGCTGTCATGAGCTGTGGCTGCGTCACAGCACTCCAGCCTGGGCAACAGGGCAAGACCCTGTCTCTAAGAAGAATAAAGAACTGCCAAATGGATGTTTGAAGGGCTGGGCCATTTTCTACTCCCACCAGCAGCATAAGAGAGTTCCAATGGCTCCATGTCCTTGCAGATATTTTCAGGAGTAAATTTTAAAAAGGAGCTGTAGATGAGGGGGCTGCAGGGCAGCTGACAGGAGAGGAGGCCAGGGAGGAGAGTGGCCCATGGGCACTGCAGCCACCCCGCCCCCTGCAACACTGTCACTCAGATCCCATTCCGGTTGCATCTTTGCCGCTTGCCTGGTGATGGGGTTTGGCTATGTCCCCACTCAAATCTCACCTTGAATTGTAGTAATCTCCACGTGTCAAGGGTGGAGCCACGTGGACATAACTGAATCATGGGGGTGGGTTTTTCCCATACTGTGCTTGTCCTAGTGAATAAGTCTCACGAGATCTGATGGTTATAAAAAGGGCCATTCCCTTGCACACACGCTCTTGACTGCCGCCATGTAAGACGTGCCTTTGCTCCTCTTTTGCCTTCTGCCATGATTGTGTGGCCTCCCCAGCCATGTGGAACTGTGAGTCCACTAAACCTTCCTCTTTCCTTTATAAATTACCCAGTTTCAGATATGTGTTTATTAGCAGCATGTGAACAAACAAATACACCTGGGTTACTCATGGGCCTCTTTCTGTCCCGGCTCCCCTTGATGGATGGGGGTGCAGAACCCATGCCTGGCTTTGTCCTGGAGAGCCAGGACACCAGATAGGTGGCCAGGGGTCCGTTTCCTCCAAGCCTCTGCCTGTGCACACTGAGACTCACCATCTCTGCCTGTGATACCCTGTAGAGTGCAGTGGGCATGGTTCTGGCTACATGGGGAACAGGGACACGGGCGTTAAGGGGGTGATGACCCCCATCACCCAGGGACCAAAAGCCTCAAAACCCCGCTTGAGGGCCACCTGGACACATAGCTGGGCACCAAAGGGATGCCCAGGATCAAGACCAACAGGGTCAGGGTTCCAGTCCCTGTCCTTGGGGAATTGGTCTTGTTTTGGGGAGAAATGAGCAACATTCCTCCCAGGCTGAGTGGTGATATCAGAGGTGCTGTGAGTTGGGGCAGAGAGCCATGTCCCAAAAATGTCACAGATGGTTATACCCCTGTCTTCAAGGATGGAATGTAAACTGAGGGCCAGGCCGTCGGCCAGCTGGTGGGAATAAGGCATTTTGATGACTGGGCTCTCCAGCGTTGCTGAGGCCAGGACAATGGGAGGGGAGATGGGGACAGACGCCTAGAAGTTACAGTGGCGGGGCTGTGAAAAAGACAGCTCCTCTGCCTGACTGGCACCGGAGTCACCCTTCAGCCACTTCTCCCCTCCAGGAAAAAGTGGGATCCCAGGCCTGGATAGAATCATAGGGGCTGACTGGCTCAGAGGTCCCCAAAGATTACAGGGTTATAGTGGAGACAATCAGCAATCTCTATGGCTCTCCTGAGTCAGGACTGCATAGGGGGACATGAAGGAAAAGATCACCCAGCAGCCTGGGGCTAGAGCTCTGGGTAAACTGAGTCATCATCCCTGGGGCACGAGTGGGCAGCTGCCCCAGGGGACCTACTTGGACTAATGAGATCTTCCGTGTCTGTCTGTCCATCCAGGTGCAAGTTCTTCAGCCTGACCGAGACGCCAGAGGATTACACTATCATTGTAGATGAGGAGGGATTCCTAGGTAAGGGTTACTCTCCCTAGGGGCTTGGCTGGACCACTCCGGCTGGTCACCTCTTCGTTTCTGCCCCAACCCACCTCCTTATTTCTGCCCCCATCTACTGGTCAGCTAGAAAAATAGCAGAGTAGCTGAGCTCGATGACTCACACCTGTAATCCCAGCACTTTGGGAGGCGGAGGCGGATGGATCATGAGGTCAGGAGTTCAAGACCAACCTGGCCAAAACGGTGAAACCCCCATCTCTACTAAAAATACAAAAAAAAAAAAAGCCAGGTGTGATGGCAGATGCTTGTAATCTTAGCTACTTGGGAGGAGAAGCAGAGGTTGCAGTGAGCTGAGATCGTGCCACCGCACTCCAGCCTGGACAATGGAGCGAGACTCCATCTCAAAAAAAAACCAGCAGTGTATTTCCTTCTGTCCCTGGATTCTGGAGGGTCCCCTCCCCTCCTGCTCTTGATATTGCCCTAGGAAGGGCTCCTGAGCTAAAAGCGTCAGTAGGTATGACGTTACCCAGCTGAGAATTAGATCAACCAAGAAAGAAAAGGAACATGTTTCACTGAAACCTGCAAAGTGCTTTAAAACATCCTCAGCTGGGCGCAGTGACTCACGCCTTTAATCCCAGCACTTCGGGAGGCTAAGGTGGGAGGATCGCTTGAGCCCAGGAGTTCAAGACCAGCCTGGACTTAGTAAGACCCTATCTCTGCTGAAAAATTATTTTAAATTAGCTGGACATGATGGCATGTTCCTGTGGTCGCAGCTACTTGAGAGACTGAGGCAGGAGGATTGTTTGAGCCCAGAAGTTGGAGGCTGCAGTGAGCTATTTCACCATTGCTTTCTCGTCTAGAACACAGAGCAAGACTCCATCTCTTTTAAAAAAAAGAGAGAGAGAGAGGGAGAGAGAGAGAAGTGCCTAGCTGGCAAGAGCACATTTAAGAGGACTTCCCAGAGAAGGCAGCACTTGAAGTGAACCCAGCTAAAAGAGTAAAAAGCCAGACATGGTGGCGGACACCTCTACTCCCAGCTGCTTGGGAGGCTGAGGAGGATTACTTAAACCCAGGAGTTTGAGACTGTAGTATGCTGTGGTCACACCTGTGAATAGTCGCTGCACTGCAGCCTGGGCAAAATAATGAGAACCTGTTCCTTTTATGTATTTATTTATTTTTTTGGAGACGGAGTCCCGCTCTTTTCCAGGTGGAGTGCAAGGGTGCAGTCTCGGCTCACTGCAGCCTCCACCTCCCAGCTTTAAACCATTCTCCTCCCTCAACCTTCTGAGTAGCTGGGATTACAGGCACCTGCCACCACACCCAGCGAATTTTTGTATTTTTTTTTAGGTTTCACCCTGTTGGCCAGGCTGGTCTTGAACTCCTAACCTCAGGTGATCCTTCCACCTCAGCCTCCCAAAGTGCTGGGATTACAGGCGTGAGCCACCATGGCTGGCCTGAGTACCTGTTTCTAAAAAAGAAAAAAATTAAATGTCCCCGTCAAGATGGAAAACGTTAAGGGAAGGGACACTTTCTAGGCAGAGAACCCCATGTGTGTGCAGCCATGCCTTCCAGTACTGGGGACACACTTGGCAACCCCAGGGAACTAGAGTGTGAGAAAAGAGACAGGAGGACATGGCTTGCCTGGGGGAGGAGGGATGGGGAAGGTTCCTCCATGTGGCTGTACATACATGGGCTTCTCTGCCTGGAAAGCATCCCTCCCTTAATGGTTTCCACCTGGCACGGGAGCACTTAAATTTAATGACTTTTTTTTTTTTTTTGAGACGGAGTTTCGCTCTTGTTACCCAGGCTGGAGTGCAATGGCGCGATCTCGGCTCACTGCAACCTCCACCTCCTGGGTTCAGGCAATTCTCTTGTCTCAGCCTCCTGAGTAGCTGGAATTACAGGCACGCGCCACCGTGCCCAGCTAATTTTTTGTATTTTTAGTAGAGACAGGTTTCACCTTGTTGACCAGGATGGTCTCAATCTCTTGACCTTGTGATCCACCTGCCTCAGCCTCCCAAAGTGCTGGGATTACAGGCGTGAGCCACCATGCCCGGCCCTTCTTTTTTTTTTTTTTTTTTAAAGAAGCAGATGCTTGCTACTTTGCCCAGGCTGGAGTATAGGTGTGATCATAGACAGCCTAAAACTCCCGGGCTCAAGCAGTCCTCCCACCTCAGCCTCCCAAGTAGCTGAGAGTGAGAGGCGTGCGCTGCCGTGCCTGGCTCTACACTACTTCCTCAACTCCCTCCTGTCCTTTATTTGGGTTAGAAGAAGCTTGGGGAAACTTCTGCAACGTGGCTCTTTCTGGGGACTCAAAAGAGGAAGCTCCTGATGAGCTCACGTGCCAGGATTCACTCAAGGTGGTGGCAAAAGTATTTAAGGAAGAATATTAAAAATAGCTTTAAAGAGTCACCACAAACCTTCTTAGGAGGCCGAAAGTTTTTACACAGTTTCAGTAAAAGTCTCAGCTAAAAGCAGCCTAAATCCTCTTTACATTTAGTTATATTAAAAAGCAAGTAACTAAAATAGAGGAGTTTATCTAAATAACTTATTTACTCACGTAGTCTTAAAACTAATCTTTAAGCCAGATAGCCCTCTCAAAAAAAAGGCAACCGATAATATTACCCACTAATAGTGTTTGTTTTAAGCCTCAAAACCTGCCCTTTCATCTTCCACCCCTAGTAGTGTTGACTTAAAGCTTCTGTCATTCAATGTGTGCTAAATAAAAGCCAGAGGCTGGCATGTAAAAGCCAGCAGTCACAACTTTACAGCACTCTGCAGAGTCTGTAAACAGCCCACTCAGTCAAACTAGCAAAACATAGTATCTGTGTGTCAGTGTACTTTATTAAGTACATCATTAAGTCAGCATCTGCAAGACAGACCCCAACAAGTAGACCCCAACACACATGATCTTGGAGGACTTCCTGGAGGAGGGGATATTTTTGCTGGCCTTGTGGGGAAGGAAGAAAACATGTCAGGAGAGTTGAATGAGAAGGTACGGGTGCAGAAGCAAGGGCCAGGTCCAGCCTCTGAAAAAGGGGAAGACCGAGGTAGGCAGGGAACATTTGGATCTTATTCTTTAGGCACTGCGGGGGGCATTGAAGGTTGTTGGGCCAGGATAGTCATCATTAGTAATGAGTTGGGGTAGAGTCCCCCTGGGGTGTGTGCAGGAGAGGGAACAGGGAGGGAAGTGGGAGCTTCCCGGGGGTGCATAAGCTCTGTTCAGATAGAGGTCATTGGGCCCAGGCTGAGACCCTCACTGGCACAGGGAAGGAATTGCCTGCAATCCTTCAAACCTGCCATTCCTCAGAGCCATCCATAATGGTCCTGTGACTTTTGATACTGCCTGGCCCTGCCCCTCCCCGAGCCTTTCCAGCCATAGGCGCAGCACTGAGGAACAAAGAGACCAGTGGGAAAGCAGGTTTCATTTAGCCCAGTGAGGCCATAGAGGAGAGAGCGTGGCCGGCCAGCCTTACCTCTGTGACTTTGGGGAAAAAGCTTGCCTTCCAGTGTGGTCAGCAAATCAGCCTGCTTGGAAATCCATTCTTGCCCAAGAAAAAAAAAATTGAGTACATTTTTTTTTCTTTTTCTTTCTTTCTGTTTTTTTTTAAGACGGAGTCTCACTCTGTCACCCAGGCTGGAGTGCAGTAGCGTGATCTCAGCTCATGCAACCTCTGCATCCCGGATTCAAGCAGCTCTCCTGCCTCAGCCTCCCAGGTAGCTGGGATTCCAGGCATGCACCACCATGCTCAGCTAATTTTTTTGTATTTTTAGTAGAGATGGGATTTCACCACATTGGCCACGCTGGTCTTGAACTCCTGACGTCTGGTGATCCCCTCGCCTTAGCTGCTGAAAGTTTATGAGCCACTGAGCCTGCCCTCTTTTTTCACTTTGAGACGAGGTCTCACTCTGTCACCCATGTTGGAGTACAGGAATGCCACCATATTCTCACTGCAACCTCAAGCTCCTAGGCTCAAAGGATCATCTTACCTTAGCCTCCTGAATGGCTGCGACTACAGAAGTGTGTCACCACACCTGGCTAATTTTTTTTTTTTTTTTTAAAGAGATGGAGTCTTGCTATGTTGTCCGGGCCAGTTTTGAACTCCTGGCCTCAAGCAGTCCTCCTGCCTCTATTTCCCCAATGCTGGATTACAGGCTTGAGCCACCACGCCCAACCTGTGCATTTATTTAAGTAGAATCTCCTGCACCCTTTCTTTGGGGTTGCAGGTAGGGGAGATACACAGAATAAGACCCCCCATTCCTCACCCCTGCTAAACTTAGGATCACTCTAGTGGCCTGAACAGTAAAGACTAAACACCACCAGCCACAGTGGTTTACTATAATCCCAGCACTTTGGGAGGCTGAGGCAGGAGTTCAAGAACAGCCTGGGCAACACAGCAAGATCCCATCTCTACAAAAAATAGAAACATTAGCCAGGTGCCTTGGTGTACACCTATAGTCCCAGCTGCTGCTTAGGAGGCCAAGGTGGGAGGATTGCTTGAGCTTGGAAGTTCAAGACAAGCCTGGGAAGCATAGTGAGATCCTATCACTACAAAAAATACAAAAACTTACCCAGGCATGGTGGCATGTTCCTGTAGTCTGAGCTACCTGGGAGGCTGAGGTGGGAGGATCACTTGAGCCCGGGGTATTGAGGCTGTAGTGAATTGTGATCACGCCCCTGTACTCCAGCCTGAGCAACAGAGCAAGACCCTGTCTCAAAAAAAAAAAAAAAAGAAGAGTAAGGACCCATTTTATAGCTGGGCAAAGTAGCTCACACCTGTAATCCCAGCACTTAGGGAGGCTGAGGCAGGCACATCACTGGTCAGGAGATCGAGACCATCCTGGCCAACATGATGAAGCCCCGTCTCAACTAAAAATACAAAAATTAGCTGGGCGTGGTGGCGCGTGCCTGTAACCCCAGCTACTTGAGAGGCTGAGGCAGGAGAATCCCTTGAACCAGGGTTCAGAGGTTGCAGTGAGCTGAGATCAGGCCACTGCACTCCAACCAGGCAACAGAATGAGACTCTGTCTCAAACAAAAATAAAAAGACCCATTTTACAAGTGAGAAGGCAGACATGAACCTGCCCAGAGCTAGTGAGTGAAAACCAAGACCGGACAGGAAGTCGGAAGTGCTCCCAGGGCACTGCCAGCCTAAATAAGGAGAAAGTGCTGCGGGAAGACAGGGTGTGCCACCAAGTGTGGCCCAGGACAGCCTGAGAAGGCTCTCCGGGGGCTGCAGCAGGAGGCTGGGAGTTGACGTTTTGTTTGCTTGCTTTTTTCTAGACAGAGTCTCGTTCTGTCGCCCAGGCTGGAGGGTAGTGATGCTATCTCCGCTCACTGCAACCTCCACTTCCCGGGTTCAAGCAGTTCTCCTGCCTCAGCCTCCCGGGTAGATGAGATTACAGGCGCCCGCCACCATGCCCGGCTAATTTTTTTGTATTTTTAGTAAAGGTGGGGTTTCACCATGTTGGCCAGGCCCATCTTGAATTCCTGATCTCAGATGTTCCTCCCCCCTCAGCCTCCCAAAGTTCTGGGATTGCAGGCGTGAACCACTGCGCCTGGCTCACTGGATAGTTTTTGGATTTTTTTTGTTGTTGTTTTTTGTTTTGTTTTGACACAGAGTCTCACTCTGTTGTTGCCCAGGCTGGAGTGCAATGGCACGATCTCAGCTCACTGCAGCCTCCACTTCCTGGGTTCAAACAATTCTACTGCCTCAGCCTCCCAAGTAGGTGAGATTACAGGCATGCACCACTATGCCCAGCTAATTTTTATATTTTTAGAAGAGATGGGGTTTCACTATGTTGGCCAGGCTGGTCTCGAACTCCTGACCTCAAGTGATCCGCCTGCCTTGGCCTCCCAAGTGCTGGGATTACAAGTGTGAGCTACTGCGCCCGGCTTCTGTTATGTATTTAATGAGCCCTGTGTGTAGTGCTAGGTGTCCTGACAGATTCAGAGGGACGTTAGAAGCCTCTGGGTAGTGGGCAGAAGCTTAGACCTCCCCAGCACTGATCTGGGCCCCACATCACCAGCGCTCGTCCATCACGGGTCCTTGTCTATACACTGGGAACAGCAGTACATCAGTTGGTCCAGGCCACGCTTGGTAAGGCATGGTCAGCAGGCAGTGACCGATGGAGAGGTGGAGAGGTGGCCATGTGAGGTGGCTCACGCCTGTCATCCCAGCCATTTGGGAGGCCAAGGTGGGAGGATCACTTGAGGCCAGAAACTTGAGACCAGCCTGGGCAACATCTCAAGAACCCATCTCCACACACACACAAAAAAATTAAAAATTAGCCAGGTGTGATGGCGTGTGCCTGTGGTTCCAGCTAGTCAGGAAGCTGAGGTGGGAAGATCGCTTGAGTCTGGGAGTTTGAGCTGCAGTGAGCTGATTATACCACTGCACTCCAGCCTGGGCAACAGAACAAGACCCTGACTCTTTAAAAAAAAAGGCCGGGCGCGGTGTCTCAAACCTGTAATCCCAGCACTTTGGGAAGCCTAGGTGGGCAGATCACAAGGTCAAGAGATCTAGACCATCCTGGCCAACATGGGGAAACCCCATCTCTACTAAAAATACAAAAAAATAGCCGGGCATGGTGGCGCACACCTGTAGTCCCAGCTAGTTAGGAGGCTGAGACACAAGAATCACTTGAACCCGGGAGGTGGAGGTTGCAGTGAGTGGAGATCCCACCACTGCACTCCAGCCTGGGCGACAAAGCGAGACTCTCTCTTTTAAAAAAAGGCAGCGGCAGCCGCTCTGGGTTCTGTCCAGGGCTGAGGCCGTGAGCAGGGCGGGCAGACCAATTCATCAGACAGGCTGCCTGCTTCTGGCCAGCTGTCGACTGACCTGAAATCCTCCAGCCAGCAGCCGCCGCCTCTTCCCCCGCACACACGTTTGCAGCTAGCCTCAGGTCTGGGCTTCTCCCCAGGACCACTCTGGGAATCGTCCAAGAGAGACTCCTCGTGGCAGAGTCTTGGTTATGTCAGCACCCCCTCAAGGTACACGTGCACCCCAAAGCTTCACCGCCTCGGAGGCTGTATCAGCAGCTGCTTCTGCTGGGGAGGACAGAGCCAGGATTGGCCCCTCGGAGGCTGAGGCCTGTGCCTTTGATAAGAGATAGGCCTCCCACTGCCAAAGACTGGGGCCATCTTTTTCCATTTCTGTGCAGCCGCCTGCCTCTCCAGCTGCCCATTGGCTGACCACTGGCTCTTCTCAGCCAGCTGGACCAATGGGCTCCCTGGGCTGTGGTCACCATGGTGACCAGAACCGGGCAGGTAGGAAGGCATGGGCCTCAATTTCCGTCCTCTCAGGCCAAGCTCGCCTTTCCCTAGGAATCTTCATCATCACAGCTGCCTTGGCTCACCCATCTCTGAGCCCCTCTCTCCCTTTTTATCTACTTAACCTTTTGACACAGGGTCTGGCTCTGTTGCCCAGGCTGGGTGCAGTCACAGCTCACTGCAGCCTTGACACCCCAGACTCGAGTGATCCTCCCACCTCAACCTCCCACGTAGCTGGGACCACAGACATGTGCCACCACGCCTGGCTCATTTATTTTTTATCTTTATTTTTTTAGAGATGGGGTCTCGCCGTGTTACCCAGGCTGGTCTCAAATTCCTGGCCTCAAGCAATCCTCCCACCTTGGCCTCCCAAAGCAGTGGGATTACAGTCATGAGCCACTGCCTCCAGCCTCAGCCCCTCTCTTTTTAGCACCCTGTTTTCTTAGGGACTTGGTACTTTTCATTTGGTGCCAAGACAGCGTGTGGGTCCTTGAGTCAGACCCGCATTGGATTCCTGTTTCTGTTACTTCCTGAGTGAGCTGAGGCAGAACACTGCCTCTTCCAGCATTTCTGGACTGTTGAGTCTGCAGTGAGCAAATTAACCCTGCCTTGACCAGGCACGGCGGTTCACACCTGTAATCACAACACTCTGGGAGGCCGAGGCAGGTGGATCACTTGAAGCCAGGAGTTCAAGACCAGCCTGGCCAACACGGCAAAACCCCGTCTCTGCTAAAAATACAAAACTTAGCCAGGCATGGTGGTGGGAAACCGTAATCCTAGCTACTCAGGAGGCTGAGGCAGGAGAATCGCTTGAACCTGGGAGTCAGAGACTGCAGTGAGCCAAGATCACACCACTGCACTCCAGCCTGGGTGACAGAGTGAGGCTCCATCTCAAAAAAACAAAAACAAAAAAACCTGCCTCTCTGTGGGATGGTGTCAGAGTCCACCTCGCTGTGCCACTCCCCTCCCCACTCAGGGCCTGGAACTCGGTGCGTTTAGGCAGGTGCCCGGTGATGCATGAAGAGTCCCGCCTGCAGCCTGGGCTCGAGTTTGCAGCTGCACGTCTGTGGGCGCACACACACAGTCTGTGCCTGTGTCCCACGTTCAGGGCTACTCAGGGACTCTGTCTGCAGGACAGGGCGGGAGGAATGGCTCAGACGTTTGGATTCTGGGTGTGCAGGAGCTAGGTAAGGAGGCTTAGCGGTTGCTTCTGCTCTGGCCTCCCACCCTGCCAAAGTCAGGGTCAGCCCCCGGGACTTCCAGGCCCTCGGGAGGGACATGGGTGACAGTCACTGCCCCACCACCCCACAGTGCAGCATCTTCAGGGGCCCCCCTGGAGCTGCCTGTTCTTCCAGAGAAGCCCAGTGTGCAGGGCTGGCTGAAGCAGAAAGAAAAACCCCAAAGCCCCACCCTGCCTTCTCCTGGCCTCCCCTCCACCCAGAGCCTCCCTGGGAGGTCTCCGGGAACCCACTTTGAAAGCCAGTTGCATGTAGGACAGTGGGCATGATGACAATGCCAGACCCACAAAAGGTTGTAAGGACTCAAGGGCATTACCCTCTACTGACACCGTCATTTTACGTCCAAGGAAACTGAGGCTCAGCGCAGATCAGCCACTTCCCCACGTGATTCCTGCTCTGTTGAGCTGCCTGCCACGTCCTGTGACATCTGAAGGCCGTCCCTGCCCAGTCCTCCCAGGAATCAGTCTGGGATTCAAATCCCATCCTGTTGAAGGTCGGGCATAGTGGCTCCCACCTGTAATCGTAGCACTTTGGGAGGCCAAGGCAGGAGGATCACTTGAGACCAGGAGTTCGAGACCAGCTTGGCCAACATGGGGAAAACAGCATCTCTACTAAAAATACAAAAATTAGCTGTGTGTGACTGTGCATACCTGTAATCCCTGCTACCACTTGAGCCCAGCAGGTGGAGGTTGCAGTGAGCCAAGATTGCGCCACTGCACTCCAGCCTGGACAACAGAGCAAAACTCTGTCTCAAAAAACAATCCCATCCTGTTGGAAAGTGAGGTTTGGGTGGAGCTGTCCCCAGAGCCTCACCCCCTCCTCTCTGACCTGCCTCGCCCTGCCCTGGGGACAGCCGGGACCCCAGCAGTCAGTCACAGGGCTGCCTTCTGTGTCTCCCTGCAGAGCTGCCCTCCTCAGAGCACCTGAGTGTGGCAGATGCCACCTGGCTGGCCCTGAATGTGGTGTCCGGCGGTGGCAGCTTCTCCAGCTCCCAGCCCATCGGTGTGACCAAGATCGCCAAGTCTGTCATCGCCCCGCTGGCCGACCAGAACATCTCCGTATTCATGCTGTCCACGTATCAGACAGACTTCATCCTGGTGAGCCAGTCGTCACCTTGTACACACACCTGCCTGTTGTTCACACACATGCTCGCTCCCATCTCCCACCCCTTGCAGCCTCGCCCTTCCACACTACTCCGGGGTGGGGGCAGGGTCTCAGAGTGAGAGCTCGGGGCCCCAAGCCCACATCCCCCAGGGCCACCAGGCACACGCTGCCACAACTTCTTGCCCTCAGGTACGCGAGCGGGACCTGCCCTTTGTCACGCACACGTTGTCATCAGAGTTCACCATCCTTCGGGTCGTCAATGGCGAGACTGTGGCAGCTGAGAACCTTGGCATCACCAACGGCTTCGTGAAGCCCAAGATGGGTGAGCTGGGGGCAGGGTTTGTACACGGGAAGCCTCACGAAGTTACCAGATCCAGCCACAGACCAGCCTCACTGTCTTCTGCCCACTGAGCGTGAATGGAATGCCAGGTAGAGAGGGATGCAAAGGGCCCGGTGTGGTGGCTCACGCCTGTGATCCCAGCACTTTGGGAGGCTGAGGCGGGCAGATCACTTGAGGTTGGGAGTTCAAGACCAGCCTGCCCAACATGGAGAAAACCTGTCTCTATTAAAAATACAGAGTTAGCCGGGCATGGTGGCGCATGCCTGTAATCCCAGCTACTCAGGAGGCTGAGGCAGGAGAATCCCTTGATCCTGGGAGGGGGAGGTTGCAGTGAGCTGAGGTTGTGCCATTGCACCCCAGCCTGGGCAAGAGCGAAACTCCCCTCTCAAAAAAAAAAGTGACTCAAAGGTCCTAGGTAGGCCCCGCTGTTATATCTGGCAAGAGTGGTGGGCATGCATGCAGACAGCAATGGCTAGAGGCCACTCCTGCAGCAGGCCGTGTGTCACGGCAGGCTTCCCTGGGCAGGGACTGTGGAGCTGAAGCCTGGATCGCAGGTGGGAGCAGAGCCAGGTGGTGACAGTTGGGAAGGGCATCCCAGGCAGCCAGCACAGCATGTGCAAAGGCCCAGGGTCTGCGGGCGAGCCGGAAGATCAGGGCGGTGATAGGTGGAGGCAGAGGCTGGGGAAGCAGCGGTGCCTGAGTCTCTCGTGGCCTGCGGCTGAGCTGCCCCAGCCCTCTTCTCGGGCCCTACACCCACCCACGCTGCTGCTTTTGGTCCCAGCCTCAGTGCCCGACATTCTGTGCTGTTACAGTCCAGAGGCCGGTCATCCACCCCCTGTCCAGTCCGAGCAACAGGTTCTGTGTCACCAGCCTGGACCCCGACACACTGCCTGCTGTTGCCACACTCCTCATGGACGTCATGTTCTACTCCAATGGGTAGGGCTACCTCGGGCGTGAGGGGCTGCAGGGTGGGCTGGGGGAAGGCACAGCTCTGCCAGGAGCTCATCTGAGGTGGGGAGACACAGACTTGCCCTGGAGCTAGTCTGATGGGGGAAGACACAGGCCTGCACCGGAGCTAGTGTGAGTGAGGAGACGGCGACCTGCCCCAGAACTAGTCTGATGGGGGAGACACAGACCCACTCCAGAGTTAGTCTGAGTGGGGGAGACGTGGACCCACCCTGGAGCTAGTCTGAGGGAGGAGACACCAACCCACCTGGAGCTAATCTGACAGGGGAGACATGGACCTGCCCCAGAGCTAGTCCGAGGGGGGAAACAGCTCTACCTAAAGCTCCAGTCTGAGGGGAGAGACATCCTACCCTGGGAACACCAACGTTTGGTGAAGCTCCGAGGACACATTGGGAGCTGTAACAAACTTCCCCACTCCCACTGAGCTCCAAGGACAGGCCCAGTCTGTTGTGGGCTCAGATTTTTCATTTGGTGAATGACAGACATTGATTGCATCCCTTCCTCAGTGGATTTTGTAAAGCTTAGGCCAACGCCAGGTGGGGCAGCACAGGGCCGGGTCCAGTGTGCTGACGGTCACCCCAGCCTGTGCCCTGAGGTGCGGGCAGACCAGGAAGGGGCCCATGTAGCCTGTGTAGGGGATCGGCCAGGCCTCCAGCACTGCAAAGCGTATCACCCGCCTCTGTGAATGTGGTGAAATCATCCCCATTGCATTGCGAGCGAGATGTGAAGGACCCTGGCCTAGGGTTGCCCAGGTGGCATCAAAGCCTGGGCAGGGCCCAGCTTCCCTGGGCAGGTGGGCAGGCGCCTCAAGGGCTCCACCCTTACTGGCTCCCCCCAACCCCCAGAGTGAAGGACCCCATGGCCACCGGGGATGACTGCGGCCACATCCGCTTCTTCTCCTTCTCCCTCATTGAGGGCTACATCTCCCTGGTGATGGACGTGCAGACGCAGCAGAGGTGAGCCAGGCCCTGGGGTGGACGCTCAATCCAGGGTGGGCCCTAGGGTCTGGGGGGACTCTGTGATGGGGCCATCACCCACTTTGTCTTATTTATTTATTTGTATTGAGACAGTGTCACTGTCATCCAGGCTGAGTGTAGTGACGCAGTCTCGGCTCTCTGCAACCTCTGCCTCCCGGGTTCATGCAATTCTCCTGCCTCAGCCTCCCGAGTAGTGGGGATTATGGGTTCCAGCCACCACGCCTGCTGATTTTTATGCATTTAGTAGAAACAGGGTTTCACTATGTTTGCCAGGCTGGTTTCGAACTCCTGACCTCAAGTGATCCGCCCGCCTTGGCCTCCCAAAGTGAGGATTGCAGATGTGAGCCACTGTGCCTGGCCTTTGTTTTTATTTCTGTTGAGACAGGATCTCACTGTCACCCAGGCTGGAGAGCAGTGGTGCAGTCTTGGCTCACTGCAACCTCCGCCTCCCCGGTTCAAGCAATCTGCGTGCCTCAACCTCCTGAGTAGCTGGGACTACAGACTCGTGCCACCACACCTGGTTTTTGTATTTTCATTTTTTTATTTTTTTTTTTGAGACAGGGTCTCACTCTGTCACCCAGGCTGGAGTACAGTGGCATGATCTCAGCCCACTGCAGCCTCCACTTTCTGGGTTCAAGTGATGCTCCTGCCTCAGCCTCCCGAGAAGCTGGGATTACAGGCACACACCACCACACCTGGCATCACTATATTTTGTAGGAAAGCGTTTTGCCATGTTGGCCAGGCTGGTCTTGAACTCCTGACCTCAGGTGATTCACCCACCTCGGCCTCCCAAAGTGCTGGGATTACAGATGTGAGCCACAGTGCCCGGCCACTTTGTCTCTGATAAACCCTCACTGTCGCCCTTCATCGTAAGTGAGAGGCCCCTCAGCTCAAAGAGGGGCAGGGGTTGTCCAAGGTCCACTGTGGGGTGGTGGCAAAGTGGGAGTTTGAACCACAGCCCCAGTGCTATTTGTCCCTCAGCTTCTGCTCTGGACCTGGGAAGAAGTGTCCGGACTAGCCTTAGCAAGGGGCCCAGGGGTCTTGTTCCAAACCGCAGCCTGATAACACCCTCCCCATCTGCCTTCCCCCAAGACGAGGCTGCGGGGTGAGTGGGTCCAGGGTGTCTGGAGGGGGTGGTCCTTGCAGGCCCTGAGCTCTGGCCCATCCGCCCGGCCAGCCCCCTGCCTCGCTCTGGCTGGTGTACCAGCACGCCAAGGAGGGAGCACAGTTCACATCAGGCTTGGGGATTCTTCTCTCGCCCCCTTTGAAGGTTTCCTAGTAACTTGCTGTTCACAAGCGCATCCGGAGAGCTCTGGAAGATGGTGCGGATTGGAGGACAGCCCCTGGGATTTGGTGAGCCCTGGGGGGACTGCATGGGGGGAGGGCGGAGCTGGCATTGCTGGGCCCACTCACACACATGGACCTCAGTGACTCAGCCCCTGCTGGGGGTACAGATGAGACTGAGGTTTGGGGAGCCTGAAGTTTCTGTTGCTTCCCAGTGTGTGGCAGGTGGACACAGGCCTCTTGAGGACAAGAGGAGCAGGCCTCAATCCGAGTGCTTGTATTTTGCTCCCTCTCGAAAATTAGGATGTTGCTTATTATTAGAAAATTAAACAGCTGCACGCAGTGGCTCATGTCTGTTATCCTAGCACTTTGGGAGGCCTAGGTGGGAGGGTCCCTTGAACCCAGGAGTTCTATACAGCCTAGGAAACATAGCAAGGCCCTGTCTCTACGGAAAAAAAAATAATTAAAATTAGCTGGGCGTGGTGGCAGGTGTCTGTAATCCCAGCTACTCAGGAGGCTGAGGCAGGAGGATTACTTGAACCCAAGAGTTCAAGGCTGCAGTGAGCCATGATCCTGCCATTGTACTCCAACCTGGGCGACAGAGCAGATCCTCGTCTCTAACGATAAAGAGGCCAGGCGAGGTGGCTCGTGCCTATAATCCAGCACTTCGGGAGGCCGAGGCAGGTGGGTCACCTGAGGTCAGGAGTACGAGAGGAGCCTGGCCAATATAGTGAGACCCCATCTCTACTAATCATACAAAAAAATTAGCCGGACATTGTGGCGTGTGCCTGTAATCCCAGGTACTTGGGAGGCCGAGACAGGAGAATCGCCTGAATCCAGGAGGCAGAGGTTGTAGTGGCAGTGAGCCAAGATCACACCACTGCCCTCCAGCCTGGGCAGCAGAGCAATGCTCCCTCTCAAATAATAGTATGATTTGATTTAAAAAGAAAGAGCAAATTGGGGCCGTGATAAAAGTTGAGAAAAAAAATCACTCCCTAGTTCCACAGTTCAAAGATAAGACCTGCTGGCGGTTTCCCCCACCCCGAGACAGAGTCTCGCTCTTGTTACCCAGGCTGGAGTGCGATGGCGCGATCTCCGCTCACCTACGCAACCTCCGCCTCCTGGGTTCAGGCAATTCTCCTGCCTCAGCCTCCTGAGTAGCTGGGATTACAGGCACGTACCACCATGCCCAGCTAATTTTTTTTATATTTTTAGTAGAGACGGGGTTTCACCATGTTGACCAGGCTGGTCTCGATCTCTTGACCTCGTGATCCACCCGCCTCGGCCTCCCAAAGTGCTGGGATTACAGGCATGAGCCACCGCACCCAGCCAAGGTGCCATACTTTTAAACAGCCAGATCTCATGAGAACTTACTGTCACAAGAACAGAACCAAGAGGATGGTGCTAAACCATTTATGAGCAATCCACCCCCTCAGCCCAGTCACCTCCCACCAGGCCCCACCTCCAAGACTTCAGATTACAATTGGAAGATTCGGGCAGGAACACAGAGCCAGCCCACATTGCTGGCCAGCCACCAGAGAAGGCTCTTGGCTGGGGGACATCCAGGTTAAGCCTTCAAGAGAAATGGCGAGTGGGAGGCTGGGTGCGGTGGGTCACGCCTGTCATCCCAGCATTTTGGGAGGCCGAGGCAGGTGGGTCACTTGAGGTCAGGAGTTCGAGACCAGCCTGGCCAACATGGTGAAACCCCAACTCTACTAAAAATACAAAATAATTAGCCAGGCGTGGTGGTGGTACACGCCTGTCATTTCAGCTATTCAGGAGGCTGAGGCACGAGGATCCCTCGAATCCGGGAGGTAGAGGTTGCAGTGAGGTGAGATCACACCAGTGCCATCCAGCCTGGGTGATGGAGCAAGACTCTGAAATAAAAATGGGATGGCAGATGGGGATTCCCTGGGAGCATGGTGGGTGCAGGGTAGGCATTTCCCACACAGGGTAGAGGCTGAAGAGCCACAGAGGCAGGGGTAGCCAGGTGACGCAGAGGCTAAGGACGTTCTCCCCATCCCTAGATGAGTGTGGCATCGTGGCCCAGATCTCAGAGCCCTTGGCTGCCGCAGACATCCCGGCCTACTACATCAGTACTTTCAAGTTTGACCACGCACTGGTGAGTGTCCAAACCCAGATTCCTCTGGGGCAGGGCCGGGGAGGGCAGCGGGTTCCTGGGCTCACGGGCAGGTGTCTGCCTCCTCCCCCACCCTGCCCCCCGAGCAGGTTCCAGAAGAGAACATCAATGGTGTCATCAGTGCCCTGACGGTCAGCCAAGCAGAGAAGCACTAGGAGGGTCTCTTCTGCTCCTCCCTGCTGCCGCCCAGCCCAGCCCCAACCCCGAAGATTGATCTCGCAGTATTTCTCTACAGACTGGAAAATCTTCCTGGGGACCCCGAGGAAGGGGCCTCTCCAGGAGACTCCCTCGATTGCCAATCCCTCCAGGCCAGGGGCCCACGCCAAGGCCTCCTCATGCCCTCCTGCCTTCCCGGAGCCCCCCAGCCCTCCAGAGAGCAACCTGCCTCTTCCCCACCCCAGAAAATGCTTTTGGAGGCCCAGGGGGCTTGTGACCTGATCCGCCTTCTCATCCAGCCTCGCCCACGGCCAGGGGCAGATATAGAGGGAAGTTGGTCCCTCCTACGAGACAGCAGTGTGCCAGCTGTCATGTCGCCTTGCAGGGCTGGGGCTGGCGGGGTGGGGTGGAGTCTGGGGCACCCGGGAGGGTTTTGGGGGCGAATACTGTGGTCGCTGGTCTCTCGTCCATCAGCTCAGGGCTGGTCCCCTCCGAGTGGAGGCCAGCGCGACCCCCTCAGGTCTTCGGAGCTGGTGAGGCTCAGACGGGAACCCAGGCAGCATCCCCAAGCTGGGAAGGACCCAAACTCCCCCTGTACCTCGCCTGCCATTCACAGGGCCTGGGCCCGACTCCCAGCAAGACTGCCAAGAGGGCCCTGTCCAGACCCTCCCCCACAAATACCCAGTCCTTGGGGGAGGAGGGAGGGTCCCAGGAGACCCACCAGCCTGGAGCACCAGCTCCTGTCCCCTCGGCTCTCCCTGGACCCGCCTTGGGCAGGCAGAGCCTCAGTTTCCCCCAGCAGGGATATTCCTGGCTTTTTGGGCCTGGGGTTTCTTAGGTGGTGTCCCACCTCCCCAACAGATGACTAGACCAGCATAGGACTTCCCACCTCCCTCCCCTGCCCCCAACTCGCCTGCCCACCCCTTGGTCGGGGGCTGTGGCATTCCTAAGTACTTGACCCAGGAGGCAGCTTAACTGAGCCTTAATAGAGAAAACCTTACCTTGTTTTAGTTTTTTATTTAATGTGTTTGCACCCAGGCTGCTGTTGGCGGTAGTTTCTGTTTGAGGGGGTAGGTAAGACCGATTTGAGTTGTGTTGAGGGGGCCTGGAGGCTCCATGTCACTAGGCTGGTCCTCTGGGACTCCAGGGACAGGCATGAGAGTCTGGAGATGTCACACAAGCCTTGGCCCTCTCTTCTGAAGGGAAGCTGAGAGCAGACATCTCCTGCGAGATGCTAGAGCTGCTGTCACCCGACATGGGACCTCCCTACCAGCTGTGGCTCTTGTTGAGCACCAGAGGCAGTGAGGGTCCCCTAGGGCCGTGGGGAGGTAGACAGAGGTAGACAGGTCACGGGCCAGCTGAGTGGTCATGACCAGGAGGCACGGGGTTTGCTGTGGCGTCCCTTCCGTTGATCGGGGTGGCTTTCTGAGTGAGCAAGGTCCAAGGGCCTCTGTGGCTTTGGCTCTGGCAGTCAAGTTGTGATGTTTCTTTTTTTCTGAGATGGTAACTCGCTCTGTCACCAAGGCTGGAGTGCAGTGACGCGATCTTGGCTCTCTGCAACCTCCGCCTCCCGGGTTCAAGTGATTCTCCTGCCTCAGCCTCCCAAGTAGCTGGGAATACATAACGTGCACCACCATGCCTGGCTAGTTTTTGTATTTTTAATAGAGACGGAGTTTCGTCACGTTGCTCAGGTGATCTGCCCGCCTCGGCCTCCCAGAGTGCTAGGAATAGAGGCGTGAGCCACAGCACCCGGCCAAGTTGTGCTGTTTCTGAGAAGGTCGGAGGAGAAGGGGTAGTTTCTAAACCTGGCAAAATGCTCCCCACTTTATGAGCCGAGTGGGACCCTCTGAGCCCCAGAAGCCCACCACATCAATTAGAAACCCACTTTTTTTTTTTTTTAAGTTAATTCATTTTGCACAAAACGTCAAAACAAAACTTGTAGATTGCTGGTCCCAAAAGGGAGGCGGCCAGGTGGGGCGGGCCTGCGGTGGAAGCCCTGAGTCCCCTTTCTGACCTTGCAAGGCCTTGATTTTCCTTTCTGTCATTTCCCCCGACAGTGTCACTCCTCTGCCTTTCCTTCCCGCCGTGCAAGTGTGTCGGCCTCATGACCCCAGTGTCCTGTGTCCCCTACCTAGACTTCCTAGGACGTATCTATTGTACACACCTATAAATACCTGTGTTTTATGTTGATAGAGATATATACTGTAAATAGCATATATACTTGAGCAATATATATGTTAATATATACTGTGTGATCAGTCTGTGGACACAGCCCCCCGCTGTGTGTGCCCATGTGTGTGGGCGTGGTGGCGTCTGCCACGCACGCAGGCACGTTGGGAGTCACCATATATTTTTAATTCAAGTATATATAGGCAATACGATTATTACAGAAGCCGATGGGTTCCCTCAGACCTGACTTGAGAGATCAAAGCCAGCAATTCAGAGCGTGGAGCGTGGGGCGTGGGGCGTGGGACGTGGGACGTGGGACAGGTGCCAAGAGCTCACTGTGACATGAGTCATGCCTCCTGTACCCCCCTTTCCCCAGCTACAGTCCCTGGGCGCCCTTGATTTTTTGGGGATGTTGATCCCCAGGGAGGAGTATTTGGAATTCCTTGCTTTTAATCGGAATGCCCCCTCTCGCCTGCCCCACCCGGCGGCCTCACTCTGAAGACCTGGACTGGCCGAATGGCCCACGCTGCCTGCGTTCCGCCTCCGCCTCCATGGGTGGTAGTTTTTACATAGGCGGCTTATCTGTTGTTTTCTTGGGGGGTTTTTTGTTTGTTTGTTTTGGTAACCTGCAAGCTTAGAAATCTCAGGTTCTGCTCCCGGGGCTCCTCCTGGGGACCGGACTCGTGAAACAGAAAAGCAGGAGTGTTGGGGCAGGCTGGGGCCAGGGTCTGGCTCTTGGCTCAGGCTGGCTCTGCAGGGTCCCTGTTCCAGCCAGCCCCGTGGGAGCTTTCCCCTAGGGACCCATCCCTTCGGTCCCGGGGGCCCCCCTTTAGTTTTTCTGTCCCCGTCCTGCTCATGTAAAGCTTGGTCGACCCTCTCGGTGTTCTGTGTGTAGCACAGTCTTGGTTTGGTCTCCACAGCTGTTCGGTGGGGTCGCTGTGAGTGTGGTTATTCCCAGCGGGGGTTGTCTGCCCTTGTATTCCAGCCATCTCCTGGTCTGCTGGGTGAGAGGGTCTCTCCAAGCCCCAGACCCCACTAGGAGGGGTGTGTGTTTCTCGGAGGGGCTGCGAGCGGGACGCTTCTCCATCCGCAGCTGCGTGGGGCTCCCTGCCTGACTGCCGTCTGTCCCCTGGAGGAAATCGGAGGAGTGGGCCCGTTGTTTCGGCGTGGCAGATGGGGCAGGTGCCTGGCGGGGGAGGAAGGGAGCTCGCTGTGATGTGGATTTTTTTTCTTTACATGGGAGTCTTTCTGTCACCCAGGCTGGAAGTCAGTAATGGCATGATCTCAGCTCACTGCAGCCTCCACCTCCTGGGTTCAAGAAAGTCTCCTGCCTCAGCCTCCCAAGTAAGGGGGATTACAGGTGCCCACCACCACACCAAGCTAATTTTTGTATTTTTAATAGAGACAGGTTTCACCATGTTGACCAGGCTGGTCTTGAACTCGTGACAAGTGATCTGTCTGCCTCGGCCTGATTACAGGCATGAGCCACCACACCCGGCCTCATGTGGAATGTCTAGGAGCAAGCAGGTGGTCCTGGGCTGCCATGTGGGCTCCTGGAGTATGTGTCTTGGCCCCTGTGTGGCTCTCCAGTAAGAACAGCTCAGACAGTCTCAACCCCACTCTCACCCCTTGCTGCACTCCAAGGACGGTGGGAGCTGAAGGATGGGGAAGAACAGAGAGTGAGCACCCCTCCCTACCACTGACAAGTTCTGCCTCGTCGTGGGGCTCCCCTGGTTCCCAAGACACCAGTTTCTCCCTCAGCCCCTCATCCTGACCCAGCGAAGATCTGGGCATTGCCAACTCTGCACCTCCTTCCTCCATGGGCATCTCTGGATCCCCACCCTGAGCACTGCCCACACCTCCATCCTCAGCCCGGGGCATGCATTCGAGCTAGAGAGGCTTGCAGCCCTGACCCCAATAGCCTGCCCTCCCCAGGATTCAGGGGGAGCCCAGAGCCTCACTCTAAACCACCAGCATGCTCACCTCCAGGCACCAGGCTGCTGGTGGGAAAGGAAGGAGCTGGGCAATCAGAGGCTCCCAGCGCAGCCGCCTGAAGCAGCAGCGTAGCCATGGTGACATTTTTTTTTAGCAGGAGGAGGTTTGGTCTGGAGGGGCTTGCTCCTCCGAGGTGACAGAGATGCCCTGGAGGTCAGGAGAGAAGGCAGGGAGGGCCAGGCCCCCCTGAAAGCCCAGGGCACTCTTTTCCTGGTGATAAGAGGTGAACCCCGGCCAGCTCCCACCGGCCCCCTCCTCCTGGCTGCATTTTCTACGGAGACCCTTGGGAGTCCTAAGGCCATTCTGGGCCCCTTTCTGAGCCCTGAGATCTGGTTGTGGGGACAACCAGGGCTTTTGCAGCCCCAGCTAAGAGGGGGGGCTTTAGGGCAAGAGGACCCCAACCCTGCAGTGAGGGGATTTTTTTTTTGAGATGGAGTCTCACCCTGTCACCCAGGCTGGAGGGCAGTGGAGTGATCTCAGCTCACTGCAGCCTCCACCTCCTGGGTTCAAGTGCTTCTCCTCCCTCAGCCTCCCAAGTAGCTGGGATTACAAGCGTGTGCCACCATGCTTGGCTAATTTTTGTATTTTTAGTAAAGACAGGGTTTCTCCATATTGGGCAGGCTGGTCTCGAACTCCTGACCTCAGGTGGTCCACCCGCCTTGGCCTCCCAAAGTGCTGAGATTACAGGCGTGAGCCACCGCGCCCGGCCAATGGGGGTATTTTTGACGCCACTTCCTGAGTGAAGCACTTTGCATGGGGATGGGAAGAAGAACCCCCTTTCTCAGCCCGCTCCGAGCAGGGCCTGGAGCAGTGGAGATGGTGGTTAGTGTAATAGGCAGAGCCTGAGAGAGGCTGGGGGACTTCTCCAATAGAAAAAAGACATTGGCTTAGGGTACTGTGGTGAGGGAGGGGATTAGGCTTGGTGGGGGCCCATTCAAAGGAGGCCGGGCCCAGTGGCTCACACCTGTAATCCCAGCACTTTGGGAGGCCAAGGCAGGCAGATTGATTGAGGCTAGGAGTTCAAGACCAACCTGACCACATAGCAAGATCCCAACTCTACCAAAAAAAAAAAGAGGCTGCCAGGGAAGGAAGCCAGCCAGCAGTGGCCTGGCGCGGAGGCAGGAGCCTGAGGCCTGGGCCGTGGCATCCAGGCACAGCCTGGTGGCCAAGAGAGCTTGTGGCTGTCGTTACAAGGGAAGAGGAGGCATGGAAATGGGAAGTGCCGGGCGGCTTCTGTGCTGGGAGTCGGGACACAGGCCTGGGCATGTTTACACATATGTGGGTGTATGTGGGTGTGTTCATACACATTAGAGAGTGTGCGTGCAGGTGTGCAGACCCATACCTGAGAGGTGGGACTGGCTCCTGGAGTATTTTGAGTTCTCAGAAGCAGTCTTGCTCTCGGGCCCTGAGTACAGAGATGAGATGAGTGGAGGCAGGACTCGAATGCAGGCCCTGGCTCCAGGGGAAAGGGTGGGCGTCTCTGGTAGGATGGCCTCACCCCACTTGTCGGAACTACTCTGGAGCGGGGCAAAGGTGTCAGGAACAGTTTAGCTGAGCGATTCTGGCTCAGGGTTTTTCATGAGGTTGTCTAAAATCTTAGCTAAGGATTGGAGGATGCACTTCTAAGTTAGGCCTGGCTGTAGGCAGAAGGCCTCAGCTTCTCCAGGTGAGCCAACCCACGGGGCTGCTTGAGTGTCCTCACAAAATGGCACCCGGCTTCCTCCCACCCAGAGCAAGAGATTCAAGGGCCCAGGGTAGAAGCCGAAGTGTTACTTTTATCCCTAGCCTTAGAATTCACATGCAGTTGCCTCCACCATGCTCTGGTGTGATACAGCCCAGCTCTGATCGGAAGGGGCTGGGCCTGCCCGTGCTGACTCTTCAAAGGCATCCCATCCTGAAGGTGGTGTTCCCAGGGAGAGCTTTTGGGGGCCGGCGCTCCCTCACCTACTGGGGCTCATTCTGGAAGAGGGTCCAGAAGAATTGGGAGACCCCTGCCCCTCACTCAACTTTGGAGGTGGCAGGGTGAACAGCAGGCCAAGTTCAGGGACTGAGACAGGCCAAGGCCAGTGCTGTTTCCCCTCCACTGCCTCAGTTTACCTGTATTCAGAAGACAGGTCTGGGAAGAGTTGAGCAGAGTTCTCTCTAAAGGAGTAGGGAGCTGATAACAATCCCAAGCCCTCCTTATGCCAAAATCATTTCCGTTATCCTGAGATGGGGCGAGTGGATGGATAGTGTACTGAGGGGCCTCTGCCCTGCCAGGAGCCCCCATCAAAGGGAAGCGCAGGGGACTTCTGCCCACGGCCCCCTCTGGCCCTCGCCTGGCGTGCCCGGGTCACCAGCAGCAGCAGTGGTGTTTCAGTGGTCCCAAGATCTGGGGGAAGGGGAGAACCTGCCATCTTACCCCTACCCCCCGGGGCCTTTACGCTTATTTTCTTGTTGAAACACAAAACCCTCGAGATTCATGTACTGTATATTGGAGAGAAAAAAATACCTAATGTTCCCCCAAAAAGACAGTATATTTTGTACTTTGTAAAGTGTTAATTAAAATGAAAAACGATGCTGGCTGGTGGCTGTTTTTTGTGCAGACCTAGCCAGAGGCTGGCCTCATCTCTTTCTCCTCCACCCTGTGATTTGGGGAACACAGGCCAGGGGCTAGAGGGGGTAGAAAAATACCCAGAATCTGAGGAAGGGCCCCCAGAGCCAGAGGAGTTGTATTAGTTACATGGTGCTACGTAACAAGTTTCCCCAAGACAACAGCTTGTTAAACATGATCACTGTTTACAGATCACATTTTCTGTGGGTCAGGAATTCAGGAACTTTGGCCGAGAGATTCTGGCTCAGAGTCACTCATGAGGTTGACATTGTCTGAAATCTTAGCTAAGGATTGGAGGATGCACTTCTTTTTTTGGGGCGGGGGGGGGACGGAGTTTCGCTCTTGTTACCCAGGCTGGAGTGCAGTGGCGCGATCTCGGCTCACCGCAACCTCCGCCTCGTGGGTTCAGGCAGTTCTCCTGCCTCAGCCTCCTGAGTAGCTGGGATTAGAGGCACGCACCACCATGCCCAGCTAATTTTTTGTATTTTTAGTAGAGACGGGATTTCACCATGTTGACCAGGATGGTCTCGATCTCTTGACCTTGTGATCCACCCGCCTCGGCCTCCCAAAGTACTGAGATTACAGGCTTGAGCCACTGTGTCCAGCCTGTATTTTTACTTCATTTATTTATTTTTTTGAGCCAGAGTCTTGCTGTGTCACCCAGACTGGAGTGAAGTCGTGCTATCATGGTTCCCTGCAACCTCCACCTCCCGTCTGTGTGTACATGTGCTTGTGCGTGCGTTCACATGTGTGTGCGTGCACTCATACCAGTGTTCATTCCTACTCCATGAGCCAGGGCAGGAGTGCCTAGATGGGAGGACAGACCAGCTGGAGGAGGATGGACAACAGCCCAGAAGCTGACACTAACTGGATCAGACCTGTGGGTAATCTGGTTACTGCATCCTGGGATGCTGCAGTGGTTACACTGGTGCCCACCGGGGGGCCCTCAGAGGAGCTGAGAACGTGGCTCCATGTCAAGGGAGGATCCCTGGGAGGCAGCTCACTGAGACTTGTGAAGTCGCCTGTGCCAGTGGCAGATGACATCCTGCCTCTGAGGGGACACCCAGTCTCAGGAGAGCAACGCCACTCCCAAGGGCAAAGGGAAGAGTAGGGCAGGGAAGCGATTCTCCTGCTTAACCCTCCGGAGTAGCTGGGATTACAGACACGCACCACCACGTCTGGCTCATTTTTGTATTTTTAGTAGAGATGGAGTTTCACCATGTTACTCAGGCTGGTCTCTAACTCTTGACCTCAGGAGATCCACCCACCTCAGCCTCCCAAAGTGCTGGGATTACAGACGTGAGCCACCACGCCAGGCCTCCCATGGTAGTTTAGGCAGCCCCCGCGGCCATCCAGGCAAAGGCCAGGCCCTCTGCAGATGCTGGCACCCAGGGGAAGGCGGGAGAAATGTGGGATCTTCATAGGTGCATCCTGAGTTTCGATCCTGGCCCGGGCACGGTGCTGGGCACTGATCCTCGGACTGCAACCTGCTGGGTCGTGCCCAAGCATTCGCTTCATGGCACATTTGTCAGGATTTGACTCTGTCATGCAGAGCACAGTCAGTGCATAACTATTTCCTGAAATAATGAAAATGTGGGGTGACCATACGTTCAAGAAACAAGTCACCACGGCATTCTATGGAGGTTGACAACCTGAGCTTTTATTAGCTGTGAAGGGTTTTCATGCCCGTCAGCCATCGCTTCCCAAAGAAATCAGTGTGGCGTGGTGGTCTGCGTGTCTGCAGGGACGAAGAGGATGGAAGACCAGGGCCCACAACCGCTGCAAACTGTCCGAGGGAGATGGGGGTAGCCTCCTCGCAGCTCACAAGCTGGACACACTACGTCTTCCACCCGGGTGTGTCTCTGACCTTGGTTACTGGCCCCATCAGAGAGAAAGGGGCAGTCTGCGTGTACAGAGGATGGCCTGGGGGCACACGGGGTTGGCACAAGCCTCTCTCCAGTAAGGCAAGAGGAGACAAGAGCTTGAAACACTGACTTCACAGGAACACGGTGATCCAGCCTAGCAACTGAGCTAACGGCATAGCAGGGTTTCTATGGACGTGTGTCAAATGCTGGGGGTGCTGCGGGGAGAGAGGACAGATGCTGAGACACAGGCACAGGTGACAAGTGGGGAGAGGGCTTGGTCCACAGCAGAGAACTCCCACAGAGGGCACAGCCAAGCAGCCTGCTAGGCAGACTGAGCCCAGCTGGACAAAACAGACAAGCCCAAGGACATCCCTTCTTCTACACTGGGTACTATGTCCAAAGTCAAGATCATTATTGAGGCTGGGCGCCCTGGTTCACCCCTCTAATCCCAGCACTTTGGGAGGCCGAGGTGGACAGATCATTGGAGGTCAGGAGTTCGAGGCCAGCCTGGCCAACGTAGCAAAACTCCATCTCTACTAAAAATACAAAAATTACCCGGGCGTGGTAATGCATGCCTGTAGTCCCAGCTACTCGAGAGGCAGAGGCAGGAGAATCATTTAAACCCTCGAGGCGGAGGCTGCAGTGAGCCGAGATCTCGCCACCACACTCCAGCCTGGGCAACACAGAGAGGCTCTGCCTCAAACAAAAGATTGTTACTAGATCTGTATCTTGGTTGCCACTAGGGTGGGAGGATTAAAAACCCACCTTCTCCAGAGACCCTCCCTCCTCCATCCTCACCTGCCATCCTGAACCCTGCCCGGTGTGACCTGGGCCTGACTTCCAGGGGCACTTGCTGTCTATAAATCAGTATGTGCTTAGTGGCTTGAGTTTCACTGAGGTCGGATTACCCTGCTTCACCGCAGGGGCGACGTTAGACCTGGTCCCAGTGAGTTTCAGGAAGGAAAACTGACACACCGTTTTCAATTTCTATTTCAAGTTTATGAGAAAACTTGCCTGTAATAAACCTAAGGAAGGGTTCATAGCCCAGGTGAAGGGCCCCTCCCCTAGATATCTGAGTGGCTGGTTCTCGTGGCCGCAGGTCACAGCAAGGACACCGCCGGCTGGATGACCATTCCACTTTAAAATGCAGCCCTGATGGCCAGGCGCATGGTTCACGCCTGTCATCCCAGCACTTTGGGAGGCCAAGGTGAGTGGATCACCTGAGGTCAGGAGTTCGAGACCAGCGTGGCCAACATGGTGAAACCCCGTCTCTACTAAAACTACAAAAATTAGCCAGGCGTGGTTGCAGGTGCCTGTAGTCCCAGCTACTCGGGAGGCTGAGGTAGGAGAATCACTTGAACCCAGGAGGTGGAGGTTGTAGTGAGCCAAGATTGTGCCACTGCACTCCAGTCTGGGCGACAGAGTGAGATTCTGTCTCAAAAATAAAAATTAATTAACAAAGTGCAGCCCTCCCAAGATCTCATCCTCCTCCTGCTCTCTCCCACAGAACCATTTAACATGCTGCTTCTCATTTTCCCACCTCCCTAGAATGCTGAGTCTCATGGTGTGGGGATTTCTGTCAACACATCCCCCAGCATAAGGACAGGACCAGGCATGGAAGGGACACACGACAAACATATGTTGAGTGACTGCATCAAAGGACTGGGATAAAGGGAGACAGGGCACGGAGGTCCAGCCTGTGACATGAGTACAAGGTATTTCCTCTCAGCTGAACTATGGGAGTAGAATCCGTACAGCAAGTATTTGTCAGGTACAGCTGGGCACAGTGGCGCAGGCCTGTAATCACAGCACTTTGCAGGGCTGAAGCAGGTGGATCATCTGAGGTCAGGAGTTTGAGACCAGACTGGCCAACATGGCAAAACCCCATCTCTACTAAAAATACAAAAAAAAAAAAAAAAATTAGCCAGGCATGGTGGTGCACACCTGTAGTCCCAGCTACTCAGGAGGCTGAGGCAGGAGAATAGTTTGAACCCAGGGGCGGAAGATGCGGTGAGCCAGTATCATGTCACTGCACTCCAGCCTGGGCGACAGAGTGAGTGAGACTCTGTCTCAAAAAGAAAGAAAAAAGAAAAAGAGAATAAGAAAATATTTGTCCCGAGGCAGGTGGATCACGAGGTCAAGAGATCGAGACCATCCTGGTCAACATGGTGAAACCCCGTCTCTACTAAAAATACAAAAATTAGCTGGGCATGGTAGCGCGTGCCTGTAGTTCCAGCTACTCAGGAGGCTGAGGCAGGAGAATTGCCTGAACCCGGGAGGCGGAGGTTGCGGTGAGCCGAGATCGCACCATTGTACTCCAGCCTGGGTAACGAGAGCAAAACTCCATCTCAAAAGAGAAAAAAAAAAAAAAAAAAAAGAGAAAATATTTGTCAACTAGGACTGTCTTATTTTCAGTTCAGCATGGTGGCTCACACCTATAATCCTAGCACTTTGGGAGGCCCAGGCAGGAGGATGGCTTGAGGCCAGGGGTTTGAGACCAGCCTAAGCAACATAGCAAGACCCTGTCTCTATTAAAAAAAATAATAATAAGACCTCATCTCTATAAAAAAGTAATAATAAAAAAGTATTTTTCACTGGCTTCAGCCTCTGTATCAAAAGGTTTACTATATTGTAAAAGCAAAACTTTAAATGATCAAGATTTTAAGATGACCTCTTCAGATCTTAAAAACCAAAAGGCAGAAAATAGACTTTATTCCAGACAGATTTGTAAAGGCAAGTCACGCTACTAAATCAAACGTTTCTGGGTCTCCCTGCTCTGAGCCTGGCACTGCGGCCAAGCCTCGGCGGGGGTGCTCGGCCCTTGGTCCACAGGAACTTGGCCTCGATTCTCTTCCTGAGGGGCTTCTCAACTTTTCCGAGCCAGGCAGTGAGCGGGGCGGGCGGCTGAGGCTGGGGCTGGTGCCCGTGGGGAGCGCCAGATGGAATCCTGGCCACGGTGCTTCTGGGGTCCCCCAGTGAGCTTGTGGTGTGGCCGGTGGCCAGGAAAGGCCACAAGCAGGGTGGCTTGAATGAAATCCACAGGCTGAAAGCAGCCAGGCTCCCTTGCTGAAAGTGGGTTTCAGTCCGAGGCACATGCATGGCCTTGGCCAGATGCAAACCGAGACCACCGCGACAGAGGGGGACCTCCCAAGCACCGCGTTCAAGCGAAGCTTTCTTAAGATGGACTTCTCAGGCCAGACGTGAAGCCAGACACTGCCCGTGCTACCTGGAGAGAGCAGGGACGTGCTGGCCACAGCGGCCCACCAACGGCCAACGTTCTGCGCCAAGTTCCACAGGCCTCACCCGCAGCTGGAGAGGGACCCTGCCCCAGATCCTCCTGGTAGGTACCTGCTAAGGGGTTCAGGAGAGAGCGTCACAGTGCACGCAGGGTACTGATCCGCCGCCACCAAGAACCCCGGGGCGCTGGCCATGCGCTGGCCTCTGCCAAGCAATGCCAGCGCTTCCCCGGCCGGGGCCACCCAAGCAGGTGAAGGAGGAGGTTTAGATGAATGACTTGGCCAGGGTCACCATGTGGTCCACACCACACGCCACATCCACGGGCTCCCCAGGCATCGTCACCTGAAAAATAAGACCCAGCATACCATGAGCGAGAGTGGCACACCCGCAGGAGGCAGGCACTGGCACTGCCATGCTGGCCCTGCCTCTCAGTAGGAGACACCTCTCCAGCCTTGGCTCCCTCCACTCTGGGAATGGGGGCACTTATGTCTCCTCAGCAGGTCCACCAGGGCAACTGTGTGTGGCCACAAGGACAAGGCCATCCCTACTCCCTCCAGTCAACAGCAGCCATCGCCATCCATCAGCCTGAGAGGCCAGGCTGGGCAGGAACACAGGCCCCCACAAGGACTGCTCCCTCTGACCCTGACACCACCAGGCTCCATGCCTCCAGGCCAGGTGTTCAGGCTCCCCCCTGGGAGCCACTGCTATGGCTCACTGAGAAGCTCCAGGGGCCGGGCACTATAGCTCACACTCATTATCCCAGCACTTTTGGAGGCCAAGGCAGACGATCACTTGAGGTGAGAAGTTCAAGACCAGCCAGGTGTGGTGGTGTGTGCCTGTAATCCCAGCTACTCAGGAGGCTGAGGTGGGAAAATCGCTTGAACCTGGGAGGTGGAGGCTGCAGTGAGTTGAGACTGCACCACTGCACTCCAGCCTGGGTGACAAAGCGAGACTCCATCTCAAAGGAAAGGCTCCAGAAACCCTTTCTCTTGCCTTGCAGGTCCAGTCTGGGAACCAGGCCCCACTGGCCCAGCATCTGCAATCATTTTACCCATCATGCCCAGCTCCAGTCACAGGCAGGCTGGGTCCCAAGCTCCCACCAAGGAGTGGCTGTGTCTCAAAGGCCCTTACCAGGAGCCCTGACCACAGTGCCTGTCTGGGCTGACAACATGGCCTCAGAGGACAGCCCAAGCCTCAAGGGAGCAAGAAGAGGGCCTCGCTGAGCCATGGAGGCTCTAGCCTGTTTGAAGGATGCCCACTGTGCTATTGCCTCGCCATGAAAACAGACACCCCAACAGCTCCACATATGCCCAGGGCCATGGCCAAGCCAGCTGTCCGGGAAAGGAGCCCTGACTTTCTCTTTCTTGCTCACTGTGACTAGGCAGTCCATTCACATAGCTGCATGATATAGGACATTCCATAAAGAGGAAAAAAAAGTATTAAATGTCTTCTATGCTGGGCGCAGCGGCTCACACCTGTAATCCCAGCACTTTGGGAGGCCAAGGCGGGCAGATCACCTGAGGTCAGGAGTTCAAGACCAGCCTGACCAACATGGTGAAACCCTGTCTCTACTAAAAATACAAAAATTAGCCAGGCGTGGTGGCGCATGCCTATAACCCCAGCTATGTGGGAGGCTGAGGCAGGAGAATCGCTTGAAGGGAGGTGGAGGATACAGTGAGCTGAGATCACGCCATTGCACTCCAGCCTGGGCGACAGCAAGACTCTGTCTCAAAAAAAAAAAAGTCTTATTACCACCCCTGTCACCAGCTGCCCCAGTCCCCACCTGCCTTTGAACTGGAAACTACTTTGAACAGATTTCTTATTAACCTTCCAGAGGTTTGTTTTGTTTTTAAGAGACAGGGTCTCACTTTGTTGCCCAGGCTGGAGTACAGTGGTCCAATCATAGCTCACTGCAGGCTTAACCTCCTGGGCTCAAGTGATTCTCCTGCCTTAGCCTCCTAAGTAGCTGGGACTACAGGCATGTGCCACCATGCCTGGCTAATTTTGTTTGTACAGACAGGGGTCTCACTATGTTGCCCAGGCTGGAGTACAGAGACACCGTCACAGCTCACTGCAACCCTGAACTCCTGGGCTCAAGTTATCCTCCCACCTCAACCTCCCAAGTAGCTAGGACCACAGCAGTGCACCACCGTGCTCAGCTTATTTGTGTATTTTTTGTAGGGACAGGATCTTGCCATGTTCCCCAGGCTGGTCTCAAACTCCTGGGCTCAAGTGATTTTCCTGCCTCAGCCTCCCAGAGTTCTGGGAATCCAGGTGTGACCCAGAGGCCTGGCCTTCCAGAGGTTCTTTATGCAGAGAAGCAGATATGCAGTTCTTCCTTTCTTGAGTGCTACCTGCAAAGAAAGGGCGTGGCCTGGCTTGGCCCAAAGACCCCTGCCAGGATGCTGGCACTTGATCTACTGACCAGATCCGAATACAACCACCCTCCCCGGGTGGCGGCATGCGGCCAGGCGGTGTGACAGCTGGAAAGGGGATATGTCACAGTCTGTGGAGTTTACCGAGCTTAAGAGGGAAAACACCTAATCCAGATGGTGTGGCCTTACAAGCAGAGAGGCAGCAGGCGCCGACCCCGGAGCTTTGCACCTACGCTGGGGAGACAAGACCATTAGGGAATCCCGGTCGCAGGCAGATGGATGCTGTAGACCAAGCCATGCTGGCCTCCCCCTACCCTGTCCCTAAACAAATGAATGTCTTTAGCAGAACCTGTTACAGGAATCACTAAACAAACAAGAATGGGACCCAGTCCATCACAAAGGCACGTCTATGCCGACAGCCTGCGAGGCTGGCGGAGAAGAAAACAGGCTGCCTGGGCCCCGCCGGCCTCTTAGCAACCTCCCCAGCCATTAGGGAGCACTCTATTTGCCTTCCGCCTCCCCTCTCACCCGCCCCCCCACTCACCCGCCCCCCCTCTCACCAGCCTCCCCACTCACCCCCCTCCCCTCTCACCTGCTTCCCCACTCACCCGCCCCCCCACTCACCCGCCTCCCCTCACCGCCTCCCCACTCACCCCCCTCCCCTCTCACCCGCCCCCCCACTCACCCGCCCCCCCCTCACCCGCCCCCCTCTCACCCGCCTCCCCACTCACCCCCCTCCCCTCTCACCTGCTTCCCCACTCACCCGCCTCCCCTCTCACCCGCCCCCCCTCACCCGCCCCCCTCTCACCCGCCTCCCCACTCACCCCCCTCCCCTCTCACCTGCTTCCCCACTCACCCGCCCCCCCACTCACCCGCCTCCCCTCACCGCCTCCCCTCTCACCCGCCCCCCCACTCACCCGCCCCCCCTCTCACCCGCCCCCCTCTCACCCGCCTCCCCACTCACCCCCCTCCCCTCTCACCTGCTTCCCCACTCACCCGCCCCCCCACTCACCCGCCTCCCCTCACCGCCTCCCCACTCACCCGCCCCCCCACTCACCTGCCCCCCCTCTCACCTGCTTCCCCACTCACCCGCCCCCCCACTCACCCGCCTCCCCTCACCGCCTCCCCTCTCACCCGCCCCCCCTCTCACCCGCCCCCCTCTCACCCGCCTCCCCACTCACCCCCCTCCCCTCTCACCTGCTTCCCCACTCACCCGCCCCCCCACTCACCCGCCTCCCCTCACCGCCTCCCCTCTCACCCGCCCCCCCACTCACCCGCCCCCCCCTCACCCGCCCCCCTCTCACCCGCCTCCCCACTCACCCCCCTCCCCTCTCACCTGCTTCCCCACTCACCCGCCCCCCCACTCACCCGCCTCCCCTCACCGCCTCCCCACTCACCCGCCCCCCCACTCACCCGCCTCCCCTCTCACCGCCTCCCCTCTCACCCACCTCCCCTCTCATCCAGGTCCTCATTCCCCCAGGGCTCCAGCCATTCAAGCCCAAAGCAGAGGAACCCTGGGGAGCGGCAGGAGGCTCCCGAGGTTCCAGCTCCCCCTGGCGGACAATCTCACAGTCTCTGAACTGAGTCCAAGAGGAGACTGCCCTGGGCCATGTTTTATTTTCGTCCTAGGCAAGGTTAAATGGCGTTTTTCTTCTAAGCCAATTTACACTCACAGCTCCGCTGCTGAGGGAAACAGCTCCAAAACCCAGCACCACATTTAGCCTCAGTGACTCTCTTAAAAGTCTCAGCAGAATCCATTTAGGAACATCCCCATCCACAATTACAAGTCCCTAAAACAAACGCCCACCACGTGAAAGACAGGTGCAGGAAGGAGGTCCTTGGTGGAGACCAGAGAGCCCGGGAAAGGGAGACTGCTCAGGCGCCCAGCTCTGCCGCTCAGAGGCCACCTTTTTTTTTTTTTTTTTTTTTTTTGATACAGAGTCTCGCTCTGTTGCCCAGAGGCTGGAGTATAGTGGCGTAATCCTGGCTCACTGCAACTTCCACCTCCCGGGTTCAAGTGACTCTCCTGCCTCAGCCTCCCAAGTAGCTGGGATTACAGGCGCCTGCCACCACGCCCAGCTAATTTTTTGTATTTTTAGTAGAGGTGAGGTTTCACCACGTTGGCCAGGTTGGTCCTGAACTCCTGACCTCAAGTGATCCGCCCGCCTTGGCCTCCCAAAGTGCTGAGATTACAGGCGTGAGCCACCGCACCCGGCCTGAACATAGCTGTTTTACAGAATAAACCAGCTAGGCATGGTGGCTCACCCCTGTAATTCCAACACTTTGGGGGGCCAAGGTGGGAAGACCACTTGAGGCCAGAAGTTTGAGACCAGCCTGGGCAGCACAGCTGACCCCAGCTCTTAAATAATAAAATAAATTAAAAAATAATATGAATAAGTTGGGTGTGATGGCACATGCCTGTAATCTCAGCTATTTTGGAGGCTGAAGCAAGAGGATCACTTGAGCCTAGGAGGTTGAGATCAACATATAAGACACTGTCTCTTAAAAGAAAAAAATTATTTGGGTATGGTGGCACATGCCCATCATTCCATCCCACATTCCCGTTACTTGGGGCTGAGGCGGGAGGATCACTTGAGCCTGGGAGTTGGAGGTTGCCGGGAACTGTGATCACTCCACTGTACTCCAGCCTGGGTGACAAAGCAAGACCCTGTTTCAAAAAAAAGAATCGTGGGTCACACAGCGAGACCCCATCTTGCTGTGTTATAAAAATATAAAAATTAGCTGGGTATGGTAGCGAGCACCTGTAATCCCAGCTACTCGGGGGGCTGAGGCGGGAGGATCACTTGAACCTGGGAGACAGAGGCTGCAGTGAGCCGAGATCCTGCCACTGCACTCCAGCTTGGGTGACAGCAAGACCCTGTCTTAAAAAAACAGAGAAAATTAAAACCCCTGTCATTTTTTTTTAATGAGACAACAGAAGGGACTGGACCCTCTCACCCCTAATCCAAAGAGGACAGGGGTCAAGACCACGCCCCTGCACAATGCTTAGGGGCTCCCTGAATGTGCAAGAGGCACAACAATGGCTTGCCACCAAATGCTGCCATCACGGGGACAGGCTGGTATGCCCTATTCCTGACAGCACAAATGTGTTTAAAAAGCAGGCCAGGCGCAGTGGCTCATGCCTGTATCCCAGCACTTTGGGAGGCTGAGGGAAGCAGATTGCTTGAGGCCAGAAGTTTGAGACCAGCCTGGGCAACAGAGTAAGACCCCCATCTCTGGTGTATGCCTGTGGTCCCAGTTATTCAGGACGCTGAGGTGGGAGGATCACCTGAGCCCAGCAAGGTCGAGGCTGCAGTGAACTGTGATCACCTCACTGCAATCCAGCCTGGGTGACAGAGTGAGACCCTGTCTCATAAAAGGCAAAAACAAAAAAAGCAAAAGTCTCCATTTGACCTTGCTTTCTCAGGGCCTCCACCACGGTCGTGAACAAAGGATTCTGAGCCTACTGAATCCACGGGGAACCAAGAGAAGCAGCAACCAAGGAAAGAGCCAAGAGAAACCATCCCTGTGACACCCAAGTGCTCCGAACACAGTGCTGCGGGTTTGCGACACATGGACCCTTTTTTAAAAAAAACTATGTATTTCTGGCTGAGCACGGTGGCTCACAAGTGTAATCCCAGTACTTTGGGAGGCCAAGACAGGCAGATCACTTGAAGTCAGGAGTTCAAGACCAGCCTGGCCAAGATGGTGAACCCTCATCTCTACTAAAAATACAAAAATTAACCAGGCATGATGGCACACGCCTGTAATCCCAGCTACTCGGGAGGCTGAGGATACTCAAGCAGGAGAATCGCTTGAACCTGGCAAGTGTAGGCTGCAGTGAGCCAAGATCGTGCCATTGCACTCCAGCCTGCATGGTAAAAGAAAGACTTCATCTCAAAAAATAATAATAATAAGTAAATAAGACATTTCTTTTGCAAGTCCTTATTTTTTAACAAGTCTTTTTTAAAAATGCTTTTCACAGTTTTGAAGCAAATTAAAATCCACCCTTGAGATGAGGTACACCCATATGCACACTGCACACACAGACATGAGTCTCTATGCAGAGGCTAGCTTTGGAAAGAAACAGAAACTAGCAGCCAGGTGTGGTGGCTCACAACTATAATCCCAGCACTTCGGGAGGCTGAAGCAAGCAGTTCACCAGAGGTCAGGAGTTCGAGACCAGCCTGACCAATATGGTGAAACCCCATCTCTACTAAAAATATAAAAATTAGCCAGGCGTGGTTGCGGGTACCTGTAGTCCCAGCTGCTCGGGAGGCTGAGGCAGGAGAATCCCTTGAACCTGGGAGGCGGAGGTTGCAGTAGGCCGAGATTGCACCACTGCACTCCAGCCTGGGCGACAGAGGGAGGTCCGTCTCAGAAAAAGAAAAAAGAAAAAAAGAACTAGGACCTGTGGCTGCCTCTGGAGCAGAAACTGGGTGGTGGGAGACTGATTTTCCATAGTACATTTTTTTGTACCATGAACATATGTTCCATGTTCCAAAAAACCCCAAAACCCTCCTTTTTTAGAATGCCTTAAATAGCTTAGTAAACAACGCAAAGGTAACTACCATTTCAGAAGGAATCTTTCTTCCCCTGTAATTCTGGAATGAGCCTTTTTGTCTAACTGCATACCACCACTTCCAAGGAGGCGACCTTATTTTTTCACTTCGTGGCTGCGGCTGGGCCATCTGAATATTAAATGTCGTGCTTTCTTTTAAGTTCACTGTAAAGCATTCCCTACATGGGCTTACATCAACAGCTCCTAACGTGCTACCTTCATCAAGTATCTCCCACCTCTGGAGCCCCACGGCATCCTACCGGAGCCTTGCGCCATCGTGCCTTTGTTTCCCCGATCCGGATGCTTGGGTTGGCCACTCCCTGCAACCTCCCACTCAGCGGGCAGGGATGAGCTAACCCAGTTCCTGCAGCTCGAGAGCCTGGTGCCACTCCCCCGCCTACCATACCACATGGATACTCCACAGGTATCCCGTGGGTGTCACCAGAGCGTGCTGCAGCACAGCATGCGGCTGGAGAAGCACAGCCGGGACCCGGAAGGGGGGGCGGGTCCTGGGCCCCTTGTCCTGGCCCAGCTGCACTGGAGGTGATGGCCTGCTGTGATGTCAGGTGACTCTACTCTCTTCGCCCCGCCCCGGTCAGCCTTACCCTCCATGGGAAATACTGATCCTCCAGGCGACCGATTCCTAGGCACCCTCGGATGTTCTTGCCCCACACGAACAGCTCTCCTTTGTCTGCAAAGAGAGGAAAACAGGGGTTGGCTGGGACTGTGCCAAGAACAGTCTCCAGGGAGAGGATGGGTCACGAGAACAGGCTTTCTAGAACCAGGTGCATTCACAGCCCGATGTTCAACTTCAACTTTTACCAAACCTTAATGCTTTCTTTTAAAGGCAAAAAGTAAGTGTCTGAGATGCTGTCCCCATGTCAAAAACAGGTCCACGCCCAGGACTTGTGCTGCCACCCACATGGGAGATGAGCACTCCAATAAAGCTGGGGATGGAGGGCGGTGCACAGGGTGGTGGGGCAGGGGGCGGTACACGGGGCTGGGGGCTGGGGGTGGTGTATGGAACTGGGGGTGGTGCACAGGGCTGGGGTTGGTGTATGGGGTTGGGGCTGGGCGTGGTGTATGGGGCTGGGGCAGGGGGCGGTGCACGGGGCTGGGGTTGGTGTATGGGGTTGGGAGCTGGGGGTGGTGCCACGGGGCTGGGGGATGGGGATGGCGCACGGGGCTGGGGGCTGGGGGTGGCGCACGGAGCTGGGGGTGGTGTATGGGGTCGGGGACTGGGGGTGGTGTATGGGGTTGGGGGCTGGGGTGGTGCACAGGGCTAGGGGCAGGGGGTGCTGGTACATAGGGCTGGGGGCTGGGGATGGTGCACAGAGCTGGGGTCCAGGGGTGGTGCACAGGGCTGGGGGCTGGAGGTGGTACACGGGGCTGGAGGTCACTAGTGCACAAGGCCCACTCTGCTCACCCCGTGCACCCCACCCGCAGCCATATCCCACCAAACTCTGCCCTCCACAAATCTTCCTGATTTGACAGTGAAAAGTAGGATGATGTCATTCCTGGTTTGACTGCCGTATCTTGGGAGCATTCAGCCACAGGACATCTAATGACCGAGTGCCTGCTTGTGCTGGCTCTGGGTGTGTGTTCCAGGAGCTGGGGACAGGCCAGAGATGGGACAGACATATGATTTTAATGTCTGTTTACAAACTGTAAAACCGTCACAAAGAGAAAGTACAGGACGCTGTCACAGGCCAGCGCAGGAGGTGGGCTGGAGTAGCCCGGCCTTCAGGTGGGACTGTCTGCACCAGATGGGGCACTCCTGGCCCATGTCACCATCGGCTGTCATGCAAAAGGCTTGGGTCATGACAGGCAGAGGAAGTGATGTGGAAAAGCCAGGCCTCCAAGAACCGGGCCAACGGAGTAAGGAATAGTTACAAGCTGTCTTAGCCGCCCTGATCTGACCGTGCCCCTTGTCTTCCACACTCAGACCTTATATAGTTTTTGTGTGTATGCGTTTTTGTTTGCTTTTGAGTCAGGGTCTTACTCTGTCGCCCAGGCTGCAATGCAGTGGCACAAACACAGCTCACTGCAGCCTTGAACTCTTGAGCTCAAGCAAGCCTTCCACCTCAGCCTCCCGAGTAGCTGGGACTACAGGCGCACATCACCATGCCCAGCTAATTTCTGCCTTTTTTGTAGAGACGGGATCTCACTGTGTTGTCCAGGCTGGTCTCAAACTCCTGGGCTTGAGGGACCCTCCCATCTCGGCCTCTAGAAGTGCTGGAATTAGAAGCATGAGCCACTGTGCCCAGCTAGACCTTAGGTGTTTAACAGAACAGTTCGGTCTGGCTCCCCAGAATGCTAGCCGACTGCAGGATCAACCAACCAACTTCACTTCCCAGACAGCTGTCTGCAAATGCCAGGCACACAGGCAGAGGGGCAGCCACGCTCTGTCTACCAACAGGCAGTAACTCGCCCTTAGAAGGTGACCTGTTGGTAGCCTTCGGGAGAAATCAAGAAAGGAATTTCATTTCGCTGTGAACTGAAATGGCTACGTGGCATAAGGGCAAATAGAAAAGGCTTTGCTCGGCCAGGCGTGGTGGCTCATGCTTGTAATCCCAGCACTTTGGGAGGCCGAGGCGGGTGGATCACGAGGTCAAGAGATCAAGACCATCCTGGTCAACATGGTGAAACCCCATCTCTACTAAAAATGCAAAAAAATTAGCTGGGCATGGTGGCACGTGCCTGTAGTCCCAGCTACTCGGGAGGCTGAGGCAGGATAATCGCTTGAACCCGGGAGGCAGAGGTTGCAGTGAGCTGAGATTGCGCCACTGCACTCCAGCCTGGGCAACAAGAGCGAAACTCCGTCTAAAAAAAAAAAAAGAAAGAAAGAAAAGCCTCTACTGCAGTCAAATGCTTCACACAGATTTCTGAACACGTGACTCCGCCCAGAGCTGAGGCCTTAAGAACATTCTGGAAAGTAGATATTTGTTGCCCCCAAAATTAGTCCATACGACTCTGATTTGCCAAATCAAAATAGCTTTAAGAATTCACGAGACCTAGAAATATCAGCAAATGCAAGCGGCCGCTCCGGGGCAGTGGGAAGGCATTCAACCCAGAGCCACGGAAAACTCCGACCCACAGCCATCAGAACCAGGCTGCAGTCTGCCCGCTCCACAGCCTCTGAAACCTGGAGTTCAGACCGTAAGTGAATAGCACTTAGGACCCTGGTTCAGAGGGCAGGCGTCTGCGACAGGCCCCACGTGGGAATGAGGCCAGAGAACTCAACCAAAGGCCGCACGAACTGACTGTCCCGGCCCAGATGTTTCAAAAGAAAACAATTCTTGCCATGAGATGAGAAGATTGTTTAATTGCAAGGAAATAACTAATTTCCTTGAGAATCACAGAATGAAGCGGTTCAGGACAGTGTTACTACTCAGGTCGGCTGAAGGGCAGCAAACTGATTCATGGTAACTATGGGAGTAAGGGACGTAGGCAACGGAAAAGCACATTCTGGAGGCCTGCAGGGTAACCAGGTATTCCGTGGCTCTGTAACTGGGCAAGCCTTTGGGGAAAACCTTCGTCTAACTCCCTTTCATCCTCTGCCCCGGCACTGTGGAGAAATCGGTAGATTTACCTCTGTGAAACCACAGGACAGTCTGACAGATCGGCCTTTTGCCATCCCGTATCCTGGGTCAGATCAGGGGCTGGGCTGGGCCGGGGAACAGGAGTTAAGTCCCACACACTCACTTCCTAAGTGCCCACCCGTGGATCCGCCAATGCTGGTTTCCCCGGCACCCGACGTGCTCACGATGCCCTCTTCCTACCACCGACGGGCGGTCTCTTGAGAAGATGCATGTTCACGTTAGCCTACTCGCAAACCAAATGGACCGAAAGCAAAACTCCAGGGTGGGAGAAACAAGACACATTACCCAAGCACGAGGCAAGCAACTTCTGGCTCAGCCCTGGCTTCAGTCCTCAAACAAAGGCGCCGCTCTGCTGAACGGGTGGAACCTGAGACCTGCCGGCAGTTTGGGGTTGAACTTGAAAGAGAGAACCTCTGCCAGGCTTACCCCGCGGCTGCTGGGGCTTGGTCACTTACTGGTCAGTGCAGCAAAGTGGCTGAGTCCACATCGGATGCGGGAAACGCGGACTTCTGGGTTGAACTCCGTCAGGCCAAAGAGAGTGGGCGGAATCATTTCAGGGATGGCAGTTTCCACTAGGTTTGGGCCTTTGCCAAGAATTCCATAGCCCCAGACAAAAACATGTCCCTCTCCTACATTACAGCAGAAACAAGGGTCAGTGAGTCCCTCCAAGTAAGACCCTCCCTCACCAGAAACTCAAACTACACCACCAAGGTTCACGGGAGTTACACAGTTTTGCTTTTGTTTTGTTTTTTTCCTCCTTGCTTGGCAAGAACACGTGGGCAGAGATTTAGATTAATTCTCTCTCCCCTGCCTCAATCCTTGCTGGGGGAGTCTCTCTCGCCAGCTTTCCTGGCTCAGAACACAAACTTCCCACATCTTGAGGGTTAGTAACCTGGAGGGAACCAGGGCATAAATCAGCCAGAAAACCCCTGTGAACACCAGAGACCCAGAGGAGGTTTTTTGACGGCTCTGTGTTTCGCACTGATCAGAAGACAAGCCAAACACATAAACCATGTCTGGCCAGATGCTTCCAACTCTTAGAAATGATGTTTTGGTTATAGAAAGTTTCATATTCTTCAGTGGTGCCAGGCGTTTCATCGCTCTCCAAAGCTGAAGGCTGTTCTCCCATCTGCCTTTGATTTTTTGCCTGGAGAAGGCAAAGCTGGAATCTCTCTGGCCCCGGCTAAGGGAGGGGAACGAGGTAGTTCACTCTCCACTCCATCGTTCCGCTCTAGAAGGACCCGGCTCTGCAGACATGTGTCTACATCGCAGGCTAGTCGCTTGCTGTCAAGAACTCCACCCACACCCTGTAATGACTGAACTCAATCCAACGACATTTTCCCATGACCATAGTCCCTTCCTTTCTTAAACAGGGTCTTGCCGGGCACGGTGGCGCGTGCCTGTAGTCCCAGCTACTAGGGAGGCTGAGGCTGAGGATCTCTTGAGCCCAGGAGTTCTGGGCTGTTGTGCGCTATGCTGATCAGGTGTCCGCACTAAGTTCGGCATCAATATAGTGACCTCCTGGGAGCGGGGGACCAGCAGGTTGCCTAAGGAGGGGTGAACCGGCCCAGGTCAGAAATGGAGCAGGTCAAAACTCCTGTGCTCATCAGTACTGGGATTGTGCCTGTGAACAGCCACTGCACTCCAGCCTGGGCAACACGGGCAGACCCTGTCTCTTAAAAAAAAAATAATACAGGGTCTCACTCTGTCGCCCACGCTGGAGTGCAGTGGCATGATCATAGCTCACTGCAGCCTCCAACTCCTGGGCTCAGGGGACTCTGCCTCAGCCTCCTGAGTAGCTGGGACTACAAGTGTGCACTACCATGCTCAGCTAATTTTTCATTTACTCTTTTTCTATTGAGGCAGAGTCTCGCTCTGTCACCCAGGCTGCAGTGCTGTGGCGAGATCTCTGCTTACTGCAACCTCTACTTCTCGGGTTCAAGCAATCCTCCCACCGTAGCCTTCTAAGTAGCTGGGATTACAAGCATGCACCACCATGCCTGGCTAATTTTCCTATTCTTAGTAGAGGCAGGGTTTCACGATGTTGGCCAGGCTGGTGTCGAACTCCTGACCTCAGGTGATCCGCCACTCTCAGCCTCCCGAAGTGCTTGGATTACAGGTGTGAGCGACCACAACCCAGCCTTCCAGCTAATTTTTCCATTTTTTTGTAGAGAAGGGTCTCATTATATTGCCTGGGCTGGTCAGGAACTCCTGGCCTCAGTTCTCCAAAGTGCTAGGATTACAGGTGTGAGCCACCACGCCCAGCCACGTTACCGTGCTAGGGCTGAAGTCTACAAATCCAATGGACACTGACCATTCCCTGTGCAATCTACCCACAGCTTCCCAATGAGCCACCCAAAAGAAGGTCTCACCATTTAACACCGCACAGCCCGTGCCACCGCAGGCAGCCTCTTGCACCTTCCCCACTCCTGAGAAGTGTAAGCACCGGGGCACATTCACCTGAACCAAAGAAAGGAGCCACACCATCAGGAAAGCAAACCAGTAAGGACCAGGAAGTGTTCTGGTCTTAGGTACAGAGTATCTGAGTCCCAGTTCATTCATTCACTCCGCAGATACTTACTAAACATCACATACCAAGCATCATGCTAGGTGCTGCGGTATAGTAGTGAGCAAAAGAGACCCAGTTTCCACCCGCAGAGAGTTCTAGTCTAGTGGAAGAGGCAGATGCCAATCAAAATTAACATAAAATTACACATTTGTGGCTGGGTGCGGCAGCTCACACCTGTAATCCCAGCATTTTGGGAGGCCAAGGAGGGTGGATCACTTGAGGCCAGGAGTTTGAGCCAGCCTGGCCAACATGGTGAAACCCTGTCTCTACTAATAATACAAAAAAATTAGTCAGGCATGATGGCATGTGCCTGTAGTCCCAGCTCTTTGTGCGGCTGAGGCAGGAGAATCACTTGAACCCAGGAGATAGAGGTTGCGGTGAGCTGGGATCACACCACTGCACTCCAGCCTGGGTGACAGAGTGAGACCCTATCTCAAAATAAAACATAATAAATAAATAATAAATGTGTGTTGTTTTAATCCACTATGTATTGGGGCCATTTGTTACGTGGCAACAGCAAACAATGGCATGCCACTGGATCTGTCCTCCAGAGGAAGGCCATGGGTGACATTTCTCTCAGGTCTTGGTATCAGGGAGAGCCATAGTTCTCCCCTTTTCTTAGGGAAACAACGAATCATTTAAATGATCATGTTTCTTCTTTGCTTTGCCTACTAGGGAGCTCAGAACCAAATCTGCAACCATCTTCTAGCTACTGTACCGGACCTCAGAGGGTTTCTTTTTTTAAAATCTTATTAGCTGACCTTTGGTTTCCCTTTGTGCAGATTTCTCTATTAATATGTATTTAAAACCCTGCTGTACGATGTCACAAATTTGATCCTATCAAGGAATGTAATATGATTATTTCTAGAGACGGGATCTTACTACGCTGCCCAGGTTGGAGTGCAGCAGCCAGCCACAGGCGTGACCGCAACACGGGGCAGCCCCAAACTGCAGCTACGCAGCAGCCAGGCACGGCCTGGCCATGCCCATAATCCCAGCAGTGCGGGAGGCCGAGGTGCGAGGATCACTTGAGGACAGGAGCTTGAGACCAGGCTGGGCATAAAAGCAAAACCCTGTCTCTATAAACAAAAATTTCCTTTCATTAGCTGGTATGATAGCATGCACCTGTAGTCCCAGTTACTACGGAGGCTGAGGCGGGAAGACTGCAGCAAACTATCATAGCACTCCAGCCCAGACCACACAGTGAGACCCTGTGTCGAAAAAAAACAAAACCAACACAAACAAAAAACTAGCCATTAGCGGTATGGGGTTTTTTGGAGGAGTGATTAAAATGTTCAGAAGTTAGGCTGGGCACGGTGGCTCATGCCTGTAATCCCAGCACTTTGTGAGGCCGAAGCGGGAGGATCACCTGAGGTGGGGAGTTCAAGACCACCCTGACCAACATGGAAAAACCCCAACTCTGCTGAAAATACAAAATTCGCTGGGCGTGGTGGCACATGCCTGTAATCCCAGCTACTCAGGAGGCCGAGGCGGGAGAGGCACTTGAACCCGGGAGGTGGAGGCTGCAGTGAGCTGAGATTGCACTATTGCACTCCAGCCTGGGCTACAAGTGTGAAACTCCATCTCAAAAAAAAAAATTGTTGTGAAATTAGACAGTGGTAACAGCTGCTCAGCATTGTGAATATGTTAATACTAAAATCCACTAAATTATAAACTTTAAAATGGTGAATTATGGTATGTCAATAATATCTCTATTTTTTATACTGGCTGTCAGTCATTGTGGAACATGAGTGACGGGTAGAGAGAGATTAGTTCCACAATTGATACGGTTTGGATCTGTGTCTCCACCCAAATCTCACGTTGAAACGTGAACCCTGATGGTGGAGGTGGGGCCTGGGGGAGTAACTGCATCACGGGATGGTTTCTCATGGGTCCACATCACCCGCTTTGGTCCTCCTGAGATCTGGTCATCAGTACAGCGGCTGCCCTGCCTACCGAGGAGTCATTCTTTATTCCTTTACTAGCTCTTTTGTTTTTGCTTTTGGTTTTTTTTGAGACAGTCTCGCTCTGTTGCCAGGCTAGAGTGCAGTGATGCACTCGGCTCACTGTAACTTCTAACTCCCTGGTCCACGCGATTCTCCTGCCTCGGCCTCCAGAGTTGCTGGGACTACAGGTGTGCACCACCACGCCCAGCCAATTGCCTTGAATGGAATTACCTGCAGTTGCCTTGCCTGGAATTGCATGGCATTGCCTTGCCTGGAATTGCCTTTCCTGGAATTGCCTTTCCTGGAATTGCCTTGAATTAGAAATGTTGGCCAGGATGGTCTTGATCTCCTGAACTCGTGATCCACCTGCCTTGGCCTCCCAAAATGCTAGGATTACAGACGTGAGCCACCGAACCTGGCTTTTTTTTTTTTTTTTTTTGAGATAAACTCTTGCTCTGTCCCCAGGCTGGAGTGCAGTGGCACAATCTCAGTTCACTGTAACCTCCAAGTGATTCAATTCTCATGCCTCGGCTTCCTGAGTAGCTGGGATTACAGGCATGCGCCACCAGGCCTGGCTAATTTTTGTATTTTTAGTAGAGATGGGGTTTTGCCATGTTTCCCAGGCTGGTCTTGAACTCCTGGCCTGAAGCAATCTGCCCGTCTCAGCCTCCGAAGTGCTGGGATTACAGGTGTGAGCCTCGCGCCTGGCCGGTGATGCTTTAATGTTTCCAAATCTCCCAGCGCCACGCCGTCAGCGACCACATACCTGTGTGGAGTCAGTGACAGAGGAGAGCTGCAGGTACTCAGAGTTCCCCCAACCAAAAAGACCGCCGTCGGCACTCACGGCCAGGCAGCAGTCACCGTAGGTGGCAACTTGGAGAACGTTCACTCCTGCCAGGTCTCCACCCAGCTTGGTGGGCGTGCTGGTGATATTGTAGTGACCCAGACCTAACGCAGTGGAAAATACGGATTTTTAATTATTCGCTCTTTTAACAAACACACGCACTGACTTACTACAGGCCAAGCACAGTTTTAAGCACTTAACACATATGAGCTCAGAAACCCTAATCTGGGCTGGGTACGGTAGCTCATGCCTGTAATCCCAGCACTTTGAGAGGCTGAGGTGGGCAGATCACTTGAGGTCAGGAGCTCGAGATCAGCCTGGTCAACATGGTGAAATCCTGTCTCTACTAAAAAAAAAAAAAAAATTACAAAAATTATCAGAGCATGGTTGCACATGCCTGTAATCCCAGCTGCTCAGGAGGATGAGGCATAAGACTCACTCGAACCTGGGAGGTGGAGCTTCCGGTTAAGCTGAGATCACACCACTGCACTCCAGCCTGGGCAAGAGTGAGGCTCCATTTCAAAAAAGGAAAGAAAGAAAGAAAGAAATTCTAATCTGTTTATTTCCATGCTCATATACCTTTTTTTTTGGAAACAGAGTCTAACTCTGTTGCCCAGGCTGCAGTGCAGTGGTTCGATCTCGGCTCACTGCAACCTCCACCTTCTGGGTTCAAGCAATTCCTTTTTTTTTTTTTGAGATGGAGTTTCACTCTTGTTGCCCAGGCTGGAGTGCAATGGCATGATCTTGGCTCACCACAACCTCCACCTTCAAGGTTCAAGCAATTCTCCTGCCTCAGCCTCCCGAGTAGCTGGGATTACAGGCGCGCGCCACCATACCCGGCTAAATCTGTATTTTTAGTAGAGGCGGGGTTTCTCCATGTCTGCCAGGCTGGTCTCGAACTCCTGACCTCAGGTGATCCACCCACCTCAGCCTCCCAAAGTGCTGAGATGACAGGATGGAGTCACTGCGCCCAGCCATTTTAAATGACTTAAACAAGCATATAAAGTAACGCCTATGCTACTACTACAATGTAAAAGAGGCAGACGTACACACACAAGAACCGGAAGACAACTCGAGACAACGAACAGGGATGGCGTCACATGGTGCTCCGATCAGAGAGAATTTATACCAGACTGAAGCTGTACACAAAGGCCTTTCTTAGGCGCAAAGACGAAACACACGGTGGAGAATGTGTAGGCCTCACTCCTCTTTCTCCTAAATGCACTAGCTCCTTTGTAATGGGGCATGTGGTTCTTCTTTAACAGGCCTGGCTAAGCTCAGTGGTTCACCCCTGTGATCCCAGTGCTTTGGGAGGCTGAGGTGGGAGCATCACTTGAGCCCAGGAGTTCAAGACCAGCCTGGGCAACATAGCAAGACCCTCTCTCACTTAAAAAAAAAAAAAGTTTTAAAAATTATCCAGGTGTGGTATCACACACCTATAGTCCTAGCTACGTGGGAGGCTGAGGCAAGAGGATCACTTGGGCCCAGGAGTGCAAGGTTGCAGGGAGCTGTGATTGCACCACTGCATTCCAGTCTTGGCAACAGAGCAAGACTCTGTCTCTAAAAATAAGTACAATTTTTAAAACTTTTTTTTTTTTTTTTGAGCTGGAGTCTTGCTCTGTCTCCAGGCTACAGTGCAGTGGCGTACTCTCAGCTCACTGCAATCTCTGCTTCCCAGGTTCAAGCAATTCTCCTGCCTTAGCCCCTCTTGAGTAACTGGTATTACAGGTGCCTGCCACCGCTCCTAGCTAATTTTGGGTATTTTTAGTAGAGACGGGGTTTCACCACATTGGACAGGCTGGTCTCGAACTCCTGACCTTGGAATGTACCTGCCTCTGGCTCCCAAAGTGCTGGGATTACAGGCATGAGCCACCTCGCCGGCTTAAAAACTTTTTTTAAAGCCTCAAACAGCTTGTTCTCGTTTCTGAAAGACTCAGAACTCCTCTGTTTAAAGGCCAAAGATACCCCAATGCTTTCTCAGTTCATTTCTATAGGAGCCAGGGATGAGGGGAATGGAAGGGATGCAAAAAAATAGTAGTCTCCTGCCTGGAGTCGCCGCACACCAGGAGGCCACAGCAGGCAGACTGCCTGAGGTCAGGAGTTCAAGACTGGCCTGGGCAACATGGCAAAACCCTGCGATACAAAGAATTAGCTGGGGGTGGTGGCTCACACCTGCTGTCCCAGCCACTCTGGAGGCTGCGGTGGGAGATCACCTAAGCCTGGGAGTTTGAGGCTGCAGTGAGCCATGATCACACCACTTGGGCGATGGCACCGGAGACTCTGTCTCAAAAAAGAACAGTATTCCCCAGAAAGTGATAAGAGGTAAGAGCTGAATTAAGGAAGGAGGGTTTTAGCCCATAAAGGCCGTAGAGCTCATAGCACCACATGCCTCAGGCTGAGAACTTTCACAACCCCAGTGCAGGGAAAGACGCTACCTGTTTGCCCATCAGCGCCCCATCCACAAGAATAGACTTCTCCTTTATCCGTCAGGAACAGACTATGATCCTGACCACAGGCCACCTGGCAGACAAACAGAGGTAAGGGTGACGAGAAGAAATGCTGAGAACGCTGTTGTCCTCATCCAAAGAGCCGAAGGACCAGCACCATGGCATACTGCTCCTGGGTACCTGGAGCACAGTCCAGGCCGGCTGCCCCCCGCTCATCTTAGTCCCTCTCAATCCACCAGTCTCCCACTGCACTGAAACAGCTCGTGCTAAAGGAAAATGCGGAGCTCCAAGGGAGTAAAGCCAAGAGCTCTGCCGTCCGTCCCACGCCATCTCCAGAGAACCACCCCTCCTCCACAACCCTTCTCCTCCCAGCCCTCTCTTCCAGCCGTGCTCAGGCGCGCAGCCCCTTCTGTGGCGGCATCTCTCTCCAGGGTCGGTCTCCTGCCCTCTTCTCTCCTCACTCTTCATGCCCTAGGAGATGGCATCCATTCCCAACATTTAACAGTTGCCTCTGCACTGTGATCTCCGGTCTCCACAACTCTACTCAGTTCCAGACTCATTTTTCGAACTGCCTAATAAAAAGCACCATTTATTGAACAACGTTTACGCCAGACACTGCGCGAAGTCAATAACCAAAACCACCTGGTAAGAAACTGAATCTCAGCCGGGTGCAGTGATGCACTCCTGTGATCCCAGCACTTTGGGAGGCTGAGGCGTGCGGATCACCCGAGGCCCGGAGTTTGAGACCAGCCTGACCAATTTGGTGAAACTCCATCTCCACTAAAAATACAAAAATTAGCCAGGTGTGGTGGCACACACCTGTAATGCCAGCTACTCGGGAGCCTGAGGCAGGAGAATCACTTGAACCCAGGAGGTAGAGGTTGCAGTGAGCCAAGATCGTGGCACTGCATTAAAAAAAAAAAAATCAGAGATATCTGCTAACTTGAGTAACAAAGTTACTCGATCCAATAGGTGAAGGAAACCGGGCACAGTGGCTCACACCCGTAATCCCAACCCTTTGGGAGGCCAAGGCTAGAGGATGGCTTGAGGCCAAGAGTTTGAGACCAGCCTGGCCAACACAGTGAGAACCTGTCTCTTTAAAAAAAATAATTGGCCAAGGATGGTGATGCATGCCTGGAGACCCAGCTACTCAGCAGGCTGAGGCAAGAGGATCACTTGAGCCCAAGAGTTCAAGGCTGCAGTGAGCTCTGATCGCGCCACTGTATACCACCACGGGCAACAGAGTGAGACCCTGCCTCTAAAAAATTTTAAAATAAAACCAAAAGCCAGCCATATCATAGGGTGATTAGTGCCATGGTGTTCTAGGCTGGCTGTATTTTGCTCTCCATTTTATTCTCATCCCCAGAATAGTGCCTCGCTCCTGCCTGGTGCCTGTAATAATTACTGAAATGTATACATGCATGAATACAGCAAGTGCTGTGAACCTTTTGCCTCAGCCTCCCCAAATGCTGAGATTACAGGCGTGAGCCACCACAACGGACCTCAGTTAGCTTTCACCTTGTTCACCCACTAGAGTATCATCCCCCAAAATCTTTTTTTTTTTTTTTTTTGAGACAGAGTCTTGCTCTGTCCCCCAGGCTGGAGTGCAGTGGTGCTATCTCGGCTCTCCGCAGCCTCCATCTCCCACATTCAAGCAATTCCTGTGCCTCAGCCTCCCGAGTAGCTGAGATTACAGGCGTGTGTCACCACACCCGGCTAATTTTTGTTTTTTTTAGTAGAAATGGAATTTCACCATGTTGGCCAGGCTAGTCTGGAACTCCTGACTTCAGGTGATCCACCTGCCTCAGCCTCCCAAAGTGCTGTGATTATAGGTATGAGCCCCCACGCTTGGCTCCAAAATCTTATTAAACTTTGTATCCCTAGAATCTAGCATAAGTCCTAGGCTATAGTTAGCAGGCTATAATTTCTACTAAAATAATTTATTAATTCAGAAAATTTGCCATCACCTTACCCAAATCTCAACTTTTCCAAAGCACCCCCGGGAACAGAACAAGCAGATCTCGGCCCCTCTCTCTTACCTGGACCACCTGTCCATCGAAGTCCTGCATTCTGTGGACTCTGTGACTTTCACTACAGCCAGGAAAAATTGGGAAGAAGCAAGAGATGACTGGGCAGCCCTTTCCCTGTCACCCCTAACTGATGGTCCATCCACCCGACACAGTAACTGGCAGGGAAACTCTCAAGGTCAAATGTGAGGCTGAGTTAGGCCTGGCCATGAAGGTAAAACAACAAAACAAAATCCCAGGTAACTCTGACCTGCAGCAGAAGGTGAGAGTGGCGTTAAGGCCCTCCAACGTCACACAAGGAACAAAAGCGAAACGTTTTTAACACTAAAACAAACAGAACTGGCTGGGCACGCCGGCTCACGCCTGTAATCCCACTTTTGGAGGCCGAGTGGGGGCAGATCACTTGAGGTCAGGAGTTCGAAACCATCCTGGCCAAAATGACGAAACCACGTCTCTACTAAAAATACAAAAATTAGCTGGGTGTGGTGGCGCGCACGTGTAGTCCCAGCTACTTGGGAGGTTGAGACATGAGAATCACTTGAACCCAGGAGGCAGAGGTTGCACTGAGCCTAAATCTCACCACTGCACTCCAGACTTCGTGACAGCAAGACTCCATCTCAAAAAATAAATGAAAAGAACTGAAATAAAGGGGGATGCTTAAAAATCAATTTGATAAAATCAAAACTTAAATTGTAAAAAGTCATCCAAAGAAGGCCGGGCGCAATGGCTCATGCCTGTAATCCCAGTACTGTGGGAAGCCGAGGCAGGTAGAATGTGAGGTCAAGAGATCGAAACCATCCTGGCCAAAACGATGAAACCCCGTCCCTACTAAAAATACAAAAATTAGCCAGGCGTGGTGGCACATCCCCGTGGTCCCAGCTACTGGAGGCTGAGGCAGGAGAATCTCTTGCATCTGGGAGGCAGAGGCTGCAATGAGCTGAGATCGCACCACTGCACTCCAGCCTGACAATAGTGGGAGACTCCATCTCAAAAAAAAAAAAAATTCATCTGAAGAAGTTCTACACATCAAAACCAATGGTCAGCCAGGCGCGGTGGCTCACGCCTGTAATCCTAGCACTTTGGGAGGCCGAGGCAGGCGGATCACGAGGTCAAGGGATCAAGACCATCCTGGCCAACATGGCGAAACCTGTCTCTACTAAAAAAAATACAAAAATTAGCTGGGCATGGTGGCACGAGCCTGTAGTCCCAGCTACTCGGGAGGCTGAGGCAGGATAATTGCTTGAATCTGGGAGGCGGAGGTTGCAGTGAGCCAAGATTGTGCCATTGCACTCCAGCCTGACACCTGGCACAGAGCGAGACTGTCTCAAAAAAAAATAAATTAATTAAAAAAAAAAAAAAAAAAAAAAAATGGTCACAACCCCTCCTCTGCCATGAAGCTAAGGCATGGCACTCAACCTGAAACAGAATGCATTCTCCCAGCTTTCCAGTGAGTTCTCACGGACCCCTCTCAGACATGCCTCTGAATGCCCCACGGGTTTACCAGTCATCTCTCTAGAAATGTTTAACACTTGGCTGGGCGCGGTGGCTCACAGCACCTTGGGAGGCTGAGGCAGGTGGATCACGAGGTTAGGAGTTTAAGACCAACCTGGCCAAGATGGTGAAACCCTATCTCTACTAAAAATACCAAAAAAAAAAAAAAAAAAAAAATTTAGCCGGACGTGGTGGCGGGTGCCTGTAATACCAGCTACTTTAGAGGCTGAGGCAGGAGAATTGCTTGAACCCAGGAGGCGGAGTTTGCCGTGAGCTGAGATGTTGCCACCACACTCCAGCCTGGGTGACAGAGCAAGACTCCGTCGAAAAAAAAAAAAAGAAAGAAATGTTTAACACTTAACCCAACATGGGGAAGGGTAGGCCTTTGGGGAACTCACCTGTAAATTTCATTTTCGACCACCTTTCTTCCACATTGCCCATAAGAATTGTTTCCCATGCTGAAGACTAAAAATAACACCACCAATTAAATCAGTTCTGCAGGTTTGTGGCATCCTAGGATGTCAGGACTGGAAGGGGTCTCGAGGGTGACCCCATCCTGGTGAGCTCACCCCCACTCCAACTGCCCCTGGGTTTCCTTCTCCAACATTCTCAGGCTCTAGAGGAACTCCCATGGGGTGTGTGGGGAGCCAGACCTGCCTTCCCCTCCTGGCCCTGGATCTACCTCTTGGGAATTCCACCTTATGAGGTTAGAACCTGTCACCAGGCTGCCCTGAACACCACTCCCCTCTAGAAAGAGCTCCTAAACACCACCTCTGCCTTTTCCTGCAGAGTACACTCAGCCAGAAAATGAAATTAAAGACTAGGCACAGTGGTTCATGACTGTAATACCAGCACTTTGGGAAGGCCAAGGCAGGTGGATCACTTGAGGTCAGGAGTTCAAGGCCAGTCTGGCCACCATGGTGAAACCCAGCCTCTACTAAAAATACAAAAATTAGCAGAGCACGGTGATGGCTGAGCCTGTAGGCCCAGCTTCTTGGGAGACTGAGGCAAGAGAATCACTTGAACCCAAGAGGTGGAGGCTGCAGTGAACCAAGATCACGCCACTGCACTCTAGCCTGGGTAACAGAGCAAGACTCCATCTCAGATTAAAAAAAAAAAAAAAGACCGGGCATGGTGGCTCATGCCTGTAATCCCACCACTTTGGGGGGCCAAGGCAGGCAGATCATAAGGTCAGGAGTTCAAGACCAGCCTGGCCAATATTGTGAAACTCTGTCTCTACTAAAAATACAAAAATTATCCAGGTGTGGTGGCAGATGCCTGTAATCCTAGATACTCGGGAGGCTGAGGCAAGAGAATCAAACCCAGGAGGTGGAGGTTTCGGTGAGCCAAGATGGCACCACTGCACTCCAGTCTGGTGACAGGGAGAGATTCTGCCTCAAAGAAAAACAAAAAGAAAAAGAAAGAAAAAAAGAAAATGAAATGTGAAAAATGTAATCATATTGACCTTTCCCTGGAAATAACCCCTCTTCTAAAGAGGGGCTATGTCACCCAGGGGCCCCAGAGTCAGAAAGACCCCAACCACGTAGAAGATGTGTTAGCCAAAAGGCTTCTTTCAAAGTCACCGCTGGGTCGGGCACAGTGGCTCATGCCTGTAATCCCAGCACTTTGTGAGGCCGAGGAGGGCAGATCACCTAAGGTCAGAAGTTTGAGACCAGCCTGGCTAACATGATGAAACCCCGTCTTTACAAAATACAAAAATTAGCTGGGCATGGTGGTGGGTGCCTGTAATCCCAGCTACTCAGGAGGCTGAGGCAGGAGAATCACTTGAACCCAGGAGGTGGAGGTTGCAGTGAGCCAAGATTGTGCCACTGCACTCCTGCCTGGGCAACAAGAGTAAGACTCCGTCTCAAAAAAAAGAAAAAGAAAAAGCCACCTCACCACACCACCCAGCTCAGTGACTTCACAGCAAATGGAGCAGGAGGCCTTCCTTGATCAGGCTGCCTTGTGTGGTTACATTTAGAAATACATGTAATTTTTTAAGAACCAGAGAGCAGAGCACAGAGGAATCAACAACATGTGTCCCGCTGCTTTGAGCAATCCCACTGATCCCTCAGGAAGTGCCACGTTTCACTCATTAGATGTGGCTCCACTGAACAAGCCACTCAGGCCCAACCTGAGGCTCCGTTTCACAATGAAATGGTCCCCCCAACTCCTCCATCACCCTTCAATAGACGTCAACTCACCTCCTTCCCTGTCTGTCAAGACAAGAGAGTGAGCTCGGCCACAGGCGACCTGCAGCACTCGTGTCTCCTGAGGTCTATCCAGAGGCAGGGGGACAGGTGAGGGCTCCAAAACATACTCGTAGCCCCTCGCTGGACAAAACACAGAACACTGATTGAGAGGCACGGCATTTCTAACACTGGAAATCAGACGGTGCAACGCCACACTACTACATTAGAAAACAGAGAGTCGGAGATAGGAAAGACTCATCAAGACGGGTAAGTTAGGGGCAGAGCGAGAACCACAAGTCCAGCTCCCAGCCCATGGCATGGACTGCCTCTACGACACAAAGCAGGTTACCAAAAAGCATACTTAAGTCTTCTTATTAAAGAAATCTTGGCCGAGTGCAGTGGCTCATGCCTGCAATCCCAGCACTTCAGGAAGCTGAGGTGGGTGGATCACGTGAGGTTAGTAGTTCGAGATCAGCCTGGCCAACATGGTGAAACCCCATTTCTACTAAAAATATAAGATTAGCCGGACGTGATGCAGGTGCCTATAGTCCCAGCAACTCAGAAGGCTGAGGCAGGAGAATCGCTTTAACCCGGGAGGCGGAGGTTGCAGTGAGCCAATATCGCACCACTGCACTCCAGCCTGAGAGACAGAGCAAGACACCATTTCAAAAAAAAAAAAAAAAATACAAAAATCAGCTGAGCATGACGGTGTATGCCTATGGTCCCAGCTACCAGGGAGGCTGAGGTAGGAGGATCACTTCCAGGTACTTCGGAGGCTGAGGTGGAAGCTCACTTCAGCTGGGGGATGAGGCTGTAGTGAGCTGTGATCATGCCACTGCACTCTAGCATGGGTGACAGAGCAAGCCCCTGTCCCCCCCAAAAAACTAAAAAATTAAACTGTTGGAATTTGCAATTTGCTTCAAATGTACGGAGGGAAAAGGTGGGAAAAAATGAAGAAAACGAGACTAGCATGAGTTGATGGCGGCTGAGGCTGGCGATGCTACACCACACTACTGTACATCTGAGATTGTCCCAAATAAAAGATATGAAAGACACATGTGGCATCTCACAGCTAATAAAGACCAGTACTGACTTTGGGAGGCCAAGGCAGGTGGATCACCTGAGGCCAGGAGCTCGAAACCAACCTGGCTAACATGGTGAAATCCCCATCTCTAATAATAATCCAAAAACTAGCGGGGCGTGATGGCAGGTGCCTGTCCCAGCTACTCAGGAAGATGAGGCAGGAGAATCGCTTGAACCCAGGAGGCGGAGGTTGCAGTGAGCCAAGATCGGGCCACTGTACTCCAGGCTGGGTAAGAGTGAGACTCCATCTAAAAAAAAAAAAAAGACATCTGATACAAAATAAATGAAAAAAGAAAAGAAAACATATGCTATGATTAAAATATTATAAAAATGTATTTGCAACCAGGCATGGTGGCTCATGCCTGGAATCCCAGCACTCTGAGGGGCCGATGTAGGCAGATCATGAGGTCAGGAGTTTGAGACCAGCCTGGCCAACATGGTGAAAACCCATCTTCACTAAAAATACAAAAAACGAGCTGGGCATGGTGGCATGCACTTGTAATCCCAGCCACTCAGGAGGCTGAGGCAGGAGAATCGCTTGAACCCAGAAGGTGGAGGTCGTGGTTGAGCCGAGATCACACCATTGCACTCCAGCCTGGGTGACAGAGTGAGACTCCATCTCAAAAAAAAAAAAAAAAAAAATTATATATGCCTGTGAACAAGGGAACAGGAAAAAATAAAAATGGTTTGTCAAGTATGTATTTCTGGGTATATCCTCCTTATTTTAGGAACTCTTTCTTCTTTTTTTTAAGAGACATGGTCTTGCTTTGTTGCCCAGGCTGGAATACAGTGGCACAATTATCACTCACTGCAGCCTCAAACTCATGGGTTAAAGCAATCCTCCTACCTCAGCCTCTTGAGTAACAGGGGTTACAGATGCATACCACCATGCTCAGCTAATTCTTTTTCATTTTCAGAGACAGGGTCTCGCTATGTTGCCCAGGCTGGTCTGGAACTCCAGGCCTCAAGCAATCCCTCCCACCTCAGCCTTCCAAAGTGCTGGGATTACAGGCGTAAGTCACTTGTGCCTGGCCTAGGAAATATTCCTTACTGTTCTCATAGTAATTTTTAGCTAATGTCTACTTTTCTGTTTGAGACAGAGTCTTACTCTTGTCACTCAGGCTGGAATGTAATGGCATGATCTTGGTTCACTGCAACCTCCACCTCCCATGTTCAAGAGTTTCTCATGCCTCAGCCTCTGAAGTAGCTGGAACTATACAGGCGCATACCACCATGCCCAGCTAATTTTTTCTATTTAGTAAAGATTGGTTTTCACCATGCTGGCAAAAAAAATTTTTAGTAGAGTGGTGGCAGGTACCTGTAATCCCAGCTACTCGGGAGGCTGAGGCAGAAAAATCACTTGAACCCAGAAGGCGGAGGCTGCAGTAAGCCGGCATCGTCCCACTGCACTCCAGCCTGGGCAACAGAGTGAGACTCCATTTCAAAAAAAAATAAAAAAAAAACAAAAGGGAGCTTTCTCAAACCAATCCCAGCAGAGGGGAAGCAGGTGCGGATGCTCACTCTTATCCTTCCGGCTCCTGTGAAATCCAAGCTGAGAATCTTTGTTGAGTCCCATCCCCCAAACTTTCGTAACATCAGTGGTCTTAGAGGACAGCAGTGTAAATCCATAGCCACAAGCAGCGGACGAAATCTGCAAAACAGTTCCCACAAAGCATGAACTGATTTGTAATGTCACGTTTTTTAGTAGTAAATGACAGGTTATTTATCAAATCCAAGAACACATACTATTTTGGGGGTTTTGTTTCTGTTTTTGAGATAGTCTCACTCTGTCACCCAGGCTGGAGTGCAGTGGTACAGTCTCAGCTCACTTCAATCTCCATCTCCCAGGTTCAAGCGATTCTCATGCCTCAGCCTCCCGAGTAGCTGGGACTACAGGTGTGTGCACCAAATCTGGCTAATTTTTGTATTTTTAGTACAGACGGGGTTTCACCATGTTGGCCAGGCTGGTCTCGAACTCCTGGCCTCAAGTGATCTGCCCACCTTGGCCTCCCAAGGTGCTGGGTTTACGGGCACAAGCCACTGCGCTTGGCCCAAGAACACATATTATCAATACGGCACCTAGCATTTATGGAGCATTTACTATACGCTTGGTAAGTATTAACTCATTTAATCTTTATAATCACTCTACGAAGGGTGATTTACATATAGACCATAAATCTAGTGGTAAATGCCAGCTTACCACTAGGTATTACCATCCCCCTTCACCAACACCAAGACACCATCTACCAGCCAGGTGCAGCCTATACACCATCTAGCAGCCTATAATCCCAGCACTTTGGGAGGCTGAGGCGGGCAGATCACTTGAGGTCAGGAGTTCAAAACCCACTTAGTCAACATGCCAGGCAAGTCCTCCCCGAAGTCTGGCCACCAAGAGGAGCCAGAGCCGAACAAGTCGAGGGGGGCCGGGAGTGCCGAAGACAAGGAGGGAGCAAGCCGCGGCCCATACCTTTTGGTCCAGCTCCAGACGATAGGGCACAGGCTGGATCCTGCGGGGCGGCCGGGGGCCGGCACCGGGGCCGGGCCTGGAGCTGGGCACCACGAAGGTGGGCACGCCCAGCGCCCCTGAGAAGCTGAAGCCCCACACGAAGACACGATCGGCGCGAACAGCGCGCTCGCCCACGTACTGGAACACGGGCACCTCCGCCTCCGCTTCTGCCGCTTCGCGCCGGCTCCGCGAGCGCCTGGCCGCCGTCCAGTGCCCTCGCCCCGGCCCCGGCCCCGGCCCCGGCCCGCTCAGCCGCCGCACCAGCCGAGCCCCAGCCACCAACGAAACCAGCGCCATTCTCCGCTTCACGCCTCAGCGGCCGCTGGGCGCCGCCATCTTGCGTGACCCTTGACACCACGCCTCGGCGGAAGAGGCCGTGGCCACGTTTACTCCTGGTTGGAGGCAAAGGCGCTGAGGGCAGCCCACGGCTCAGGAAGGTGGGGCGGGGCCAGGGGGCGGGGCAATGATGAGGGGCGGGGTTAGAGGCGGGGCACGCAACCGAGATCATCGTCCCTTAACAAAACTCCGTGGCCTGTTTTACTCCCTTGCTATTACCCTGCAACATTTCTCACCTGGCCTTGCTGCAGCCATCCCCGCTCCCATCTGCTCCTAAGACCATCCCAGGCCGTCCTCCAGCCACAGCGAGCAGGAGTAGGCGATTCCTGCTGCCTTGGGCCCAGGTCCCCTCAACCTACCACTCACCTTGAGACAGCTCACTGCAACCTCCCCCTCCCAGATTCAAATGATTCTCCTGCCTCAGCCTCCTGAGTAGCTGGGGCCACGGGCATGTGCCACCACGCCTGGCTAATTTTTGTATTTTCAGTAGAGATAGGGTTTCACCATGTTAGCCAGGCTGGTCTTGAACTCCTGACCTCAAGTGATCCACCCACCTCTACCTCCATCAGAACTTCTGCAGTCACACTGGCCCGAGTGCAAATCCCACTGCATATAAACTGCTACCAGCTGGCCGGATGCGGTGGCTCACACCTGTAATCCTAGCACTTTGGGATGCTGAGGCACCTGAGGTCAGGAGTTTGAGACCAGCCTGGCCAACACGGTGAAACCCCGTCTCTACTAAAAATACAATAAATTAGCTGGGCGTGGTGGCAGGCACCTGTAATACCAGCTACTCTGGAGGCTGAAGCAGGAGAATCAGTCGCGTAACCCCGGAAGGCAGAGGTTGCAATGAGCCGAGATCATGACAGTGCACTCCAGCCTGGGTGACAGAGTGAAACTCCGTCTCAAAAAAGCAAGCAAACAACAACAACAAAACTTATAAAACAAAACAAAAAAATGCTGGGATTACAGGCATGAGCCACCGCGCTCAGCCTGTGCAGGCCTGTTTTATGGAAGGTGACTGGGGAAAGCCCAATGGTAAAATGTGGTTTCCACAAGACTGCTCCTGTAATTCGTGAAGGCACTGAAACCACCCATCTGCTGGGCTATGAAATCTATTATCTGCAGTGGGCACAGTGGCTCTCGCCTATAATTCCAGCATTTTGGAAGACCAAGGTGGGAGAATCACTTGAGATTTCAAGACCAGCCTGAGCAACATAGTGAGACCCTTTCTCGACAAAATAGAAATAAAAATTAACTTGGTGTGGTGATGTGCACCTGTGCTGCCAGCTACTTGGGAGGCTGAGGCAGGAGGATGGCTTAAGCCCAGGAGTTCAAGGCTACACTGAGCCATGATTACACCACTGCACTCCAGCCAGGGCAACAGAATGAGACCCTGTCTCTAAAAAAAAAGAAAAAATTAAATTAAATGTAAATACAAAAGAGTAAAAATAAACGTGTGTATGGACCCGCCTGGTAGTAATTTCCCTGACACCTAAGGACACATTTGGGATAGATACACTTAGCTGCTCACATTGGTGCCCTTACCCTGTCTCTACCCAGCCGCTATTCAATCAGAACACACACTGTATTCCATACAGAATTGTAGGCACTAGTGCCAGCTTTGACAATGTAAAGGATTCAGAGGGTGGTGATTCCAGTCCAGTGGGTGGCTCCCTATTGAGTTCACCTGTTTGGCTCCTAAAACACAGATGGATTGTGGTAGGGGACATGAGACCGCCGTAATTTAAGCAACTGCATAGTCCAACTCGTAGCTGCTGTGTCAGGTGTGGCATGTGTGTGTGTGTGTGTGTGTGTGTGTGTGTGTCTTTTTTTTGAGATGGAGTCTCGCTCTGTCGCCTAGGCTGGAGTGCAATGGCGTGATCTTGGCTCACCACAACCTCCACCTTCCAGGTTCAAACCATTCTCCTGCCTCAGCCTTCCGAGTAGCTGCAACTACAGGCATACGCCACCACGCCCGGCTAATTTTTGTGATTTTTAGTAGAAACAAGGTTTCACTATGTTGGCAAGGCTGGTCTCAAACTCCTGAACTCGGGTGATCCACCTACCTCAGACTCCCAAAGTGCTGGGGTTACAGGCGAGCCCCATTTTGCCCAGCGTATTTATTCATTTATTTATTCATTTTTTAGAGACAGGATTTGGCTCCACTTGAATTGATAAATCCGAAACACATCTTGATAAAGGAGAATTACATAAATATTATATAGTTAATATTAACAGTTAATATATGGAATATTTATATATTTATGAAATGTATACACAGTTCAGCTGGGTGCAGTTGCTCATACTTGTAATCCCAGAACTTTGGGAGGCTGAGGCAGAAGGACTGCTTGAGCCCAGGAGTTTGAGACCAGCCTGGGCAACATACTGAGACCTTGTCCCTATACAAAATTGAAAAATTAGCCTGGCGTGGTGGTGCCCGCCTGTGGTCCCAGCTGCTTAGGAGACTGAGATGGGAGGATTCTTGAGTCTGGAAGGTCGAGGTTGCAATGAGCTGTGTTTGTACCACTGCTCTCAGCCTGGGTGACAGAGCAAGACTCTGTCTCAAAAAAAAAATTATCAGGCCGGGCGCGGTGGCTCACGCCTGTAATCCCAGCACTTTGGGAGGCCGAGGCGGGTGGATCACGAGGTCAAGAGATCAAGACCATCCTGGTCAACATGGTGAAACTCTGTCTCTACTAAAAATACAAAAAATTAGCTGGGCACGGTGGCACATGCCTGTAATCCCAGCTACTCGGGAGGCTGAGGCAGGAGAATTGCCTGAACCCAGGAGGCGGAGGTTGCGGTGAGCCGAGATCGCGCCATTGCACTCCAGCCCGGGGAACGAGCAAAACTCCGTCTCAAAAAAAAAAAAAATTATCAACTGTCCTTTTATTAGCAGGACTGTCCTTTTATCTGAGTTTATGTCCTTCCTAGTTTTTTGATTTTCAACATCTGATTTTTTTTTAAAAAAAAAAACAGGATCTGGCTCTTTCACCAAGGCTGAAGTGCAATGACACAATCTTGGTTCACTGCAACCTCCACCTCCCGGGTTCTAAGTGATTCTCCTACCTCAACATCCAGAGTAGCTGGGATTACAGGCACCCGCCACCACGCCTGGCTAATTTCTTATTTTTAGTAGAGACGGAGTTTCACCATGTTGGCCAACCTGGTCTTGAACTCCTGACATCAGGTGAGCCACCCACCTCAGCCTCCCTAGTGCTGGAATTACAGGCGTGAGCGCCAGGCTCAACATCTGATCTTTTACAAACTCATAATGATGATAGGATAGTAGCTTTTAATTTTTTTTTTTTTTTTTTTTTTTTTTTACTTGTCAATATTTTAATAACCCTATGTGAGTCTCTCAAATTTCTAAAACGTTTTACTGTTAAGGGACAGCCAAAAGACAGAAGCCTGGGTCTAGTCTTTTGAAGACAAAAGGACAAGCTGCAATGTGAGCCACAGCCACTGGGTGGCAATGCTTACCCACCAATTCTGTCTCCTAAGACAGGCCAAAACAGCCAGTCAAGACCTGCGTTTGTAGTCACAACTGGGCTTTTCTATTTCGCTATCAAAACTTGGTTGGTTTCGAGACTGGTTCTATGCTAGAAAATATTCGTATTTCTGGATGGGCACAGTGGCTCACGCCTGTAATCTCAGCACTTTGGGAGGCCGAGGCAGTGGATCACCTGAGGTCAGGAGTTCGAGACCAGCCTGGCCAACATGGTGAAACCCCCATCTCTACTAAAAACACAAAAAAATTAGCCAGGCGTGGTGGTGCACATCTGTAATCCCAGGTACTTAGGAGGCCGAGGCACGAGAATCGCTTGAACCCAGGAAGCAGAGGTTGCAGTGAGCCAAGATCACCGCCACTGCACTCCAGCCTGGATGACAGAGACTCTAGCTTAAAAAAAATAAAAAATAAAAAACTTGGCTGGTTTTATAGACTGCTTCTGTGCTAAAAAATACTTGCATTTCTGTTCAAATTTTTGCTTGAAAAAGATGGTCCTACCGTCAAGCTGTCAGCTATCGCATAGTATCCAAATGTCTGCTGAAGTTAGCCCAGCTAATTTCTTTGCCACCTATGATGGCATTTTCCTGTACACATTTTAATTATTTTGATGTTTGATGTAGCTGAAATTCTCTAGTCTGGGAAAGAGTGAACTTAGTTAACGTTGCATTTTTGTTTGTTCATTTGTTTGTTTGAGACAGAGTCTAACTCTGGTGCCCAGGGTAGAGTGTGGTGGCGGGATCTTGGCTCACTGCAACCTCCGTCTCCCGGATTCAAGCAATTCAAGCAATTCTCCTGCCTCAGCCTCCCAAGTAGCTGGGATCACAGGCACCTGCCACCACACCCGGCTAGTTTTTGTATTTTTAATTAAGACTGGGTTTCACCATGTTGACCAGGCTAGCCTCCTTTGGGAGGCCAAGGCACGCAGATCACGAGGTCAAGAGATCAAGACCATCCTAGCCAACATGGTGAAATGCCGTTTCTACTAAAAATAAAAAAATTAGCTGGGTGTGCTGGCGCACGCCTGTAGTCTCAGCTACTTGGGAAGCTGAGGCAGGAGAATCACTTGAACCTGGGAGGTGGAGGTTGCAGTGAGACCAGATCATGTCACTGCACTCCAGCCTGGCGACAGAGCGAGACTGTCTCAAAACAAAAAAATGTCATATGGGTAAGGCAAAAGGTCTCACATGTACATCTTACCATAGAAAAAATATTATTTTGGCCAGGTGTCATGGTTCACATGTGTAATCCCAATACTTTGGAAGGCCAAAGCTGGAGGATCGCTTGAGGCCAGGAGTTTGAAACCAGCCTGGGCAACATAGTGAAACCCTGTCCCTACAAGAAAAGATTTAAAACTCAGCCAGGTGTGATGGTATATGCCTGTAGCTGCTTGGGAAGCCCAGGCACGAGGACTGCTTGAGCCCAGGAGTTCAAGACCAGCCTGGGCAACATAGCAAGACACCATCTCAAAAAATAAAGTAAAATAAATAAAACTTTAAAAAAATAATAATAATAATGTTAATATACATACTCTAAGAGACGACCATAAATTAATTTTTAAAATGTGAATAGATGTTTTCCATAAATTGTGCTTCAATATTATGACTAGGATTTGTTTTTACATATCCCAGAAAAACCTGATACACGCTTTCTTTCCACCCCAGACAGGGTCTCACTGTGTCAACCAGGCTGGAGTACAGTGGTGCGATCATAGCTCACTGCAGCCTCTGCAGCCTCAATCTCGCCAGCTCTCATGATCTTCCCTCAGCCTCCCAGGTAGCTAGGACTACAGGCATGCGCCACCACACCTGGACTTTTTTTTTTAAAGACATTTATTCGGTGTCACGATCAGACTACTACATTTAGCAATCAACAGCATGGGTGCAAAAAAAAAAAAAACTACATTAAAACCCTTTGTTGGAATGCTTTACACTTTCCACAGAACAGAAACTAAAATAACCTGTTATACAATTAGTCACAAATACAGTCCTCGAGTTTTTTGCCCATACACATGAGTATTTGTCTAAATCATGTCTTCTTTGTAGCAGCTAGGCCCTGCCACCACTGTGCTTGGCTGAGTTGGCAGATCTGTTGTAACCTGTAGCTTCCCTGTCACTTCTCTGTCTCTCCTCTCCTGCTAAGCTTTGTTTCCTAATTAAAATCTTCTGCCACTGCCATAGCTACTGCTGCCACTGGAGCCGCCATAGCCACCTTGGTTTCGTGGTTGTGCAAAGTATTAGCCGCCACCACCATAGGGGCCAGAGCTTCTGCCTCCAAAGTTTCCTCCCTTCACGGGTCCAAAATTTGAAGACTGATTGTTGTAACTGCCAAAATCATTGTAGCTTCCACCACCTCCAAAATTGCCTCTATCATTACCAAATCCATTATAGCCATCCCCACTGCCACCACATCCACCACCACCACGGCTGCCACCAAAGCCACCACGACCACTGAAATTTCCTCCACGACCAAAGTTGTCATTCCCACCGAAACCACCTCCACGACCACCACCAAAGTTTCCAGAACCACGTGGCCCTCTTTGGCTGGATGAAGCACTGGCCATCTCTTGCTCTGACGGGGCTTTCCTAACTTCACAGTTGTGGCCATTCACAGTGTGGTATTTCTGAATGACAGTCTTATCCACGGAGTCATGGTCGTCCAAGGTTACAAAGGCAAAGCCCCTTTTCTTGCCACCGCCTCTGTCCGTCATGATTTCAATCACTTCAATTTTTCCATATGGTTCAAAATAATCTCTTGGGTGATGTTCTTCAGTGTCTTCTTTTTTTTTTTTTTTTAATTTTTTATTGGATTATAGGTTTTGGGGTATATGAGCAGAGCATGCAAGACAGTTGCGTAGGTACACACATGGCAGTGTGCTTTGCTTTTCTTCTCCCCTTCACCCACATTTGGCATTTCTCCCCAGGCTATCCCTCCCCACCTCCCCCTCCCTCTGGCCCTCCCCTTTTCCCCCCAATAGACCCCAGTGTTTAGTACTCCCCTTTCTGTGTCCATGTGTTCTCATTTTTCATCACCCACCTGTGAGTGAGAATATGCGGTGTTTCATTTTCTGTTCTTGTGTCAGTTTGCTGAGGATGACGTTCTCCAGATTCATCCATGTCCCGTTTGTGGATTCAACGAGAAGAGCTCCACTCCTGGGTTGTTCTCACAGCGCCATCTTGAGTCCTCCCCCTTCAGTGTCTTCTTTAATGCCACCAACGAATATTTTTTTCACAGTTAAGTGGGCACCTGGTCTTTGAGAATCTTCTCTTGAGACAGCTCTCTTTGGTTCCACAACTCTTCCATCCACTTTGTGTGGCCTTGCATTCATGGCTGCATCCACCTCCTCCACAGTTGCGTAAGTGACGAACCCAAAGCCCCTGGAGCGCTTGGTGTTTGGATTTCTCATTACCACACCGTCTTTGAGCGTTCCCCATTGCTCAAAATGGCTCCTGAGGCTCTCATCGGTTGTTTCAAAGCTCAGCCCTCCAATGAAGAGCTTCCTCAGCTGTTCCGGCTCTTTAGGAGACTCTGACTTAGACACGATCACCAGGAGAAGAGAGACTTTAACGATGCTGCTTCGGCGGCGTCCACGGGCAGAAAGGGGATGCACCTGGACATTTTTTAAATTTTTTGCAAAGATGGGGGTCTCTCTGTGTTCCTCAGGGTGAACTCCAACTCCTGGGCTCAAGTGATCCTCCCACCTCAGCTTCCCAAAGTGCTGGGATTATAGGCATGAGCCACTGTGCCTGGCCTGCACTTATTAAATGTTTGCCAATCTGCTACCTGAAACAACTCTCGTTTTTTAGTTACTTGATGTTTCTGAAATCTCTGGGAAAGTTGAACATCTCATAGTTAGTGGCACTTCACGTCTTCTCCTGGGAACTGCAAATCTACTCACGTCCTTGGTGACATTTCTATTGGATTCTTCTTTTTCTTTCCTTCTTTGAGACAGAGTCTCGCTCTGTTGCCCAGTGCCCAGGCTAAAGTACCATGGCCCGACCTCGGCTCACCACAACCTCCGCCTCCTGAGTTCAAGCAGTTCTCATGCCTCAGCCTCCCAAGTAGCTGGGACTGCAGGTGCACACCACCGCATCTGGCTAATTTTTTTTTTCTTTATTTTTTTTTTGAGACGGAATTTCGCTCTTGTTACCCAGGCTGGAGTGCAATGGCGCGATCTCAGCTCACCGCAACCTCCGCCTCCTGGGTTCAGGCAATTCTCCTGCCTCAGCCTCCTGAGTAGCTGGGATTACAGGCATGTGCCACCATGCCCAGCTAAGTTTTGTATTTTTAGTAGAGACGGGGTCTCACCTTGTTGACCAGGATGGTCTCCATCTCTTGACCTCGTGATCCACCCGCCTTGGCCTCCCCAAGTGCTGGGATTACAGGCTTGAGCCACCGCGCCCAGCCCCTCCAGCTAATTTTTGTATCTTTATTAGAGATGGGGTTTCACCATGTTGGCTAGGTTGGTCTCAAACTTGTGATCTCAGGTGATCTGCCTGTCTCGGCCTCCCAAAGTGCTGGAGTTACAGGCATGAACCACCGAGGCCAGACTGGGTTGTGTGTCTCTTATTAATTTGTAGGAGTACTTGATATATTTGCATAAAAACCCTTTGTTACCTGTCTAAATATTTTCTATTGTCTTTTTTTTTTTTTTTTTTTTTTTTTTTTGAGACAGAGTCTTGCTCTGTCGCCAGGCACCAGGCTGGAGTGCAGTGGCGCCATCTCAGCTCACTGCAACCTCCGCCTCCTGGGTTCAAGCAGTTCTCCTGCCTCAGCCTCCTGAGTAGCTGGGAGTACAGGCGTGTGCCACCACGCCCAGCTAATTTTTTATATTTTAGCAGAGATGTTGTTTCACTATGTTGGCCAGGATGGTCTTGATCTCTTGACCTCGCGATCCGCCCACTTCGGCCTCCCCAAGTGCTGGGATTACAGGTGTGAGCCACCGCGCCCGGCCTCCATTGTCTTTTTACTTTTTTTGTTTTTTGAGATGGAGTCTCGCTCTCTTGCCCAGACTGGAGTGCAGTGGTGTGATCTCGGCTCACTGCAACCTTTACCTCCCGGGTTCAAGTGGTTCTCCTCCCTCAACCTCTGGAGAAGCTGGGTTCACAGGCACCCGCCACCACGCCCAGCTGATTTTTTTGTGTGTGCTGTTAGTAGAGATGTGGTTTCACCCTGTTGACTAGGCTGTTCTGGAACTCCTGACCTCAGGTGATCCACCCACCTCAGCCTCCCAGACTGCTGGGATTACAGGTGTGAGCCACTGTGCCCAACCCTTTTTACGCAGTTTATGGTGTCTCTTGTCATAGGCAGTTTAACCTTGATGTAGCCAGCGTTAATAATCATATTCATTAGTGTTTTGGTCTTCTGTATCATGTTCACGAAGAATATTACCCAAGGTCTAAAGATTTTTTTGTAATTTTTATAAGTTTTGTATTTTTCATCATGTTGTTCAGGCTGGTCAAATTCCTGGGCTCAAGCAATCCTTCCACCTTAGCCACCCAAAGTGTTGGGATGACAGGCATGAGCCACTATGGCCAACCTACTTCCGTTTTTTATATTCAGGTTTAGAATTGACTTTTATGAATGACATGACACCAGCCTCCATATTTATTAATATTTTTTCCAAGGGCATGTCTGATTGTCTAAAATAATTTATTGGCTAGTAAGGGCTTTTTTTTTTTTTTTTTTTTTTAAGATGGAGTCTCGCTCACTGCAACCTCCGCCTCCTGGGTTCAAGCAATTCCCGTGCCTCAGTCTCCCAAGTGGCTGGGACTATAGACCCATGTCATCACACCCGGCTATTTTTTTCTGTATTTTTAGTCAAGACAGGGTTTCACTGTGTTAGCCAGGATGGTCTATATCTCCTGACCAGGGGATTTGCCCACCTTGGCCTCCCAAAGTGCTGAGATTACAGGCATGAGCCACTGCTCCCGGCCATAAGGACATTAACTGAAGATTCAAAATGCCACTTATGACATATGGTTCATTTCCAAAATTATAGATCAGTTTTATGGAAACTATTGATTTCTACTTCTTTATTCTTACACTAATTGACAAGGTTTCAACAGCTGCAACTTTATAATATGCTCTGATTTTCACTCAGCCAATGTCTTCTTTGTTCTTGTCTATTCTTTTACAAAATTGCCTGTGCTATTCATAATATTTCCTTTCCCATCTTCTCAAGCTGCATTCAAAATCCCGCTGGGATTTTGATTGAAATTACATTAAATTCATGGGCTAATTACAGGAAACTAACGGGAAGAAATCACATTTTACAATCTTCTGTCTTCCCATGCAGAAATGTGGTACCTACTGGCCCAGCACGGTGGCTCACACTTGTAATCCCGGCACTTTGGGAGGCCAAGGTGGGGGAAACACTTGAGGTCAGGAATTCAAGACCAGTCTGGCCAATATGATGAAACCCGTCTCTACTAAAAATACAAAAAATTAGCTGAATGTGGTGGCACCTGCCTATAATCCCAGCTACTCAGCAGGTTGAGGCAGAGAATCACTTGAACCTGGGAGAAGGAGGTTGCAGTGAGTTGAGATCAGGCCTCTCCATGATCTCGGGGCGGGGCGGGGCGGGGAGCATGGTACTGCGCATGTAATTGGTTTCACTCATTTCCTTCACTTCAGTGGATTCTGCTCTCTGCTTGTAAATAAATTATTTCCATTTCCTGAGAACACACTCTGTCAATTTTTTTAGGACCCTGGTCTCCAAATTATTTTGATTACACATTCCTGGCTAGGCATGGTGGCTCACACCTGTAATCCCAGCACTTTGGGAGGCTGAGGCAAGTGGATACCTTGAGCCCTGGAGTTGGAGGCCAGCCTAGGCAACACAGTAAAATCCTGTCTCTACAGAAAAATATAAAAATTAGCCTATAGTCCCAGCTACTCGGGAGGCTGAGGTGGGAGGATCACTTGAGCCCCGGATGTGGAGGTTGCAGTGAGCCAAGAGTTAGCTGATGCACTCCAGCCTGAACAACAGAAGAAGACCCTGTCTCCAAAAAAGAGGAGCTTAAATTGATTCTTATGAGTAAAATTTGTGAGCATGAAATAATACATATAAATTATTTACACACATGATTATACTAATACATACTTTATAAAATATACAAAGAAATATTTTAAATAAGATAAAGAGGAAATAATAATTTTATTTTTTCTTTTAAAAATATTTTTATTTTAAATGTTTGTAGGAAACAATACTTTTAAAGCAAATATTTTATTTCATTTTTTAATCCATTTGTTCTCATTAAAAACAGTAATGGTGGTGGGCTGTGGTGGCTCACACCTGTAATCCCAGCACTTTGGGAGGCCAAGGCGGGTGGATCACTTGAGGTCAGGAGTTCAAGACCAGCCTGGCCAACATGGTGAAACCCCGTCTCTATTAAAAATACAAAAAAATTAGCCTGGCGTGGTGGCAGGCACCTGTAGTCCCAGTTACTCAGGAGGCTGAGACAGGAGAATGGCTTGAACCTGGGAGGCGGAGGTTGCAGTGAGCTGAGATTGCACCTCTGCACTCCATCCTAAGTGAGACAGAGTGAGACTCCATCTCAAAAAGAAAAGAAACAATAGTTTTAAAGCAAATTTTTTTTTTTTTTTGGTATGGAGTCTTGCTCTGTCACCCAGGCTGGAGTGCAGTGGCGTGATCTCGGTTCACTGCAACCTCTGCCTCCCGGGTTCAAGCAATTCTCTTGCCTCAGCCTCCTGAGTAACTAGGATTACAGGCACATGCCACCACAGCCAACTAATTTTTGTATTTTTAGTAGACAGGGTTTCACCATGTTGGTCAGGTTGGTCTCGAACTCCTGAACTCATGATCTGCCAGCCTTGGCCTCCCAAAGTGCTGAGATTACAGGTGTGAGCCACTGTGCCCACTCTAAAGCAAATATTTTCTTTTGGTTCTTAATCCATTTGTTCTGATTAAAAACAGTAGTGGTTGGCCTGGCGCAGTGGCTCACACTGTAATCTGAGCACTTTGTGTGATCGAGGCAGGTCAGGAGTTTGAGACCAGCCTGGCCAACACGGCGAAACCCTGTCTCTACTAAAACTACAATAAATAGTCAGGTGTGGTGCCTGGCGCCTGTAATTCCAGCTACTCGGGAGGCTCAGGCAGGAGAATCATTTGAACACAGGAGGTGAAGGTTGCAGTGAGCCAAGGCCACGCCATTGCACTCCAGCCTGGGCGACAGAGCAAGACTCTGTCTCAAAAGAAAGAAAGAAACAAAAACCAGCAGTGGTAGCCAGGCCAGGTGGCTCATGCCTGTAATCCCAGCACTTTGGGAGGCTGAGGTGGGTGGATCTTAAACCCAGGAATTCGAGACCAGCCTGGAGAAAAACCAAGCTAAAACTTTTTACTCCTAACAGAAACTCTGTAGACATTGAAAGGGAACTGATGAAGTCAACTGAAGTCACTGAAAGGGAATCAGCTGCCACAATGCCCAGCTAATTTTTGTTTTTTGTAAAGATGAGGTCTCACCACATTGGCCAGGTTAGTCTCAAACTCCTGGCCTCAAGAGATCTGCCTACCTCACCCTCCCAAAGTGCTGGGATTACAGGCGTGAGCCACGTCGCCTGGGCTGGTTTATAGTTTTTGTTATGTTCAGACGATTGTCTCTCTTCTCCTTTACAGATTTCAATTATTTATATATTAGATTACTTGAAGTTGTCCCAAAGCTCATTCATGTTTTCTTTTTAAATTCTTTTTTCTCTGCAAGTTTTCCTCTGTAGTAGTTACTACTGCTGTGCCTTCAAGTTCACTAACCTGTTCTTCTGCAACATCTGGTTTGTCATTAATCCCATCCAGTGTCTTTTTCAGAAGAAAATCTCATTGTAGGCTGGGTGCCGGGCCTCATGCCTATAATCCCAGCACGGTGGGAGGATCACTTGAGGTCAGGAGTCTGAAACCAGCCTGGTCAACAAGGTGAAACCTCAGCTCTACTAAAAATACAAAAATTAGCTGGGCATGGTGGCAAGATCTGTAATCCCAGCTACTTGGGAGGCTGAGACAGGAGAATCACTTGAGCTTGGCAGAGGATGCAGTGAGCCGAGATTGCACCACTGCACTCCAGCCTGGGCAACAGAGTAAAACTCTGCAAAAAACAACACACACACAGAAAAAAAAAAGTGGTAGAATCTGGGCGAAGTTAAGAGCTGATGGAGGTATGTGATGGAATGGTGTGAGGTTTGGGAATAAAAGATGCTTCCAAGGTTTCTGGCCTGAGTAACTGGAGGAATGGAGTTTCATTCACTGAGACAGCGAAGATTGTAGGATGAAGTGTGGGGAGCGTGAGACATGTTCTTCTTGAGATGTCTATTCATTCTCCAAGAGAAAAACAATTTTTTCTTAACAAGTCACTGTACAAGTGAAGATTTCAAAGCAGGCAGTTGGCTATATAGATGTGGAGTTTATAGGAATGGTCTAGGCGGGAGAGATATATTTGGAGGTCATAACCATATGAAAATGTAACCCTAAAATGTACTTAAGGCTCTAAGACTGGAGGAGATTCATCTAAGGAGTGAGAGCAGATAGCAGAGATCCAGCACTGACTCTCGGGAACTGTACTATGTAAAGACTGGGGAAAAGAGAAGGACTAGCAGTGGCTAGAATATCCAGCAATGTTTCAACAAGGACGGAGTAGGTTGGACACAGGGCTGCATACCTGTAATCCCAGCACTTTGGGGGCAGAGACGGGAGGATCGCATGAGCCCAAGAGTTTGAGATCAGCCTGGGCAGCACAGTGAGACCTCCGTCTCTAGAAAGAAAAAACATTTTAACTAGCTGGGCATGCTGGCACGTGCCTGTAGTCCCAACTACTCAGGGGGACTGAGGTGGGAGGATTTCTTGAGCTGTGATCACAGATCAAGATCCTGTCTCAAAAGGAAAAAAAAAAAAAAAAGATTTAAAATATGAAGCAGGCTGGGTGCAGTGGCTCACGAGTGCACCAGCAATTTGGGAGGCAAGGCACGAGGATCCCTTGAGCCTAGGAGCTTGAGGCCAGCCTGGGCAACACAGTAAGACCCCAGTCTCTACAATTTTCTAAAAAATTAGTCAGGTGTGGAGGTGAACACCTGTAGTCCCAGCTACTCAGGAACTTGAGGTGGGAGGATCACTTGGGCCTAGAGTAGAAGCCTAGCCTGGGGAACACAGACTCTGTCTCTACAAACATTTAAAAATTAGCCACTGCAATCTCGGCACGGTGGAAGGCCAAGGCAGGAGAAGTGCTTGAGCCCAGGAGTTTGAATCTGCAGTGAGCTCTTATGACACCACTGCACTCCAGCCTGGGTAACAGAGACTGTTGTCTCAAAAAAAAAAAAAAAAAAAGGACAAAAAAACGTCAATTCTGAGTCACAAGTAAATTACTTCTCTTATTCTCTTTTTGGGATATTTAAAAATAAGTATGTGGCCAAATGCACTGGCTCACACCTGTAATCCAAGCACTTTGGGAGGTGGAGGTGGGCAGATCCTGAGTTTAGGAGTTTGAGACCAGCCTGGCCAACATGGTGAAACCCTGTCTGTACTAAAAATACAAAATTAGCCAGGTGTGGTGGCACAGGCCTGTAATCCCAGCTACTTGGGAGGCTGAGGCAGGCAAATCGGTTGAACTCAGGGGGCAGAGGTTGCAATGAGCTGAAATTGAGACACTGCACTCCAGTCTGGGCGACAAGAATGAAATTCCATCTAAGAAATAATAATATATATGTAATTATAGTTTAGACTACCATAATGTTCGGCTATGCGCATGATTAGCTGGCGATCCCGACCCTATCAGAAAGGCTCAGGGCAGGGTGTTGCAGTTTATCACAAACAATTCGAGGACTAAGGCCCAGATTCACTGGTCATTCCAGTGGTGACCCAACTGCTTTGCAACTACAAATTGCAATCACGCAAAAGAAAAAAAAAAAAAAAAAGGCTGGACACGGTGGCTCACACCTGTAATTCCAGCACCTTGGGAAGCCAAGGAAGGCAGATCACTTGAGGTCAGGAGTTCGAGACCAGCCTGACCAACACAGTGAAACCCCATCTCTAGTGAAAATACAAAATGAGCCGGGCGTGGTGGGTGCAGGCCTGTAATCCGAGCAAATCGAGAGGCTGAGGCAGGAGAATCGCCTGAACCCGGAGATGGAGGTTGCAGTGAGCCAAGATCACACCACTGCATTCCAGCCTGGGCAATAAGAGCGAAACCCCGTCTCAAAAAAAAAAAAAAAAAGTTAAATAACAGCAAGTAACTGCATGCATCTTTGGACGCTGTGTCCGGGGTGGGAAAGGCCGCGCCAGCAATCCATCCCCAAATCAGCGACGGCTGAGCGGGTCCCGACCTCGCCGGCCCCGACTGCGCGCCTCCAAGCAATAGCACCGTGCGGCTAAATTGGATTCGACACCACCGGAAACGGCGACTCCCACTTGGGGCGCTGCGGACACACGAGTCGAGGCTGCCTTCCAGGAAGCAAACGAAAAAAAGGGGGGGAAATAAGGGGGGGAAGAAAGAAAGAAAGAGAAAAAAGAGTACGAGTGGCGAGCAGGGGCCTCGGCCGCCGCCCACACGCCCCGCCGCGTGCTCGTCCCCGGCGTGGTTCTCCCGGCCACAGTCCTCAGCCATCGGCAGCCCCCCGGTGGTCCAGGCCTCGGACTCCGCGGCCTGCCTGGCGCCCTCAGGTGCGTACCCCGCCCTCGCCGCCGCCGCCATAGGGGCGGGTTGCCTTTCTCCGAACGTCCTCCTCCCCAGGGCCTGGGGAAGGGAGGCCGCCCGGCCTCAACGGGAGGTGATCCCCCGGAACACCCCAGCGCCCCGAGGCGGGTCCCCCACACCCCCCCGCCCACGAACCCGAGTCCCCGCGGGCAGGACCAGAGGTGTGAGGGTGGGGGCGGGGAAGCCTTGCCGCGGGGGCAGCGATCGTACGCACGGAGTGCGCATCCTTCTCCTTCCTGATTGGCCGAGCGGGGGGGTGTGCGTGGGGTCACGCTCCGCCCAGCGTACGTAGGGGTGCTCGCGCTGCGTGCAGACTCACTTGATTGGTTGGATGAGGGGGCGGGGTCGCCGCTGTTACCAGGGATCCGCGCACGGATCCGCCCCCTTACGTCACGCGGTGCCGAGAGGCCCAGGTTGTGGGTCCTCGCGACGGCCACAGGGGATCGGATGTGTTTGTAGGCGGAAAACCAATCCTGACTCCCGAGGAAGAAGGCCGAGGCCCGGGAATTGCCCGTTGTAATTCTGGTTTCGAGTTCAAGGGGGAAAAGGGATCGCAGGGTTGTATTCACCCCTCAAGCCCAAGCTTCCTTGTTTCTTAGTAACAGCTACTCTGAGATTCGTTGTAAAATTCACCTTTTAAGACTGAATAATTCAGTGCACAGAGTTGTGCAACCTTTGCCGCTAATTGCTGAACGTTTTCAGCACCCGAGAAGAAACTGCAACCCCATTAGGCGGTCATTCCCCGGTCCCCACATCCGGCCCCTGGCAATCACTTTTGTCTCCATACATTTGCCTAATCTGGACTTTTCGTGTGGATAGACTCATCCCAAGAAGTTTTTTGTGTGCCTGGCATCTTTCCTTCTTTACGGCTCAATAAAAATCCATGCTATGAATACACGGCATTTTGATTTTCCATCCATTCATGGCTAGTTGGGTAATTTCCACCTTTTGGCTGTTTTGAATAATGCTGATATGAACATTGGTGTACACGTTTTTGTGCGGACATTTGTTTTCAATTCTCATAGGTGTATACCAAGGACTGCAATTGCTGGGCCACGCTTTGTGTTTTGAGGGAAAAAAAAATCATGTTTTAGTTTCGTGATGGTAATTTGAAGTAAGCAGATGTCTAGATATAAGCTTGGAAAGTGGCCAGTTGGATATTGCTCACGGCTGCAGTTGAAGACTCCAGCAGCCTTTTCTTCTCTTTGCTTCCATTTGGAGAGGAAGCTGTCAGCGGCTGTGTGACTTCAGTAGATGTGGGGCTTGGCACCGGGTTGCAGCTGGGATCAGTCTTCAGTGGCGATTTGGAGTGGGTCACAGTTCTTCCTGCCTGCCTGCCTGCCTGCCTGTTTAGTCTCTGATGTCTGGTCCCCAGGGCCCCGGCTCTTCCCCCACACCTTCAGCCTGCACAGTCCCTTCTCTCATTCTCAGGCTGCAGAACCTGGAAGTACAGTTGTTCCCCCCTTACCCGCTGTTTCAGTTACCTGAGGTCAACCATGGTCTGAAAATATTACATGGAAAATTCCAGAAATAAACAATTCATAAGTTTTAAATTGCATGCTGTGATGAAATCTCGCGCTGTGCAGCCTGGGCAGTGAATCGTCCCCTTTGTTCAGCTTCCCCAAGCTGTGGATGTTCCCCAGCCATAGTCACTTAGTAGCTGGCTTGTTTATCAGATTGACCGTCACAGTGTCCCAGTGCAAGTCACCCTTATTTTCCACCATCATGGCCCCAGAGCACAAGAGTATCGATGCTGGCAATTCGGCTAGACCAAAGAGAAGCCGGAAAGTGCTTCCTCTAAGTGAAAAGGTGAAAGTTCTCGACTTGATCAGGAAAGAAAAAAAATCCTATGCTGAGGTTGCTAAGATCTACGGGAAGAATGAGTCTTCCATCCGTGAAATTGTGAAGAAGGAAAAGGAAATCCGTGCTAGTTTTGCTGTCTCGCCTCCAACTGCTAAAGTGACGGCCACCGTGCGTGATAAGTGCTTAGTTAGGATGGAACAGGCGCTGCATTTGTGGGTGGAAGAGATGAACAGAAAACGTGTTCCGATTGACAGCCACGTGTTGCGCCAGAAAGCGCTGAGCCTGTACCAGGACTTCAGCAAGGGATGCCCTGAAGCTGACCCCAAGCCGTTTACTGCGAGTAAGGGATGGTTACACAGATTCAGGCATAGATTCTCACACCATTACAGGAAGAAGAAGAAGGGTGAGTACATGACAAGTCATCTCGAGAAAGGGAGAGAGGAGAGAGAGATCACAGTCACATAACACTACAGTACTCGAGATACTTATTCTAGCTTATGGTTGTTAATTTCTTACTGTGGCTAATTTATAAATTGAAATTCATCATAGGCATGTATGTACAGGTTGACCATCTCCAATCTAAAAACTAAAATTTGAAATGTTCCAAAATCCAAAACTTACTGAATGCTGACCTGATGCAAATTGAAAATTCCATACCTGACACCTTTGCCTTTTTTTTTTTTTTTTTGAGACAGAGTCTCACCCTGTCACCCAGGCTCTAGCAGTGATTGATCTCTGCTAACTCCAACCTCTGCCTCATGGATTCAAGTGACTCTCCTGCTGCAGCCTCCCGAGTAGCTGGGATTACAGGTGCACACCACCACGCCCGACTAATTTTTATGTTTTTAGTAGAGACAGTGTTTCACTATGTTGGCCAGGCTGCTTTCTAACTCTTGATCTCAGGAGATTCACCCACCTCAGCCTCCCAAAGTGCTGGGATTACAGGCATGAGCCGCTGAGCCTGGCTGGCCTTCTTTTTTTTTCTCTTGAGGCAGAGTCTTGCCCTGTTGCCCAGGGTCTTGCCCTGTTGAAATGGTGGGATCACAGCTCACTGCAGCCTCAACCTCGTGGGCTCAGGCAGTCCTCCCATCTCAGCCTCCTGAGTAGCTGGGGCCACAGGCATGCACCACCACGCCTGGCTAATTTTTAATTTTTTTGTAGAGGTGAGATCCCATTATGTTTCTGGGCTGGTCCCACTATGTTTCCTGGACTGGCCAATGTGGTGAAATCCCGTCTCTACTAAAAATACAAAAATTAGCCAGACGTGTTACGCACCTGTAATCCCAGCTACTTGGGAAGCTGAGGCAGGAAAATTGCTTGAACCCAGGAGGTGTAGGTTGCCGTGAACCAACACTGCACCACTGCACTCCAGCCTGGGCGACAGAGTGAGACTCCATCTCAAAAAAAGAAAAAGAACATAATAGTTATAGGGTTTGGCACTATCCGCAGTTGTAGGCATCCATTGGGGGTCTTGGAAGTCTGCCAAAGATAAGGGGGAGACTCCTGGCCCATCATTTCTCTCATCCCTCGCACTTGATCAGTCTGCATTCCTACATGCCTGGGCCATTTCATGCATGTCTGGCTTCTTTTACCGTATTGCCCGTGATTCTGCCTCATGCAGGCAGGTCTTTCTCACTTGAGACCAGGAGTTAGATTCTGTTCACCTTTGTTTCCCCTCCACTCCCTGCCAGCAGTATACATTTTTTTTTTTTTTTTTTTTTTTGAGACAGAGTCTTGCTCTGTCGCCCAGACTAGAGTGCAGTGATGCAGTCACGGCTCACTGCAACCTCCGCCTCCTTGGTTGAAGGGATTTTCCTGCCTCAGCCGCCTGAGTAGCTGGGATCATAGGCATGCGCCAGCAGACCCAGCTAAATTTTTTTTGTACTTTGAGAGGGAGTCTCACTCTGTCACCCAGGCTGGAGTGCAGTGGCACAATCTCGGCTCACTGCCACCTCTGCCTCCTGGATTCAAGAGATTCTCCTACCTTAGGCTCCCAAGTAGCTGGGATTACAGGTGCCCACCACCATGCCTGTCTTTTTTTTTTGGTGTTTTTAGTAGAGACAGGATTTAATCATGTTGGCCATGCTGGTCTTGAACTCCTGACCTCAGGTAATCTCAGAGTGCTGGGATTACAGGCATGAGCCACTGCACCTGGCCAGCAGTATATATTTTTACATCACAGATGCTCAATACGTTTTTGTTGAATGGTGAAACAGTGTATGCTTGAGTTGAAACAGTGTACACAGCTGAGCTGTGAGGAAGGTCGAACTTATTAATGAAATCAAGCCCTGGGGCTGGGTATGGTAGCTTATGCCTGTAATCCCAGCACTTTGGGAGGCTGAGGTGGGAGGATCGCTTGAGCCTGGGAGTTCCAGGCTGCAGGGAGCTATGATCACGCCTCTGCACTTCAGTCTGGGTGACAGCAAGAGCCTATCTCAAAAGCAAAAATCAAAACAAAACAAAAAACAAGCACCAGGTTTGGGCGCAGTGTCTCATTCCTGTAATCCCAGCGCTTTGGGAGGCTGAGGCAGAAGGATTGTTTGAGCCTAGGAGTTTAAGACCAGCCTGGCAACAGAGTAAAACCTTGTCTCTACAAAAAATAAAGTAAAATGAACCGGGCATGGTATTGCACTACTGCACTTCAATCTGGAGGACAGAGTGAGACTCTGTCTCAAAATCAAAACAAAACAAAAAATCTAAGCCCTTTAAAACCTGAAAAATTAACCTTGGAAAGGAAAATCTAGAAACAGTTTTTAAAAATAACCAGGCCTCTATTTCGAGATTTCAGAGTTTTCTTAAAGGGAGTGGAAGACATTCCAAATGATGAAAGGTTGTAATGGATAGATGGAGATTCTAGATCAGGAATGGGCAAACTTTGTACGACAGTAACTATTTTTGGCTTTGGGGACATGGAGTCTTTGTCACATGCATGCAAACCTTCCTTTGCAGGACAGCAGCCATAAACAAGATGTAAACGAGTGAGCGCGACTGTATTCCGGCAAAGCTTAATTTACAAAAGTCGACTGCAGTCTGGATTTGACCTGTAGGCTGTGTCCTATATATTTGCTTTTCATTAATAAAATATTACATTAGAAGGACAGACAGTCCTCCAGGATTGCTAGGAAAACAAACTGAAATCTGGAAGTTTTTGGAGTCTACGGTTTTTAAAGAGCAAAAAGGGCCAGGTGCGGTGGCTCGCGCCTGTCATCCCAGCACTTTGGGAGGCCAAGGTGGGCAGATCACCAAGCGTTCGAGACCAGCCTGGCCAACATGGTGAAACCCCGTCTCTACTAAAAATACAAAAATTAGCTGGATGTGGTGCGTGCCTGTAATCCCAGCCACTCAAGAGGCTGAGGTTGCATTGAGCTGAGATTGCACCACTGCACTCCATCCTGGGCCACAGAGCAAGAGTCCATCCCAAAATAAAATACAATAGCAAAAAGTTAAGTACTATATAAAAATCTGTCATCTCAATAAATGGTGCTGGCACTTCAGATGTGAGTAGAAAAAAGGATGAATAACTATGTCGGCTTTGGGAGATTTTATTCTGCGGTACGAGCTGTTACGTCAAGGGTTTCGAGTTTTATTAGAGTGTATTGAAATTTTCTCAGGAAAATGTTCTTGGGACGGGAACACTATGTTGGCTTACAGTCATGTTTCATTATTTTCTATTAATGCCTGCTGTGTTCCAAATCATAGAACATAAAAGACAGCATTCCTGCCTCCATTTGTTATTATGTACAAAATGTAAAGAAAGTACAATGATTATGGAACAGCCCAGCGCGGTGGGACACACCTGTAATCTCAGCACTTTGGGAGGATGAGGCAGGCAGTTCACTTAAGCCCAGGAGTCCGAGACCAGCCTGGGCAACATGGCAAAACGCCCTCTCTACAAAAAATATAAAAATTAGCTGAACGTGATGGTGCATGTCTGGGATTTCAGGTACTCAGGAGGCTGAGGTGGGAGGATCACCCCAGGGAGGCAGCCGCTGCAGTGAGCTGTGATTGCACCACTGCATTCCAGCCTGGGTGACAGAGTGAGACCCTGGCTAAAAAGCTGATAATAATTATTATGGAACCCTTGTTTTTAAATGATTGCTGGGAGCAGAGTTGATGCCAACTGATAGAATCTTTTCATTCCACCTGATATCATCCTGCCTATTATTTTATTCTTTGGCTTTAAACATTTTTTAATTTGTATTTTTGTGAGTTTGTGTTATTTTTATTTTCTTTTTTGTTAAAAAGCAGCCTTTTGACATCACAGCTGCTAGGGATTACTGTGGTATAATATTCTGGGGTGATGGAACTGATTCATATCTTGATTTCAATGGTAGCTATGACTTTATATATGTCAAAATTCATAGGGGCCGAGGGCATGGCTCAATCCTGTAATCCCAACACTTTGGGAGGCTGAGGTGGCAGATCATCTGAGGTCAGGAGTTTGAGACCAGCCTCAGCAACATGATGAAGCCTCCTCTCTATTAATAAAAAATACAAAAGATGATCCAGGCATGGTGGCACACGCCTCTGGTCCCAACTACTCAGGAGGCTGAGGCACGAGGATTGCCTGGGCCCAGGATGGAGAGGGTGCAGTGATCTGAGGGTGCAATGCTGCACTCCAGCCTGGGTGACAGAGTGAGACCCTGTCCTAAAGAAAAAAAATCACTGAAAACGGTGAACTTTGCTATATAAAAATTATGCTTGAGCCGGGCGTGGTCACTCACGCCTGTAATCCCAGCACTTTGGGAGGCGAGGTGGGCAGATCACGAGATCAAGAGATCAACTGAGCCCAGAAGGTTGAGGCTACAGTGAGCCATGATCACACAGCCTGGGTGACAGAGCAAGATCCTGTCTCAAAAAAAAAAAAAAAAGAAAGAAAGAAAAAGAAACAGGCTGAGTGTGGTGGCTCACACCTGTAATCCCAGCACTTTGGGAAGCCGAGGCGAGTGGATCACTTGAGGTCAAGAGTTCGAGATGAGCCTGGCCAACGTGCATGTAACCCTGTCTCTACTAAAAATAAAAAAATTAGCCGGGTGTGGTGGCTCACGCCGATAATCCCAGCTCGGGAGGTTGAGGCAGGAGAATCGCTTGAACCTGGGAGGCAGAGGTTGCAGTGAGCTGAGATCGTGCCACTGCACTCCAGCCTGGGTGACAGAGCAAGTATGTTTTTGTAAAATACTATAAACTTCTGTCTTCCTTCCACATACACACTCATGTTGATCCACTGCACTCCAGCCTGGGTGGCAGAGCGATACTCACCTCAGAAAACAAACAAGCAAACCTCTACCTCTCTCTTCCTTCCCCTACCATTCTGTTGAATAATAATAGAGATATAGATTTATAAAAACGTTTAACGATAACAATTTGCATCCTACTGGTTCAGCATAGCTAATGGCTAATGTTCTCAGAAAGATTATAACGCTAGGAGATCCTCGAGTGTCTTCAAATAATTTTGATAGTTGCATTTTTAGAATTTCTTTTTAACCTTCTGTAACTATCCAGACTGGCTAGAGTGTGCTGTCGTTGCAGATGACACCAGATTTTGGAGGATTAAAATAAGCAAGGACTTACTTCTTGGTCGCACTAAAAGTCTGCTGTGCGTTGTCTGTGAGTCTGTTTCACGTTATCTGCAATCTGGAATCCAAGCTGCTGTGGCGGTCCCACGTAGAACGTTCCCAGTGGCCACTGAGGAGGAAGAGAGAGTGTGGCAAAGTGCAGTCACTTCCCTGACATCCTCAGTCCACGAAAGTCACGTGGCCATACCACATTCAAGTGGGCAAGGAGTCAATCCACATGATCTGAAAGAGACCTTTGTGAATATTTCCAAATAACCCCATGTGACCGCCACACTTCGTTCCCTTAAATCTTCAGTTTTGGCCAGGCCCAGTGGCTCATGCCTGTAATCCCAGCACTTTGGGAGGCCAAGGCAGGTGGACCAGCTGAAGTCAGGAGTTCAAGACCAGCCTGGCCAACATGGTAAAACCCTATCTCTACTAAAAATAACAAAAATTAGCCAGATGTGTTGTCATGTGCCTGTAATCCCAGCTACTCAGGAGGCTGAGGCAGGAGAATCACTTAAACCCAGGGGGTGGAGGTTGCAGTGAGCTGAGATTGCGCCACTGCACTCCAGCCTGGGTGACAAGAGCGAAACGCAAAGAAAAAAAAAAATCTTGTCTTCCTTCCATGTGCTCACTCATGTTGATCTGCTTATCTTTTGCTTACAAATAGAATTAAGCCAAATATTGGAGGGACATGATGTAGCTGACAGATACTTAATTTGCAAGCTCCATTTCAAAAAGTTCTTTTTAGGATTTCAGAGAATTTTTTCAAGGAAATTTCTTAAAGTCAACTTTATTCAGAGGTTAGCAAAACGTATCAGCCAGGCACAGTGGTTCAGGCCTGGCCGACACAGGAGAATGGCTTGAGCCCGGGGTTTTGAGACCAGCCTGTGGTCCCAGCTACTCAGGAGGATGAGGAAGGAGGACGGCTTGAGCCAGGGAGTTGAAGGATGCAGTGAGCCATGATTGCGCCACTGCCCTCCAGACTGGGTGACACTGAGGTCCTGTCTCTAAAAACAAAACAAATAAACAAAAAACTTAAAGAGCTTCGCAAAATTTAGAGTGAACTCTTAAGAGACAGAAGTTCAAAGGGGAGAAGGAAAGAAGGACTTTTTTTCCCGTCCCATCTTTAATACACAAACCCACTGCATCCTTCCTGTGTGTAAGTGAAACTGGCAGCTGGTATAACCATGCTGAACTCTAAACATCACTGGATCAATAAGACACAAATCCTCCTCTCCTCTGGGAAACAGCCTGCTCCTCTCACGTAATCCCTGAGTTTGCTTTATGGGGAGGCTATGTGTAGGTTTAGTGGAAAATATATTCTATAAAAGTTAGCATAAAAATAAATGTTAGCCGGGCTCAGGGGTTCACGTCCTGTAATCCCAGCACTTTGGGAGGCCGAGGCAGGTGGATCATGAGGCCAAGAGATGGAGACCATCCTGGCCAACGGGTTGAAACCCCGTCTCTACTAAAAATACAAAAATTAGCAGAGCATGGTGGTGCGCACCTGTAGTCCCAGCTATTTGGGAGGCTGAGACAGGAGAATTGCTTGAACCTGGGAAGCGGAGGTTGCAGTGAGCCGAGATCGTGCTACTGCACTCCAACCTGGTGACAGAGTGAGACTCTGTCTGGATAAATAAATAAATTTAAAAGACTGGGTGTGGTGGCTCAAGACTTTAATCCCAGAACTCTGGGAGGCCTAGGTAGATGGATCACCTGAGGTCAGCAGTTTGAGACCAGGCTGGTCCAACATGGTGAAACCCCACCTCTACTAAAAATACAAAAATCAGCCAGGCGTGGTGGTGGGCACCTGTAATTCCAGCTACTTGGGAGACTGAAGCAGGAGAATCACTTGAACCTGGGAGGCGGAGGTTGCAGTGAGCCAAGATCATGCCACTGTACTTTGTCTCAAAAAAAAAAAAAAAGGCTGGGAGTGGTGGCTATAATCCCAGCACTTGGGGAGTCTGAGGCAGGCAGATCACTTGAGGCCAGGAGTTCAAGACCAGTGTGGGCAACATGGCAAAACCCTGTCTCTACAAAAAAAAAAAAAAAAATTAGCCAGGTGTGATGGTGTGTGTCTGTATTCTCAGCTGCTTGGGAGCCTACAGTGAGCTGAGATCTCCCCACTGCACTCCAGCCTAAGTGTCAGAGCAACACCCTGTTTTTAAATAAGTAAATATTTTTGTTTTTGTTTTTGTTTTTTTGAGACAGAGTCTCGCTCTGTCACCAGGCGTCAGGCTGGAGTGCAGTAGCGCGATCTCGGCTCACTGCAACCTCCGCCTCCCAGATTCAAGCAATTCTCCTGCCTCAGCTTCCTGGGTAGCTGGGATTACAGGCACGCGCCACCATGCCCAGCTAATTTTTTTGTATTTATAGTAGAGACAGGGTTTCACCATGTTGGCCAGGATGGTCTTGATCTCTTGACCTTGTGATCCGCCCGCCTCCGCCTCCCAAAATGCTGGGATTACATTACACTCACTGTGCCTGGCCAAGTAAATAGTTTTTAAAAAAGGAATTTGTCTGGGCACAGTGGCTCACGCCTGTAATCAGGAATTCGAGACCAGCTGGCCAACATGGGGAAAACCCATCTCTACTAAAAATACAAAAATTAGCTGGGCATGGTGGCAGGTGCCTGTAATTCCAGCTACTTAGGAGGCTGAGCCAGGAGAATCACTTGAACCTGAGAGGCGGAGGTTGCCATGAGCCGAGATCCCACCATTGCACTCCAGCCTGGGCAACAAGAGTGAAACTCAATCTCAACAAAAAAAGAAAGAAAGAAAGAAAAAAAACAGGGCTGGGTACGGTGGCTCACACCTGTAATCCTAGCACTTTGAGAGGCCAAGGAAGGCAGACCACTTTGAGACCGGTCTAGGCAACATGGTGAAACCCCATTTTTACAAAAAATACAAAAATTAGCCAGGTGTGGTGGCGCTCACCTGTAGTCCCAGCTACTGGGGAGGTTGCGGTTGGAGGATTGATTGAATCCAGGGGGCAGATGTTATAGGAAGCCGTGATTGTTCCACTGCACTCCAGCCTGAGTGACAGAGCAAGACCCTGTCTCAAAATAAAATAAAAGTTAGCATTACTATTCAGGAGCTCATGGGCAAGTCACTAAATGCCTTTAAATTTCAGTTTCTTCGCCTCTAGAGGAAGGTTTGAACAAGATCTCTTGTGAACACCCTCACAGCTCTGAATGTGGGTTTCAGACTCTGAATTTTTACCACTTTCTTATTGCTTCTCTTGCACAGGGATCATGGCCCAGGTAGCAGGGTCCACTCTGCCCGCTGAAGAAGAGCCCTCCTCAGAGAGCAGGATGGTGGTGACATTCCTCGTGTCTGCCCTCGAGTCCATGGTGAGACAGCCTGACACTTGTCCAACATGCCACAGATGGATTGTGTCGAGATGACAGAATCATGAAACACTTCAGCATCCCTTTTATTTTTGAGAAGGAATCTCACCCTGTCACCCAGGATGGAGTGCGGTGGCGTGATCTCAGCTCACAGCAACTTCTGTCTCCTGGGTTCAAGCAATTCTCCTGCCTCAGCCTCCTGAGTAGCTGGGATTATGGGCATGCACCACCATGCCTGGCTAATTTTTGTATTTTTAATAGAGACAGGGTTTTACCATATCTGCCAGGCTGGTCTCGAACTCCTGACCTCAGGTAATCTGCCCACCTTGGCCCCCCAAAGTGCTGGGATTACAGGCCTTAGCCACTGCGCCCGGCTGCTTCAGTATCACTTTTGATGTTTGCCTTCTGCCTGACATATATGTAAGGGTGTCCTTTATAGAGGATAATGGGCTTTTCAGATTATTTACATATTTGTTTATTACATTATGGATGCCATTATGTAAAGCTTCCCAGATCTGAAATGTAATGAATGGTAACCTATTTTACCATGTTTGAGAATATTTTTAAAACCTAAATTCAAAAGTAAATAGGCCACCATACCAGCTAATTTTTGTATTTTTAGTAGAGACAGGGTTTTACCATGTTGGCCAGGTTGGTCCCGATCTCCTGACCTCGTGATCTGCCCACCTCAGCCTCCCTAAGTACAGGGATTACAGGCATGAGCTGCCGCCACCTGGCCTGATTTTGTATTTTATTTATTTTATTTTTTTTTTTATTTTGAGGTGGAGACTTGCTCTGTCTCCCAGGTTGGAGTGCAATGGCGTGATCTCGGCTCACTGCAACCTCCACCTCCCAGGTTCAATCAATTCTCCTGTCTCAACCTTCCAAGTAGCTGGGATTACAGGCTCCTGCCACTGCGCCCAGCTAATTTTTGTATTTTTAGTCGAGACGGGGTTTCCCCATGTTGGCCAGGCTGGTCTCAAACTCCTGACCTTGTGATCCACGCCTCAGCCTCCCAAAGTACTGGGATTACAGGCGTGAGCCACCGCGCCAAGCCCTAATTTTGTATTCTTAAAGCAGCCCTCCCAGCCCCACGATCTTGGATCGGCCCTTGTAGGTCATACATTGCTTTTCGCTTCTGTTTCAGTGTAAGGAATTGGCCAAGTCCAAGGCAGAAGTGGCCTGCATCGCTGTGTACGAAACAGACGTGTTTGTCGTCGGAACCGAGAGAGGATGCGCTTTCGTTAATGCCAGGACGGATTTTCAGAAAGACTTTGCGAAATACTGTAGGTGTTTGTGATTTTACCCTTTGTATTCCCAACCTCGAAATGACTGCAGGCAAGACTTACGTAGTGTTTTCTTCTAAGGTATCGTAAGCATTCTCCTAGAAATGACCCTAACACACCTTGGATTCAGCTCACCAAGTAAACACAGCTTAACACTGCAGAGCCCAAGACAAATGGCCACTGTCTTTTGTAGGCCCTCAGCAGTAATCTGGTTTCTTAGAAGAAATTTCGATGACATAGAACAAATTATCCTTAATTTCTAAAATAAACATATTTTACAACATACTTTAGTCCTTTCCAAAGGAAAGGGAAAAAGCTTTTCCAGGGCTTGTTGTGTATTACTGTCTGTTAATAACCATTATACACTTATAGAATCCTTTTCTCCTTGGTTTTTTGAGACAGAGTACGATCTCGTCTCACTGCAACCTCCACCTCCAGAGTTCGAGTGATTCTCCTGCCTCAGCCTCCTGAGTAGCTGGGACTACAGGCACCCTCCAGCATGCCTGGTAATTTTTACATCTTTGGTAGAGATGAGGTTTCACCCCGTTGGCCAGGCTGATCTTGAACTCCTGACCTCAAGTGATCTGCCTGCCTCAGCCTCCCAAAGTGCTAGGATGACAGGTGTGAGCCATTGCCTGTAATCATCGCCTGGCCGTTTTTCCCTTTTCATACTTTGGCAATTTCAGAGTCTCCAGGATGTCAAGGTGTGCTGCAAACATCCAGCGTGAGTGAGCATATGTGGCCATATGTCAAGGAACTTCTCTGCAATGTTAAAAACTACACCTCTGCCAGGTACGGAGACTCACACCTGTAATCCCAGCGTTTTGGGAGACCAAGTCAGGTGGATCACTTGAGCTCAGGAGTTGGAGATCATCCTGGGAAACATGGCAAAACTCTATCTCTACTAAAAAAAAATACAAAAAAATTAGCTAGGTGTGGCGTCCTACACCTGTTGTCTTAGTTACTCAGGAGGCTCAGGTGGGAGGATCGCTTGAGCCTGGGAGGTCAAGGCTGCAGTGTGCTGTGATCACACCACTGCACTCCAGTCTGGGCGATAGAGCAAGACCTGCTCTCAAAACAAAACAAAACCAGACACAAAAACCTACACCTTTTTTTTTTTTTTGAGACAGAGCCTTGTTCTCTTGCCCAGGCTGGTCCAGAGAGTTCCATCGGCACACTGGAGGGCATCTTCCTTATAATGCCCAGCAAGTCTTGCAGGCACTCACAGGGCAACTGTCTAGTGATTTCCGCCAGTACCCCCCAAGAGCAGGCCCCTGCTTGTCAGCCACGCGTGGACACCCCCACAGGCTTCCCCACTATCTACTGGGCTATGGCCAAATCCTAGTTAATGAGGTCTGGATCTTGGCCCTGGGAGGCCACCCCGTTCCTGGAGTTGCTCCCTCCTGGGTCCCATGCCTCAGTCCAGCGGTCACAGATGCTCCTGCAGCCTGCTGCTCATGTTCTCTTTAGAGTCCTCAGTCCCCCTCACAGTGAATCCCATGTTACCAGTTAATAATTCTTCGAGGAAACGTCGTTACATATTGGTCTAAATCAGTACAGCTTCTATGGAAAACAGTACGCAGATTTCTCAAAGAACTAAACGTAAACTCCCATTCATTCCAGCAAGGCCACGACTTGGCGTCTACCCATAGGAAAAGAACTCATTCTATCCAAAATGCTTTGTTTCTTTATCACCGTGCTATTCACGACGCACAGACGTGCAGTCGAACTGAGCATCCCTCGCCAGACGACTGGATAAAGAAAGTGTGGTGCACACACAAAGGGGTGCTACTCAGCCATAAAAGAGAACGAAGTGGTCGGCGCCGTGGCTCACACCTGTCATCCAAGCACTTTGGGAGCCCAGGGCGGGTGGATCACTTGAGATCAGGAGTTCCAGACCAGCCTGGGCATCATGGCGAAACCCCGTCTCTACTAAAAGTACAAAAATTAGCTGGGCGTGGGGCACATGCCTGTATTCCCAGCTACTGGGGTGGCTGAGGCAGGAGAATTGCTTGAACCCGGGAGGCAGAGGTTGCAGTGAGCTGAGATTGTGCCACTGCACTCCAGCCTGGGTGACAGAGTCTCAAAAAAAAAAAAAAAAAAATGGATGAAATGATGTATTTTGCAGCAACATGGATAGAACTGGAGGCTATTGTCTTTATCATTTGACTTAAAAAGGCAAATGCTCTTACTTAAAAGAGGGGCTAAATTATGGGTGCACATGGATATAGAGTGTGTGGCTGGGGGCAGTGGCTCATCCCTGTAATCTCAGCACTTTGGGAGGCCGAGGTGAGGGGATCACTTGAGGCCAGGAGGGCAAGACCAGCCTGGCTAACATGGTGAAACCCTCTCTTTACTGAAAGTACAAAAATGAACCCAGTGTGGTGGCGCACACCTGTAATCCCAACTACTCGGGAGACTGAGGCAGGAGAATCGCTTGAACCTGGGAGGCGGAGGTTGCCATGAGCTGAGATTACACCCCTGCACTCCAGCATAGGCGACAGAGTGAGACTCTATTTCAAAACAAACAAACAAATAACCAAACAAAACCTGCTCATAGAGTGTGCATAACAGACATTGGAGACTCAGAGGGGTGGGAGGCAGGAGGCGGGTGAGGGATGGTAAGGGAGGACTTCATGGGTGCACTGTACGTTAATTGGGCGACGGGCACACTTAAAGCCCAGACTTCACCAACGACACAATATATTCGTGTAAGAAAACGATGCCTCTTAACTTAATACCAAAACCTTTCTGTGTTTAAATGACTGTGGTTTCTGTCTCCTGACTGGACTGAGTGAAACAGTTTCAGAACTTTTGGAGGACCCATTGATTCTGGGGCTAGTCTTGAAAGGTTTCAGGCAGATAGTCTCCCTACATGATCACTGTCACTTTTCAACTGCATAACACATCAAATTTCTGTTATAAAGATAATTTCTGGCTGGGTACAGTGCTTCACACCTGTAATCCCAGCACTTTGGGAGGCTGAGATGGGAGGATCACTTGAGGCCAGGAGTTAGAGGCCAACCTGGGCAACAAAGGGAGGTCCCATCTCTTAAAAACAAATTAAAAGTTAGCCAAGTGTGGCAGTGCACTCCTGTAAGCCTTGCTACTCGGGAGGCTGAGGTGGGAGGATCACTTGAGGCCAGGAGTTAGAGGCCAACCTGGGCAACAAAGGGCGATCCCATCTCTTAAAAACAAATTGAAAGTTAGCCAGGTGTGGCAGTGCACTCCTGTAAGCCTTGCTACTTGGGAGGCTGAGGTGGGAGGATCACTTGAGGCCAGAAATCTGAGGCTACAGAGAGCTTTGGTCATCCCACTGCACTCCAGCCTGGGCAGCAGAGCGATAGGAATAATTTCCTTAAACTACTGCTATTTATTTATATGTTGAATTTTTTATAGTTCTCTAACCTGTTTATCATAAATACCATTCTTCGTTTTTCTTTAAAATATCTTGTTTTATATTTATTCACGTTTCTTCCCTCTTTTATTTCAATACCAGACAGTACAGAATTGTACCGCACAAATGCCTAGATACTGACCTTGTGCTCACCGTGCATTTGCAGGCGTTGCAGAGGGGCTGCGTGAGATGAAACCTCCCTGCCCCATGAACGGGATGCAGGTCCACTCGGGAGAAACGGAAATTCTCAGGAAGGCAGTGGAGGACTATTTCTGCCTTTGTTATGGTAATGTTCACTTTAAGCATGAATTCTCTAAATCGTTCACCAAGGAAGAGGACAGCATCACAGACAGTCTTATTGGCATGACTACTTAGAATGTTTTGAACATTTTTTTTTTTTTTGAGATGGAGTCTCCCTGTTGCCCAGGCTGGAGTGCAACGGTGTGATCTTGGCTCACTGCAACCTCTGCCTCCAAGGGTCAAGCAATTCTCCCACCTCAGCCTCCTGAGTAGCTAGGATTACAGGCACTCACCACCACACCCAGCTAATCTTTTTTTTGTATTTTTAGTAGAGATGGGGTTTCACTATATTGGCCAGGCTGGTCTCGAGATCCTGACCTTGTGATCCACCTGACTGGGCCTCCCAAAGTGCTGGGATTACAGGCATAAGCCACCAGGCCCAGCTGTTTTGAATATTTTTAAACCCATATTCTCATCAAGTGGAGAGCCAGTCTTTTTTTTTTTCTTTCTTTCTTTTTTAGACAGTCTTGCTCTCTCACCCAGGCTTGTGTGCAATTGCACAATCTCAGCTCACTGCAAACTCTGCCTCCTGGGTTCAAGCAATTCTCCCACCCCAGCCTCCAGAGTAGCTGGGATTACAGGTGCCCACCACCACGCCCAGCTAATTTTTGTATTTTTAGTAGAGACAGGGTTTCACCATGTTGGCCAGGCTGGTCTCGAACAGCTGACCTTGGGTGATCTGCCCACCTCGGCCTCGCAGAGTGCTGGGATTACAGGCATGAGCCACTGCGACAGGTCACCAGTTCTTAATTACCAGATTAAGTGTTCCTTAGAAGATGATATGGATCTTGGATCTTCTGATCTATGGAAACTTCTGTATCGATCACTCTTTTTTCCTTGATCCCATTTTAGAGAGCCCCCCACGAAGGCCATCGTGTTGTTAAAGACAGTGTTGGCTCAGTCACCTCCCTCACGCCTCAGCTGTCTTTCCACCTACCCGTGTCTTTCCATAGGCATGAAGATGGGAATTTAAAAAAAAAAGAAAGAAAAAGAGAAAAACTGCACGTGGTGGCTTGAGCCCACAATCCAGGCTACTTGGGAGGCTAAGGCAGGAGGATCGTTTGAGCCCAGGAGTTCAAGACCAGACCAAGCAACATAGTGAGACCTGTCTCTACAAAATAAAAATAATTTTCAAAAATGCCTTTGCATTGTTTTAAAAAGCTAGGTAACAGATGGAGAGCAAGAGCAAACCCCGTCTCTACTAAAAATACAAAAATTAGCTGGGAATGGTGGTGCGTGCCTGTAATCCCAGATAGATAACAGGCTGGGCATGGTGGCTCACACCTATAATCCCAGCACTTTGGGAGGCCGAGGTGGGCGGATCACCTGAGATCAGGAGTTTGAGACCAGCCTGGCCAACATGGTGAAACTATGTCTCTACTAAAAATACAAAAATGAGCTGGGCATGGTGGGAGGCGCCTGTAATCCCAACTACTCAGGAGGCAGAGGCAAGAGAATTGCTTCAACCCAGGAGGCGGAGGTTGCTGTGTGCCCAGCCAAGACCCTGTTTCTTAATTAAAAAACAAACAAACCAAAAACAAAACAAAACAAAAAAACTAGGTTAGGCTCAGTGGCTCACGCCTGTAATCCTAGCACTTTGGGAGGCTGAGGCAGGTGGATGACCCGAGGTCAGGAGTTTGAGACCAGTCTGGGCAACATGGTGAAACCCTGTCTCTACTGAAATACAAAAGAAATTAGCCAGGCGTGGCAGCGGGCGCCTGTAGTCCCAGCTACTTGGGAGGCTGAGGCTGAGGTTTCAGTGAGCAGAGATCACACCACTGCACTCCAGCCTGGGTGACAGAGCCAGACTCAGCCTCTACAAAACAAAACACAGCTAAACTGGGGGAACATTAGGTTCACACCATCTAAAGATGTTTGCCTCTTCCTGTAGGTAAAGCCTTAGGGACGACGGTGATGGTGCCTGTTCCCTATGAGAAGATGCTTCAAGATCAGTCGGCTGTGGTGGCGCAGGGACTTCCCGAAGGCGTTGCCTTTCAGCACCCTGAGAATTACGACCTGGCCACGCTGAAATGGATTTTGGAGAACAAAGCAGGGATTTCATTCATCATAAACAGGTGACACTCTGCACCCCGGCCCCCTCCATTTATTTAAAGATGAAAAACTGATAGCCTCGTTTTAATTCACTCGTGCATTCCACCGTTGCGTTTCAGAGTTGATTGCTGAGCTATGTCGTGCTTTTTTCACATGTCCGTGCTGGGTAACCGTGTTGCTTTCCTTGCAGACCCTTCCTAGACCCGGAGAGTCAGCTGGGTAAGTGACGGCTTCTCGGGTCTGGGGGCTCTTCTGAGCTTCTGAACCACTTCTTTATTAAAACCTGAATGTGAGTGAGGTGGGAGCTTAGAGGATGGGCCGGTAGGTACAGCAGACCGCCAGGGCGTACGTACACCTGGGTAACAAGCCTGCACGTTCTGCACAGAGATCCCGTTTTTTTTTTTTTTTTTTAAAGGATAAATAAAGAAACTTTTTAAAAAAGTAGGCCAGGCACGGTGCTCACGCCTGTAATCCCAGCACTTTGGGAGGCTGAGGCGGGTGGATCACAAGGTCGAGAGATCGAGACCATCCTGGTCAACATGGTGAAACCCCGTCTCTACTAAAAATACAAAAGATTAGCTGGGCATGGTGGCGCGTGCCTGTAATCCCAGCTACTCAGGAGGCTGAGGCAGGAGAATTGCCTGAACCCAGGAGGCGGAGACTGCGATGAGCCGAGGTCGCACCATTGCACTCCAGCCTGGGTAACAAGAGCAAGACTCCGCCTCAAAAAAAAAAGTAAAATATTAGGAACAGATACTCAGTGCCATAAATAAAAATCAGCACAGAGACAAAGGATTTTTCAGCAATGCTTTACCTCCCGCACTTCAGGAAGGGCGCCCTCGCCAGCCATCATGCCACGAGAGTACAATGAACAAAGGAAAAGCGGACATATTTATCCCTTATGCATTTGGGGTTGTGTTTACTGCTGTGTCTGATCTCTGTTGGTAGGAAATCTAAACTAAAACCTGATTGGCTAACAACTTAAAACTTTTTTAAACAGGTAAAAGCCATGGAGAAGTTCAAATAAGGGAGGCACATAGCCTGTGAGCTGGGACATGCCTGTGAGCACGTCCAGCACAGGCATCTTGGTTAAAGTACAGGGATGTAGAATGTACTATGTGCCTATGAGCATGTTTAACAGCTCTATAGGAGAGGGCTTCACAGAGTTTTACTAGTGCACTTATATTCTTTAACAAGAAAGGAAACTTTGAAGAGGAATTTTTACTTCCCACATAAAAATACATTTGGATCTGTAAAAATAAAAATGTGAGCACAGTGGCTCACACCTGGAATCCCAGCACTTTGGGAGACAGAGGCAGGCAGATCACTTGAGGTCAGGAGTTAGAGACTAGCCTGGCCAACAGGGTGAAACTCCATCTCTATTAAAGATCCAAAAGTTAGCCGGGTGTGGTGGCGAGTGCCTGTAATCCCAGCTACTTGGGAGGCTGAGGTGGGAGAAGCGCTTGAACTGGGATGTGGAATTCGCAGTGAGCCGATATCACGCCACTACAGTCCAGGCTGGGCAACAGAATGAGACCCTCAAAAAAAAAAAAAAAAGGATGTCTTAAAAAAAAACATGTTTTGCTGAGACTGCGTAGGTGGAGTAAGGAGACAGCAGGGGTGGGGGTGGCACAGTTCACAGAGCACCTGCTGGGGCCACGACATGCTCTAGTTCTTCTTAGCCGGGGAATAAACACAATGTCAAGTCTGCTTTGGGGGCAATGTTGAGTTCCTGATGTCCTCTAACTCACATTACAGGAGAAGTGAGAGGGGCAGGGTGGCAGGTGGCCATGGAATATTGTCCCAGCTGACCTGTATCATCATAATAGAAAAACAACAGTGGTCTCCCGTCATCCTCAGGGGATACGCTCCAAGACCCCCAGTGGATGCCCGGACCCATGGATTGTACAGAACCCTACGTATACTCTGATTTTCCCTGTCCATACATACCTATGAGAAAGGTTAATTTATATCTCAAGCACAGGCTGGGCACAGTGGCTCACGCCTGTAATTACCTGTAATCCTAGCATTTTAAGAGGCCGAGGCAGGCAGATAACCTGAGGTTGGGAGTTTGAGACCAGCCTGACCAAAATGGAGAAACCCTATCTCTACTAAAAATACAAAATTAGCTGGGCGTGGTGGCACACGCCTGTAATCCCAGCTACTCGGGAGGCTGAGGCAGGAGAATTGCTTGAACCTGGGAGGCAGAGGTTTCAGTGAGCCAAGAGCACACCATTGCACTCCAGCCTGGGCAACAAGAGTGAAACTCCATCTCAAAAAAAAAAAACTTAGCCAGGTGTGGTGGCTCATGCCTGTAATCCCAGCTACTTGGGAGGCTGAAGTAGGTGAATTGCTTAAACCTTGTAGGCAAGGGTTGCAGTGAGCTGAGTTCGCACCACTGCACTCCAGCCCAGGCAACAGAGCAAGAGCCTTCTCAAAATGAATGAATGAATGAATGAATGAATGAATGAATGAATAAAGCATAGTAGGAGATTAACAACAATAACTAAAGACAAAACAGCACGATTATAACAATATGCCCGCATTTCTACTCTTGCACCTTGAGGCCATTATGAAGTCAAATAAAGGTGACTTGATGAGCAGAAGCACCCTGGCCATCCCTGGACCATCAATCTGATAACAGAGCCAGCTACCCAGTGACCCGTGGGCTAGTAGTGTAGACAGCGTGGATGGCAGGACAAAGGGATGAGTCACATCGCAGGCAGGACGGTGGGACACTTCATCGTGCTGCCCAGAACAACGTGGGATTTCAAACTTCTGAATTATTTCTAGAATTTTCCCTTTACACTTTGTAGGCCTTGATTCACCTCAGGGAAAGCAAAACCACTGATCAAGGAGGAGCTACTGTCGCAGTAGCTGAAACTTAGCGCTTATAACGTGCCAGGCACTGCTCTAGTCATTTTGGATGCATTCATGAATCCTCCCACAACCACTGTGTCCATAAGGAAACAGTGGGAGAAGGAGCTTCAGTGACTTGCTGGAGGCAGCCCAGCTGGTGAGCTGAGGCTCAGCCCCACGCCTATGCTCTAACCCTAAAACACTCCTCAGTAGCCCCCAGCTTGCCCACACCAGTGACCCCAGAACACAGGGACTGCTTTGAGTCAGTCGGTCTCCCAGTGACTTTTCCACGATGGCTTCCATCAGGGAGTTCCATTTTCTGTGTCTTTGCTTTCAATTTCTGTTCCTTTGGATGTTAGTCATTTTCCAAAGCGCTAAAAGGAGCTGGTGTGTGTCTTTTTATTTCTGCACAGGTGGCCGTGAGATGGTAACAGATGCTGAGAGATCCATAGTATCACCAAGTGAAAGGTAAAAGATAAACAACAGCCACTACAATCTGCATCTGTGCACAACGTGTTGGTCTTTGCATGACAGAAAGGCCCCTTAGAGCATTTGAGGTGTAGTGCGAAGGGTTAATGTGCTTCTTCTCTTCCTCATTTTCTACCCTATTCTTTGTCCAAAAGGACCTTTGGAATTAGAAGACTATTTTCAGTAGACACGTTATGAAGAACAACTTATGAAGAACATTAATGTTGAGGCCAGGTGTGATGGTTCACACCTGTAATCCCAGCACTTTGGGAGGCCAAGGCGGGTGGAACATGAGGTCAAGAGATTGAGACCATCCTGCCCAACATGATGAAACCCTGTCTCTACTGAAAATACAAAAATTAGCCAGGCATGGTGGTGCACACCTGTAGTCCCAGCTACTTGGGAGGCTGAGGCAGGAGAATCGCTTGAACCCAGGAGGTGGAGATTGCAGTAAGCCAAGATTGTGCCACTGCACTCCAGCCTGGGTGACAGAGCGAGACTTCATCTCAAAAAAGAAAAAAAAAGTAAGTTCATGTTAAAGTTGAGGCATTGTTGCATTTGGTTGAAGGGAGGAGGGAATTTGGTGCCGCGGAGATCCCAGGCATTTGAGCTCAGCGTGTCTAGGCGCCTGTGCTTGGTCCTCACCGTGCCCCTGACCAACGTTCCCTTCTCTTTGCAGCTGTGGCCCCATCAGTGTGAAAACTGAACCCATGGAAGATTCTGGTGGGTACCATGATGCTTTTAGAATCAAGTATTGGCCGAGCGAGGTAGCTCATGCCTGTAACCCCAGCACTTTGGGAGGTCGAACCAGGCAGACCACTTGAGGTCAGGAGATCAGCCTGGTCAACATGGTGAAACCCCATCTCTACTAAAATACAAAAATTAGCTGGGCATGGTGGTGCGTGCCTGTAATCCCAGCTACTCGGGAGGCTGAGACAGGAGAATCACTTGAACCTGGGAGGCCGAGGCTGCAGTGAGTTGAGATGGTGCCCACCGCATTCCAGCCTGGGTGAGAGAGCGAGACTCTGTCTCAAAAACAGCAAACAAGGCCAGGCACGGTGGATCACGCCTGTAATCCCAACATTTTGGAAGACTGAGGCGGGTGGATCGCTTGAGCTCAGGAGTTCAAGACCAGCCTGGCCAACATGGTGAAACCCCGTCTCTACTAAAATACAAAAAATTAACCAGGCATAGTGGTGTGTGCCTGTAGTCCCAGCTACTCGGGAGGCTGAGGCATAAGAATTGCTTGAGCCCAGGAGGTGGAGGTTGCAGTGAGCCGAGATCACGCCACTGCACTCCAGCCTGGGCTATAGCGTGAGACTTTCTCAAAAACAAAACAAAACAGAACCAAGAATCTATATAGCAGGTTATCATTTGATGCCTTTTTGTTTTGTTTTGTTTTACCAAATAAATAAATCAAGACCAGGGTACTAATTAACCTCAGTGGAACCTCATTTGCAGAAGAGCCATATTTGACTCAAATATCTAGAAAGCAGAGCCTTGGTGGGGCCTGGGGGCTCAAGCCTGTAATCCCAACAGTTTGGGAGGCCGAGGCAGATGAACTGCTTGAGCCAGGAGTTTGAGACCATCTGGGGCAACATGGCAAGACTTCATCTCTGCAAAAATGTCAGCAACAGTGGTGCACACCTGTAATCCCAGCTACTCCGGAGGCTGAGGTGGGAGTATTGCTTAAGCCCAGGAGGTTGAGTCTGCAGTGAGCCAAAATGGTGCCACTGCACCCCAGCCTGGGTGACGGAAAAAGAATTTGTCTCAAAACAGGAAAAAAAAAAGTAGAGACAGAGCCTTCTAATTCAGTAAGTACGGGGGACTAAGATGTTATTAAATAGACGTATTTGTGGACAATTTTTTTTTTTTTTTTGAGACAGTCTTGCTTTGTCACCTGGGCTGGAGTGCAGTGGCGTGATCTTGGCTCACTGAAACCTCTGCCTCCCGGGTTCAAAGGATTCTCCTGTCTCAGCCTCCCAAGTAGCTGGGATTACAGGCATGTGCCACCACACCCAGCAAATTTTTGTATTTTTAGTAGAGACAGGGTTTTACCGTGATGGCCAGGCTGTTCTCCAACTCTTGACCTCAGGTGATCCGCCCACCTTGGCCTCTGAAAGTGCTGTGATTACTGGCATGAGCCACCTCGCCTGGCCCAAAATATTATTTTAATTATATTTGAATTAGAACCTGAATTTGAAATGAATGAAAAGTTTTGAATCTGAATTTAGAATTATTACTTCACAAATGGAGCAGTGTTTTCAGTTTTGGACGTACTTTACTGCATTTTTGGACTCTTCTGTCATTTCTAAATGTTTTACAATATAAGTACATTACTATGACAATGTATACGTGGAAAAAAATCCCTCTTCCATGGATGAGAGGACCCCCATTCTTGCTTCTCCCCACTCCTTAATAAAAGAAAACCAGCACGGCCAGGCGTGGTGGCTCATGCCTGTAATCCAGCACTTTGAGAGGCTGAGGTGGCCGGATCACTAGGGGTCAGAATTTCAAGACCAGCCTAGCCAACATGGAGAAAACCCATCTCTACTAAGAATACAAAAAAATTAGCTGGGCGTAGTGTTGCATGTCTGTAATCCCAGCACCTTGGGAGGCTGAGGCAGGAGAATCAGTTGAACCGGGAGGCGTAAGTTGCAGCAAGCCAAGATCGAGCCACTCTACTCCAGTCTGGGCAACAGAGAGGGGCTTCATCTCAAAAAAAAAAAAAAAGAAGAAGGAAAAAAACAGCATTATTTAGAGGAAAAATGTTAACAGGTTCAGATTAAAAAAAAAAAAAAAAAAACTTAGGCCAGGCGCAGACTCACACCTGTAATCCCAGCACTTTGGGAGGCCGAGGCGGGCAGATCACTTGATGTCAGGAGTTCAAGACCAGCCTGACCAACATGGCAGAACCCCGTCTCCACTAAAAATACAAAAAATTAGCTGGGCATGGTGGCGGGTGCCTGTAATCCCAGGTACTCAGGAGGCTGAGGCACAGGAATCGCTGAACCCAGGAGGCGGAGTTTGTAGTGAGCCGAGATCATGCCACTGCACTCCAGCCTGGGTAACAGGAGCAAAACTCCGTCTCAAAAAAAAAAAAAAAAACAATAACGACAACAACAACAAAAACATTTAAACCCAAATGTTTAATCAAAGGATGGGAAAATTCTGCAAGCGTTAAAAGTGAAAGGGTTCACGCCTGTAATCCCAGCCCTTGGGGAGGCTGAAGCAGGAGGATCACTTGAGCCCAGGAATTTGAGACCAGCCCAGGCAACAGAGCAAGACCCTGTCTCTACAAAAAATATTTAAAAATAAAAAATCAGCCAGAGATGGTGGTGTGCACTCATACCCCTAGCTACTTGGGAGGCTGAGATTGGCAGATCATCTGAGCCCAGGAGATAAAGGCTGGTGTGAGCCATGATTGTACCACTGCACTCCAGCCTGTGTGACAGAGCAAGACCCTGGCTCCAAAAAATAATCATAATCCAAAAGAAAAACAATATTCTGTGTTAAGAAACAAAGATCTGGCTGACACCTGTAATGCCAGCACTTTGGGAGGTGGAGGTGGGCAGATCACCTGAGATCAGGAGTTCGAGACCAGTCTAGCCAACATGGTGAAACACTGTCTGTCGTAAAAATACAAAAATTAGCCAGGCACGGTGGCGCATGCCTGTCATCCTAGCTACTTGGGAGGCTGAGGCAGAAGAATTGCTTGAACCCAGGGAGGCGGAATGTTGCAGTGAGCCAAGACTATGCGATCGCACTCCAGCCTGGGCGACAGTGAAACTCCTACTCAGAGAAAAAAAAAAAGTTGTAGAGAAAGGAAAACTAGAGCCTTTAGCGTGAGTAAAATGAAGTAAGGACAGCAGTGTCTGTAAGACAGCGAAGGCGTGGTTTATGCTCCACAGCTCCTGGGAATCCTTGGGAGGGTCCAGGGACAGTGATGGGCCTCCTCGGCCCAGATCCTCTGTCACACCCAAGGGTCTTTTCACCACAACTGTGGGTGCACATGTCCCTTCCATTCCCATTGCAAACAGGTGCTTACTAGAAGCTCCAGCTTCAGATGAGAGTCTGAACACAAGATGGTGCTTCTCCCCTGCAGTGGTTCTAGGTCAAACCAAGATAAGTTGATGGAAAGAAACAGGTGCAGTATTTCAGCTCAGCACAATTCAGCTGTGAGTACAGGTCAGCTGTGGAATCTTAATCTCGTTTCTGACATGACAGGCCTCAAACTCTTGCCCACTTAATTTTAGTCTTGGATGTTTTCAGAGCTCAGATATGTTCTGCCTGTCTTACCTGGTCACAGAGAATTTTTAAAAACCTGAAGCCACAAGCTCCTCGTACAAACTGGGTAGATGAGGCCAGGCGCGGTGGCTGACGCCTGTAATCCCAGCAATTTGGGAGGCCAAGGTGGGTGGATCACCTGAGGTCAGGAGTTCGAGACCAGCCTGGCCAACATGGTGAAACCTTGTGTCTACTAAAAACACAAAAATTAGCTGGGTGTGGTGGCGTTCACCTGTAATCTCAGCTACTTGGAAGGCTGAGGTGGCATGGGCTTGTGGTCTCAGCCACTTGGGATGCCGAGGCAGGAGGATCACTTCAACCTGGGAGGCAGATGTTGCAGTGAGCCAAGACCATGCCACTACACTCCAGCCTGGGCGACAGAATGAGACTCTGTCTAAAAAAAACCAAAGACTGTATGTGCCAGTTCCGGCTCCATAACAAGAACATTCACATTATTTCCTATAAATGCATATAGATATTTAGCCACCTTGAAGGGAAAAGTCTCCCAAAACTAGGGCTAGAAGCAGGTCTAAGCTCTCTGGTTCCAAGAAGACCTAGACCCTTCTTCATTATGTCTTCCTTCATCCTCATCTCCCTCCATCCCTTTTTTTTTTTTTGAGACCAAGTCACTCTGTCACTCAGGCTAGAGTGGAGTGGCTCAGTCTCAGCTCACTGCAGCCTCTGCCTCCTGGCTCATGCAATTCTCCTGCCTCAGCCTCCCACGTAGCTGAGACTACAGACACATACCACCACTCCTGGCTAATTTTTGTATTTTTGGTAGAGATAGGGTTTCACCATATTGGCCAGGCTGGTCTCGAACTCCCGACCTCAAGTGATCTGCCTGCCTCAGCCTCCCAAAGAGCTGGGATTGCAGGTGTGAGCCACTGCGCCTGGCCCCCTCCTTCCTTCTTTCCTTTTCTGTTGATTTTACAATTGATATTATTTTTATATCAATATGCATAAATACATAAATGTATGTTTTCTATGTGTATATTTATAGTATTTCTATTTTTGTATCAAGAGGTCAAATTTGTTCATAGTGAATGGACTTCAAGATCTTTTGCTGATTGTAATGTGGCTGTATTAACTTATATCAGCTAGTCACGTTTCTCTGTGGGCAAGCTTAACCTAACATACAATTTTATAATTTCCATTGCACCCCAAGGCATTTCCCTGAAAGCAGAAGCTGTCTCAGTCAAGAACGAATCAGAAGATCCTAATTACTATCAATATAACATGCAAGGTAATACTGTTTTGTAACACGTTTCTTCCCCAAAAGTTATCCGGGATGGGAGGTTTTAATTACTACCTGTCTAAAATACAGGCAAACACCTGCGTTTGTTTACCTAGGATCTAACACATTGCCGTTTAGAGTGAATAATCCTACAGTTATTAACTATGTTTTATTTAGCCTAAATCCATGTACTCTTTTGTTTTTTATAGAGATGAAGTGCTACTTTGTTGCCCAGGCTGGCCTCTAACTCCTGGGCTCAAGTAGTCCTCCAGCCTTGGCCTCCAGAAGTGCTGAGATTACAGGCATGAGCCACCATGCCTGGCCTAAATCCATATACTCTCTTTCTTTTTTGAGTCAGAATCTCACTCAGTTGTGAGACCTCCACCACCACCTGCAGAGGTCTGCCCGCAGACCCTGCCTCAGCGACGGATGAACGCATACACTCTCACACCTATTTCAGTGATTCAAGTGGGCTGGAGGTGGCCATCAGCTGCTTTCAGACGGCAAACGCAGCCAACCCACCAAGACAAGACCCCTGTCCACCCTCACATTTATTCAGGATGGATTTAATAGCAGAGGTTCTAACTGAAACACTTGTGGATGATTAACATGGTTAAAAGAGGGGGTTTACGAATGATAAAAGCCTTTGGTTCTGGGGCCCAGAGAAAACACCATTAATGGGTAATTGCCCTTTGGCCTCCCCCTAAGAGGGACATCAGCACAAAGTTTACATGAGGAAACAGAGTCGAGACAAAGGGATGTGGGGTAAACAGACGTACCTGGGAAAGCCTCTTATCCTCTCTTTTTCCTATGCTAATGTAATGAACCCACCGCCTTCAGCCTGTCCCAGTAAAACCTTTCGGCCTTCCAAAAGGTTTGAGACTAATCTATAACTTCCCCTAATATTTCCCTAATACTTTGCCAGCCACACCGAGTGAATCTCAACACTGCTGTCCAAGCTGGAGGTCAGTGCTGCTGTTTCCACTCACTGCAACCTCCGCCTCCTGGGCTCAGGTGATCCTTGTGCCTCAGCCTCCTGAGTAGCTGGGATTACAGGCCTGCACCACGACACCTAGCTAATTTTGTATTTTTAGTAGAGACGGGGCTTCACCATGTTAGCCAGGTTGGTCTTGAACTCGTGGCCTCAAGTGATCCTCCTGCCTTGGCCTCCCAGTGCTGGGTTACAGGTGCCCACCTAAGTCCATATACTCTTACACGTGTGAATGTAAAGGTACTTCAGGATGCATTTTGCTTGGGTTTGTTTATTGAATACTATTTTATGTGCTCCAACCTACTTCGCCCTTATTCTTCTCCTGGTGGCCAGCCCTTCCCCTCTGTTACTGTGAAAATATTAAAAGTTAAAAGAGGTGGAGCTTAGAGTCAAGAAATTCAAATCCTTGTACTGATAACAGTAGCTTCACTGACACCAGAGGAGCTCGGCGAGCAGCAGCAGATGATTCCTGCCACGTGTACCCACTTCAGACGTGGCTGGGTCCTCCACCCAGAGGCCCAGAATCCGGCCTGACCCCAGCATGTTCTTGGTTTTCGTTTTTGTTTTTTTTAGATAAAGTCTGGCTCTGTCACCAGGCTGGAGTGCAGTGGCACAATCTCAGCTCACTGCAACCTTTGCCTCCTGGGCTCAAGCCATCCATCCTCCCACCTCAGCCTCCTGAGAAGCTGAGACCACAGGAGCACACCACTATGCTTGGCTAATTTTTTTGTTTTTTGGTTTTTGTTTCAGAGACAGGGTTTCACCATGTTGCCCAGGCTGGTTTCAAACTCGTGAGCTCAAACAATCCGCCTGCCTCAGCCTCCCAAAGTGCTAAGGTGTGAGCTACTGCATCCGGCCTCTGCAGACTTCTAACGAGATTCCACCCCTCTATTTGGGCACAGAGTCTCAATTCCTGCTGGGTGAGGTGGCTCATGCTTGTAAATCCCACCACTTTGGGAGGCCAAGGTGGGAAGTTCAAGACCACCCTAGGAAAGATGGGAAAACCCCTTCTCTACTAAAAATACAAAACTTACCTGGGCATGGTGATGGGCACCTGTAATCCCAACTACTCGGGAGGCTGAGGCAGGAGGATCGCTTGAACCCGGGAGGTGGAGGTTGCAGTGAACTGAGATCACGCCACTGCACTCCAGCCTGGCAACAGAGTGAGACCCTGCCTCAAAAACAGACAAACAAACAGAAACCAGTTCATAGCGGAATCTGAGTGTGCATGTCTGCACGTCACCGTGAGGGGAAACACACATGGAAAGCAGAAATGAAATGTGCGCGTGAATTTTTTTTCTGTTGCTGACAGACAAGTGTTGATTAGTAATTTTATAGTACAGTTACTGATAATAAAACGCCGAATTTATTTGGATTTAGTCTTTTACTTAGCAAATAAAATATACGCTATATTCCACCACCACCCCTTTTTTTTCACTTAAAGAATCTTGGGGCTGGAGGCAGTGGCTTCAGCCTGAAATTGTAACACTTTGGGAGGCCAACGCAGGAGAGGCCAGGAGTTCAAGAGGAGCTTGGACAACATAGCGAGACCCTGTCTCTACAAAAATGTTAAAACTATCAGAATGTGGTGGCATGTGGCTGTAGTTCCAGCTCATGTGGAGGCTGGGGTGGGAGGATCACTTGAGCCCAGGAGTATGAAGCTGCAGTGAGCCATGATCACACCACTGCACTTCAGCTTGGGTGACAGAGTGAGACCCTGTCTCAAAAAAAAAACAGTCTGGGCACGGTGGCTCACACCTATAATCCCAGCACTTTGGGAGGCCAAGGCAGGCAAATTACAAGGTCAGGAGTTCAAGACCAGCCTGGCTAACATGGTGAAACCCTATCTCTCCTAAAAATACAAAAATTAGCTAGAAGTGGTGGCGGGCACCTCTAATCCCAGCTGCTCGGGAGGCTGAGGCAGGAGAATTGCTTGAACCAGAGAGAGAGAGGTTGCAGTGAGCTGAGATCGAACCACTGCACTCCAGTCTGAGTGACAGAGCAAGATTCTGTCTCCAAGAAGAAAAATACTGGGGAAAATAAAACATAAGTCTTTTATTTTATTTATTCTTTTTTTGAGACAGAGCATTGTTCTTGTCGCCTAGGCTGGAGTGCAGTGGTGCAATCTCAGATCACTGCAACTTCTGCCTTCTGGGTTCAAATGATTCTCCTGCCTCAGCCTTCTGAGCAGCTGGGATTACAGGTGTGCAGTCCACACCTGGCTAATTTTTGTATGATTAGTAAAGACGGGGTTTCTCCATGTTGGCCAAGCTAGTCTTGAACTCCTGACCTCAGGTGATCCACTCACCTCGGCCTCCCAGAGTGCTAGAATTACAGGCATGAGCCACCACACCTGACCCATAAGACTTTTAAAAAGAAGTCAGAAATTGTCACAACTGTCATGATTTTGCACCACCTAATGAAACAGTGCGTCTTGGCAAGAGTTGTCAGTGGCCATTAAAACCATTTTATAGAAGACTGATGGGGACTTTATCATGTACGGACCTGACTGACGGTTCCTGAACTCACTGGTCACTGGTTGCCATCACAAAGACAGGTGACCAGACATATGTGTCTCCTGACGGGACCCAGCAGGAAGTATACTACACCAACTTTGTAAGGATTCTTCCAAAAAATAAAAATAAAATCAAACCCAGCCAGGTGTAGTGTCTCATTCCTGTAATCCCAGCACTTTGGGGGGCCAATGCAGCAGGATCACTTGAGCCCAGGGTTTCAAAACCAGCCTGGTAAACATGGTGAGACCCCGTCTTTACAAAAAATACAAAAACTAGCCGGACATGGTGGCACAGGCCTGTAGCCCCAGCTACTTGGGAGGCTGAGGAGGGAAGATCGCTTGAGCTTGGGAGGTCAAGGCTGCAGTGAGCTGTGATCACACCACTGCACTCCAGCCTGGGTGCCGGAGTGAGACTGTGTCTCAAAAAAAAAAAAAAAAAAATTCAGACCTAAGTCTGACCCAGCCTTTAGCTCTGACCAGCAATGTTTAGAAGGTGCAGGGAATACAGACACACATGAAAACACCATCACAAGGGCGCAATCGATAAAATCCAGAATGTGAGAAGCTCAGAGAAATGAACTGGTTTTGGTGGTTTTTTGTTTGTTTGTTAGTTTGTTTGTTTTGAGACGGAGTCTTGCACTGTGGCCCAGGCTGGAGTGCAGTGACGCGATCTCGGCTCACTGCAACCTCCACCTCCCAGGTTCAAGTGATTCTCCTGCCGCAGCCTCAAGAATGGCTGAGATTATAGGCGTGAGCCACCACGCCAGGCTAATTTTTGTATTTTTTGTAGAGAAGGGGTCTCACCATGTTGCCCAGGCTGGTCCCAAACTCCTGACCTCAGGTGATGGTGACCTGCCTGCCTTGGCCTCCCAAAGTGCTGGGATTACAGGCATAAGCCACCATGCCCGGCCAAGGAGGGGATTTCTATTCATAAAAATATCAACATTGGCTGGGCACAGTGGCTCATGCCTGTAATCCCAGCACTTTGGGAGGCCAAGGTGGGCAGATTCTGAGGTCAGGAGTTCAAGACCAGCCTGACGAATATGGTGAAACCCAGTCTCTACAAAAAATACAAAAATTAGCTGGGCGTGGTAGCATGCACCTATAGTCCCAGCTACTCAGCAGTCTGAGGCAGGAGAATCGCTTAAACCCAGGAGGCAGAGGTTGCAGTGAGGCAAGATCGTGCCACTGCACTCCAGCCTGGGCGACAGAGTGAGACTCCATCTCAAAAGAAAAAAAATCAATGTTATGAAACACAAAAACAGACTATGGAACTCTTCCTGATTAAAGGAGATTTAAAAGACACAACAATTAGAAAAACTACCTGGCCGTAAACTGAATCCTGTACTGAAAAGAGTAACGCTCTAAAGGACATTTGGGTCGGCTGAGAAAACGGGCATACCCATGATAAAATGCATCAACGCGTTGTCTCATGGCTACACGTCCTGGTTTTTAAAGCTTTGCTGTGATGGTATGAAGGACTGTCCCTATTCTTAGGAAATAGTCACTGAAGTATTTAGAGATCAAGGACTGTGACGTATGTAACTTTCCCTCAAATGGTTCAGGAAGAATATGAAAAAGTTTGTATATATACACCCATATAGAGGTCCGATGGAGGGGAGAGGGAGGGAGGAAGGGAAAGAAATGCCACTGATCAAGGGAATGGGGTAAAATGTTAACACTGTGGCCAGGCTCGGTGGCTCACACCTATAATCTCAGCACTTTGGGAGGCCGAGGTGGGTAGATCACGAGATCAGGAGTTCGAGGCCAGCCTGGCCAACATGGTGAAACCCCGTCGCTACTAAAAAGACAAAAATTAGCCAGGCGTTTGGCAGGCGCCTGTAATCCCAGCTACTCAGGAGGCTGAGGTGGAAGAATCACTTGAACCCGGGAGGCGGAGGTTGCAGTGAGCCGAGACTGCACCACTGTGCTTCAGCCTGGCAACAGAGCAAGACTCCATCTCAAAAAAAAAAAAAAATATTACCCGAGTATGGTGGCATGTGCCTGTAGTCCCAGCTACCCAGGAAGCTGAGGTGGGAAACTCTTTTGAGGCCAGGAGAGGAAGGTTGCAGTGAGCCAAGATCACGCCAGTGCATCCTAACCTGGGTGACACAGTGAGACCCTGCCTAAAATAAATAAAGTTTGAGGTAACTGGGGAAATTTGAACAATGACCAGATATCAGATGGGGACGAAGAACTATTGTTCATGTTGGGGGTAATCATGATATCGAGGAAGAGAGGCCTTATGTCTTTTCCGTTCTACGGTATTACCTCGTGGAATTCTATGACCGCTGGAACTTCACATAACCAGTGGGCATGGGGGTGTGGTGGGTACAGATGAAACAGGGTTATGGCCAGGCACCATGGCTCACGCCTGTAATCCCAGCACTTTGGGAGGCCAAGGCGGGCGGATCACAAGCTCAGGAGTTGGAGACCAGCCTGGCCATTATGGTGAAACTCCGTCTCTACTAAAAATATAAAAATTACCCAGGCGGGGTCCAAAGTGGCTCCAGCCGGATGTCGTGGCGCTTGCGAAGGCGAGGTCATGAGTTCAAGGCTCACACTGATTGGCAAAAAAAAAAAAAAAAAAAAAATTAGCCAGGCATGGTGGTGGGCGCCTGTAATCCCTGCTACTGGGGAGGCTGAGGCAGAAGAATGGCTTGAACCCAGGAGGCAGAGGTTGCACTGAACTGAGATGGTGCCACACTGCACTCCAGCCTGGACAACAGAGCTAGACTCTGTCTCAAAAAAAAAAACAAAACAAAACAGGGTTACATGGATTGGTAGTCATGGGGGCATCACTGTATGATCTTTGTACTTTGGTATGTTTCAAATTTTCCAAAATAAAATTTAAAAAGTAAAAGGATCATTTGTTTGAGGTTTATTTATTTACTTACTTATATTTTTTTGAGACGAGTCTCACTCTGTCGCCCAGGCTGGAGTGCAGTGGCGCAATCTCAGCTCGCTGCCACCTCTGCCTCCTGGGTTCAAGTGATTCTCCTGCCTCAGTCTCCTGAGTATCTGGGATTGCAGGTGCCTGCCACCACGCCCAGCTAATTTTTGCATTTTTAGTAGAGACAGGATTTTACCATGTTGGCCAGGCTGGTATCGAACTGCTGACCTCAGGTGATCTGTGTGCCTCTACCTCTCAAAGTACCGGGATTACAGGTGTGAGCCGCTGCACCTGGCCAATTTTATTTCAAAGGGTAGAAGTATTTCATGTGTAATCCTGCGTGGGTCTTGAATTGTTTGCATTGTATTCAATGATTTCTTTTTTCATTTTTGTATTTCTCCTTATTTTCCTTTCAGGAAGCCACCCTTCTTCCACAGGCAGTGAAGTAATAGAAATGGAATTACCAACGGAAGGTTAGAAAAATGCAGCCTTTTCTCTCTTTTTAAAAAAAGTTTATAGTATTTTACAAAAACATATTCTTTTTTTTTTTTTTTTTTCTTGAGACGGAGTCTCGCTCTATCGCCCAGGCTGGAGTACAGTGGCGCAATCTCAGCTCACTACGACCTCCGTCTCCCAGGTTCAAGTGATTCTCCTACCTCAGCCTCCCGAGTAGCTGGGACTACAGGCATGCACCACCACGCCCAGCTAATTTTCATATTTTTAGAAGAGACGGGGTTTTACCGTGTTGGCCAGGCTGGTCTTGAACTCCTGACCTCAAGTGATCCATCCACTTCTGCCTCCCAAAATGCTAGGGTTACAGGCATAAGCCACCGTGCCTAGCTGAAAGTTTATAGTATTTTACAGAAAACATACTCTTTTATACATGTAAGTTGGAAGAGAAAGAAGGTGACTTCCTGACATGCCTGCCTTCTCAGAAAACTATGAATAGCTGAGTTCTTGTCCTAAGACGTAGTATTAAGTGCCTTATTACTTCTCGTACTCCTGATCTGTGAGTGATGCTTCTTCGAGCCCCTGGAAGCGGAAGTTAACCTCGCACGGGTGCTGTTTGTGCTGTGCCTTTTACACGGCATGACAGAACTTTTTTGGTCAGAGTCGAATAGTATTTTAGGAAATTCTTGAATTAGAAGTAAAATTTGATAATACTTCCCTCCATTCATATATAAATCTTGAGCATCAATATAAATCTTGAGAACGGAGCCTAAATTCCTAACGAGGTTTATTTATGTCCAAGATAAAATTAATTTTAAAAAAGGCCAGGGTGTGGTGGTTTATGCCTGTAATCCCAGCACTTTGGGAGGCCGAGGTGGGTGGATCACCTGAGGTCAGGAGTTCAAGACCAGCCCGGGCAACTTAGTGAAACCCGTCTCTACTAAAAATATACAACTTACCTGGGTGTGGTGGCAGGTGCCTGTCCCATCTACTCAGGAGGCTGAGGCAGAAGAATTGCTTCAACCTAGGAGGCGGAGGTTGCAGTGAGCTGAGATCATGACACTCCACTCCAGCCTGGGTGACAGAGTGAGACTGTCTCAAAATAATAATAATAATAATTAATAAAAAAGATTTCCTGTCCAAGGTCGGGCACAGTGGTGCATGCCTATAATCCCAGTGCTTTGGGAGGTCGAGGTGGGTGGATCACGAGGTCAAGAGAGCAAGACCATCCTGGCCAAGATGGTGAAACCCTGTCTGTACTAAAAGTACAGCAATTAGCCAGGCATGGTGGCAAGCGTCTGTAATCCCAGCTACTCGGGAGGCTGAGGCAGGAGAATCGCTTGAACCCGGGAGGTGGAGGTTGCAGTGAGCCGAGATCAAGCCACTGCACTCCAGAGAGAGACTCTGTCTCAAAAAAAAAAGGAAAGATTTCCTGTCCAAACCTAGAGGCATGGGACATCTTTGTCTATGTACAGGCATTGTGATCTTACTTCTAGCTGTGTATCTGCCGTAGACAGAGAGTAACACAGGTACTACCTGAAATGCTTCTGGTTTTTTTTTGAAACAGTCCTGCCATATTGCCCAGTCTAGAGGGTGGTATGTCGCAATCTCAGCTCACTGCAGCCTCCACCTCCCAGGTTGAAGCGATTCTCCTGCCTCAGCCTCCTGAGTAGCTGGGATTACAAACATGCACCACCCCGCCAGGCTAATTTTTGTATTTTCAGTAGAGACAGGGTTTCACCATGTTGCCCAGGCTTCTCTTCAACTCCTGGCCTCAAGTGATCCACCCACCTGAGCCTCCCAAAGTGCTGGGATTACAGGCCCGAGCCACCGTGCCCACCCCAATTACTGTTTACTATCCTATTATTATTGCTTATAAAATTAGTATCATATATGAAATATATTTAAAATGCCAGGATAAGCTACTTTTTTTGGTACGGGAGCAGTAATTTGTTGGAATATGAGGAGACTACTTCATAACGAATGTCATTTTAGAAATTTTTTTTTTCAAGATTCCGCTCCGCTGGTTCCTTCAGAAGAACCAGATGAGGACCCTGAAGCCAAGGGGAAAATCGAAGGTTAGTTGCCAAAAGCCCCGGTGACAAGTATGGTTTTCATTCTTCCTAACGGAATGAATTATGGGGAAGATGGCCGAGTGCGGCGGGTCACGCCTGTAATCCCAGCACTTTGGGAGGCCAAGGCGGGTGTATGGCTTGAGCCCAGGAGTTCGAGACCAGCCTGGGAAATATAGTAAAACACTGTCTGTACTAAAAACACAAAAATTAGCTGGGCATGGTGGCACATATCTGTAGTGCCAGCTACTCGGGAGGCTGAGGCAGGAGGATCACATGGACCTGGGAGGCAGAAGTTGCAGTGAGCCAAGACCTCACCATTGCACTCCAGCCTGAGCGAGAGAGCGAGACTCTATCTCAAAAAAAAAAAACAAAGCCAGATTCGGTGAATCCCACCTGTAATCCCAGCACTTTGGGAGTCTGAGGGGGATGGATCACAAGGTCTGGAGTTCAAGACAAGCCCGGCCAACATGGTGAAACCCTGTCTTAACTAAAAATACAAAAATTGGCTGGGCATGGTGGCACGGGCCTGTAGTCTCAGCTACTCGGGAGGCTGAGGCGGAAGAATCACTTGAACCCGGGAGGTGGAGGTTGCAGTGAGCCGAGATAGGGTCACTGCACTCCAGCCTGGGCGACAGAGTGAGACTCCATCTCAAAAAAAAAGAAAAATAGCCAGGCACGGTGGCTCATGCCTGTAATCCAGCACTTTGGGAGGCTGAGGTAGGTAGATCACCTAACGTCAGGAGTTCAAGACCAGCCTGGCCAACATGGTGAAACCCTGTCTCTACTAAAAATACAAAACTTCAGCCAGGCGTGGTAGCAGATGCCTATAATCCCAGCTACTCAGGAGGCTGAGGCAGGAGAATCGCTTGAACCCGGGAGGCGGATGTTGCAGTGAGCCGAGGTTGCACCATTGCACTCCAGCCTGGGCAACAAGAGCGAAACTCTCTCAAAAAAAAAAAAAAAATTTGTGGGGAAGAGCTTGACATCCCTAATGTGTGTTTATATAACTAGAGCAGCCCATATTCCCAATAGGGCCCAGTGCTTTGGGGTGTTGTAGACAACTTAATTAAGATGTGCAAAAATATTAGAAAGAAAAGGGAAATAATAACCAGGCACGATGAGGCATGCTTATAATCCCAGCACTTAGCGAGGCCAAGGCAAGAAGATCATTTGAACCCAGGAGTTCTAGATCAGCTTGGGCAACATAGTGAGACTCCATCTCTGCAAAAAATAAATTAAAAAAAATTAGGCAAGGCGCAGTGGCTACACCTGTAATCCCAGCACTTTGGGAGGCTGAGGTGGGCAGATCAGTTGAACCCAGGAGTTCGAGACCAGCCTGGGCATGGTGAAACCCTATCTCTACTAAAAATACAGAAAATTAACAGGGCACAGTGAGACATACCTGTAGTCCTAGCTATTCGGGAGGCTGAGGTGAGACAACCACCTGAGCCCAGGGAAGTTGAGGCTGCAGTGAGCCATGATTGTGCCACAGTACTCCAGCCTGGGTGATGGCAGTGAGATCCTGTCTGAAAACAAACTAACAAAAATATTAGCCAGGCATGGTGGCACACACCTTTAGTCCCAGCTACTTGGGAGGCTGAGGCAGGAGGATGGCTTGAGCCCAGGATTTCAAGGCTGCAATTGTTGGGGTCTGGCACGTCTGCCAGGGGACTACCGACCTGCAGGAGTCCCCGAGACCGCCAACGTAGACGTCTCATTCAACCAGAGGGAGAGAGTGTGCAGAAGTGAAAGAATAAAGGAAAGCGGAGTCTGGAGGGCTGGCTTAGGCTATGTCCAAGCAGCAATTTTATTTTTGCAATACGTTTCATTATATACTTTTCTGAAGTCAAAGTTGTTTACGCCAGATCAACGTACTTAAGTTACAGTAAGCAAGTTACGCCCAGTAAGTAAGTTAAGTCCAGTAAGTAGGTTACGCCCAGTAAGTAGGTTACTTCCAGTAAGTCGGTTACTTCCATAAGTAGGTTATGCCCAATAGGTCAAGGTAAGTAAGTTACAGTCACGCCCAGTAAGTTACGATAAGTAAGTTACAGTTACACCCAGTAAGTTAACGATAAGTAAGTGACCAAGTGTAAATACTTAAGTTAATATTTTACAATGAAGGTAACAAGGGTCCAAAATGAACACAATCAAGCAATAAACCATAAGGAGCCGAAAGTGGACACAATGCCTTCCAAGTCCTCATATCCATAAAGTAATGTCTGTTAATTATTTAGAATAATATAGTCCCTCTCTCGGTTCCTGCTTTCCCTCAGCTCAACTCCCCCAACCGGGGATCTGTGTCCAGGCTCAAGCTCACCGTATGGCGAGGCCCATTTCCTAGGGGCCTCACATGGGAGCGATCCCCACATGCAATGAGCTGTGATTATGCCCCTGCCCTCCAGCCTGGGCAACAGAGCAAGACCCCCACCTCTAAAAATAAAAATTAAAAGAAAAATTTTTTTAAGTCTTGCATATCAGCACTGACCCACAACTGGGCCTCATCTGTGCTGTGTTCAAGTGAGGAAAGAATGAACAATCAAGCAATCAAGCTTGATTGTCAAGGGTACATAAAGGGGGAGAATGGAAAGGAAAGGATGATTCCCTCAGACATAGCCCCTTTCCTGCTGGAGCAGACAGACAGATGGCAAAAGTAATTGCTCAGGCCTGCAGCCGGAGTTTAAGTGCAAGTATCTAAAAGAAGTGAAGTTGAAGGTGTGATTTGAGGCCAGTGCAGTGGCTCACACCTGTAATCCCAGCACTTTGGGAGGCCCAGATGGGTGGATCCCTTGAGGCCATGAGTTCGAGACTAGCCTGGCCAACATGGCAAAAACCTATCTCTACTAAAAATACAAAAATTAGGGCTGGCCACAGTGGCTCACACCTATAATCCCAGCACTTTGGGAGGCTGAGGCAGGTGAATCACTTGAGAACAGGAGTTTGAGACCAGCATGACCAACATGGTGAAACCCCGTCTCTACTAAAAAAATGCAAATATTAGCTGGGTGTGGTGGTGGGCGCCTGTAATCCCAGCTACTGAGGAGGCTGCAGCACAAGAATCACTTGAACCTGGGAAGTGGAGGTTGCAGTGAGCTGAGATCACGTCACTGCACTCCAGCCTGGGCAATACAGTGAGACTCAGTCTGAAAAAAAAAAAAAAATTAGCCAGGTGATGCAAGCCTGTGGTCCCAGCTACTCAGGAGGCTGAGGTGGGAGAATCACTTGACCATGGGAGGTTGAGGCTGCACTGAGCTAGAACCACACCACGGCACTCCAACCTAGACTACGGAGTAAGACCCTGTCTCAAAAAAAAAAAAAAAAAAAAAAATTCAGTCTGGGTTTCTGATGAAAGCAGCACTTAGACAGGTTTAAAGGAGAATTGGCCTAAATCTTTGTAAATTCTAAACTTCAACTTCTGTTTTAAGGAAGCACAAATTCATCCAGCGTTACCAGTTCTGCGGCAGGTGTCGAAGACCTTAACATCGTTCAGGTGACGGTTCCAGGTATGGACTCATGTTCTATTTTTCCTTTTGTGATTGTTTTTTGACATAGGGCAGTCTCTTAGACCTGTTATTTTTATTCAGTTCACCCTGGCAACTAAGAAGTGACAGTTCAGGAATATCAAATATGCTGCAGGTTGCTATACACCAAACATCTGGCTCGTATCAGACATTGTTAATCAGATATTTAGCTTCTCCTGGCCAAGCCCGGGCATTACCTGGAAAATGCATCTCAGAGCAGGCAGCGCAGAGCACCAGCTATGGCTGAATTGGAATTGGCCACAGAGGTGAAATGTTTTTGATGCCCGCCATTAAGTAATCTTCTTCTATATGTGTATGTAAAATATATCTGGAAGGATACAAGAGAATCTAATAACATAGTTCCTGCAGGGAGGGAAACTGACAGCTGAGCTAGGGATGGGAGAGAGACATTTGAGATGTTTCTGTATATTACTCCTCGTGAATGTTGAGCCATATGATTGCTTTAGTTATTCAAAAGTAAATAAAGTTTTAAAGTATTGAAAAGTATCTAAAAAATAAAAACACAAAAAGGGGCAGGCATGGTGGTACATGGGTGTAATCTCAGCGCTTTATGAGGCTGAGGCAGGAGGATCACTTGAGCCCAGGTGTTTGAGACCAGCCTGCACAACACAGGGAGACCCTGTCTCTAAAAAACAAAAGAAAAGAAAAATAGGCCAGGTGCGGTGGCTCACACCTTTAATCCCAGCACTTTGGGACGCTGAGGTGGGTAGATCACCTGAGGTGAGGAGTTCGAGACCAGCCTGGCCAACATGGTGAAACCCTGTCTCTACTAAAAATACAAAAATTAGCCAGGCGTGCTAACATACCTGTAATCCCAGCTACTTGGGAGTCTGAGGCAGGAGAATCACTTGAACCCGGGAGTCAGAGTGTGCAGTGAGCCAAGATTGTGCCATTGCACTCCAACCTGGGTGACAAGAGCAAAATCAGTCTCAGAAAAAAAGAAGTAACAGAAACATATACCTTACCTTCTAATCCTAGTACCTCTTACTCCTTTTACTTGTCATATTTCGTTGGCTAAGATCTCTATTTTCAGGTTGAAAAGTGGTGGTGAGAGTAAATATCCTTGTCTTGTATGATACCGAAAATATGCCCTAAAAGTCAAATTCTCTGTCATCTATAATGCCTTCCATTTCCAAATTTCCAAAATGCTTAATTATTGCTAAAAGTAAACTGAATAGCAATCCAGGTAAAACGCTTTGTCGAGTGCAAACCGGCATTTCCTCCAGCAGCTTTCTTAGGAGAAAATACATGAATAACCCTGGTTTATTTGTGATTTTTAGATAATGAGAAAGAAAGATTATCAAGCATGGAAAAGATTAAACAGCTAAGAGAACAGGTTAATGACCTCTTTAGCCGAAAATTCGGTAAGTTTCTGTATCTTTTTATATCCAGAATTCATACACTTGAAATACTTCTTTTTAAAAGAATATTTGGCCGGGCGCAGTGGCTCACGTCTGTAATCACAGCACTTGAGGAGGCCGAGGCTAAAGAATCACTTGAGCCCAGGAGTTCAAGACCAGCCTGGGGAACAAAGCAGCACCCCAGATCTATGAAAGAAAAAAAAAATAACAGTTTATAAGAAATTGATCTTGGCTGGGTGCGGTGGCTTACGCTTGTAATCCCAGCACTTTGGAAGGCAGAGGTGGGCAGATCACCTGAGGTCAGGAGTTTGAGACCAGCCTGGCCAACATGGCAAAACCCCATCTCTACTAAAAATACAAACAATTAGCCAGTTGTGGTGGTGCACGCCTGTAATCCCAGCTACTCAGGAGGTTGAGGCACGAGAATTACTTGAAACTGGGAGGCGGGAGATTGCAGTGAGCCGAGATTGCACCGTTGTACTCCAACCTGGGTGACAGAACGAGACTGTCTCAAAAAAAAAAAAAAAAAGAAATTGATCTTTTTGTGAAAGAGCTATGATAAAAGTTAGTCAGTGAATCTTTTTACAGAAGAGCTTCTGCGTAGTAGCACTGCCTACAGTAATAACAATAGCTATCTTTGTTTGCCTGAGTGCTTACCTTGGCTCTTATTTTCTGTGCTCAACTTGTGTTTGATTCTTTAATCCTCACATAAAACCTTTCAGGTGGGCACCATGATAACCCCGTGTAATGAACGGAGAAGCCGAGTCTGCCTGCCATCCATGCCAATTTTAAAACTGTATCCACACATCATAGTACCGCTGGGAAATAAAGTAATAATGAATGATCATAAGTACTGTCATTTGATTGTTCTAAATTCTGACATTAAAGATAAATCCTGGCTTAGGAAATGTGAGGAACAAACTCAGCTAGTTTTTTTTTTTTTTTTTTGAGACGGAGTTTCGCTCTTGTTACCCAGGCTGGAGTGCAATGGCGCGATCTCGGCTCACCGCAACCTCCGCCTCCTGGGTTCAGGCAATTCTCCTGCCTCAGTCTCCTGAGTAGCTGGGATTACAGGCATGCACCACCGTGCCCAGCTAATTTTTGTATTTTTAGTAGAGACGGGGTTTCATCATGTTGACCAGGATGGTCTCGATCTCTTGACCTTGTGATCCACCCGCCTTGGCCTCCCAAAGTGCTGGGATTACAGGCTTGAGCCACCGTGCCCGGTGAAACTCAGCTAGTTTTATTTGTGTGCGTTTTTTTTTTAATTTGTTGTGTTGCTTTGTTTTGAGACAGGGTCTCACTCTGTTTCTGAGGCTGGAGTGCAGTGGGGCCATCTCAAATTCTGACTCCTGGGTCCCTCCTGTGTAGCTGGGATTGCAGGCATGAACCACCTGCCTCCTGGGTCCCTCCTGTGGAGCTGGGATTGCAGGCATGAACCACCACGCCCAGACAATTTTTGTATTTTTAGTAGTGAGGGGGTTTCCCCATATTAATCAGGCTGGTCTCAAGCTCCTGGCCTCAAGTGATTCACCCGCCTTGGCCTCCCAAACTGCTGGGATTACAGGCGAGAGCCACCTCACCTGGCCAAACTCAGCTACTTTTGTGCCGCTCATCCCGTCACAGGTGAAGCAATCGGCGTGGATTTCCCTGTGAAAGTTCCCTACAGGAAGATCACATTCAACCCTGGCTGTGTGGTAATTGACGGCATGCCCCCGGGGGTGGTGTTCAAGGCCCCTGGCTACCTGGAAATCAGTTCCATGAGGAGAATCTTGGATGCAGCTGAGTTTATCAAATTCACAGTCATCAGGTAAGTGAGTCAAGAGGACGAATCTGGAGACTGTGACCTGCCCGAGGTGGGCATGTGGCAGCCTCAAGATTTGCGTCCCATGACGTGGGCTGGGGTTTGTTCCCGTGGCGGACCGCCTGGCCATGCTCACACTGACTTCATCATCCTCCGCTTCCTTGAGATGTGTCCGTGTCTCTGTTTCTCGGTGATCACGGGCAGCCTGTCCCAGTTTTAGCTCGCATGGCACCTAGCATAGAGGTGACACTCCGCAAAAGTTTGTCCAGTAAAACTAAGTGGAGCTGGGTGCATTGGCTCACACCTGTAATCCTAGCACTTTGGGAGGTCCAGGCGGGTGAATCACTTGAGGTCAGGAGTTCGAGACCAGCCTGGCTAACATGGCGAAACGCTGTCTCTACTAAAAATACAAAAATTAGCCGGGTATGGTGGTGTGTGCCTCTAACACCAGCTACTCGGGAGGCTGAGGCAGGAGAATAATTTGATCTGGGAGATGGAGTTTGTGGTGAGCTGAGATGGTACCACTGCACTCCAGCCTGGGCAACAGAATGAGACTCTGTCTCAAAAAAAAAAAAATAAATAGTCCAGGCACAGTGGCTCAAGCCTGTAATCCCAGGATTTTGGAAGGCCAAGGCAGGTGGATCATTTGAGATCGGGAGTTCTAGACCAGCCTTGCCAACATGGTGAAATCTCATCTCTACTAAAAATAAAAATTAGCCAGTGTAGTGGTACATGCCTGTAATTCCAGCTACTCAGGTCAATTGCTTGAAACCAGAATGTGGAGGTTGCAGTGAGCCCAGATCGTGCTACTGCACGCCAGCCTCAGCAACGGAGTGAGACTCCATCTCAAAAAAAAAAAAAGTTGAGCTTGGTGGCTCACGCGTGTAGTCCCAGCACTTTGGGAGGCTGAGGCAGGTGGATCACCTGAGGTCAGGAGTTCAAGACTAGCCTGGCCAACATAGTGAAACCCCGTCTCTACTAAAAAATACAGAAAATTACCTGGGCATGGTGGTGGGTGTCTGTAATCCCAGCTACTGAGGATTCTGAGGCAGGAGAATCACTTGAACCTGGGAGGCGGAGGTTGCAGTGAGCCGAGATCATGCCACTGCACTCCAGCCTGGGCAATAAGAGTGAGACTCTGTCTCAAAAAAACAAAAGCAAAACAAAACAAAATAAATAAATAATGCTTCTATTAAAAGATAAATCAGTAAAAATTAAAAACAATAAAACAAAGTGGACAAAAGAGGAAAGTCGAGCTTATTGCATTTATCACCGTGTCTCTCTCTTCAGGCCACTTCCAGGACTTGAGCTCAGTAATGGTGAGTATTCTGCATGGTGAGAAGCACGTTCCAGCAATGTTGGGCCACGGGAAGTGTCTCGGTGGGTGCTCACCATGGGGTCCTTGCTTCCTGAGCCTGGGAACCAAGCACACTGCCTTCGATGCATGCTTTGTTTTTCCTGCATGCGATAAGTTCAGATAATTCTGTTTGAATTTGATAAACCAGGCATTTTTTCTCATACAACGGTCTGAAGGAGTGTGATCTGTATCACACCATAAGTGTGAAGTGTGATGTGGCACATTCTGTATTTTTTGTTCTTTTTTTTGGAGATGGAGTCTTGCTCTGTCACCCAGGCTGGCTCGATCTCAGCTCACAGCAACCTCCGCCTCCCTAGTTCAAGCGATTCTGCCTCGGCCTCCCGAGTAGCTGGGATTACAGGAATGTGCCAACATGCTTAGCTAATTTTCGTATTTTTATTTTGTTTTTGAGATGGAGTTTTGCTCTTGTTGCCCAGGCTGGAGCGCAATGGCATGATCGGCTCACTGCATCCTCCACCTCCTGAGTTCAAGTGATTCTCCTGCCTTGGCCTCCTGAGTATCTGGGATTACAGGCACACGCCATCACGCCCGGCTAATTTTTGTATTTTTAGTAGAGACGGGGTTTCTCCATGTGGGTCAGGCTGGTCTTGAACTCCTGACCTCAGGTGATCCGCCCTCCTCGGCCTCCCAAAGTGCTGAGATTACAGGCGTGAGCCACTGTACCTGGCAGTTTTTGTATGTTTAGTAAAGATGGGGTTTTGCCATGTTGGCCAGGCTGGTCTCAAACTCCTGACCTGAAGAGATCCGGCCACTTCCGCCTCCCAAAGTGCTGGGATTACAGGCGTGAGCCAGCGAGAGTGGCTGATGCGGCACACTGTTTATTCAAGTTGACACTTGTTGCACTAAGTTGACAGCACTGATCTCCTCTGTGTTAGTTGGTAAATAGTGCCTGCCTGGCCACCCAGCCCCACCCTAGTGCCCCCCGACCTTGGCTTGACCTCCCTACAGTGCTGAGGCCAAAGGGGTTCCACCAGGCACAGCATGGACCCCCAGAACCCTTCCAGTGCTGAGGCTAGATCTGTCTTTTTGTTTTTTGTTTTTGTTGTTTTTGAGATGAGTCTCGGCCTGTCGCCCAGGCTGCAGTGCAGTGGCGAGATCTCAGTTCACCGCAGCCTCCGCCTCCCGGGTTCAAGCTATTCTCCTGCCTCAGCCTCATGAGTAGCTGGGATTACAGGCGTGCACCACCATGCCCAGCTAATTTTTGTATTTTTTGGTAGAGACGGGGTTTTACCATGTTGGTCAGGCTATTCTGGAACTCCTGACCTTGTGATCCGCCTTCCTTGGCCTCCAAAGTGCTGGGCTTATAGGCATGAGCCACATCACCTGGCTTTTTTTTTTTTTTTTTTTTTTTTAGATGGAGTCTTGCTCTGTCACCCAGGCTGGGGTGCAGTGGTATGATCTTGGCTTACTGCAACCTCCACCTCCCAGGTTCAATCCACTCTCCTGCCTCAGCCTTCTGAGTAGCTGGGATTACAGGTGCGTGCCACCATGTCCGGCTAATTTTTGTATATTTTAGTAGAGACAGTTTTGCCACGTTAGCTAGGCTGGTCTTGAACTCCTGACCTCAAGTGATCCACCCACCTTCGCCCTCCCAAAGTGCTGGGATTACAGATGTGAGCCACTGAGCCCAGCCCAGCATCTGCTCTGATTGAGCAATGCCCAGGCACTCCGCTTCTTAAATATTCTCTCTTTTTTTTCCTTCAACTTTTCTTTTAAGTTCCAGGGTCCACGTGCAGGATGTGTAGGTTTACATAGGTCAACATGTCACATGGTTTGCTGCACAGATTAACCCATCACCTAGGTATTAAGCCCAGCACCCATTAGCTATTCTTCCTGATGCTCTCCCTCCTCCTACCCGACACCCCTAGCCTGTTAAATATTCTTTTTTTTGAAACAGAGTCTCACTCTGTTGCTCAGGCTGGAGTGCAATGGCGCAATCTTGGCTCACCACAACCTCCACCTCCTGGGTTTAAGCGATTCTCCTGCCTCAGCCTCCCAAGTACCTGGGATTACAGGCATGCACCACACCACACCGAGCTAATTTTGTATTTTTAGGAGAGTCAGGGTTTCACCATGTTGGTCAGACTGGTCTCAAACTCCCGACTTCAGGTGATCCGCCGGCCTCGGCCTCCCAGAGTGCTGTGCTGGGATTACAGGCGTGAGCCACCTCGCCCGGCAGGGTGTTAAATATTCTTAACGTCTTCCCTGGACTCCTTGCAAGTGAGTCAGTATCCTGTCAAGTAGACTATGGAGAGGAGTTCTCACGAGTGTGAGTGACCAGGGAACCTCCTAATGTAATGTTTGAAAACCAAAGGATTCTATTAAAATGCTCCATTCTTATTCCCAAACGCATCTGATTTCTAAATGATTTTTAAAAAATCTTTATAATAGCTTTATTTATTTATTTATTTATTGTGGTTTTTTTAGAGACTAGGTCTCTCTCTGCTGTCTAGGCTGGAGTGCAGTGGCATGATCTTAGCTCACTGCAGTCTGGAACTCCTGGCCTCAGTGATTCTCCCACCTCTGTCCCCCGAGTTGCTGGGACAGCACTGCCATGCCCAGCTAATCTTTTATTTTATTTTTTGTCTTTTTTTTTTTTTTTGTAAAGCCACTTCTTGCTATGTTGCCCAGGCTGGCCTCGAACTTCTGGCTTCAAGCCATCCTCCTGCCCCAGCCTCCCAAAGTGCTGGGATTATAGGCATGAGCCACTGACATGGCCTCTTAAGGTGCATTTTTATGTGTGTGCTCTGGGGATACCTTGGTGACCTGCAGGGAGGCCAGGTTCTTTACATCTCAGACACTAGCCCTGCACGCTTGAACACGTTTACATGGATGAGTTCTGTGTGGTTCTATGGCCAACACCCTTATCATTTGAGACTCACAGCAGGTAAAAATCATACGCCTTTTCTGTGCTCATTCCCATCTCTGTGACTTCAAAGTTTTCTTGGGAATGAAATGAGAAAATATGTTAAAATGCATACATAAGGTCGGGCTAAGTGGTTCACACCTATAATCCCAGGATGGAGGCCAAGGCAAGAGGATGGCTTGAGTCCAGGAATTCGAGACCAGCCTGGGCAACATAGCAAGACCCCATCTCTACAAAAAAATTTAAAAATTATCTGTAATCCTAGCACTTTGGGAGGCAGAGGTGGGTGGATCACCTGAGGTCAGGAGTTCAAAACCAGCCGGCCATCATGGTGAAACCCCATCTTAAAAAAAAAAAATCATCTGGACACAGTGGCTCTTGCCTGTAGCCCCAGCTACTTGGCAGGCTGAAGCAGGAGGATCACTTAAACTCAGGAGTTTGAGACAGCAGAGAGGCATAATTGCAGAGCTACACTCCAGCCTGGGTGACGGAACAAGACCCTGTCTCGAAAAAAAAGATGCACATGGCTGGGTGTGTTGGCTCACGCCTATAATCCTAGCACTTTGGGAGGCCAAGATGGGCAGATCACCTGAGGTCAGGAGTTTGAGACCAGCCTGGCCAACATGGTTAAACCCCATCTAAAAAAAAAAGAAAATGCATACATACTACCAAATAATTCCTGTTTAAACCGGATGTAACAAGCACAGCTACCTGCTGAGCCTCATCAAAGGTGTCTTTTGTTTGTCTCATGTACTTTTAAAAATAAGGATGAGGCCAGGCATGGTGGCTCCTGTAATCCCAGCACTTTGGGAGGCCAATGCGGGTGGATTGCTTGAGCCCAGGAGTTTCGGACCAGCCAGGCGACATGGCAAGACTCCACCCCTACCAAAAAAAAAAAGAAAGAAAAAGAAAAAGTAGCTGGGTATGGTGATGCGTCCCTGCAGTCCCAGCAACCAGGGAGATGAACCTAGGGAATTCCAGGCTGCAGTGAGCCATTATCACACCACTGCACTCCAGCCTGGATGACAGAATGAGATTCTGTATCAAAAAAATAATAACACTAATTGTAATGGTGTGCTCCCTTGAGGAAAAAAAAGAAAAAGTAATTTTAAAAAATGAAGAATAGTGGCCAACTTTGAAAAGCCAAGCGCTCTTTCATAAAGGTCCATCTTCAGGTTTTCTTTAGAAGTCTGAAGGTCTGGCTGGGTGCAGTGGCTCACGCCTATAATCCCAGCACTTTGGCAGGCTGAGGTGGGTGGATCACCTGAGGCCAGGAGTTTGAGACCAGCCTGGACAACATGGTGAAACCCCATCTCTACTAAAAACACAAAAAATTAGCTGGGTATGGTGGTGTGCACCTGTAGTCCCAGCTACTTGGGAGGCTGAGGCAGGAGAAGCTTGAACCAGGAGGCAGAGGTTGCGGTGAGCCGAGATTGTGCCACTGCACTCCAGCCTGGGTGACAGAGCAAGACTCCATGTCAAAAACAAAAAAAAAGAGTCAGTCTTCAGGTTTTCTTCAGAAATCTGAAGATGTGGCCACAGCTGGCGTCCTGGCAGCGGTTTGCGGGAGTTGAGGGTCAGCCGTCCCTCTCTGCAGGGGTGGGTCACCCTCCCGTTAACCACGTCCCCCGCCACTGCCCGCGGTTGCTTCCTCCCTCGCGTGGGTCATCAAGCATTTGCTGTGCTTTTCCTCATAGTAGCACTAAGAGAAAAGTGAAATATTTCTCGTCTCCCTGTGTCTCTCGAAAGTGGGAAAACGAAAGATAGACCAAGAGGGCCGTGTGTTTCAAGAGAAGTGGGAGAGGGCATATTTCTTCGTGGAAGTGCAGAACATTCCGACGTGTCTCATATGCAAACAAAGCATGTCCGTGTCCAAAGAATATAACCTGAGACGCCACTATCAAACCATCCACGGCAGGCACTATGACCAGTACACGGAACGAATGCGTGACGAGAAGCTGCGCGAGCTGAAGAAGGGGCTCAGAAAGTATCTCTTAGGCTCATCAGACACTGAGAGTCCCGAGCAAAAGCAAGCGTTTGCAAATGCAAGTCCCACCCAGAATTCCCCCGTGCAGCCCGTGGAGGACACGGCCGGAAACTTGTGGGAGAAGTTACGTGAAAAAATCAGGTCTTTCGTGGCATATTCCATTGCAATCGATGAGATCACAGATATAAATAATACCACCCAGTTGGCCATCTTCATCCGGGGTGTTGATGAGAACTTCGACGTGTCCGAAGAACTTCTGGACACAGTGCCCATGACGGGCACAAAATCTGGAAACGAGATCTTTCTGCGTGTTGAGAAGAGCCTGAGAAAGTTCAGTATTGACTGGTCGAAATTAGTCAGCGTGGCCTCCACTGGCACTCCAGCCATGGTGGATCCCAATAACGGGCTTGTCACAAAACTGAAGTCCAGGGTGGCGACGTTCTCCAAGGGCGCAGAACTCAAGTCCATCTGCTGCATCATTCATCCGGAATCACTCTGCGCTCAGAAGCTGAAGATGGACCACGTCATGGACGTGGTCGTGAACTCTGTGAACTGGATATGCTCCCGGGGGCTGAACCACAGTGAGTTCACAACGTTGCTCTATGAGCTGGACAGCCAATATGGCAGCCTCCTGTACTACACGGAGATTAAGTGGCTCAGTCGAGGGCTGGTGCTAAAGAGATTTTTCGAATCGTTGGAAGAAATTGACTCTTTCATGTCATCCAGAGGGAAGCCCCTGCCTCAGCTGAGCTCCATAGACTGGGTCCGAGACTTGGCCTTCCTGGTTGACATGACCGTGCATCTGAACACGTTGAGCATCTCCCTCCAAGGGCACTCCCAAATCGTCACGCAGATGTACGACTTGATCCGGGCATTCCTAGCCAAACTGTGCCTCTGGGAGACTCATTTGGCCAGGAATAATCTGGCTCACTTCCCCACCCTGAAATCCGTTTCCAGAAATGAAAGCGATGGCCTGAACTACATTCCCCAAATCGCGGAGCTCAAGGCCGAATTCCAGAACCGGCTGTCTGATTTCAAACTCTACGAAAGCGAACTGACTCTGTTCAGCTCCCCGTTCTCCATGAAGATCGACAGCGTGCGCGAGGAGCTCCAGATGGAGGTCATCGACCTGCAGTGCAACACGGTCCTGAAGGCGAAATACGACAAGGTGGGAATACCGGAATTCTACAAGTACCTCTGGGGCAGCTACCCCAAATACAAGCACCACTGCGCAAAGATCCTCTCCATGTTCGGGAGCACCCACGTCTGCGAACAGCTGTTCTCCATTATGAAACTGAGCAAAACAAAATACTGCTCCCAGCTGAAGGGTGCCCAGTGGGATTCTGTTCTCCACATCGCAACGTGATGGAGAGAAAGCCCCTGGCAGTGCCCTGTGGTGGGAGAGGCTGGAGCCTTCTAGGCCCAAGGGATCGGGAGATGACAGCATCAATTCTTTGTGTTTGTTTTTCTTTTTTGAGACAGAGTCTCGCTCTGTCACCTAGGCTGGAGTGCAGTGGCGGGATCTCAGCTCACGGCAACCTCCAGCTCCCGGGTTTGAGCGATTCTCCTGCCTCGGCCTCCTGAGTAGCTGGGACTACAGGTGTGTGCCACCACGCCCAGGTAATTTTTGTATTTTTAGTAGAGATAGGGTTTCACCATGTTGGGCAGGCTGATCATGAACTCCCAACCTCAGGTGATCCACCCACCTCGACCTCCCAAAGTGCTGGGATTACAGGCGTGAGCCACCGCGCCCGGCCTAAAATGAATTCTTAAACATTTGTTTTATTGTTTTTTTCAGTTTTTTTCCACCTTGATTCAGAAATATAATCTGCAGTATCATACTTGCTTATATGACATTGTATGCCTCGCTATTCAGTAAAATCAAGAAAGTTTTATTGTATCATTGGTAGTTCACTTTTCTTATGCCTGGCTGCTTCATTCATTCACGTGACCTGCCCGCCCACCCATAGAGGCACTGTAGTTGGCACCCTGAAGTTTAAATCAGTCAACAGAGAAATAGGTGGAGAGACACGTATATTTGTTTTTTTGTTTTGAAACGGAGTCTCACTCTGTTGCCCAGGCTGGTGTGCAATGGCACGATCTGGGCTCACTGCAACCTCCACCTCCTGGGTTCAAGCAGTTCTCCTGCCTCAGCCTCCCGAGTAGCTGGGATTACAGGCCTGTGCCACCACGCCCGGTTCATTTTTGTATTTTTAGTAGAGACAGGGTTTCAGCATCTTGGCCAGGCTGGTCTTGAACTCCTGACCTGAAGTGATCTGTCCACTTCAGCTCTCAAAGTGCTGGGAATACAGGTGTGAGCCATCGCGCCGAGCTCAAGACGTCTATATGTGTGAACACACATTTATCCCCTGTCCCCATCTGCGTGGTCTCCGGGTTTCAGGAGAAACAGCTGGAAACATACTGACATACTATAATCCTGTGTTACCTGTCTCTGCCTTCACCTGGAACCAGAAAGGTCAGGTTTAAGATGGAAAAGCCCAGGGCAAATAACATGGGCTCTGTCTATAAGAGTCAGACAAAGTAAGTTGAGGTTTAGAGGTTTTTGTTTTGTTTTGTTTTTTTTGAGACGGAGTCTCGCTGTCTCCAGGCTGGAGTGCAGTGAGGCAATCTCAGCTCACCGCAACCTCCGCCTCCTGGGTTCAAGCGATTCTTCCGCCTCAGCTTCCCAAGTAGCTGGGACCACAGGTGCGCGCCACCACACCTGGCTAATTTTTGTATTTTTAGTAGAGACGGGGTTTCACCATGTTGGCCAGGCTGGTCTCAATCTCTTCACCTAGTGATCTGCCTGCCTCTGCCTCCCAAAGTGTTGGGATTACAGGCGTGAGCCACTATGCCCGACCTAGTGGTTATTTTTTATTTTTTATTTTTTTTTACTTTTAACTTTGAATAGTTATAGAAAAGTTGCAGCTGGATGCGGTGGCTCACACCTGTAATCCCAGCACTTGGGAGGCCAAGGCGGGCCGATCACTTGAGGTCAGGAGTTCGAGACCAGCCTTGGCAACATGGTGAAACGCGGTCTCTGCTGAAAACACAAAACTTTGCCAGGTGTGGTGGTGCACACCTGTAGCCCCAGCTACTCTGGAACCTGAGGCAAGAGAATCGCTTGAACCTGGGAGGCGGAGGTTGCAGTGAGCCGAGATTGTGACATTGCACTCCAGCCTGGGCGACAGAGCGAGACTCTGTCTCAATTTAAAAAAAGGAAATTTGCAAAAATAAAAATAGTATGAAAAGTACTCACATGCCCTTTAGCCACTCTCAGTTGTTAACATTTTACCCTTGTTTCATCGTCCGAACGCTTTCTCTCCCTCCCTCCTTCCCTCCCTCTCCCTCACACTGACGTGTGTGTGTATAAGCAAATGTCTGTGAGTATCTATGATGTGTATAAATGGATGTGCATTTTTTTCCCTGAATCATTCAAGGGAAAGTGACATACGTCATTTACCCCTAAATACTTCAGTGAGTATTTTCCCTGAGGACAGGGATTTCTCTCACGCAGTCACATTTCTTTACCAACTCCCATAAACTGAACATGGACGCAACTGTTTTATGTCCTTTACTGTTCATACTCTAGTTTTCTCCGTCAACCCAGTAACGTCTTTCCTTTTTTAAAACAAAACAGGAAATGATCTCTCTCTCTCACCCAGGCTGGAGTGCAGTGGTGCAATCCTGACTCGCTGCAACCTCCTCCACTTCCCGGGTTCAAGTGATCCTCCCACCTCAGCCTTCCGAGTAGCTGGGACTACAGGTACGTGCCACCATGCCCAGCTAATTTTTGCATTTTATTTTTTTTGTAGATATGGGGTCTCCCTTTGTTGCCCACGCTGGTCTCAAACTCCCAGGCTCAAGCGATCCACCCGCCTGGGCCTCCAAAAGTGGTACCTTTCCCTTAATAGCATTTTTCTCCTGACAGGCTGTCATTCAAAGGAGCGATGTGTGTGTGTGTGTATGTGTGTGTGTAATCTCTATTAATCCCTGGAATTAATGACACAAAATCGTGGATACTTTCCAGATTGGAGGAGTCCTGTGACCAGGGTGGAAGAAGGCTGGAGATGTCACTTTAATGACCCACTCAGGAAGCAGTGGAGAAAAGGACTATGAGAAAAATGACAGAGGGTGGCCGGGCACAGTGGCTTACGCCTGTAATCCCAGCACTCTGAGAGACTGATGCGGGTGCATCACAAGGTCAGGAGTTCAAGACCAGCCTGACCAAGATGGTGAAATCCCCGTCTCTACTAAAAATGCAAAAAAAAAAAAAAAACCGGGCCTTTGGTGGTGGTGGGTGCCTGTAATCCCAGCTACTTGGGAGGCTGAGGTGGAGAACTGCTTGAACCCAGGAGGCAGAGGATGCAGTGAGCCAAGATCACACCACTGCACTCCAGCCTGGGTAACAGAGGAAGAATCCATCTCAAAAAAAAAAAAAAAAAAAAAAATATGTATATATATATATATATATATATATATATATATATATATATATATGATAGGGTGCAGGAGGGAGAGAGTAACCCCCAGGCCAGGAGCCCAGTTGGAGCCCAGGTGCCTATCCTCAGACACAGGGATATGACCCCGCTCCAGGTGGTTCCTGTTGTGGGCTTCAGGTACAGCTGGGTCTGGCAAGCTCAGCGCTCTTTTGGAGAAGGAATCCCAGATGGGCTGGTTTCTAATGGGAGTTGGAGGGGAGCCCAGGTCTGAGTGGAACTGAGCATTTGTTGATACCACATATCAGAGGCATGGCCCTGCAGCAGGACCAGAGCAGCCCCGCACATTCTAGACAGGAAGCTGAAGCTCAGAGTGGCTGATTGGCTTGCTTAAGGTCACACAGCCATTATAGGAGTTATCAGGATTCAAACCAGGGTCCATGTGACTCCAGAGTCCTTGTGCTTCACTTCTTCCTTTTTTTTTTTTTTTTTTGAGATGGAGTATAGCTCTGTCGCCCAGGCTGGAGTGCAGTGGCATGATCTTAGTTCAATACAACCTCCACCTCTTGGGTTCAAGCGATTCTCCTGCCTCAGCCTCCAGATAGCTGGGATGTACCACCATGCCTGGATAATTTTTGTATTTTTAGTAGAGATGGTTTTTTCCACGTTGGCCAGGATGGTCTTGATCATTGTTTGATCGCTTTCTCTCCTTCCCTCCTTACCCCCGTCCCTCTCATGATATGTGTATATGTATATCCTGACCTCAAGTGATCCGCCCACCTCAGCCTCCCAAAGTGCTGGGATTCAGGCGTGAGCCACCACGCCTGGTCCACATGCTTCATTCCTAAGCAGCCACTGTGCCTGACATGGAGGCCTAGCAGGTGTCTGTCGTGCAGCCTCTGCCCTCATCATCTATCATGTGTGTGGCTCCCTGATGGTCCCCCCATCAGATGACAGGGAGGGGACAGTAGGGTTCAGCCTAGGCTGCCTTCTGCTGGCCAGATCATTCATTAAGCTGTTCTGCTTTGAATCAATTTCCAAGGCCCCTGAGAGTCCTTCTTACCGCTAGAACATGTGTTGGGACCAGGATGGCTTGAGATATGATGACCACTAACATATACTGACACTCATGGGACTGAGCTGAGACTGTGGGAATGACTGAATACATGGGAGAGTTTTTGGTTTGTTTTGTTTGTTTGAGACAGAGTCTTGCACGGTTGCCCAGGCCAATCTCAGCTCACCGCAACCTCTGCCTCCTGAGCTCAAGCAATTCTCCTGCCTCAGCCTCCCAAGTAGCTGGGATTACAGGCACTCACCAACACACCCAGCTAATTTTTGTATTTTTAGTAGAGACAGAGTTTCACCATGTTGGCTAGGCTGGTCTTAAACTCCTACCTCAAGTGATCCACCCACATCGGCCTCCCAAAGTGCTAAGATTACAGGTACGAGCCACCAAGTCTGCCTGGGAGAGGTTTTTAGCAGGGCAATGGGGTGTTTGCAAACACGAGCCCTTGGGAGTGGCGTGGTCAGGGAGATGGACAGGAACCCAACCCAGGAGTAGGGACTGGATTTGGTGAGTCTCTCAGTTTCCAGGGGCAGGGTTTGCATTGCAACTGCCCCAAGGCCCCGAATGCCCATCCCAGGATGGGCAGAGGAAAGAGCCACTGTCTCCTCTGACACAGGCCCTGGGACTAGGGGTCTAAGGAGGGTCCTGGAAGCCAGGCCCCTTAGCACTTGGCTGGGCACGTACCTGTGTGCCATATTCCCTCCACTTAGCCACAAGGCCCAACCCACAGATCCTGAGCTCTGCAGAGTCAGGATAAGGCACAGATCTGGAAGGGCTTTGGAAGCAAAAAGAAAAGCCTGGGCTGGACACAGTGGCTCACGCCTGTAATCCCAGCACTTTGGAGGCCGAGGCAGGCAGATCACCTGAGGTCAGGAGTTCAAGACCAGCCTGGCCAACATGGTAAAACCCCATCTCTACTAAAAATACAAAAAAATTAGCCTGTCAGAGTGGCAGGCACCTGTAATTCCAGCTATCCTGGAGGCTGAGGCAGGAGAATTGCATGAATCCAGGAGGCAGAGGTTGCAGTGAGGCAAGGTCACTCCGTTGTACTCCAGCCTGGGCAGCAAGAGAAAACTCCGTCAAAAAAAAAAAAAAAAAAGAAGAAAAGCCTGGTTCACCTCCTGGCACTGCCCGCTTCTTGCATTATTGCGTAAGCAAATCACTTCATCAATTTCGTCAGCTTTGGTTTCCTCATCCATAAAATACCCACCAGTGTTGGTGTCAGAACTGGAGGCGGTGAGACAAGCCCAGGACTGTGCCTGGCCTCGAGAAAACTGTTGGTTAAACAGAGGTGCAGCCCTTAGTTCTGGCAACTTTAGTTTTCTCCTCCCTTCCCTGTGGGCCTGGCTTCCTGATCACCCACCCACCGAGAGGCGTCCTCCCCAGCAAGGCCGCTTCAAGGGGATCAGAAATATATCTGATCTTTACCATGGGGAAAGATTTGGTCAGGACCTCAGCTTGGAAAAACAAAAAATGAAACAAACGATGATAAAATAGGTATTTTATCTGCTTTTTTATATGTATGTCTATTTTTTATTTTTATTTATTTATTTTTGAGACAAAGGCACGCTCTTGTGGCTCAGGCTGGAGTGCAGGCACGATCTCAGCTCACTGCAGCCTCTGCCACCAGGGTTCAAGTGATTCTCCTGACTCAGGCTCCTGAGAACCTGGGATTACAGGTGTGCACCACCACACAGGGCTAATTTATTGTTGTTGTATTTTCAGTAGAGACAGGGTTTTGCCATATTGACCGGGCTGGTCTTGAACTCCTGGCCTCAAGTCATCCACCTGCCTCAACCTCCCAAAGTGATGGGATTACAGGGGTGAGCCACTGCACCTGGCCTTTAATTTGTTGTTGTTGTTGTTGTTGTTTAGATACAGGGGCTTGCTCTGACACCCAGGCTGAAGCACAGTGGCACAATCACAGTTTACTGCAGCCTCACACTCCTGGACTCAAGCGATCCTCCCGCCCAGTCTGGGACTACAGGTTCAAGCAACCACACCTGGCTAATGTTTAAATTTTTTTTGTCTAGATCGGTCTCACTGTGTGGCCCAGACTGGTCTTGAACTCCTGGCCCCAAGCAATCCTCCCACCTCGGCCTCCCAAAGCACTGGGATTAGAGGTGTGGTATTTTATACCGTATTCAGTAACTGCAACTGAATAAGCAGAAGGGGTGAGGGTTGGTGATGCACAGAACAGAACTAGTTTAGAGCAGCAATGGTTTTCTTTTCTTTTTCTTTCTTTCTTTTTTTTTTGAGATGGAGCCTTTCACTGTCACTCAGGCTGGAGTTCAGTGGAGCAATCTCGACTCACTGCAGCCTCTGCCTCCCAGATTCAAGCAATTCTTCTGCCTCAGTCTCCTGAGTAGCTGGGATTACCGGCATGTGCCACCATTCCCTGCTAATTTTTATATTTTCTATAGAGACTGGGTTTCACCATATTGCCCAGGCTGGTCTCAAACTCCTGATCTCAAGTGATCCACTTGCCTCTGTCTCCGCCTCCCAAAGTGCTGGGATTACAGGCCTGAGCCACTATGCCTGGCTATCCAGTGATTTTTGGAAAGTCTCTGTCAGTGTTTTGATGGCCAGCTTATTCTCTCGACAAGCATCTGTTCCCTTATGATTTTCTCTTATCTCTAAGGGAACTGCCTCTCACATAGCCACTTCTGCATATGTGGGACAGCTCTCCCTGCCACTTGTGGCCTTCATGACAAGTTACATCCTTTTCAAGACTTGCAGCTTCACTTTGCACCTTCATATCTGCATTTTAGGGAAACATCTGTTCTCAAGGCAAAGGCTTTTTCAGGCTACATGTTGGCAGCAATGCTAGGGTGAGCAGTGAGGATGTGTTCATAGTGAATATTTGCTTTCCGGTGCAACCTCCTAACCAGGGAAGGGTCTCCGTGAATAACAGAGGACACTCTGTACCTAAGCTACACTTTTTTTTTTTTTTTTTTTTGAGACGGAGTTTCACTGTGGTTACCCAGACTGGAGCGCAATGGCACGATCTCGTCTCACCGCAACCTCCGCCTTCTGGGTTCAAGCAATTCTCCTGCCTCAGCCTCCCAAGTAGCTGGGACTACAGGCATGTACCACCATGCCCAGCTAATTTTTGTATTTTTAGTAGAGACGGGGTTTCACCTCGTTGACCAGTGTGGTCTCGATCTCTTGACCTCGTGATCCACCCGCCTCGGCCTCCCAAAGTGCTGGGATTATAGGCGTGAGCCACCTTGCCCGGCCTTCTTTTTTTTTTTTTGAGACAGAGTCTTGCTCTGTAGTCCAGGCTGGAGTGCAGTGGCGCCATCTCGGCTCACTGCAACCTCTGCCTCCTGGGTTCAAGCAATTCTCATGCCTCAGCCTCCCGAGTAGCTGGGATTATGGGCACCCGCCACCACGCCCAGCTAATTTTTGTATTTTTGGTAGAGGCAGCGTTTCACCATGTTGGCCAGGCTGGTCTCTAACACCTAGGCTCAAGTGATCCACACGCCTCTGCCTCCCAAAGTAGTGGGATTACAGGCATGAGTCACTGCGCCCAGCCCTAAGTTATATTTTTTTGGTCCCAGCTATAAGGTCACCCTTGCACCCTGGACCGCACCCTGTCTCCTGTCATGAGACAGGGCTGTCCCGCCGCACTGTGTCCACCCATCTTGAGGACTCTTCCGCCAGAGTCCGACCAGGTGGTTTCTGACCAAACAGTCAGCAGGAAACCGAGAGTTCCTCTTGCACTTGGCCTTTTGCAAACCTGTTCTTGGCCAAGGCCAGGGCAATATGCAACCAGACATCAGCTCCTGCAACTTCCCCCCAGCAGAACCCACATCCTCCGGTCCTCAATCTAGAAATACCCCCGGGGCGGAGCCCGGCCCACCCAGCATCCCTGCAGAGCCTCGGTCCACTCCAAGCAACATTTATTGAGGGTGGCGGGAGCGGCGCTGGGCAGGGGCCCAGACACCAGGTTCTATAGAACACGTATATACAGGGACCGGACGGGAGCCGGCGGAGGGGCCCAGACGCTAGCTGGGACTGCGGTCCAGATTCAGACGGCAGACGCCAGTTTCCGCTTGGTGCTCTCGCTGCAGCGGTTCAAGATGAGGTCGGCGCTGGGCCGCGGGGGCACCGCCGGCTGCGGCTTAGCGCGCTGGGTCTGCGGCTCCTCCTCTGCGGGAGGAGAGCCGGGGCCGGGTCAGAGGCCCCGCCCTGCACACTGGCCCCACCCACCGCCCTCTGGTCCCGCCCACCGCACTCTCTGGCCCCGCCCACCGAGCGCTCTCCCGCTCCGCGCTCTGGCTTCGCCTCCTGGTCGTGCCTCTCCCTCTGACTCCGCCTCTTAGGGATCTCCCCGCCCCCTAGCGCTGGCCCCTCCTCTGATCCCGCCTCTCTCGCTAACTCCGCCCCTACGGGGGTCGCCCGCCCCGCCCCTCCGTCCCCCAACCCGCTGCATTCACCGAGCGGGCTCCGGGGGCTCTGCGGTCCCGGCCGCGCCTGGCGGCGTCGCTGCTGCAGAAAACGGACGCTGTTGCGGCGATAGGCGTCCTGGGTGAGGCGCTTCCGCGACCGCTGGTGGATGCTCTGCACGTTGCGGATGGACGACCTGCCCCGGCGGGAAAGGGCGTCGTCAGAGCCCGAGCATGCCCATCCCAGGGTTTCGGATGGGCACCCCTGGACCGAGGAAGTGGGGGGCGGGCGGGGCAAGAGGCGGCTGCCACCTTCACGACACGGACCCTTGCCCTGCCGCAGAGCCCGGGCGGTTCCCAGGACTGCCCATCCGCAAGGCTCCCGGGCATCGCCGCTTTCCTTCCGCCCCCGTGCCAGCCACACACCGCGGCCAGGTGTGTCCAGCCCCTTTCCCGGTGAGGGTCCTGCCTCTTCTGCCAGGCTGAGAGACCCCCTTCCCCTGGCACTGCCAAGCTACGGCCTAGACAGAGCGAACCCGTGGTGCGCTCCCCTCGACCCTGCCCAGCCCCGGGGACCCCCGTTCACCTGCGGGGCGGCGCCCCCCGCTTGATCTGGCGTTGGGCCTGGGACAGGTCTTGCCCCGACTTTTGCAGGTACATGGACGGGAAGTAGCCTGTGACGTCGTCTTTCCTGCAACAGAGGCAGCCCTTGAGGCTGGGTCAGTCACCTGGGGGGCGCTCAGAGGCGGGGGTTTCAGGGCTCTCTCTGAACAGCTGGGGTTAAGACAGGCTGAGACGTTGCAAACAACCAGACCCCTGCCTCTGTGGGCCTCAGTTTCCTGGTCTGTGCAACTGAGACCCTTCCAGCTCTCCTTCCACAGTCTAGGCAGGGGTGGAGGTTAGCAGGTCCAGGTCACCGCAGGGAACAGGTATTTGCTATAAGATATTGGCAAGAATGGGCAGGGCACAGTCGCTCACGCCTGTAATCCCAGTACTTTGAGAGGTCTAGGTGAGAGGATCGCTTGAGGCCGGGAGTTAAAGACCAGCCTGGGCAACATAGCAAGACCCCTATCTCTGCACCTCCCAAAAAAAATTAAAGAAAAAAGAAGACATTGGCAGATTCTATTTGTCAATTTGTCTTGTATGTTAACTGCCTTCTGTCTCCTACGAACCTTGGCCTGCCTCCAAGTCACCAAATTCTATGCTTTCTTCTAAATGGTTTTTTTTCAAAGGCAGAATTTTTCTCTTGTTGCCAAGCCTGGAGTGCGATGGCTAATCTCAGCTCATTGCAACCTCTGCCTCCTGAATTCAAGTAATTCTTCCGCCTCAGCCTCCCACTTAGCTGAGATTACAGGCATGCACCACCACGCCTGTTTTTTTTTGTTTTGTTTTTTGGTTTTCGTTTTTAGGTAGAGATGGGATTTCACCACGTTGGTCATGGCTGGTCTCTAACTCCTGACTTCAAGTGATCCACCCACCTCGACCTCCCAAAGTACTGAGATTACAGGCGTGAGCTTTGAGTCTGGCCCCAAATGCTTTTTAGTTTCAGGTTTTACACTTGGAAAAACCTGTGATCCATCTGAAGTAAACGTCTGTGTACAGTGTGAGGTAGGGGTCCAGGTTTGTTTTTTGTTTTTTTTCAGTATGGATATCCACCTGTTTCAGCACCATTTGTTGAAAAGAGTTTCTTTCCATTCTCAATATTATATTTGGGAGTAAAAAAAAAAAAAACAAGGCCGGGCGCGGTGGCTCAAGCCTGTAATCCCAGCACTTTGGGAGGCCGAGGCGGGTGGATCAAGAGGTCAAGTGATCGAGACCATCCTGGTCAACATGGTGAAACCCCGTCTCTACTAAAAATACAAAAATTAGCTGGGCATGGTGGTGCACACCTGTAATCCCAGCTACTCGGGAGGCTGAGGCAGGAGAATTGCCTGAACCCAGGAGGTGGAGGTTGCGGTGAGCCGAGATTGCACCATTGCACTCCAGCCTGGGTAACAAGAGCGAAACTGTCTCAAAAAAAAAAAAAAGTTACAAAATTAAAAAAAAAAAAAAAAAAACTTTGCATAATACAAAGTTTACATAAAACCCTAATTCCTAACGCTGGGTAAGGTGGCTCACGCCTGTAATCCCAGCACTTTGGGAGGCCGAGGCAGGTGGATCACGAGATCGAGACCATCCTGGTCAACATGGTGAAACCCCGTCTCTACTAAAAATACAAAAAATCAGCTGGGCATGGTGGCGCGTGCCTGTAATCCCAGCTACTCAGGAGGCTGAGGCAGGAGAATTGCCTGAACCCAGGAGGCGGAGGTTGCGGTGAGCCGAGATCGCGCCATTGCACTCCAGCCTGGGTAACAAGAGCGAAACTCCGTCTCAAAAAACAAACAAACAAAGCCTAATTCCTGGCTGGTGGGAGGATCACAGGAAGATTGTCAGAGACACAGGATGGGGGTTAACGGAGTGTGTGTCTAAAAGGCTGAGAAATGCTGCCTCAAAGCCCCCCCCCCCCCACCCAGGACCACGCTGTGGGTATGCATGTTGTGGTCCTGGCTTTAAGATATGCTTGCTGTGGGGCGCCGGGCTGGCCCTGTGACCTAGAGCTCTGCAGATGACAGCAAAGGCCCAGCATGGAGGCTCATGCCTGTAATCCCAGTGCTTTGGGAGGCCAAAGCAGGAGGATTTCTTGAGGCCAGGAGTTTAAGACCAGTCTTGGCAGCATAGTGAGACCCTATCCCTACAAAAAAATTAAAAAACATTAGCTGGACGTGGTGGTACTCACCTGTAGTCCCAGCGACTTGGGAGGCTGAGGTGGGAGGATCACTTGAGCTATAGTGAGCCATGATTGTGCTCCAGCCTGGGAGTCAGAGCAAGACCCTGTCTCAAAAAATAAATAAACTGGTAAAAAATGAAGACATGGGAAAGGACCTGGGAGGCCCTGTGGCTCCAGGGGATGGCTCCACAAGCCGCTAGAATTCTGTGTTCCCCAGAACCAGAAGAAAAAAAATTAGTATTTGTGCATTCGTTTGGAGGACAAACAGATGGGAACTGCAATGGAAGCTTTTTTTTTAAGAGACACGATCTTGCTTCATCAACAGGCTGGAGTGCAGTGGTGCAGTCATAGCTCACTGCAGCCTCCAACTTTTGGGGTCAAGCAGTCCTCCCACCTCAGCCTCCCAAGTAGCTGGGGCTACAGGTGTGTGCAACCATGTCCAGCTAATTTTTAATTTTTTTTTTTTTGTAGAGACAGGGGTCTCCTATGTTACCCAGGTTGGTCTTGAACTTGTAGCCTTGAGTAATCTTCCCACTTTGGCTTCCCAAAGTGTTGGGATTATAGGCATGAGACCCCGCACCTGACTATAAGAAACCTTTAAAAGGAAACAGGATTATAAAAAGAATGTAATTTTTTTTCTTTGAGACAGAGTCTCGCTCTGTCGCCCAGGCTGGAGTGCAATGGCGAGATCTCGGCTCACTGTAACCTCCACCTCCAGGGTTCAAGCAATTCTCTTGCCTCAGCCTCCCAAATTGCTAGGATTACAGGCGTGTGCCACCACACCTGGCTAATTTTTGTATTTTTGGTAGAGACAGGGTTTTGTCATGTTGTCCAGGGTGGTCTCAGACTTCTGACCTCACGTGATCATCCCACCTCAGCCTCCCAAAGTGCTGGGATTACAGGCCTGAGCCAGCTCACCCAGCAAGGAATGTAATCATTTATCCAACAGTTCACACCATGTTGCCGGAGACGGAATAATAACATATGGTTAGGAAGAGACCCTAAATCACAAAGGGAAAATGCACTCTCGGACGAGGACATTGGACCACACGGCAGGCAAGGGTGGGCTTATCCCTCCCTGCTATTGAAATGGAAACTGAGCCCAGAGAGATGCAGTGGCTTACCCAGAGTCCCAGAGACAAGTCACCCCAGACCCCCAGACACTCCCGCCCTGGCTGAGGCTGACTCTCAGGTGGGTGCCCTAGATGGAGAGGGCCCTCCTACCTGATGACCCACCAGCCGTCCAGGAGCTTGTGAATGACCTCAATGGCCTCGCCCTCGAGCAGAGACACCTCGTCCCCCTCCACAGCAGTATAGGACTTGATGGCAACGTACGGCTCGCCTGGTCCACAGCGGGGGCACAGGGCACAGTGTGAGGTCTACCCAGCCCAGGGCTCACCACCCCTCCCTTCTTCTCATCACTGCACCTGGGCTTCCTCCAGCCACTCCAGACCCACCCAGGGCTCACAATTCCCTTTCTTCTGGGTCTCTTCCCTCCACCCACCCTGCTCTATCCCAGGCTCCCTCTGCAAGCTCCTGCTGGCACCCACTCTGGGGGCACACTCTGGACTTCTACCCTCTGCCCCCTACACCCAGGTGAGCTCGTCTACTCCCATCCATTGCCACCCACTCTGGGGACCAGAGATTCCATAATGACGGAGGTCTGGCCAGGCACCTAAATATGACAGGAGACCAGCCATGAGCAGGTGGGTGGAGCACCTGTCTGCGAGGCGCTGGGAACTGCTCAGCTGCAGCTAATTGTCAGCCTGTGAGGCCGCAGGCCTTCCCAGTGTTTAAACAATAGCCACAGGCCAGGGAGGTGGTTCCTGCCTGTAATTCCAGCACTTTGGGAGGCCGAGGTGGGTAGATCACCTGAGGTCAGGAGTTCAAGACCAGCCTGGCCACATGGCAAAACTCCATCTCTACTAAAAATACAGAAATTAGCTGGGTGTAGTGGCACACACCTGTAATCCCAGCTACTCGAGAGGCTGATGCAGGAGAATCGCTTGAACCCAGGAGGCAAAGGTTGCAGTGAGCAGAGATTGCGTCATTGCGCTCCAACCTGGGTGATAGAGCGAGATTTTGTCTCAAAAAAAAAAAGAAAAAGATAAAGAGCTGTAAATCCACATAAAAGGATGAAATCACTCCATTTTAAAGTGTGGGTATCCAGGCCAGGCGTGATGACTCATGCCTGTAATCCCAGCACTTTGGGAGGCCAAGGCCGGCGGATCATCTGCGGTCAGGAGTTCAAGACCAGCCTGGCCAACGTGATAAAACCCCGTCTCTACTAAAAATACAAAAATTAGCTGGGCATGGTGGCGCATGCCTGTAATCCCAGCTACGCGGGAGGCTGAGGCAGGAGAATCACTTGAACCTGGGAGGCAGAGGTTGCAGTGAGGCGAGATTGCACCACTGCACTCCAGCCTGAGCGAGAGAGTGAGATGCTGTCTCAAAAAATAATAATAATAGTAAATAAATAATAAGGTAAAATAAAATGGTAACCAGTTATATTATAGTTTCTTTCAAGCTCAATGCAGGCCCCATCCAGCCCTGGCACTGCCAGCTTTCCCTTTCTGGTCAGTGGTGATGCCTCTACCTCCAGGCAGCCTTCCCTCCTGAGCCTCAGGTCTGCTCATCCTTCAGCTTCCCACTGGATCTGGCCCCATGCCCACAGACACCACTGACCTCCCACCCTCCCCCAGCATCTGCTCCTCTTCCTGGTTCCCTGCCTGGACCAAGGGCACCGCAACCTGCCAGGACCCCCAAGCCAGAGTCAATGAGGTATCAGCCCTGACCTTTCTGCCCAGCCAACAACCAGGCCAGACTCCAAAGCAGTCACTCAATATCCCTGGGCCTGCCTGCCCCTTCCTCCCACACCCCTATGGCCTCAGAGGGCGGGGCACCTGCATAGTTGGGCTCAGGGTCCTCCGTCTCGTCGGGACTGTCCAGGGGCTCCAGGAAGGACGCTGGGATCCAGCCTCGCTTTGCTTTCATCTGGCAAAACCACCAACCTGCACCAGGGTGTGGGAATGGGACTGAGGGGCGGGCCGGGCAGCTCTCTGCAGCCATCAGGGATGGTGAGGACACAGGGACACAGACAGAGACGTCCAACGCTCAGATTCAGAAATGTCACCTTCACCACACTGGACCACGAAGTCACATGAATGCATGCACACATGCTCACAAAATCACAACCTTGAGCTCACTCCATAATGAGCAGACGGTCCCATGCCCACCCAGACATGCACACCCTGGCCCGCCATGCACAGATGCCCACAGCCACCACAGGGTGCACACTCAGAGAGAGGGCGACCCACAGTGTGGGGAGGACATTCAGGGACCCCGAAAGAGCCAGAGTCCTCCCAGGGCCAGGCTGCCTGAGCCTTGGCAGGAGGCTTGTGGCTGTGGATCCCAAGCACCAGGGGAAGGATCCTGGTGGGGCGGGAAGTCTGACCGCTTTCATTCTTCTCCACGACCTCCACCACGTCCCCCACGGCCAACGCCATCTCGGAGCCTGAGGTCTTCTCGTAGTCAGCGATGGCGCGGTACGTCTGCAGGATGATGGGGCCGGTGATGTCTGGGGCGGAGGGAGGGCCGGGTGAGTGGGCACCGCAGGGTCCATCTGGGCCAACAGAATGGGCACTGGTGTCCTGAGTCTCTGTCCCCTGTATTTCCTGAGTGCCTAGCGTGCTCCAGGCTTTGGCCTCACGCTTCAAATGTGTCCTTGTTCTCATCTGATGAAGTTAGCAAGCCTCTCCCAACTTTCTTTCTTTTTTGGAGACAGAGCCTTGCTCTGTTGCCCAGGCTGGAGTACAGTGGCATGATCACAGCTCACGACAGTCCTGGACTCCTGGGCTCAAGCAATCTCCCTGCCTCAGCCTCCTGAGTAGCTGGGACTACAGGTGTATGTCACCATGCCTGCCTAAATTTTTTTTTTTTTTGATCTGGAGTTTCACTCTTATTGTCCTAAAGTGAGTGCAATGGCGTGATCTCAGCTCACTGCAACCTCCGCCTCCTGGGTTCAAGTAATTCTCCTGCCTCAGCCTCCCAAGTAGCTGGGATTACAGGCGCCCACCACCACACCCAGCTAATTTTTGTATTATTAGTAGAGACGGGGTTTCACCATGTTGCCCAGGCTAGCCTCGAACTCCTGACCTCAGGTGATCCACCTGCCTCAGCCTCCCAAAGTGCTAGGATTACAGGTGGGAGCCACCTTGCCCAGCCCCCAGCTAATTTTTGTAGAGATGGGGTCTTGTGATGTTGCCCTGGCTGCTCTTGAATTCCCGGGCTCAAAGGGATTCTCCCACCTCGGCTTTTTAAAGTGTTGGGATTACAGGCGTGGAGCCACCGCACCTGGCCTTTTTGTAACTTTTTTTTTGTTGTTCGTGATGGAGTCTCGCTCTGTCGCCCAGGCTGGAGTACAGTGGTGCAATCTTGGCTCACTGTGACCTCTACCTCCCAGGTTCAAGCAATTTCCCTGCCTCAGCCTCCTGAGTAGCTGGGACTACAGGCACCTGCCACCGCACCTGGCAATTTTTGTATTTTCAGTAGAGATGGAGTTTCGCCATATTGGTCAGGCTGGTCTCGAACTCCAGACCTCATGTGATCCTCCCGCTTGGCCTCCCAAGTGCTGGGATTACAGGCATGAACCATGGCACCTGGTCTTTTCCTAACTTTAAGGTGCACCCGAAGGCCCTGGGGCGTTGCTAAAATGCCTGTCCTGTTCAGTAGGTCCACGGGGACCCGGAGTCTGCGTCTCTCGCCAGCCCTTCATCCAACCCTGGAGGCACTGATGCTGTTTCTTATTGGCTGAGTTCACTCTTCTCAACATTCCTGTGTTGAAGTCCTAACCCCCCAGTACCTTATTTGGAGACAGAATCTTGCAAGAGGTAATTAAGTTAAAATGAGATCATTAGAGTGGGCCCTAATCCCACAGGCCTGGTGTCCTCATAAGAAGAAAAGCCGGGCACAGCGGCTCCTGTCTGTAATCCCAGCACTCTGGGAGGCGGACGCAGGAGGATTGCTTGAGGGCAAGCCTTTAAGACCAGCCTCGGCAATGTAGTGAGAACCCAGCTCTACAAAAAAATCAGAAATTAGCTGGGCATGGGGGCACACACCTGTAATCCCGGCTACTTGGGGGGCTGAGCGGGGAGGATCCCTTCAGCCCGGGAGGTCGAGGCTGCAGTGAGCTATGATCACAGCACTTCACTCCAGCCTGGGCAATAGCCCAAAACCTGTCCATGAAAACAGCAAAAGCGAGACAGTGGCTGGCACAGAGTAAGTGCTCTTACTGTTATCAGCAGTGACGTGGCTGCGCACGAAGTGTTAAAGCTGTCACGCCCTGCGTCACCTCTAACAGCCACTTTGGCCTCCAAAACCTGTGCATTCGTTCAGCCACAAACATCCCCCCAGCTGCCGGAAGCCAGGGTCTGCGCTGGTCTCGGCACTGACACCTGCAGGAGGCTCCTTTCATTCCCCAGTGACCTTCCAAACACCCAATTCTTTTTTTTTTTTTTTGGATGGAGTCTCACACTGTTGCCCAGGCTGGAGTGCAGTGGCACGATCTCAGCTCACTGTAACCTCCACCTCCCAGGTTCAAGAGATTCTCCTGCCTCAGCCTCCTGAGTAGCTGGGATAACAGGTGCGCGCCACCACGCCTGGTTAATTTTTGTATTTTTAGTAGAGATGGGGTTTCACCATGTTGGCCAGGCTGGTCTTGAACTCCTGAGGTCAGCCAGGAGTTCAGGAGTTCATCCGCGCGGGCCTCCCAAAGGACTGGGATGACAGGCATGGGCCACTGTGCCCGGCCCAAAGACCCAATTCTTCAGTGGGGTAGCTGTGAGCCCCCCGCCGCCCGGTCCCAGCCCCTGCTCTCTTCCCTGAACACCCCCAACTCTGGTCTCCCTGGCTACCCCCCTGTCCCCTCACCCGCTGCGGTGCTCTTGCCATCTTTGGGCATCAAGTATGTCTCTGGCTTTTTTGTCCTGAGGAGAGAACAGTCTGGGTGAGACCCTCGGCTTCCCACGGAAGAAGGCGATGCATGGGTAGACCTGCAGAAGAACTTCCCAAGAGGGACCCGGGGAAGGAAGGGGCACTGCAGAGAGAAGAGAGCAGCTGGACTGGCTGAGGAAGGATTTCGGGACGTGAGGGGATGGGGCAGTGGATCTCCAAGGGAAGGACATGAGGAGGACATTCCACAGCCTCCAGCAGATCCTAAGGCTGCCCTAAATCTGGGAAATGCTCTTATGGGCCATCTTCTTGCTTCTTTTTTTTTTTTTTTTTTGAGACAGGGTCTCGCTCTGTCACCCAAGCTGGAGTGCGATGGTCCGATCTCAGCTCACTGCAACCTCTGGCTCCTGGGTTCAGTCAATTCTCTCCTGCCTCAGTCTCCCGAGTAGCTGGGATTACAGGCACGCGCCACCATGCCCAGCTAATTTTTTGTATTTTTTAGTAGAGATGGGGTTTCACCATGTTGACCAGGATGGTCTCGATCTCTTGACCTCGTGATCCACCCGCCTCGGCCTCCCAAAGTGCTGGGATTACAGGCTTGAGCCACTGCGCCCGGCCACCTAACCGATTTTTTAATATTTTTGGTAGAGACGGGGTTTCGCCACGTTGGCCATGAAACCCCGTCTCTACTAAAAATCAAAAAAATTAACCAGGCGTGGTGGCGCGCGCCTTTTTTCCCAGCTGCTAGGCTCAGGATGACGACCCGGGACCTCAGCGCCCCAGCCCCGAGTGCTTCCCCCAGCACCCTCAGGTGTGAAGGGTTAAGGTGGAGGAGGCTTGGCAGGGTCACAGAGGTTGGAGGTGGAGTCTGCCTCCTTCTCTTTCTGGCTGTGTGGCTCTAGGAAGGTGGCTTTCCCTCTCTGAGCATTGGTTTCCTCATCTGCAAAACAGGGCAAGTCCCAGCCCCCTTCCCGCTCCCGCCTGGCAGGGTGAAAAGGCCACTCACTGGCTGTCCGTGGGGAGCTTGAGGTCGTCGGGGCGCACCTTGAAGAAGTCGAGGAGGTGGGGGCAGCGGGAGATCTTGGCGGGCAGGCCCATGAGCGTGCTGCAGTATTCGGTCAGCGTGCCCTGGCGGTTCTCGGCGGCCCGTTGCCCGTCGAACCACCTGGGAGCTGGCACCACAGAAGATGAGGTCAAGCCCGAGAGGGGTCGGAGAGGCAGGTGAGCCCCCGCCCACCAACCCCCTGACAGCCAGGTGAGCCCCCGCCCACCAACCCCCTGACAGCCAGGTGAGCCCCCGCCCACCAACCCCCTGACAGCTAGGTGAGCCCCCGTCCACCAACCCCCTGACAGCCAGGTGAGCCCCCGCCCACCAACCCCCTGACAGCCAGGTGAGCCCCCGCCCACCAACCCCCTGACAGCCAGGTGAGCCCCCGCCCACCAAACCCCTGACAGCCAGGTGAGCCCCCGCCCACCAACCCCCTGACAGACTGCCCCACGCTCACCTGGGAGGTGGGGGATGATCCTGTTCTCTGGGTTGATCTCCCCTGCCTCGATAGGAAACATTTCTTTTAAGGTTTTCTAAACATTGGAAAGAAAAGAAGGTGTGAGGGAATATTTGCGGTTTACAACACTTGGAAAAGCACGACCTTGGAAGTGACTTAAATACCTCTCAAAACTACCTAAAAGGTTGGGTGCCATAGCTCACGCCTGTCATCGCAGCGTTTTGGGAGTCTGAGGCAGGTGGATCACTTGAGGTCAGGAGTTCAAGACCAGCCTGGCCAACACGGTGAAACCCCATCTTTACTAAAACTACAAAAATTGGGCTGGGCACAGTGGCTCACGCCTGTAATCCCAGCACTTTGGGAGGCTGATATGGGCAGATCACCTGAGGTCAGAAGTTTGGGACGAGCCCAGCCAACCTGGTGAAACCCCGTCTCTACTAAAAATACAAAAAATTAGCTGTGCATGGTGGTGGGCGCCTGTAATCCCAGCTACTCAGGAAGCTGAGCCAGGAGGCAGAGGTTGCGGTGAGCCGAGATCACGCCATTGCACTCCAGCCTAGGCAACAAGAGCAAAACTCTGTCTAAAAAAAAAAAATTAGCCAGGCGTGGTGGCACATGCCTGAAGTCCCAGCTACTCCAGAGGCTGAGGTGGAAGAATGGCTTGAACCTGGGAGGCGGAGGTTACAGTGAGCTGAGATGGCACCACTGCACTCCAGCCTGGGTGAAGAGTGAGACACTACCTAAATATCTCGGGCCTAGAAATGTCTGTGGCAATCTGGACTCCGTGATTAGCAGAGGTGTTAACCTCTCTTCCGCCACGTGCAAGTCACCAGCTAATCCTTTTGCTTCAAGATCTGACACCTTCCTGCCAACCCCACGCTCCTGGCCCTAGCCACTGTCAGGCCTGGATAGACAATGGCCTCCTTACCTCCCCCGTCCACCCTTGCCTGTCCTCAATCCAGTTGCTAGAGGGTTACACTTAAAAGCCAGGTTGACCAGGTGCAGGGGCTCACACCTGTAACCCCAGCAATTTGGGAGGCTGAGGTGGGAGGATCATTTGAGTTCAGGAGTTTGAGAGCAGCCTGGGCAATATAGTGAGACCCCGTTTCTAAAAAAAAAAAAAAAGTGTGTGTGTGTATGTGTGTATGTGTGTGTGTGTATGTGTGTGTGTGTGTATGTGTGTGTGTGTGTGTGTGTGTGTAAATCCCCTTTAACTGTGGACTGGGAGGGGATTCTGGGTTCCGCAGTTTCCCCCACCACCTGGGCTGGGGTCCTCCCCAAAGGGTGGAGCTGGACAATGCGTCCCCTCTCCCTCCTCCATCCCAATACTCACATGGAACTCGTAGATTTCCGCAAAGCGCCGGTAGACCACTTTTTCCGACAGGTCCTGCCATTTCACCAGGAACATGTACACCTGGAGGAAGGCCAGGGTTGGGGGGACTCCGTTCAGCTCCCAGGAGGCTTTGCTGTGTGCACCTAGGCTCCCACTACCCCCTGAAGAAAACCCAGAGGTTTGGGGTGAGGGACATCTTTGGGGTTGTCCTGGATGGGACACAAACATGGACCCAAGGGCACAAACATGGACCCAAGTGCTGCCATGCCGCAGCCTGGGGACCGAGGGCAAGCAGGTCAATGTCTCTCAAATGGCCTCATCTGCAAATTGCAGATAAAAGCAGGACCTAGGCTGGGCACGGTGTCTCACACCTGTAATCCCGGCACTTTGGGGGACCAAGGTGGGAAGATCGCTCGAGCCCGGGAGTTTGAGACCAGCCTGGGCAACATATCAAGGCCCCATATCTACTAAAAATACAAAAATTGGCCAGATGTGGTCAGGCATGACTGTGCTCCCAGCTACTCAGGAGGCTGAGGCAGGAGAATCGCTTGAGCCTTGGAGGTCACGGCTTTAGTAAGCTATGATGGTGCAACTACACTCCAGCCTTGAAGAAAGAGAAGAGAAGAGAATAGGGGAGGGAGAGGAGGGGCAGGCCGGCCAGCGCGGTGGCTCACGCCTGTAATCCCCGCACTTTGGGAGGCCGAAGAGAGCAGATCACCTGAGGTCAGGAGTTCAAGACCAGTCTGACCAACATGGTGAAACCCCATCTCTACTAAAAATACAAAAATTAGCCAAGTGTGGTGGTGCACCCCCATAATTCCAGCTACTCAGGAGCCTGAGGCAGGAGAACGAATTGCTTGAACCCAGGAGGCAGAGGTTGCAGAGAGCTGAGATTGAGCCACTGCACTCCAGCCTGGGCAACACAGAGAGAATCTGTCTTAAAAAAAAAAACAAAATTGTGGACCAGGCGCAATGGCTCATGCCTGTAATCCTAACACTTTGGGAGGCCAAGGCAGGATGATTACCTGAGGTTGGGAGTTCGAGACCAGCCTGACCAACATGGAGAAACCCTGTCTCTACTAAAAATACAAAATTAGCCAGGTGTGGTGGCAGGTGCCTGTAATCCCAGCTACTCAGGAGGCCGAGGCAGGCAAATTGCTTGAACCCGGGAGGCAGGGGTTGCGGTGAGCCGAGATTGTGCCACTGCACTCCAGGCTGGGCAACAAGAGCGAAACTCCGTCTCAAAAATAAAAAATGTGAATTTTGCTGGAGGTAAATTTTGCATCGAAAAGAGAAAAACTGAGGAAATGCTGACGTCTGGTTAATGATAGGCACGCTGCAGTAACCACAGCAAAACGGACCGATTCTGCAATTTATTCTGGGCTGTGTGGACAGATACACAACAAGGCAAGTAACGAACATGTTCGTGCTGAAATTTAAGTCGTGGCTCTATGTCTGCTTTTTGTCTTTTTTAATAAAATTCTTTCAACTGCTCTATATTTGAAACTTTTCAGAATAAAACACTGGAGGTAAAAAGAATAGATCCAGGCATGGTGGTGTGTGCCCGTGGCTCCAGCTACTTGGGAGGCTGAGGCAGGAGAATCACCTGAACCCAGGAGGCAGAGGTTGCAGTGAGCCGAGATCGTGCCACTGAACTCCAGCCTGGGTGACAGAACGAGACTCTGTCTCAAAAATCAACAAAACAAACAAACAAACAAATAAATAAAAAACCCAGCTACTCGGGAGGCTGAGGCAGGAGAATCGCTTGAACCTGGGAGGTAGAGGTTGCAGTAGCCGAGATCGAGCCGCTACAGTCCAGCCTGGGTGACAAGAGGGAAACTGTCTCATAAAATAATATAAATAAATACATAAGTGAAGGAAAGAAGGAAGGAAATTCTGACACATGCTGCAAGAAGGAAGGTATCCTTGAGGCTGTCATGCTGGCTGAAGGAAGCCAGTCACAAATGGACAGCACTACTTTCTGTCCCTATAAATCTGACTATTTTAGGTAACCAAATTCCAAGGATTTTTGTTACCTAAAATAGTCAGATTTATAGGGACAGAAAGTAGAGCCAGGCATGGTGACTCACGCCTTTGATCCCAGCACTTTGGGAGGCCAAGGTGGGCGGATCACGAGGTCAGGAGTTCCAGACCAGCCTGACCAACATGGAGAAACCCCGTCTCTACTAAAAATACAAAATTAGCTGGGTGCGGTGGCTCATGCCTGTAATCCCAGCTACTCGGGAGGCTGAGGCAGGAGAATTGCTTGAAACTGGGAGGCGGCGGAGGTTGCAGTGAGCTGAGATTGCGCCACTGCACTGCAGCCTGAGCAACAAGAGCGAAACTCTGTCTAAAGAAAGAAAGAGAAAGAAAGAAGAGGGAAGGAAGGAAGGAAGGAAGGAAGGAAAAGGAAGGAAGGAAGGGAGGAAGAAAGTAAGGAGGGAGGGAGGTAAGGTGGAAGGAAGGAGGGAAAGAAGGAAGGAAGGAGGGAGGGAGGGGGGAAGAAGGGAGGGAGGAAGGTAAGGAGGAAGGAAGGAGGGAAGGAAGGAAGGAAGGAAGGAAGGAAGGAGGGAAGGAGGGAAGGAAGGAAGGAGGGAAGGAGGGAAGGAAGGAAGGAGGGAAGGAGGGAAGGAAGGAAGGAGGGAAGGAAGGAAGGAAGGAAGGAGGGAAGGAGGGAAGGAAGGAAGGAAGGAAGGAGGGAAGGAGGGAAGGAAGGAAGGAAAGAGGGAAGGAAGGAAGGAGGGAAGGAAGGAAGGAGGGAAGGAAGGAAGGAAGGAAAGAGGGAAGGAGGGAAGGAAGGAAGGAGGGAAGGAGGGAAGGAGGGAAGGAAGGAAGGAAGGAAGGAAAGAGGGAAGGAAGGAGGGAAGGAAGGAAGGAAGGAGGGAAGGAAGGAAGGAGGGAAGGAAGGAAGGAAAGAGGGAAGGAGGGAAGGAAGGAAGGAGGGAAGGAAGGAGGGAAGGAGGGAAGGAGGGAAGGAGGGAAGGAAGGAAGGAGGGAAGGAGGGAAGGAAGGAAGGAAGGAAGGAAGGAGGAAGGAAGGAAGGAAGGAAGGAAGGAAGGAAGGAAGGAGAATGGTGGTTACCAGGGACTGGGAGGGACATGAGGAGTTACTGTGTAACGGGCACAGAGGTTCAGCTGTGATGAGTGAATAGTGCTGGAGACAGACGGTGGTGATGGTTGCCATAGAAACAGAGTGGAGGTCGGGGAACGTTCCTAAAGCCAATCTATATAAAACCAGTGGGTACCCTGCTCAGTATTCGGGTGACGGGATCCGTACCCCAAACCTCAGCATTATGCGATATACCTATGTAACAAACCTGCACGTGTACCCCTGAACCTAAACGTTAAAACTGACCGGGTGCGGTGGCTCCCACCTGTGATCCCAGCACCTTGGGAGGCTGAGGCAGGCGGATCACGAGGTCAGGCGTTCCAGACCAGCCTGGCCAACATGGTAAAACCCCGTCTCCACTGAAAATACAAAAAATGAGCTGGGTGTGGAGTCAGACACCTGTAATCCCAGCTACTTGGGAGCCTGAGGCAGGAGACTCGCTTGAACCTGGGAGGCAGAGATTGCAGTGAGCCGAGATCGTGCCACTGCACTACACCCTGGGTGACAGAGTGAGACTCTGACTCAATCAACCAATCAATCTATCAATAAAAGTTGAAATTATTTTTAAAAAAACAAAAACAGGCTGGGTGAGATGGCTCACACCTGTAATCCCAGAACTCGGGAGGCCTGGGGGCGGCGAATCACTTGAGGCCAGAAGTTTGCGACCAGCCTGGGCCACGTAGTGAAACTCAATGTCCACAGAAAATTGAAAAAAATTAACTAGGTGTGGTGGGACATGTCTAGGTGTGGTAGTTCCAGCTGCTTTGGAGGCTGGGGCAAGAGGACTGCTTGAGCACAGGAGTTCAAGACCTGCCTGGGTGATATAGTGAGACCCTGTTCTTAAATTTTTTTTAAATTAATTAGTTAATTAAACAATTGACAAAAATAAAAAATGAATTAAATCAACAGACTTTTAAAATCTCAAAATTAGAAACAAACAAAAAAACAATGAACTCGACTACATTTCAAATCAATAACACCACCATATTAAAGGGGCCAGGCGCTGTGGCTCATGCCTCTAACCCCAGCACTTTGAGAGGCCCCAGCACTTGAGGTCAGGAGTTCAAGACCAGCCTGGCCACCAGGGTGAGACCTCATCTCTACTAAAAATACAAAAATTAGCCAGGCGTGGTAACACGCCTATAATCCCAGCTTCTTGGGAGGCTGAGGCAGGAGAGTCACTTGAATCCAGGAGGTGGAGGTTGCAGTGAGCTGAGATCGTGCCACTGCACTCCAGCCTGGTGACAGGGTGAGAATCCATGTCAGAAAAAGAAAAAAAGATTGATCCAGATTAAGGAAGGTTAAAGACCCTGACATTGATCCCTGACTGGATCGGACACCTGAAAAAAGTCTTTACCACAGAGGACAAGTAGGCGAATCGGGGAAACCTTGGTAAAGTCATGGGTAGATAATGGTGTTTTGTCCATGTTCATTTCCTGATTTTGACACGTGCGTTATGCTTACATAAAAGAATGCCCTTAGGATTTTTTCTTTTTCTGAGACGGAGTTTTGCTCTTGTTGCCCAGTGCAATGGCACAATCTCAGCTCACTGAAACCTCTGCCTCCCTGGTTCAAGTGATTCTCCTGCCTCAGCCTCCGGAGTAGCTGGGATTACCGGCACCTGCTACCACACCTGGCTAATTTTGTATCTTTTGTAGAGATGGGGTTTCTCCATGTTGGTCAGGCTGGCCTCAAACTCCTGACCTCAGGTGATTCGCCCGCCTCAGCCTCCCAAAGTGCTGGGATGACAGGTATAAGCCCCTCGCCCGGCCGAGAATGCCCTTGATTTTAAGACATGCACACCCCCTAGTATTTAGAGGGAAAGAAACATGACTTCAACTCACTCTCAAATAACCCAGAAAATACACCCAGAAAGAGAGGTGTGGATGAAGGCAGGTGAAAGACTGTTGGAGTTATTGGTATTGTTTCAACGCCCCGTAGCCTTTCTATGAATTTGAACTTTCAAAACTGAAAGTTACAAAGAAAAGGAGAAAGGTGACTGGGCGCAGTAGCTCACGCTGTAATCCTAGTGCTGTGGGAGGCTGAGACCAGAGGACTGCTTGAGCCGAGAAGTTCAAGATTAGCCTGGACAACATGGGGAAACCCCATCTCTACAAAAATTTTAAAAATTAGCCAGGCATGGTGGTGTGGGCCTAGAGCCTCAGCTTCTCAAGCGGCTGAGGCAGGAGGATCACCTGGGCCTGGGTGGTCGAGGCTGCAGTGAGCTATGATCACACCACTGCACTCTAGACCTCATTTCATAAAAAGAGGCCAGGTGCGGTGGCTCACACCTGTAAACCCAGCGCTTTGGGAGGCCGAGGCGAGTGGATCACTTAAGGTCAAGAGTTTGAGACCAGCCTGGCCAACATGGTGAAACGCCGTCTCTACTAAAAATACGAAATTAGCCGGGCATGGTGGCACATGCCTGTAATCCTAGCTACTAGGGAGGCTGAGGCAGAAGAATTGCTTGAACCCAAAAGGCGGAGGTTGCAGTGAGCCGAGATTGCGCCATTGCACTCTGGCATGAGCAACAGAGCAAAACTCTATCTCAAAAAAAAAAAAAAAAAAAGAGAGAGAGAGAGAGAGAGAGAGAGAGAGAAAGGCCTTGGCACACAGCAGTAAATGTTCCATACAAACTTCATTCAGTTTCCTAAATGCAGCTCCTCCCTGGCCTTCTGTGGGCTTAGAGGACCCAGTGGACTTATCAGTCTGAGCAGGCATTTGTCCAGGCCCCCCCGGGGACGGACGGGAGGACTCTTTTGGCCCCTGTGGTGGGTGGTGTCACCCTACTGGAGAAGATAAGACTCTAAGTGACACTGCAGGCAGCTGGGGAGAGAGAAGCCTTCAGTTTCCGGACCTCTCTCCTGGGGGGGCAGTTCTCTGATAGCTGCGGTGGTCGGGGGGGCTTCCTGGGGGAGTGGGCTTTGGACCTGAGAGAGCACTGGGCTGCCCAGCCATGGCAGGGGAGCAGAGAAAGGACTCCTGGCTAAGGCCGAGGGCCTGGGTGGGGACACAGGTGGGGATAGTAAAGGGCTGCCCAGGGTGGGTCCAAGGGGGCTGTCTTCCCAGGGTGGGGTCCTGGAGCAGAGGGATAGATTCAGACTCCAAGACTAGGGACCGGGTGCCTAAGACCCTGCCCCCTTAGTTCTCACTGGGGCTGGTCAGCCCTAGGGCTGTAGGTGTGGCCATGCTGCCCCCCCATGTGCCCTCCACGGGGTCCCCCCCACCAGCTACTCACATAGTGCTGGCTGGGGACAAAGCGCTTCTCAAAGCCCAGCAGGGCGATGTGGCGGATGAAAGTGTCCCCCATGACTGGGCGGCCTCCACTGCTCCCCAGCACTCCCGGGCTGTGCCTTAAATCCTCTGGAAAGAGGAAGTCACTTTTGTCGCGGTCAGGACAGGGGCAGGGAGGGCGCAGAAAGGGCTTTGCTTCTTCTTTCGGTTTCTGGGGACTCTTCAGGCTTGCAGGGTGTAAACATGGGCAGCTTCACGCTTGCATGCACCTGTGGGGACAAAGACAGGGCCTTACTAGTCCTTCCCATGACTTGCACGGGCCCCACGGGTTTTGGGGGTGAACCAAGCTGTTCCTGCCTCAGGGCCTTTGCATTCACTGCGTCCGCTTGACCATCTTTCCGCCCTTGAACCATCTTCCCTGCCTTGACCATGTTCGCCCCATTGACCGTCTTCTGTCCGCAACTCTCTCCTCTATTTCTCTGCTCAAATGTCACCTCCTCTGAGAAGCCTTCCTTGATAACTTCACATTGCATAGCAAACTTCATACCTTCCTCAACCTCTTCCTGTTTTATTTTTCTACAGAGCACTTATTGTCACTGATGCATCACCAATTGCATTTTATTTTTCTTTATTTTTATTGCTATTGCTATTATTTGAGACAGGGTCTCACTCTGCTGCCCAGGCTCAAGTGCAATGGTGGGATTACAGTTCACTGCAGCCTCCAACTTTTCGGTTCCAGTGATCCTCCTGCCTCAGCCTCTGGAGTAGCTGGGACTACAGGTGGGCACCACCAAGCCCAGCTAATTTTTTAAAAAATTGTTTTGTACAGACAGAGTTTTGCTACATTGCCCAGGATGGTCTCGAACTCCCGGCCTCAAGTGATCCTCCTGCCTCTGCCTCCCAAAGAGCTGAATTACAGGCATGAGCCACTGTGCCTGGCCTGACTTAAGTTTTTTAGTCTGTCCTTACCACAATGTGCACCCTAGAAAAGCTATAGCATGGCCGGATTATCAGGGGCTCTAGCCCCAGCCCCTCCATCTAGTGCCTGGTACACAGAGGCCATGAATATTTGGATCCTGACTGCAATATTCACTGAATGAATGAATGAGGAAATGAATGAGGGAATGGATGAATGAGTTAGTGAATGAATTAATGAGCAATGAATGAATAACTGAGTGAATGAATGAATGAATTAGTGAGTGAATGAGTGAATGAACATGTGCATGGGATTGTGCATGCAAACATTAGGTGCATGTCCTTGGGTGTGTGTGGATGAGAGCCAGTGACAGCCGGGATAAAAATGGCCCAGACTTTGGGTGAGACTTGAGTCCCAGTCCTCAAGTAAGCAAATGTTCATTAAATTGTTCCTTAGAGCTGACTCAGTTTCCTCCAGAGTGAAATAAGACCATCAGCTTTGCCAGGAAGGGGATTTGGGACAAAGAGGTGAGGAGGGGGCAACGTCCCCTGGGAAAGGCTAGTGCTTCTCTCTCCCACTCCCCCTAGAGCCTGGGAGGCTCAGAGCTTTTGGAGCTTGTCCAGGGTTCTGAGTGGCTGGCCCCAGCCCCAGGCAGCCTCCCAGCAGGCCAGGGATGCCCCAACTCACCTCTGCCTGAGCTCAGCGTCAGTTCGTGGTCTGAACCAGATCTCTTGGGGGTGAGAGTTGGGGTCTTGCAGAGGGAAAGCCAAGACATGCTGGGCCTTTATTTATCTATTTGAGATGGAGTTTTGCTTTTGCTGCCCAGGCTGGATTGCAGTGGCAGAATCTCAGCTCACTGCAACCTCTGCCTCCTGGGTTTAAGTGATTCTCCTGCCTCTGCCTCCCAAGTAGCTAGCTGGGATTACAGGTGTGCACCACCATGCCCAGCTAATTTTGTATTTTTAGTAGAGACGGGGTATCACCCTATTGGCCAGGCTGGTCTCGAACTCCTGACCTCCGGTGATCCTCCCGCCTTGGCTCCCGAAAGTGCTGGAATTACAGGCATGAGCCACCGCGCCTGGCCTTTTTTGCTTTTTTAAAAAGACAAGGTATCCCTCTCACCCAGCCTGGAGTGCAGTGGCCTGATCATGACTCAATGCAGCCTACAACTCCTGGGCTCAAGCCCTAGGCCTCCCCAGTAGGTTGGGACTACAGGCGTGTGCCACTGCACCTGGCCGGTTTCTGCTTTTACTATCTAGGAAGTGTACGGCCCATTCCGTCTGTTCTGAAAGACTTGCCTGGGAAGTGCGTCCCTTTTTTTTTTTTTTTTTTGAGATGGAGTCTCTGTCACTCAGGCTGCAGTATAGTGGCATGATCTCAGCTCACTGCAACCTCTTTCTCCCAAGTTCAAGTGATCAAGCAATTCTGCCTCAGCCTCCTGAGTAGCTGGGATTACAGGCTCGCACAACCATGTCCAGCTAATTTTTTTGTATTTTTATAGAGACAGGGTTTCACCATATTGCCTAGGCTGGTCTCAAACTCCTGACCTCAAGTGATCGGCCCGCCTCGGCCTCCCAAACTACACTCGTGAGCCACCACACCTGGCCTTCAGTTCTTTATAGAGAAGAAAAGGCACATCATATGCAGGCATCTACTCCCTCTGGACCTTACTGTCCCCCACCTCCATCCTAAGGTCCCCAGCCCCGGGTGTCAGCAGCCTTACAAGTCCTTCCTATGGCGATTTCCATCTGTGTATCTGGGAATCTTTCCATGCAGAGAGATGGGCATTTGCATCAGGACCTGCTCAGCAATGGCAAGGAACTATGCCACAGGACAACATGGTGGAATCTTCCAGACACATCGCTGAGGGAAGGAAGGCAGATACAGAGCACATGTTCTGCAGGACATCATTTAGACGAGACTTGAAACCTGCCCAAGCCAGGCTGTGATGTTGGAAGCCAGGGTGACTTCTGGGGTGATGCTGGGGACATGGTGACAGGAGGGAGTGGGAGGTGATGGCTGACGTTTGCCTCCTCTCCAGATAGATGCTAGTGAGACCGGGCACAGTGGCTCACACCTGTAATCCCAGCGCTTTGGAAGGCCGAGGTGGGTGGATCACCTGAGGTCAGGAGTTCGAGACCGGCCTGACCAACATGGAGAAACTCCATCTCTACTAAAAATATAAGAACTAGCCCGGTGTGGTGGCACATGCTTGTAATCTCAGCACTTTGGGAGGCCAAGACGTACGGATCATCTGAGGTCAGGAGTTCAAGACCAGCCTGCCCAACATGGTAAAACCCCATCTCTACTGAAAATACAAAAATTAGCCAGGCGTGGTGGCAGGCACCTGTAATCCCAACTACTTGGGAGGCTGAGACAAGAGAATCACTTGAAACAGAGAGGTTGAGGTTGCAGTGAGCTGAGATCACAGCACTGCACTCCAGCCTAGGCAACAGAATGAAACTTTGTCTCAGGAAAAAAAAAAAAAAAAAAAAAGGCTCAGCACAGATGCCAGACCGACAGTGGTGCCCACCTGGGCACATCGAGGCAGGGCAGACGAAGGCTCTGGTGGGGCCTGTTGCAAGCCAAGCCTTTTGTGGGTTCTCAGCACTTCCTTCCCTTGCTCCAGCGGTCTTTCCAGTCTTGCAAAACTGCCTGGCCAGGGTGCTTGTCCTGCAGGCACCCCCTGGCTGTGATCTTCCACTCTCCTCCTGTGGCCTCCCAAGACCCCGTCATGCTCCCACAAGGCGCTCCGCAGACAGGGGATGCCCAGCATGTGTGTGGGGTGAGCAGAGGCAGGAAGTTGACAGCTTCAGCTTGGCCTTGTCATGTCCTCTGTAAGCAGGCTCACAGCCTTCTTTCAGGATGACGTACGATTTTGTTTCCACTTTTTATTTTCATTTAATTTTTTTTCTTTTTTTCCTTTTTGTAGAGTGGGGGGTCTTGAGATGTTGCTCAGCCCGGCCTCGAACTCCAGTCTCAAACGATCCTCCTGGCTCAGCCTCCCAAAACACTGGGATTACAGGTGTGAGCCAGGGTGCCTGGCCAGGATGAAACACATTTTCAAATGATTTTTTTTTTTTTTTTTTTTTGAGATGGAGTTTAGCTCTTGTTACCCAGACTGGAGTGCAATGGCGCAATCTCGGCTCACCGCAACCTCCGCCCCCTGGGTTCAGGCAATTCTCCTGCCTCAGCCTCCTGAGTAGCTGGGATTACACGCACGCACCACCGTGCCCAGCTAATTTTTTGTAATTTTTAGTAGAGACGGGGTTTCACCATGTTGACCAGGATGGTCTCGATCTGTTGACCTCGTGATCTACCCGCCTCGGCCTCCCAAATGATTTTTTTAATTTAAAAAAAAAAAAAGAAAAGATCAGAGCAGTGGCTCACACCTGTCATTCCAGCACTTTGGGAGGCTGAGGCAGGCGGATCACCTGAGGTCAGGAGTTTGAGACCAGCCTGGCCAACATGGTGAAACCACACCTCTACTAAAAATACAAAAATTAGCTGGGTGTGATGGTGGGCGCCTGTAATCCCAGCTACATGGGAGGCTAAGGCAGGAGAATCACTTGAACCCGGGAGGTGGAGGTTGCAGTGAGCTGAGGTGGCGCCACTGAATCCAGCCTGGGTGACAGAGCAAGACTCTGTCTCTAAAAAAATAGTAAGATAAAATAAAAGTGAAGGAAGGAAGTAATAACAGATATGACATTTAAATAGAATTTCTTTTTTTTTTTTTTTTGAGATGGAGTTTTTCTCTGTCACCCAGGCTAGAGTGCAATGGCATGATCTTGGCCCACTGCAGCCTCTGCCTCCTGGATTCAAGGAATTCCCTGCCTCAGCCTCCTCAGTAGCTGAAATTACAGGCACCCACCACCACCCACGACTAATTTTTGTATTCTTAATAGATGGTGTTTTGCCATCTTGGCCAGGCTGGTCTTGAACTTCTGACCTCGTGATCCACCTGCAATGACAAGGAACTGTCCCACAGGACGACACAGTGGAATCTTCCAGACACATCGCTGAGGGAAGGAAGGCAGACACAGAGCACATGTTCTGGAGGACATGATTTATCTGGAGGCTTGTGCTGGGATTACAAGGCGTGAGCCATTATGCCCAGCCAGAAATAGAATTTCTAAAAATGTTTGTATTGTGAAATGTATAGAAACCACATCTGTATTAGCCGGGCATGGTGGTACGGCTTGAATCCAGGAGGTGGAGGTGGCAGTGAGCCGCTCTCACCATTGCACTCCAGTCTGAGCGGCAGAGTATACTCCATCTCGAGGGAGAGAGAGAGAAGAAGAAAAAAGCATACTGCATATCTTACCTAATTAATAGAAACCAGACAGCTGGATGTTAGAACAACACCAGTGCCCCCGAAATTCCCCCACGTCCTGAGTGCTAACAGGAAGGGCCCCCGCCCACCACCCTGCCTATTCTAAGGGCCCCCGAAGAGAGTCAGACGCTATTCTAAGGGCTTTCTATTGACCATCATCACATCTTCCCCTCACAATGAGGCTTTCGGGTAGTAGGTACAAGTTTCCCCACCTCACAGATGGGGAAAACAGAGAGAAAAGCAGGTTTTCACAGCTAGTAAACGCAGAACTGGGATTTGCTTTTGTTCTGAGACGGAGTCTCGCTCTGTCGCCCAGGCTGGAGTGTAGCGGTGCAATGCTGCCTCGCTGCAACCTCTGCCTCCCGGGTTCAAGCAATTCTGTGTCGGCCTCCCAAGTACCAGAGATGACAGGCTTGTGCCACCACATCCGGCTAAGTTTTGTATTTTTTTGTAGAGACAGGGTTTCACAATGTTGCCCAGGCTGGTCTCGAACTCCTGGCCTCAAGTGATCTGCTGGTCTCAGTCTCCCAAAGTGCTGGCATTACAGGCAGGAGCCATCAAGCCTGGCTAGAACTGGGATTGAACTCAAGCAGTCTGGACCCAGGCCCACGATTTAATCACACTGCACTTCTATGCCTTGCCTTTGAACAATGTGAATGAATGAATGAATGAATGAGAGTAGGGGGCTCATGAGGGAGGCTCTCAGCTCAAGTCTGGCTGGAAAGGAGCAGGGGGCTTCCGGGTCTGAGCTGCCAGTCCTGGTCTTTTTCCAAATGTCACCTTCCCCACCCTCAGGCCACTTGGTCTTCACCAGATGGGCTGAGCTCCCCATTTCCTTAACCAGGAAATCCCCAAGGCCAGGCCAGGGGGGACCATATGGGGAAGGAGGGGGCTTGGCGCCAGGGCACAGGCCCACACAGTGCCCTCTGTGTGGGGAAAGGGAATCTAGCAGTTCCCAGGATTGGAGCAAATCAGCCTTCCCGTAGGACAGTTCTTTCCCAGGTCTAACCTAAGCCTCTCCTGCTGCCTCATCTTGAGTGACAGCCAGGATCCATCCCCTTGGCAGGCCCTGGGTGACGGCCTCCTGGTTGTCCTCCCACAGGACCAGCCCTCCCTCCTGACTTGGGCAGTAGGATGGGACCCAAGGTACCTGTGACGCTGGCGCTGTGTGACCAATCCCAGGCTGCACTGGCAGGCAGGTGTCGATAGGCAGAAAGTCGGGCCCCTCCAGCCTGGCCAACATGGTGAAACCCTGTCTCTACTAAAAATACAAAAATTAGCCAGGCCTGGCGGTGGGCATCTGTAACCCCAGCTACCCAGGAGGCTGAGGCAAAAGAGTTGCTTAAACCTGGGAGGCAGAGGTGGCAGTGAGCCGAGATCACGCCACTGCATTCCAGCCTGGGAGACAGAGTGAGTGAGACTCCATCTCAAAAAAAAAAAAAAAATAGGTCGGTCTCGGTGGCTCACTCCTGTAATGCCAGCACTTCAGGAGGCTGAGGCAGGTGGATCACCTGAGGTCAGGAATTCAAGACCAGCCTGGACAACATGGAGAAACCCCGTCTCTACTAAAAATACGAAAATCAGCTGGGCATGGTGGTGGGCGCCTGTAATCCCAGCTACTCGGGAGACTGAGGCAAGAGAAACACTTGAACCCATGAGGCAGAGGTTGCAGTGAGCCGAGATCATGCCACTGCACTCCAAGCTGGGTGACAGAGCGAGACTCCATCTTCAAAAAACAAACAAACAAAAAAAGCAAAAGAAATGTGGGTCACTCGCTGCCTCCCCAGGGACCCATCTTTTTTAATCAGCCAAATCACCCAGGCTGGGCTCTGCCTGGCAGGGGTGGACCCGAGGCCTCTGCAGACGGGAATCAGGGACCTGGCCTTGGGAGACTTGCTCAGGACACAGCTGAACCACAGCCCTGGGATTCTGTTCTCCCCTCACCCTGACACAGCGCCCTCCAGCCCTTGGCCTTGGGACCCAGCATTCAACTCAGGGGAGTCAGATGGAGGCCCAGGCCCGGTGGGGAGACGGGCAGGCTGACAGCTGAGCTGTGCCTGTGCCTGAAGCTCCCTGAGCCTCCATCTTTTTTTGTTTTTGAGATGGAGTCTCGCTCTGTTGCCCAGGCTGGAGGGCAGTGGTGTGATCTCGGCTCACTGCAAACTCTGCTGCCTGGGTTCAAGCAATTCTCCTGCCTCAGCCTTCCGAGTAGCTGGGACTACCAGCACATGCCCCACACCCAGCTAACTTTTGTATTTTTAGTCGAGACAGGGTTTCACCATGTTGGTCAGGATGGTCTCAATCTCCTGACTTCGTGATCCGCCCACCTCGGCCTCCCAAAGTGCTGGGGTTACGGGGTGTGAGCCGCCGCGCCTGACCACCTCTATCTTTTCATCTGTGAAATGGCTCTAAGCACCGTACCCACTTCATGGGCTGCCGTGAGGATTAACTGGGGCCAAGTTCGAGGGCGGCAATCGTCGGCCATCACCAGATCCAGACTGCACCAGGCTGCCTCCAAGGTGCAGGGCAGGGGAACTGCCAGGTAGGAGGCAGGGCAGCTTCCTGCTGTTTAAACTGGGCTTTCAATGAGGAAAAGGCCACACAAAGGAGAGCAGGCACCCCAAGTCGCCGGGACCACCGGCCCGGGGCTCTGACGGTGGGGCAGCTTCATGATGTCCCTGGAGCCGATGGTCTGGGTGTGGCGCAGCTGTGTGGGTGGCCTGGAAGCGTTCACTGACACAGCTAGGGTGACAGTAACCAGGCCCATGGACAGGCTGGGTCTGTCCCCACTGCACTGCGGCTTCTGGCCCAGCTCCAGGCACAACATGGGTCCTCATTAAATATGCACCACAGGAATGGGGACTCTCCAAGCCAGCCCCACCCAGAGGCGGGAGCCCCACTTCCGTACTCAGGGGCCCAAATGCCATCTACCACCCAGCAAGGTGATTTCTTTCCTTTTTTTTGAGACGGTGTCTTGCTCTGTCACCCTGGCTGGAGTGCAGTGGCATGATCTTGGTTCATTGCAACCTGCGCCTCCTGGGTTCGAGCAATTCTCCCGCCTCAGCCTCCCGGGTAGCTGGGATTACAGGCTCTCACCACCATGCCTGGCTAATTTTTTATATTTAGTAGAGACAGAGTTTCACCATGTTGACCAGGATGGTCTCGAACAACTGACCTCTGTTGATCCACCCACTTCGGCCTCCCAAAGTGCTGGGATTACAGGAGTGAGCCACCACGCCCGGCCAATGGTGATTTCTGTACACTTAAAATAAATTTCAGTAATAAGAAAAATCACACCCTAAGAGGCAGAGTCACAGGTCTGGAGTGGCTGTTTACACATCTCCTGAGCCCTGAGAAGTGCAGTGCCATCAGCAGTGCTGCAGTCCCTCGCCAGGGGCCAGGCCCCCAAGTCACTTCCGTGGGGAAAGCTGGGACGGTCCCTAAGTCACACAGGCCTGGCGGTGGGGGCGGGCTGCTCGAAGATGGGCAGGACCTGTAGACGTGGCATTCTCCGTGAGGGCTCACACAGGGGCAGAGGCACCTCGGGGACTCATCTCACCTCCGTGGGGCTGAAGCTCACCCCTGCAGGCCAGCAAAAGGAACTTGAGGCTGTGGTGTTAACACTTGCCACGGCTTCATGGACCCGCACCCCGGGTCCCCTGCTGCAGCCTTGTCATTTTGGAGACCTGCAGTGACTGCCTTTTTTGTTGTTGTTGTTGTTGTTTTGAGATGGCGTTTACTCTGCCATGGCTGGAGTGCAGTGGCTCCATCTCGGTTCACTGCAACCTCCGCCTCCTGGGTTCAAGTGATTCTCCTGTCTTAGTCTCGTGAGTATCTGGGACTAAAGGCCCACGCCACCAAGCCCAGCTAATTTTTGTATTTTTAGTAGAGACGGGGTTTCACCATGTTGGTCAGGCTGGTCTTGAACTCCTGACCTCAAGTGATCCACCTGCCTCGGCCTCCCAAAGTGCTGGGATCACAGGCATGAGCCACCGTGACTGCCTTTTATCCAGGGGTTTTCCCTGGAGGGTGTGGGCACCATACAGGAGGGGATAGTTTTAGTGTCAATCGGGGCGGGAGTTCAGCAGGTCCTTCAGATGCAGCTAGACCTTCTCAGCTGTGGCATTTGGGGCTCTGGGAGGTTGGCCCTCTGCTCTGTCGCTGGCCCTGCCTGTGTCTGCTGAATCACCCTCAAACCTCTCAAGGGGTCCTCCTGGGGGGATTTTACTGCTTTGTGTAGCCTGAGGTGAGAGCAGCCTTGAGGTCCCGCAGGAAGTGGATGCCACAGCAGGCCCCACTCTTGCTTCTGGGGAGGAAGTCAGACAGGAAACACCTTCCCCAGCTGGGCTTGCCTCACAGGCGCTTTCAGAGCTGGCTTACCTGAACTTTCCCAAAATTAAGGTGAGGTGCCAGGCGCGGTGACTCATCACTATAATCCTGGCACTTTGGGAGGCCAAGGCGGGTAGATCACTTGAGGTCAGGAATTCAAGACCAGCCTACATGACATGGAAAAACCCTGTTTTTTAAAAAAAAAAACATTAGCCAGGCATGGTAGTGGACACCTGTAATCCCAGTATTGGGAGGCTGAGGAGGCAGGAGAGTGGCTTGAACCTGGGAGACGGAGGTTGCAGTGAGCTGAGACTACACCACTGAACTCCAGCCTGGGCAACAGAGCAAGACTCCATCAAAAAAAAAAAAGGCCAGATGTGGTGGCTCAAGCCTGTAATCCTAAAACTTTGGGAGGCTGAGGTGGGCAAACATGAGGTCGGAAGTTCGAGACCAGCCTGGCCAATATGATGAAACCCCGTCTCTTCTAAAAATACAAAAAATTAGCTGGGCACGGTGGTAGGCATCTGTAATCCCAGCTACTTGGGAGGCTAAGGCAGAAGAATCGTTTGAATCTGGGAGGCAGAAGTTGCAGTGAGCTGAGATTGCACCACTGCAGTCCAGCCTGGGCAATGGTGCAAGACTCCATCTCAAAAAAGAAAAAAAAAATTAAGGTGTGGTGGGGGTGGGGGGCAGGTAAGGAGGGACCGAGAGGCGGCTGAGGGGAAGCATGGGCCACAGCCTGGGCTTGGTTTTTAGCCCAGTTCCCAGGGTGAGAAGGCCCCTCGGGTGCAGCCAGAGCAGGTCCACCTGCCCTTTGTCATTGATGGGCCACCAGACCCCTAGGGACCTGTGATTTCTACAACTGGCTGCAAATGCCCCCAGTCTGCCCTGTGAGTCAGGAGAGTGGGCAGCTGCGGGTGAAGTGCAGAGAGCCAGAGCTCCCTTCCCACCGTGGATCCAGGCAGGAGCTGCACTCCAGGCAGGCGAAGTGATGCTTTTGAGAGTAAAGGACCCACAGCCCTGTTTGCGGACACGCCCCTGGTCTCGCGGGTCTAAAGACAACGCCCTCCAGGTCACCTCCATTCCTAAAATCCACCCCCCTTCCTCTTCCCCATCATAGGGAAACTGAGGCACTTTCTGAGAACATCAGATCCTCACAAGGCACCCAAGTCCAGAAACTGGGGCTTCCGTTTAGGAAGATGAACAGTGACCTTCCAGAAGACGGAAGTGGTCACTGGGCAGTGAGTGACCTTCCAGAAGATGCCACCTTGGTGTGTGACAAGTATCTGCCCCCAGTGGTTAAGCTTGCCAGGTGCCTTGAATTTAGAGACCAGAGCTTAGGGTGTGATGTGGAAAATAGAAAGGCCTGGGCACTCCATCTCCCTCTCAGGTGGAACTTTTGGTCTCTGGAGGAAAGAAGCCAGGGGGAGGCCAGGAGGAGGCTCAGAAAAACCAGCCTACTTCAGAATGAACTGGCGACTGGCTCTCTGTGAGCACCCGGTTCTAGGGTACACAGACCCGGGTCCAAGCTGCATCCTCAAGCCTCTGAATAAGACTGGGGCAATGACATCCTCATCGATAGTTCCAGAACAATCTCGCAGACCTCATTTTATATGTCAGATGACTTCAACCAATTAAAAAATTAAGGCAGCCAGGCATGGTGACTCACATCTGTAATCCCAACACTTTGGGAGGCCGAGGTGGGAGGATCACTTGAGGTTGGGAGTTTGAGACCAGCCTGACCAATATGGAGAAACTCGATTCCTTGGCTGGGATCTATGAAAAATACAAAAATGAGCCAGGTCTGGTGGTACACAGCTGTAATTACAGCTACTTGGGAGGCTGAGGAAGCAGAATCGCTTGAACCCAAGAGGCAGAGGTTGTAGTGAGCCGACATAGTGCCATTGCACTCCAGCCTGGGCTACGAGAGTGAAACTCCCCCTCAAAAAACAAAAAATTAAGGCATCATATATTGTGCTAACTCTGATGTGCACTGCTGGCCTGGGGGCGGGGCGGGGGGGCAGGCGAAAGCAAAGCCTTCTCACAAGCAGATGACAGCTGCCAGCTCTAACACCTGACAGCAGATATGCCACTGGCCCTTCCTGTAGGATCTCCCTGCAGGGACAGGTTTCCTCCCCACGAAGGACAAGGCGCTTGGAATGGGAGTTGGCACTTGGCACTCAGCGGGCAGGGTTTAATTCACACGGTCCTGGGAGGAAGGCGTTTCCTTGCTTTCACTGTTCATCTGACAAACGTCCTCACGGTAACGGCTGTCCAGAAGCAGGTCTGGGTTTGTTCCCAGTCACCCCACAGCCTCACCTGGGAAGTAATTATGTTTGACCTTCATTATTATGAAATCACGTTTTGTTTGTTTTTTTTGAGACAGGGTCTCGCTCTGTCAGTCAGGTTGGAGTGCAGTGGCACGATCTTGGCCCCCTGCAGCCTCTGTCCCCTGGGTTCAAGCACTTCTCCTACCTTGGCCTCCCGAGTAGCTGGGATTGCAAGTATGCACCACCATGGTTGGCTAATTTTTGTATTTTTAGTAGAGATGGGATTTCACCATGTTGGCCAGGCTGGTCTTGAACTCCCGACCTCAAGTGATCCATCTGCCTTGGCCTCCCAAAGTGCTAGGATTGCAGGCGTGAGCCACCGTGCCTGACCAATATGGAGAAACTCGATTCCTTGGCTGGGATCTATGAAAAATACAAAAATGAGCCAGGTCTGGTGGTACACAGCTGTAATTACAGCTACTTGGGAGGCTGAGGAAGCAGAATCGCTTGAACCCAAGAGGCAGAGGTTGTAGTGAGCCGACATAGTGCCATTGCACTCCAGCCTGGGCTACGAGAGTGAAACTCCCCCTCAAAAAACAAAAAATTAAGGCATCATATATTGTGCTAACTCTGATGTGCACTGCTGGCCTGGGGGCGGGGCGGGGGGGCAGGCGAAAGCAAAGCCTTCTCACAAGCAGATGACAGCTGCCAGCTCTAACACCTGACAGCAGATATGCCACTGGCCCTTCCTGTAGGATCTCCCTGCAGGGACAGGTTTCCTCCCCACGAAGGACAAGGCGCTTGGAATGGGAGTTGGCACTTGGCACTCAGCGGGCAGGGTTTAATTCACACGGTCCTGGGAGGAAGGCGTTTCCTTGCTTTCACTGTTCATCTGACAAACGTCCTCACGGTAACGGCTGTCCAGAAGCAGGTCTGGGTTTGTTCCCAGTCACCCCACAGCCTCACCTGGGAAGTAATTATGTTTGACCTTCATTATTATGAAATCACGTTTTGTTTGTTTTTTTTGAGACAGGGTCTCGCTCTGTCAGTCAGGTTGGAGTGCAGTGGCACGATCTTGGCCCCCTGCAGCCTCTGTCCCCTGGGTTCAAGCACTTCTCCTACCTTGGCCTCCCGAGTAGCTGGGATTGCAAGTATGCACCACCATGGTTGGCTAATTTTTGTATTTTTAGTAGAGATGGGATTTCACCATGTTGGCCAGGCTGGTCTTGAACTCCCGACCTCAAGTGATCCATCTGCCTTGGCCTCCCAAAGTGCTAGGATTGCAGGCGTGAGCCACCGTGCCTGACCAAGGAATCAGGAGTTGTTTCAGAAACAGGAGCTTGTTAGATGTACTGAAGAGACCGACTTGAACTACGTTGCTTTTCCAATCCAGACTCCTGGGCTAAGGAAGATTTTACTGGGCAAGCTTAACTTCCCCTCCACCCTCTGAAGAATCACACTCTTTATCCACCTTTTAGAAATGGGCTGCCTGAGGTTGGGCACAGTGGCTCAGGCCTGTAATCCCAGCACTTTGGGAGGCCGCGGTGGGCGGATCACGAGGTCAGGAGATCAAGACCATCCTGGCCAACATGATGAAACCCCGTCTCTACTAAAAATGCAAAAAATTAGCTGGGCATGGTGGCGCGTACCTATGGTCCCAGTTACTCAGGGGGCTGATGCAGGAGAATCGCTTCAACCAAGGAGTCAGAGGTTGCAGTGAGCCAAGATCGCACTGCAGCACTCCAGCCTGGGTGACAGTGAGTCTCTGTCTCAAAGAAAAGAAAAAAGAAATGCAGTATCTGATGCCCTCGTGGTGACTCAACGCCGTCACCACAGTACTTTAGGAGGCTGAGGCAGGCGGATCACTTGAAGTCGGGAGACCAGCCTGGCCAACATGGCAAAACCCCGTCTTTGCTAAAACTTAGCAGGACATGGCGGTGCGTGCCTGTAGTCCCAGCTACCCGGGAGGCTGAGGCAGAAACATCACTTGAACCTGGGAGGCTGAGGCTGCAGTGAGCTGAGATGGCGCCATTGCACTCCAGCCTGGGCAACAAGAGCAGCGCACATTTTAAAGAAACGTTACGAGAACTGTGAGATGCCATCAGAGAAGCAGTCTCCTCCCAGGTCAGCGGGCGGGCGAAGCGTGAGATCAGTTTCCTTTTCTGGCACATGCGGTTCAGGCACGGCAGAGGCAGGGACCATGCTGAGAAGAGAGGGGCCCCAGAGCCGGCGCGTGGGCTCAGGCGGGAGGGGCTGCTGTGCGAGCTCTGGATGGCTGGGAATTCTGGCCCCAAAATCCACATGTGAGCTGTTCTGCATCCACAGCAGGCACGGCCCAGATAGAAGGGTGGGGGCCCTGGCCCAGCTCAGAGATGGACAGCGGTGGTCTCAGAAACACCGCAAGTGGCGCTGTCCCCAGGAGGCACGGCGGGCTCTGCCCAGCGCCAGCCTCGGTCTCGGTCTGTGTTCCACCTACGCCCAGCCACCCCCAAGCTTATCCCCAAAACGGAACCATGAAAACAGCCGAGAGAGCAATACCTTAGTGTGTGAAAGGCATGGATGGATTTTATTGATTACCCTATATCTACAATTTGAGGTAAAATAGAAGCAACACATGAAAATGCCTATTTCTGCTACCATGTCATATAATTCTCCACCGTGAATATTGTGATAAAGCTACTGAAAACTATGCCGTCACATAGCCTAGCTTCTTGTAGAGCTGGTATTTTACAGTTCGCACCGTGTGTGAAATCTCAACACGTGTAAGACTCTCCTAGGAAGGCGCAGCACGTCAGAGGTTGCGTCAAGAGCCCCCTGACCCCTCCTCACTCCCCGCACCGGCACCTCAGGGTTACAAGAAGCACTAGGAAATACGCCGGCCCAGCCAGCCCTGGACTCCGGGCCAGAACAGCCTTCCTACGAATCCGCGCTGCAGCAGGTCCCGCGATGGTGAGGCCGCCTTAGTGTCGGCGAGCGAGCCCCGATCCTCACCCCGGTCTTCAACTTCTGGTACACCATGCATTTTATTTGGACGAAAAGTAAAAGTGGAAGAGTTTCTCTCTGTATTTAATCTAGAATTCACACGCTGAGATACTGACCTCTGACTGTTAGGTGATCCAGACGGTTTTGCTTTTAATTATGATAAAAAACAAAAAAAAAACAAAAAAAAAACATAGGAACCATGAGAGAGAGCTTAGGAAAAGGTTTAGTCAAATATACAGATACGAGTTGTTCACTCAGTCATTAAGGAGAGCCGTGAACAAAGGATCATTTAAATGATTTTTTTTTTTCAAATAGAAAAACTAAGGAACGGAACTATCACGGGAGTTTCTCTTCACTGCAGAAGCTGAGATGTTCCAGGAGGGGTATCTCCACTTGATTGGAAAATAAACACCGTAACTGAAGGCTCTGCTGAGTACATACAAAAATCTGGTGGGATTCATCCCTGACGTTTCCCTGTCGTTTTTCCAGCATTGCTGTAAAATCCTGATAATACATTCCCCAGTTACACCAGGCATTCCAGACCCACAGTCACTCTGCTCTTTAATTCAATTCACAGAACTGCTGAAAAAGTAGACATTTCTATCTAAAAGTAGAAAAGAAGGTTTGTATAGAAGGTCTTTCTGTTATACAAGTATATTACACAGCTTGGGGGAGCAACAGGTCCGAAAAGCTCTTCTCAACCACTGATACTTTAAGCTAGAACAGGAGAGAAAAGAAAGAAGCCAACAGGTTAATCTAATTACGGGGACTTCGCAGTCAGCAACATCACAACTTTAATCTGCCAGTTCCGGTAACAATGGCTTGGGTTCAGATGCATTCATAAAGCAACATGAGAGCGTCAGTCCATGAGCTGACAGCGTAAGGCAGATTGCAGTACAAGAAGTCTCTGCATTAAAAAAAGAATTCCATTGTCAAAGCTTCCTGACTTCTGGTCCCAACCTACTCCTATGATCACTTGGGTGAACTTAAGACATCTGCAATACCAGGATCGGACTTGGAACTGAACTCTGCAAGACGAACATTAGCTCTGCAGCTGTCAGACTGAAAACACCATCGCTAAGGGGAAAAAAGGCAGCCTCATGACTCTGACTCAGCGGATTCCATGAGGAGGACAACGTTTACTCTACCAATTAGAAACAGAACGTTCTTTTTAAGGCAAAAGTGCTTTTGCATCTTTGACTGAGAGATACTGACCCAAGGAGAATCTCCCTGTGGAGTCTTCTAGCTTAACCATCCAGGAAGGCTCCCACCTGGCTCCCACATCCCCTGGAGGCGGGGCCACCATCTTATGTTAAGGAGGGAGATCACATTAGCTACGCGTATGGAGGGGGTTCAGATGGACACCACACGGCGTCCCGGACACAGAAGCTGATTTACCCTAGGAGGGAAGAGGTCTACCACGTGGGGTCTGGTTCTTGCTTGATCTGAGAGCTTCCGTCAGTCTCTTTTATTTCTATCAATAGAAACAAAACGGTACCAGTTAATTATTTTGCAAAGCTGCTAGATTATAAATCCATTCATACCACGCTATTTACTAAGATATGGTTTAATAAGGAGGAGAAGACACCAAACAGCAAAACAGCTTCAGAGAGACGTCTCCTGAGCAGTACATTCTAGATTCTGTTACTTATGTTTTCAAAGTAACATACATCTTCCGGCTTGTATGCGTTTAAAGGACACCATTATCTAGGTTATGTAGCGGTCATTCGTTCAACCGACTTTCAGGTAGAATTCACCGAGTCGTCTGGGGAAGTGAAGCAAAAGCAGCTATGCCTCATCTCTCAACAGCATAACCTGCAAATCCCATTCACCCAGAAGAAAGAGAGCAAAACCATCACCCAGTCCTAGTGAAACAGTTTCAACATACAACCCTTAGTCCTGATAAAGTCTTGGCCGGGCAAGGTGGCTCACGCCTGTCCTCCCAGCACTTTGGGGGCCAAGGCCAGCACATCACTTGAGGTCAGGTGTTTGAGACCAGCTGCCCAACATGGTGAAACACCGTTTCTACTAAAAATACAAAACTTAGCCAAGCATGGTGGTGCACACCTGTAATCCCAGCAACTTGGGAGGCTAAGGCAGGAGAACTGCTTGAGCCCAGGAGGTGGAGGTTGCAGTGAGCAGAGATCACACCATCTCACTCCAGCCTGGGTGACAGAGCAAGACTCTGTCTTTAAATAAATTAATACATACATAAAAAAGTCTTTAAGACTTCAGATTTGTAATGCGGGACCACCCCACCCTTTACCTTCTGTGGCTGGAACTTCCAACTGGCTTGGTTCCGCTGATTCTAAAGAGAAGCACAGAGACTGATTTCCACATTGTTCGACAGCTGCTATATACTATCTAAAGAACGCAGGACGAAGAGCAGCTGTCCAGACCCTCCACACACAGGTGCACAGTGGAAGAATGCCCAGTGTTGAGATTAAGCACACAATTATCCAAGTGTACTTTCAAATTTCTGCTTCTCAAATGCGCTCCTAAACCCACACATACAGCTGAAGTCTTAACAGCCCAACCGCGAGAACAACCAGTTCCTTCGTTAGCTTTACCCTCATTCTTCAGTTTACTCCCTTTGATAAAAGCTTTTCATTACTTGTTTGTTTCCGTGTTTTTTTGTTGTTGTTTGCTTTTTGAGACTCTGTTGCCCAGGCTGGAGTGCAATGGCGCGATCTCGGCTCACTGCAACCTCCGCCTCCTAGGTTCAAGCAATTCTCCTGCCTCACCCTCCTGAGTAGCTGGGACTACAGGCACATGCCACCACATCCAGCTGATTTTTGTATTCTTAGTTGGGATGGGATTTCACCATGTTGGGCAGACTGGTCTGGAACTCCTGATCTCAACTGATCTGCCCGCCTTGGCCTCCCAAAGTGCTGGGATGACAGGTGTGAGCCACCATGCCCAGCTTCATTACTTTCAATGACTCACACAGCACAGGGCCATTTTTTTTTTTTTTTTTTGAGATGTTTCACTCTTGTTACCCCGGCTGGAGGGCAGTGGCACAATCTCGGCTCACTGCAACCTCCACCTCCTGGGTTCAAGCGATTCTCCTGCCTCAGCCTCCCGAGTAGCTGGGACTACAGGTGTGCCCCACCACACCTGGCTAATGTTTGGATTTCTAGTAGAAACAGCGTTTCACCATGTTGGCCAGGATAGTCTCAATCTCCTGACCTCAGGTGTCTGCCTGCCTGGGCCTCCCAGAGTGCTGGGATTACAGGTGTGAGCCACCGTGCCTGACCTTTTTAAGAGCACAATGTGTACATTTCTGCTCAACAACACTTAGCTCACTGACTTACGGCAGTCATTGGAAACTGGTGGTGCAGTCAAGGTAAAATGACAGCCCTCTTACTCTGCCAGTTCAGTCTATCCATGAATCCTGGGGTTCCTGGTGTTGGGCCTGACCTGGGATAGTGGGTACACATGGTCTGCAGCCCCCAGTTCTCAGTCAGGACCCACAGCTTGCATTTTTGTTTTGATCACCTGTCAAACTCAGGAGTGAAAACCACAAAGAAGCCTGTGTGTGCTGTGTAACTGTGTGCTGTGTACTGTGCGCTGCGTGCTGTGTAACTGTGCGCTGTGCACTGTGCGCTGTGTACTGTGCGCTGTGGTAACTGTGCGCTGTGTACTGTGCGCTGTGTCACTGTGCGCTGTGCACTGTGCGCTGTGTACCGTGCGCTGTGGTAACTGTGCGCTGTGTGTTGTGCACTGTGTACTGTGCGCTGTGTCACTGTGCGCTGTGTCACTGTGCGCTGTGTTAACTGCGCTGTGTGTTGCACGCTGTCATTGTGCGCTGTGTACTGTGCGCTGTGTTAACTGTGTGCTGTGTGTTGCGCGCTGTGTCATTGTGCGCTGTGTACTGTGCGCTGTGTCACTGTGCGCTGTGTACTGTGCGCTGTGTACTGTGTGCTGTGTTAACTGTGCGCTGTGTACTGTGTGCTGTGTACTATGCGCTGTGTCACTGTGCGCTGTGTACTGTGCGCTGTGTTAACTGTGCACTGTGTACTGTGCGCTATGTCACTGTGCGCTGTGTCACTGTGCGCTGTGTTAACTGTGCGCTGTGTCACTGTGCGGTGTGTTGTGCGCTGTGTAACTGTGCGCTGTGTTAACTGTGCACTGTGTACTGTGCGCTGTGTCACTGTGCGCTGTGTACTGTGCACTGTGTTAACTGTGCGCTGTGTCACTGTGCGCTGTGTACTGTGAGCTGTGTACTGTGTGCTGTGTTAACTGTGCGCTGTGTACTGTGCGCTGTGTCACTGCGGTGTGTTGTGCACTGTGTAACTGTGCGCTGTGTACTGTGTGCTGTGTGTTGTGCGCTGTGTAACTGTATGCTGTGCGCTGTGTACTGTGCGCTGTGTACTGTGTGCTGTGTTAACTGTGCGCTGTGTACTGTGCGCTGTGTACTGTGTGCTGTGTTAACTATGCGCTGTGTACTGTGCGCTGTGTCACTGCGGTGTGTTGTGCGCTGTGTAACTGTGCGCTGTGTACTGTGCGCTGTGTCACTGTGCGCTGTGTACTGTGCGCTGTGTTAACTGTGCGCTGTGTACTGTGCGCTGTGTCACTGCAGTGTGTTGTGCGCTGTGTAACTGTATGCTGTGCGCTGTGTAAAATTGTGCGCTGTGTTAACTGTGCGCTGTGTCACTGTGCGCTGTGTACTGTGCGCTGTGTCACTGTGCGCTGTGTCACTGTGCGCTGTGTACTGTGCGCTGTGTTAACTGTGCGCTGTGTACTGTGCGCTGTGTTAACTGTGCGCTGTGTACTGTGCGCTGTGTCACTGCGGTGTGTTGTGCGCTGTGTAACTGTGCGCTGTGTGCTGTGCGCTGTGTCACTGCGGTGTGTTGTGCGCTGTGTAACTGTGCGCTGTGTACTGTGCACTGTGTACTGTGTGCTGTGTTAACTGTGCGCTGTGTACTGTGCGCTGTCACTGCGGTGTGTTGTGCGCTGTGTAACTGTGTGCTGTGTACTGTGTGCTGTGCGCTGTGTAACTGTATGCTGTGCGCTGTGTAAAATTGTGCGCTGTGTTAACTGTGCACTGTGTTAACTGTGCGCTGTGTACTGTGCGCTGTGTTAACTGTGCGCTGTGTGTTGCGCGCTGTGTCATTGTGCGCTGTGTTGTGCGCTGTGTACTGTGCGCTGTGTTAACTGTGCGCTGTGTCACTGTGCGCTGTGTACTGTGCGCTGTGTACTGTGTGCTGTGTTAACTGTGCGCTGTGTACTGTGCGCTGTGTCACTGCGGTGTGTTGTGCACTGTGTAACTGTGCGCTGTGTACTGTGTGCTGTGTGTTGTGTGCTGTGTAACTGTATGCTGTGCGCTGTGTAACTGTGCGCTGTGTACTGTGCGCTGTGTACTGTGCGCTGTGTCACTGCGGTGTGTTGTGCACTGTGTAACTGTGCGCTGTGTACTGTGTGCTGTGTGTTGTGCGCTGTGTAACTGTATGCTGTGCGCTGTGTAAAATTGTGCGCTGTGTTAACTGTGCGCTGTGTTAACTGTGCGCTGTGTCACTGTGCGCTGTGTCACTGTGAGCTGTGTACTGTGTGCTATGCGCTGTGTCACTGTGCGCCGTTAACTGTGCGCTGTGTTAACTGTGTCTGCAGGCAACTGAGCGCTGAGGCCATGCACAGGCGTGCCGTGTGCGACACCAGGCAGGCAGCAGTAGCTCCGGGCCCTCCCCCGCCTCACTCACCTTGTATCGCGGGGGTTTCTGACTCACTCTGATCAACCAGCTCTGAAAATGAAGCAGATTGGTTTAAATACTGTAAGGACATGTTGTTCCCTCGGAAAAGCATTTTAACATCCACTTGCTATTTCCCTCCAGATGAGAAGGAAACAAACCTCAGGGTTCTGATATGTCCCTCACAATCCCTAATTCATAGTAATTACCATAAAACCTTCTTCCACACTACTGCACAAGAACGGGAACAAAACAGAACATTTTGTTTATTTTTTGAGACGGAGTTTCACTCTTGTCACCAGGCTGGAGTGCAATGGTGCGACCTCAGCTCCCTGCAACCTCCACCTCCAGGATTCAAGCAATTCTCCTGCCTCAGCCTCCTGAATAGCTGGGATTACAGGTGTGCGCCACCACACCCAGCTAATTTTTGTATTGTTAGAGAGACGGGGTTGCACTATGTTGGACAGGCTGGTCTCAAACTCCTGTCCTCAAGCGATCCATCTGCCTCAGCCTCCCAAACTGCTGGGATCACCACAGGCGAAAGCCACCATGCCTGGCCAAAATCAAACATTTTAAACATCAACTTAGAGGCCAAATAGGCTTAATATATAACATTCTTTGGAAACAAAAAATGATTCAGTAGACGGATGAACTCAGGTTAATTTTTAAAAGATGCAAAGAAAAAAAATGACCAGGAGATTTTTTCCCCCTGGTGTGATTAAGCTGAATGTCACAGACGTGATTCACACACGATGAAGGGAGGTCTACCAGTCCTTAAGGACTGACATCACCATATGAACACACCTGCCCAGACAGAAGGTGGACTGAAAACAGAGCCTGTCCAGTGAACTCAGGGTCTGCTCTACAAGCAAATGAGTCAACTCTATGTTAAAGTGAGACTCAAAGCTTGGGGGCAGAAGACACATCACTAAGTCCACGATACCAGAAAGTGAATGGAGGCCGAAGAACACGGTCAGCAGCGTGGACAGAGAACAGCAGGGGCAGGCAGAAAACCGCAGAGCTTCCCCACTCCAGGGCTCATCCAGGTCTCACGTGGCTGCGCTGAACACAGGCCTGAGAAGCACTACACCTGCCACTCAAGTGCTTCCTCTTCCAAAGAGTAAACTGTAGAATTGATGGATCAATGTAGGTGGATTTTAAAGAGTTAAAACAATGAACTTCCACCAGAAAAAAAAAAATGAAATGCTCAGGTATTAGAAAAATATGAGTCTCACTTTGATACTTTTTTTTTTTTTGAGATGAGTCTTGCTCTGTTGCCCAGGCTGAAGTGCAGTGGCACGATCTCCGCTCACCACAACCTCTGCCTCCCAGGCTCTTGCCACAGCCTCCCAAGTAGCTGGGACTACAGGCGTGCGCCACCATGGCCAGCTTCTTTAGATTTCTGGTAGAGACAGGGTTTCACCATGTTGGCCAAGCTGGTCTTGAACGCCTGACTTCAAGTGATCTGCCTGCCTTGGCCTCCCAAAGTGCTGGGATTACAGGCGTGAGCCACCATGCCTGGCCCTGCTGTTATACATTTTTTTTTTTTTTTTTTTTTTGAGATGGAGTCTCGCTCTGTTGCCAGGCTGGAGTGCAGGGGCGCGATCTCGGCTCATTGCAACCTCCGCCTCCTGGGTACAAGGAATTCTCCTGCCTCAGCCTCCCGAGTAGCTGGGACTACAGGTGTGGACCACCACGCCCACCTAATTTTTGTATTTTTTAGTAGAGACGGGGTTTCACCATGTTGGCCAGGATGATCTCGATCTGTTGACCTTGTGATCCACCTGCCTCGGCCTCCCAGAGTGCTGGGATTACAGGCGTGAGCCACCGCGCCCGGCCCAACTTTTATACATTTTTAATAAGGAAGTTAAGAAAACAAAACGTACTCACAAAATTAAGTTTTGTGGAAAATACTTTTGAAAATGACACAAACATGAAGGAACTAAAGACACTGGTATGTGTTCACTCACTCAGCAGTATCTGAGAGCCTGGCGTGTGCCAGTCAGTGTGCTTAAATAGTAACGGAAGCAGGCACAGACAAAATAAACCACCTACTCTGCCACGAAATTCAAGCCCAGTGGTTAGAACAGCAATAACAGCAGTGATAAACAGAGGCTGTGTCTGCCGAGCCCATACCACGGGCGAAGCACGTACTGTGGGCTCATAGCCCGTGTCACTATTCCAGGTTAGGGGCTGCAAACGTGTTTTCTTACAGAGCCAGTCAGTAAGGGTGTTAGATTTTGCAGGTCATACACTGGCTGCTGTGACCTCTCAACTCTGCCATTAACAAATGGACAGGATAGTGGTTTCAATAAAACTTTATGCGCACACATCAGCAGGAGCTTGCTGACACCTATTCTAGCTGCTTTCCATCTATTGGAAACCTCCCGTCCCCAGACTGGTGCTGTTATTACCATTTTATGATTAAGTTCATCGGGGATAGGAAAAGTTGAGGAGTCTGAATCATTTTATAGCGAGGAAATGCCGGGTGTTTTTACTGAGGGCTAAGACGACTGTTTGCACGGTTACTGACGTAGTGAGGTAACACGAGATACTGTAAGCATGTATACACACTCACACACACACGTCAGACCCCAGGGAAAGCAAAAAGACAAACGCTTCACAAAATACTCACGGTTATTAATCACAAGTCCCGGAAATGGTCTAAAGAGAGAAACAGAGTGTAAGGTAGAACAATTTATTTCCACTCCGCAAGAACTGACAGGTGTGACTGTTCATTCAGCTCATACCCAGCCCGTGTCACTTATGTGCCACCACAAGAAATATTACCCACAACCTTGTAAACTTATGGAAGGGACAGATATGTATGAATAATGAGAACATGGTTAGGAAGTGTTTCACAATAAAATGCAGAGCAGGGAACAGAGTGACTCAAACGCAACAATGGAAGAGGCTTTTTGCTTAACTCCTGGGAACGATATGGAGAATGGCCATGGCGAAGTGGAACAAAAACATGGGATTTTTAGGGAAGGAAGGATGGAAGAAGACGAGTGAATGAGGAGAAGCCTCAAGAGGATGTATTATGAGATTTCTGAGTGCCAGTCCTAAGAGATCTGAACTAGAGACAGTGGCAGCTGGACGAATGGATTGGGAAGGTGGAGTCGTAGTAAGTTTCTGGGGGCTGGAAGAGAATAGGGAAGATAACCTGGGATTGGTCCTCAGGTGGGCATCTCTTATTGTGACAAGGACACGAGAAGGAATGTGGCGTTCTCAATGCTGTCGGGGGTGGGTACAGTCATCATGCCTATTCCTATGGACAGGAGCTGACACTCTCAAGGGGGACAATGAGCACTCTCATTTACAGACAACTAACAGAGTGACCCGGCTAACGAATGGCTGAGGTGACATCCAATCTGCCTGACCCAAAGCCCTGACAAGGTGCCTAAGACAGAGGTTGGCAAGGCTTTCCTGGTTTTGAGACCGAGTCTCGCTCTGTCGCCCAGGCTGGAGTGCAGTGGCACAATCTTGCTTCACTGCAACCTCCGCCTCCCAAGTTCAAGTGATTCTCCTGCCTCAGCCTCCCGAGTAGCTGGGATTGCAGGCACCTGCCATCATGCCCGGCTAATTGTTGTATTTTTGTAGAGACAGGGTTTTACCATGTTGAACAGGAGCGCAAGACCATGTTGGCCATGCTGGTCTTGAACTCCTGACCTCAGGTGATCCAACTGCCTCCGTCTCCCAAAGTGCTGGGATTACAGGCCAAGGTTTTTCTATAAAGCGCTAGAGAGAAAATATTTTAGACTCCGGAGGCCATGCTGCCCCGGCCCCAGCTACTTACTCCCTGTGACAGGAAAGCAGCCATGAATAACATGGATGTAGCTGTGTTTCAGAAAGACTCTAAAAACAGGAGGCAGGCTGAACCTAGCAGTGCTGGTTTGCCAACGCTTAGGCAGAAAAGCATCTAACATCCTAATAACAAAACAAGTTCTCTTCCTTTGGTCACTGCACTGCATAGGAAGCCTGATTCAACGTCTCCCTGTGACTGCATTTTAGATGGCTCAGCCTCATGAGCTCAGGATTTGTTCCCGTGACTGAGCAGGAAACTCACTTACCTAATGACCGTGAATTTGATAAACTCGGCAGAATCTAAGATCCTTCTCATGGAGCTGATTTCCAGGTAGCTGGGGGCTTTGAAGGACACCCCAGGGGGCATACCATCAACCACCACACAGCCAGGGTTAATTGTGATTTTCCTGTAGGGAACTTTGACAGGAAAACCCATACCAATAGCTTCACCTGTAGTGATGGTGAGACAAAAAGCACAATAGCAGACATTAATCTATTACTTTAAAAAGTCTGTAAAAAGCACAAGATCAACATTTATTGTAAAGACTGTCTCTGCTGTTAACTAAGATCTTTGTACACTTCAAACAAATTTAAATATAAACCTTAATTTTTTTTTTTTGGTTAGTTTTTTTTGAAACAGAGTCTCACTCTGTCGCCCAGGCTGGAGTGCAGTGGCTTGATCTCAGGTTCAAGCAATTCTCCTGCCTCAACTTCCTGAGTAGCTGGGATTACAGGCATGCACTATCATACCCAGCTAATTTTTGTATTTTTTGGTAGAGACAGGGTTCCACCATGTTGGCCAGGCTGGTCTTGAACTCCTGGCTTCAGCTGATCCACCCGCCTCAGCCTCCCAAAGTTCTGGGATTACAAGCATGAGCCACACTGCCAGACGGTGAACCTTAAATTCATTAACTTTCACACTAACCATCCATAGTATAACACTAATGGTATCTTATTAAATAAATTTAACACAAACAAAACATTCATTCCTTCATTTGGAGATGGAGTTTCGCTCTTGTTGCCCAGACTGGAGTGCAATGGTGCAATCTTGGCTCACCGCAACCTCCGCCTTCCCGGTTCAAGCAATTCTCCTGCCTCAGCCTCCCGAGTAGCTGGGACTACAGGCACCTCCATCATGCCCAGCTAATTTTTGTATTTTTTTGAGACGGAGTTTCGCTCTTGTTACCCAGGCTGGAGTGCAATGGCGCGATCTCAGCTCACTGAAACCTCTGCCTCCTGGGTTCAAGCAATTCTCCTGCCTCAGCCTCCTGAGTAGCTGGGATTACAAGCACGTGCCACCATGCCCAGCTAAATTTTTGTATTTTTAAAAGAGACGGGGTTTCTCCATGTTGGTCAGAATGGTCTCGATTTCTTGACCTTGTGATCCACCCACCTCAGCCTCCCAAAGTGCTGGGATTACAGGTGTGAGCCACCACACCCGGCCTAACACTTACTTTTACATTTTAATTCCTTTTATATAGGAAGATTACAACCACCTAACCATTATATCCTGAAATGATCTTATTAAAACAAATCTCTTTGCTTACTGCAATTGTACTTTGTAAATGCAAAACTTACCAAACTTCCGACTGAAGAGGTCATTCACTTGTTCTCTTAGCTGTCTAGCTTTTTCAACTTTCGATAGTCTTTCATTATCATCATCTAAAACAGTTCAGAGAAAACCTAAAACTTAAATACTGCTTTTTTTTTCCCTTTCTGGTAAAGAGATGGTATCTTGCTGTATTGCTCAGGCCAGCCTCAAACTCTTGGGCTCAGGTGAACCTCCTGCCTTAGCCTCCCAAATAGCTGGGACTACAGGTACGAGCCGCTGCTCGGATGCACTTTTCATCCCAGTTTTTAGGAGCTCTGTGTAATGTTTTTAAGCACTTTCCATTTTTTAATGATTTAAGTATTTGAGCATTTTGAACTAATTAAATTTGGAATTGTTTGAAATCATTCCTAACTAAAATGCTACAAACTTGTTCTTGTTATAAAGACCTTTATCTGCTGTTTTAAATAGATTTTCTTTCCCCCCAGAGTGTCACACCCCGTCCCCCATGCTAGAGTGCAGCGGCACCATCTGGGCTCATTGCGACCTCCGCCTCCCGGGTTCAAGCATGTCTCCTGCCTCAGCCTCCCAAGTAGCTGGGATTACAGGTGCGCACCACCACACCTGGCTAATTTTTTTGTTTTTTAATTTTTTGAGATAGAGTCTTGCTCTGTCACCAAGGCTGGAGTGCAGTGGCGTGATCTTGGCTCACTGTAACCTCCGCCTCCTGAGTTCAAGCAATTCTCCTGCCTCAGCCTCCCAAGTAGCTGGCATTTTAGGTGTGTGCCACCATACCCAGTTAATTTTTCTATTTTCAGTAGAGAGGGTTTCACCATCTTGGCCAGGCTGGTCTTGAACTCCTGATCTTGTGATCGCCCTGCCTTGGCCTTCCAAAGTGCTGGGATTACAGGGGTGAGCCACTGTGCCCAGCCATTTTTTTGTATTTTTAGGAGACAGGGTTTCACTATGTTGGCCAGGCTGGTTTTGAACTCCTGACCTCAAGTGATCCTCCCGCCTCAGCCTCCCAAATCCTCCTGTAATCAGCTGGGATTACAGGCATAAGCCACTGTGCCTGGCCTTAGACTAGACCTCTGGGTGGTTAATGGGTTCTAGCTCATGCCAAGTGCCAAAACATGCTGGAGCTGTGTGGAGAGCAACCGTTTTTCGAAGGCAACTGGCGCAGGGGTCTGGGAGGGGTACCAGGCAATGTGCGACATATTGTCCCTGAATGAGCTGAGCCAACTACCCTGGCCGGGAAAGTCCAAGGGACCCTGAAGAGAGCCCCACAAGCTATGATAGAAGCAGAGAAATCATACCTGGAATTGTCACCTGAATGATGTTAAGGTCTTCAACACCCGATGCGGTAGTGTTAACATTGGGCGATGAATTTATTTTCCCTGCAAATAAGAATTTAAAATCAGAATTTACAGAAAGCATGGTCAACGTCTCTCATACAGGCCGAGACCGTTTCATCTCAGTCCTGTTCACGGCTCTTTCTTTCTGTGGTACATCATCTCAAGAAGACATTCTCCTCCCTGAAGGGCCGCTTTTCACTATCTTTCTCTTCCTGCTGGTGCTCAGGAGAACATCACACACACAGAGGCAATCAGTTACTGAAGAACTAAAAACTGAAATAGCCCAAACTACACCTGTGAATGGGTTTTCCTTCCCCCTTTACTCCCTGAGAAGGAGTCTTGCTCTGTTGCCCAGGCTGGAATACAGTAGTGCGATCTCTGCTCACTGCAACCTCCGCCTCCTGGGTACAAGTGATTTTCCTGCCTCAGCCTCCTGAGTAGCTGGGATTACAGGCAACTGCCACCATGCCCGGCTAATCTTTTATACTTTTAGTAGAGACGGGGTTGGCCAGGCTGGTCTCGAACTCCTGACCTCATGTAATCCACCACACCAGCCTCAATGGCTATGCTTTAAACAGCTTTTGTAAACCACGGCTGCACAACACAAGCCTGAGAGCGTTCTGTGGCCACAAAAATTCAGAAAAGACACTCACTGGGAGGACTCTTAGAGGAGGTGCTCTCCTTAATTGCCGTCTCAAACATTTCGGGCCTGCAGACAAGAGAGGAAAAAAAATGTGCTGGTCAAACAGTGAGACTGACGTTAAAATGTAAAGAGTCAAAGATTTACAAAGCGGTAACTGTCAAGGCTAAATTCCATTCCTAGGAACGGAGAACAGAAACCACCTGGGTATCTAAGGAACCACAGCCAAAAAGACAAACTACAATCATAGTTTAACAACCATCGCTGCCCCTCTTTGGCCCCCCTTCCCCCATGGTGGTTTCAAGGACATCTTCTTCCCAAGGTTAGAATGTATCCTGAAAAGAATCAGTGCCAGACTTGAGGATGGAAACAGAAATCGCCCCACATGCGCAGCAAGGAAACGGAAGATGGGCTGTGAAAACAGGAGCCCTTGAGACTCCCGCCGCAAGCAGAAGCAGAGGGCACAGAGGCCGCCAAACCTCTGCAGAGCTGACCGAAAGTACAGCAGGTGGCCATTATGCTCGGCAAGGCCGGCTCTGCTTGAAAGCATCCCTGGGTGACTCAGAATTAAGCCTGACACCAAGTCCATGAAACCTAAAATTCACTTCAATTGATGCATGTGGATTAGCATATACTTTAAAATTCCAATTCTTCTTCTTTTTTTTTGAGACAGATTCTCGCTCTGTTGCCCAGGCTGGAGTACAGTGGCATGATCTTGGCTCACTGCAACCTCTGCCTCCTAGGTTCAAGTGATTCTCCTGCCACAGTCTCCCAAGTAGCTGGGATTACAGGTGCCTGCTACCATGCCTGGCTAATTTTTTTTCTTTTTTTTTGTATTTTTATTAGAGATGGGGTTTCACCATGTTGGCCAGGCTGATCTCGAACTCCTGACCTCAAGTTATCTGCCCTCCTTGGCCTCCCAAGGTACTGGGATTTATGGCTGAACCAGGCCCATTCCTATTTATTTTAATTATGTTAGCCTAATCCACACATGTTCAAGCAAGCAGGAGAAATTAAAAATACTCTATTAAGTTGGAGAAATAAAAGGACTTTAGAAAACAGAACAGCGGCTCAGATTCCAGCAGTATCAAGCAGTAACAACATGGCTGTGTACATTTAGCAACCAGAAGTCGTCATCTCTGTGGTAGGCTGAAGTCCTCCTTCCCTTCCACTAGCAGAAGGAAAATTTCCTTTCCTTTTCTTTTTTTTTTTTTTTAAACAGAGTTTTGCTCTTGCCACTCAGGCTGGAGTGCAGTGGCACAATCTCGGCTCATTGCAACCTCTGCCTTCCAGGTTCAAGCCACCACCTCCCAGGTTCATGTGATTCTCCTGCCTCAGCCTCCCGAGTAGCTGTGATTACAGGCACGTGCCACCACTTCCAGCAATTTTTGTGTTTTTAGTAAAGACAGGTTTCATCATATTGGCCAGGCTGGTCTCAAACTCCTGACCTCAGGTGATCTGCCTGCCTCTGCCTCCCAAAGTGCTGGGGTTACAGGTGTGAGCCACTGCACCTGACCAGATGTAAACAGATGCAAGAGTGCAGCTTAAAGAAGAGCTCTTCTGACTAATTCAGCCCTGCCACAAACACGGACCCACATACCCATTTTCCAGTGTCAAACGCGACCCACTCATGCTAACCCCACTCCATCTGATTCCCTTACTTTTTAATGATGAACTTAATTTTGGCTTTATTTCTGAGTATCTTCTCCAGCCTTGGAATGCCAAAAGTAGAGGGTCTTCGGAACGGGACACCCTCAGGTAAGCCTTCCACGTAAAAGTCTTCTGGGAAAGACTCAAACAATGCGAATGGCACCTTCACAGCTTGCTTAAGGCCAAGAGCTTCCCCTGCAAAACAGCCGCATACACAGAACAAAACACAGGAGTAATGACGCCATTCAAGCCTGAAAAACCCACACACCACCAAGCACAGGGACACTCCAACATCCAGGGTCTCACTCTGCTCCCTTCTACTCCATGAAGGCACCCCTGAGCTTCAGTAAGAATGTTTCAAAACAGACTTACCGCATTTCTCATTGAAGAGATTTTCAACTTTCTGTTTTAGGTCCGTGATTTTGGCATTCCAGGCCTCTGCATATAGAAGATAAGATAGTTAAATTGCAGTATGTATCACAGGACTTATCAGCATACATTCACAGGCAGGAATGTTTCATCTTCTTTGTGCGTCTTTAAGAAGAAATAATTTCTTTAAGAAGAAATTACGGTGGCTCACACCGGTAATCCCAGCACTCTGGGAGGTGGGCGGATTGCCTGAGGTTAGGAGTTTGAGACCAGTCTGGCCAACATGGTAAAACCTTATCTCTGCTAAAAATACAAAAAAAAATTAGCCAGGTGTGGTGGCGTGTACCTGTAATCCCAGCTACTCAGAAGGCTGAGGCAGGGGAATTACTTGAACCAGGAAAAGGTGGAAGTTGCAGTGAGCTGAGATCACGTCACTGCACTCCAGCCTGGGCGACAAAAGTGAGACTCCATCTCAAAAAAAAAAAAAAAGAAGAAAGAAAAAATGCATAATCCTTCACGCCTATAATCCCAGCACTTTGGGAGGCTGAGGCGGGTGGATCACGAGGTCAAGAGATGGAGACCATCCTGGCCAAGATGGTGAAACCCCGTCTCTACCAAAAATGTAAAAATTAGCTGGGCACGGTGGTGGGCACCTGTAGTTCCAGCTACTTGGGAGGCTGAGGCAGGAGAATTGCTTGAACCCGGGAGGCAGAGGTTACAGTGAGCCGAGATCACACCACTGCACTGCAGGCGGGTCTCAAAAAAAAAAAAAAAAAAAAAGAATAATCTTTTAGCACTGTATGACTTGACAGTTACTCCTATCCTGATACAGAGGCAAACTCTGTTCGTACATTACTTTACGTCAGCTGCAAATAAGTGAACAAATGCTAAAATAAAGCAAAAACCCCCAAAAGCCCCCAAAATTATAGTGTCTACTACATGCGAGGTACAGTTCTTAGTACTTTAAAGGATGGTACTTATGACCTCATAATAACCTCACGAGAAAGAAAGTAATGTTATCCCCATGTTGCACGAAGGGAGACTGAGGCAGGGGGCATTCACCTGCCCAAGTGGCATCAGATCTGAGCAGAGATCTGAGCTCGGGCAGTCTGGTTCTACAGTCCATTCCTTTAACCCTTGATGTACACCAACTCACAAGTAAGAACGACTCACCTGGTGAGATACAACACGATTAACTCCTTCTATTTAAGACGACTGAACAAATAGAAATAAAACGCAGACTTACCAAAGGAAAACTCTCTCCCTCGTGGCTTGAAGGGTACGTTCGAACCGTTAGTCTGGGTCGGGGTTCGAACAGCTGAGGTTTGAGGATTGTTGTTATTAGGGCCTAAAAGAGTGAAAATGATGATAACGCACATTTCACGACGCAGGTGTCTCTAGGCTACAATCTCCAAGTCCAGCCTGTGCTGGAAAACGAAGCTCGGTTCAGATGGAGACGGGCATTCCTGTCATTCCTGCGGGTTCCACGGAAACCCAGCTTTCTACTCCCGCCCCTGCAGCCTGGTATTTCCACCCAAAAGGGAATTCGCTTACTGGCTGGTCTGCCACAGTTACTCAGCGCATCACCATGCCTTTTTGAAACCACCCCATTTTTCGTTTCCTACGTCTGCTTACGTTTTTTTTTTTTGGTTGTTGCTGTTTGTTTTTTTTGAGAGGGAGTTTCGCTGTTACCCAGGCTGGAGTGCAATGGCGCGATCTCGGCTCACCGCAACCTCCGCCTCCTGGGTTCAGGCAACTCTCCTGCCTCAGCCTCCTGAGTAGCTGGGATTACAGGCACGCACCACCATGCCCAGCTAATTTTTTGTATTTTTAATAGAGACGGGGTTTCACCATGTCGACCAGGATGGTCTCGATCTCTTGACCCTGGGATCCACCTGCCTCGGCCTCCCAAAGTGCTGGGATGACAGGCGTGAGCCACCACACCTGGCCTGCTTATATGTTTTAACGCCTGAACAGAAGCACAACTTCAGGTACCACTATCTCTATAATGAAGCTTTCTTTTGGATTCTCCATCAGCTCTGACATATGATTTCTTTCAATTCTTACAACTCAGAAATAATGCTCAAGGCCGGGTATGGTGGCTCCTGCCTATAATTCCAGCACTTTGGGAGGCTGAGGAGGATGGATCACCTGAGGTCAGGAGTTTGAGACCAGCCTGGCCAATATGGCAAAACCCCATGTCTCCTAAAAATATAAAAATTAGCCAGGCATGGTGGTGCACGCCTGTAGTCTCAGCTACTAGGGAGGCTGAGGCAGGAGAATCACTAGAACCCGGGAGGTGGAGGTTGCAGTGAGCCGAGACTGTGCCACTGCACTCCAGCCTGGGTGACAGAGTGAGACTGTCTCAAAAAAACAAATAATGCTCAAAGTTGTCCGCTCTTTTCCACCACAGGAAAGTGAGTGCCAGCTCTGTTTACCGGTGTCGACTCCAGACCTTACCTTTCTTATTTAGGGACATCTAATAAACAATCAAAGTTAGCAGTTGTCAACATATGAATGAAAGAGTCGAGGTAATGTAAAAATAAAGTTTCATCTGAATTCTTTAAGTTACAAAACACTCTTAGGGTACATCTCGAAACTCCAAATTCCTTCCTTTGCAGACATGTTGATATGGGCTCTAGGCTTTCACCTCAATTACCTTTGAAGTGAGTTATTTACTCTGTATGCCTATCTTTGCATAACGACTTTTCTCGATAAACAAATTTTGAGAAATACTATCAATAGCTAAGAGTGCATACTGGTCGCCCGGCGCGGTGGCTCACGCCTGTAATCCCAGCAGTTTGGGAGGCTGAGGCAGGCGGATCACAAGGTCAGGAGTTCAAAACCAGCCTGGCCAACGTGGTGAAACCCGTCTCTATTAAAAATACAAAAATTAGCTGGGCATGGTGGCACCTGCCTGTGATCTCAGCTCCTCGGGAGGATGAGGCAGGAAAACTGCTTGAACCAGGACCGGGGAGGCGGAGGTTACAGTGAACTAGGATCGTGCCCCTGCACTACAGCCTGGCTAGAAAGTGATACTCCGTCTCAAAAAAAAAAAAAAAAAAAAAAGGTGGATACTGGTCACCATACCAAGAGTGCCCTGTGAGCTAACCAATTCATTCTTCACAGGCACTACCGTCTCTGCTTCAGCTGTGGGACGCAGAGCCACAGGGGCTGCATAACCTGGTGAGCAGTGGTGCTGGGCATCAACCTTCCCAGTCTGTCTCTCGGTGCCCTCACCCCCTGACACGCGGCGGACGGGAGCTTCACGAATCACTTCGCAGATCTGAGCGAGGGACGGCAGGCACGCAGCACGCCACCCCCTGTACAGTGTTCCGACCCAACCTTCCGGTCGTTAATGATGTCAGAACTCCTCAATGAGGACCGCCGCTTCCTCAGAAGCTGGTAACAAAAGCAAGGGGCGCCAGACCAGCTGGCGGGTGCATCCACACGGAGGAAAAGTCAGAACGTTCCAGAACCACAGTTTTCTACCAGGCCAACATCCGTGCTGATTATGCTGTAAGCTCATGAAGCAACCTTTACAAACCAGTGGGCAAGACGACACAGGAGCAGATGACACAACCGAGCTGGCAGAACGATCTCGTTCTTACGCTAAATGAATCACTGGCATTCTGGGTTTACTTAAGAGAAGTCACACTCTACACCCACGAGCCTGACTACATTAAAACGCTAACACCAGGCCGGGCATGGTGGCTCACACCTGTAATCCCAGCACTTTGAGAAGCTGAGGAGGGTGAATCACTAGGTCAGGAGTTGGAGACCAGTCTGGCCAACATAATGAAACCCTATCTCTACTAAAAATACAAAAAATTAGCCAGGCGTGGTGGTGCACACCTATAGTCCCAGCTACTCAGGAGGCTGAGGCAGGAGAATCGTGTGAACCCAGGAGGCAGAGGTTGCAGTGAGCTGAGATCACACCAATGCACTCCAGCCCGGCTGACAGTGAGAGACTCTGATTCAGAAAAAAATAATGATCATAATATAATTATTTCCTTCTGCATTTATGAAGAGATGGAAGAAATGTCCATACTTGACAGCTGGTTGGAGATTGTCTTTGGTACTGCATGCAGTATTTTAACACTGTGAGCCTGAAAAGATGAGAACCAGCTGGGCACGATGGCTCGCTTGAGGTCAGTAGTTCGAGACCAGCCTGGACAACATGGTGAAACCCCGTCTCTACTAAAGATATAAAAATTAGCCTGGCGAGGTGGCAGGCACCGGTAATCCCAGCTACTTGGGAGGCTGAGGCAGGAGAATCACTTGAAGCAAGGAGGTGGAGGCTGTGGTGAGCCGAGATCGCACCACTGCACTCAGCCTGGGCATAAGAGCAAGACTCCATCTCAAAAGAAAAAGAAAATACTTTTATTCAAGGCACTGCTAAACTTTCTTTCCTTAAAAGAACAAAAACAAAACGAAGAGGAATAAAAAGGTAAGACATTCCACGTGACTCTGCACCCTTCCTTGTTACAAGAAAGAAACAGCATTTTAGGGCTTTTCTTGGGAGCAGTTTATGAGGTGATCAATGTTATCTGTTTTCTGTTACTGGCTTAAAATTTTTCAGTTAGAAACATTCATAAATGTAGCTTTATCACAGACAGCTGTTCACATGTAAAACTAGTTTTATTACCTTCATCTGTATAAACATAGAGCTAGTGAACTGACCTGACCAGCAGACTGGAGAGTCTACAGAGACACTGGCCCTTACCTTCCACAGTGACCTCAATTTCAGGAACCTTTGAATTACTCCCAGGACTTCGTGGTCTTTTGGGGGACTGCAAAGCTGTAAAAGAAGCCAGAATTACTTTAGTATATTTTAGGGAAAAAAAAAATACAGAAGGAGATGCTTTATAAGAGCAGAGTATTAAAATTCATACAGTTTGGCTCTTTTCAAAGAAACCTGCAGAATAAGCTTATAGTGCAATCCTCCACGGGGCTCAACAAAGCTGGGAAACATGGATGAAGGAGGATTGCAAATGTCATGCTTCCAGTGAATTTTTTTTTTTTTTTTTTTTTTTTAAAAGAAAGAAAAAGAGGCCCATTAAATAAAATGCCTTAAGAAGCAAAGTACCCAACTACAAGTCCCACAAAGATACTGGCCAACGATTCCACACGATTTAGGGAATCCAAATAAATGTCTTAATGCACTGGAATAGAATAGAGCACGCGCCGGAATAGAATAGAGCACGCGCCAGAGTAGAATAGAGCATGCGCCGGAACAGAATAGAGCACGCGCCCGAGTAGAATAGAGCACACGCCGGAATAGAATAGAGCACGCGCCGGAATAGAATAGAGCACGCGCCAGAGTAGCATAGAGCACGCGCTGGAATAGAATAGAGCACGCGCCGGAATAGAATAGAGCACGCGCCCGAGTAGCATAGAGCACGCGCCGGAATAGAATAGAGCACGCGCCCGAGTAGCATAGAGCACGCGCCCGAATAGAATAGAGCACGCGCCGGAGTAGAATAGAGCACGCGCCGGAATAGAATAGAGCACGCGCCCGAGTAGCATAGAGCACGCGCCCGAATAGAATAGAGCACGCGCCGGAGTAGAATAGAGCACGCGCCGGAGTAGAATAGAGCACGCGCCCGAACAGAATAGAGCACGCGCCCGAGTAGAATAGAGCACGCGCCCGAGTAGAATAGAGCACGCGCCGGAGTAGAATAGAGCAAGCGCCCGAGTAGAATAGAGCACGCGCCCGAGTAGAATAGAGCACGCGCCCGAGTAGAATAGAGCACGCGCCCGAGTAGAATAGAGCACGCGCCGGAGTAGAATAGAGCAAGCGCCCGAGTAGAATAGAGCAAGCGCCCGAGTAGAATAGAGCACGCGCCCGAACAGAATAGAGCACGCGCCCGAGTAGAATAGAGCACGCGCCCGAGTAGAATAGAGCACGCGCCCGAGTAGAATAGAGCACGCGCCGGAGTAGAATAGAGCAAGCGCCCGAGTAGAATAGAGCACGCGCCCAAACAGAATAGAGCACGCGCCCGAGTAGAATAGAGCACGCGCCCGAGTAGAATAGAGCACGCGCCCGAGTAGAATAGAGCACGCGCCGGAGTAGAATAGAGCAAGCGCCCGAGTAGAATAGAGCACGCGCCCGAGTAGAATAGAGCACGCGCCGGAATAGAATAGAGCACGCGCCCGAGTAGAATAGAGCACGCGCCCGAGTAGAATAGAGCACGCGCCCGAGTAGAATAGAGCACGCGCCAGAATAGAATAGGGCACGCGCCCGAGTAGAATAGAGCACGCGCCGGAATAGAATAGAGCACGCGCCCGAGTAGAATAGAGCACGCGCCCGAGTAGAATAGAGCACGCGCCCGAGTAGAATAGAGCACGCGCCAGAATAGAATAGAGCACGCGCCAGAATAGAATAGAGCACGCGCCCGAGTAGAATAGAGCACGCGCCCGAGTAGAATAGAGCACGCGCCCGAGTAGAATAGAGCACGCGCCCGAGTAGAATAGAGCACGCGCCCGAGTAGAATAGAGCACGCGCCCGAGTAGAATAGAGCACGCGCCCGAGTAGAATAGAGCACGCGCCCGAGTAGAATAGAGCACGCGCCCGAGTAGAATAGAGCACGCGCCCGAGTAGAATAGAGCACGCGCCCGAGTAGAATAGAGCACGCGCCCGAGTAGAATAGAGCACGCGCCGGAGTAGAATAGAGCACGCGCCCGAGTAGAATAGAGCACGCACGGCCTCTTACCTTTAGTGTTTATCTTACTAGCCATTCCAGGAGGCAAGTAGGAAATAACTAGTTCAGGTCTAGAAAGAAAACCAAGAAATGTCACAGGAGCCAGTACAATGGTGTCTCACAGCTGGTACGACAGTCGTGTTGCGACCTGGCTTTTTTATTCTAAAGGGGTTCACAGAACTATCATGCGACACAACAATAATTCCTATCGTTGTGGACAAAAAAACCCTGATTTTTCCTTCCCATGACTGTAAGTGATTTTATGAAGGATAAATACATAACTTCTTTCCTGAAAAAAAAAAAATAACTCTAATATACATTCTTGGCCACTAAAATTCTGAAGAAACGTAGATAAGAAACTCAGTCATTAGGTTGGGTGTGACGGCTCATGCCTGTGATCCCTGCACTTTCGGAGGCTGAGGCAGGTGGATCACCTGAGGTCAGGAGTTCAAGACCAGCCTGGCCAATACAGTGAAACTCTGTTATTCTAAAAATACAAAAATTAGCCTGGTGTGGTGGTGCAAGTCTGTAATCCAAGCTCCTTGGGAGTCTGAGGCAGACGTTGCAGTGAGTGGAGATCACGTCACTGCGTTCCAACCAGGGTGACAGAGCAAGACTGTCTCCAAAAAAAGGAAAGAAAGAAACTCAATCATTGCTATTTAGTTGCTCACAAGATTGGCCAGAAATAACAGAGCAGATAAAAACCAGTAAGTTGGCCAGGCACGGTGGTTCACGCCTGTAATCCCAGCACTTTGGGAGACTGAAGCCAGCGGATCACAAAATCAAGAGTTCAAGACCAGCCCGACCAACATGGTGAAACCCCGTCTCTACTAAAAATATAAAAATTAGCTGGGCATGGTGGCGGTTGCTTGTAATCCCAGCTACTTAGGAGGCTGAGGCAGAAGAATCACTTGAACCCAGGGGGTGGAGGTTGCAGTGAGCCAAGATCACCCCTCGGCACTCCAGCCTGGGTGACAGAGTGAGACTTTGTCCCAAATAAAAGCCTCAAGTTAAACTTCAAGTACTCAGGCACACTGTGAGTCAGCACAGTGCCTCGAAGTGATACGTCAGAGGCCATCGTCACTATTTTCCTTGCACTGATGAAGATGACGGAGGACAGGCTGGGGGACTGCAGGGGCAATGGACAGCACCAGGACTGCAGCTCACAGTCAGACTTTTCCATCAAGGACTCACACCCACACCTGTCACCTCTGGCTAGAAAATCTAATGAACAAAAACGTCATTTTATTGTTTTAATTCCAGAAATGACTACGGTGGCAAAGATCACTCACTTTTTCACAACGAACTTGATCTTGTTACTCCCACGGACAATCCTTTCAAGTCGTGGAATTCCGAACCAGGTAGGGCTTCGAAAGGGAATCCCCTCTGGCAAGCCTTCCACATACAGGAACTCGGGGTTTGATTCAAACACAGGATATGGTACTTTCACTGCCTCGGTGAGTCCAAGAGCTTGAGCTGAAAGTGCAAGAGAACGTAACCTGTGGAGGATCACATTTGACAGGGACGTTCTTTTATTTGTATCTGCAGTCCCCAGTACATCATGGACAAATTCCCTACGACGGAACAATATCCGCTTCATATGGAAGGCATTTTGCTTAGGATATTGGGCAAATCTGAAGAACGAGCCTAAAAAGTAAGGATTTTAGGAGGAACATCTGAACACTTTAAATCAAAAGGAGAGTTCTTAGTCAAAATGACCTCTGTGCTCGGGGCAGAAATGGTGGAAGGCCATTCCACACATCAGCGACCCCTGCCGGCCTTTGTGTTATCATCGAGAGGACGGGTGTCCGCTCGAAAAACAGGCAGTGTCTACCACACAGCTAAGCAGCACTCAGTTTGAGCGGTCACAGGCTGGGGAGTGAGGACTCCTGATCTGGGACGAAAAGCGTCAACAGCACAGGTTGAGATAATGGACGGGAACGCCCCGGGAACGCTGCTACCGCTGCCCACTCCTTACTTCCTTCTCCATGACAGATACACCCAATCAACTGAAACACTCTTGCTGAGCCTCCTCAGAATCCTTCTCAAGACAGCACTCCACGAAACCGCTGTCAACAAATCTAAGCTGAAACAAACGATGAAACCTATGTGCCACATGGGTGTCAGCCAGATTAGAAGTTCAGACAGCGGAACTGCGAGTTACCCCAACGCCTCCCTTCCTCTCCCGTTCTGACAACTGAGAAGGCGGAATTCAAGAGAAATGAAGTCGTCAGCTTGTTTTCAGTAGCAGGTGTAGGTCCTTCTTCAGGTCCTGGACTTCTGTACTTCATTCAGACACGGCCCTTCATTGATATATTATTAAAGACATAAATGCTGGATGTTACTTACCAAATTTCAGATTAAAAATCTCTTCCACCTGCTTCCGTAACTTGGTAATTCTGACATTCCAGTCTTCTTTGACTGGAAAACAAAATAAGCCCAATTAACCCTGTTATTGACTGGGGCTGCTACGATCAGAATGGATTTCCCCCATAGTACCCTTGCTTGGAGTGACTCTCTTAATTCGGTTTTGTTAAAAACAAAAATTGGGGTCTTCAGGAAATGAATAATTTCCAGTACTTGCCAAATATCAGAACAACTGCAGACAGACAGAATTTACTTATTTATTTATTGAGAGACGGAGTCTCCCTACGACGCCCAGGCTGGAGTGCAATGGCGTGATCTCAGCTCACCGCAACCTCCGCTTCCCGGGTTCAAGCCATTCTCCTGCCTCAGCCTCCCAAGTAGCTGGAATTACAGGTGTGTGCCACCACGCCAGACTAATTTTTGTATTTTTAGTAGAGACAAGGTTTCACCATGTCGGCCAAGCTGGCTGCAAATGCCTGGCCTCAAGTGATCCACCCGCCTTGGTCTCCCAAAGGGGTGGGATTACAGGTATGAGCCACCACACCTGGCCTAGAAAGACAGAATTTAAATTTAAGTTTACATTGTAAATAATATGGAATTTGCCCACATGAAAGAGTGCTCAGAATCAGTGCTTCTCACACATTCCTCCTTGGAGAAGCCCCTCGGGGAACAATGTCATGGCAGGGAGGCCGGCTGCGTAAGGTTCCAGCGCTCCCACACCAGCTCAAACGAGAGCAACTTCACTTCTATTTGCCTTCTCTACAGGCAGTCCTTTTCTCATCTACCAGATGTGTGCCTAGAACTCCACATAAAGCAACGCTTCACCAATCAAAGCAAGTTTTCCCATCAGAAATCAATGATAAAGGGACGGAATTCATGTGGGGGTTGGAGTGGAAGCAGGTGTGTGTGGGTCCAGCAGATGGAAACACAGCCGCCAAGCCTGCTGCAGGAGGCGTGGGGAACTCTGCCTTCTACACTGTGATGCTGGACAGAGCGCTGTCATCTTCCACCAAGTCCACGGAGTTCAGGACTCTGATAGGGATGGAACTCACTTTCTCATCCCCTGGGAAACGAAACCAATCATCTCTGACTGCTGCTCTTGACCACGTAACATGCCAGTCATCACTGGGAGCAAAGACTGTCACCATCACACTGGGCATCCTCTTCCGGCCTGTTGCTGGCCACGTCTGAGCATCAGAGATGCTAATGAAGACAGTGTGCTGCTGTCTATCACTGCAGAGCTCCTCAAGCCAGGGGTGGCTCGGCTGAGGCTGGAGAACTGATCACGCGGGGACGGCTGAGCTCTAGACAGGTGAGCAATCAACTTCGGAGCAGGCAGCAACCTTTGGGCTCCTCTCGGATGCTGTGACCTGGGATCTGACCTTCAGGAAGGCGTTTGCAGAAGCAGTGGAAGCCAAATAGGTAGCTCAGCAGGAAGGAGAGAGGGCAAGATCTGTGGTGGCAAAAGCTGAACAGCAGAAGGCGGCGGCCATCATCTCTGCCAAGGGCGACTGAGAAGCAGCAGAGTTCACTGCCAGCTCAGTGGCCACTGCAGGTGACGGCCTGATCAAGCCCACAAGCTGGAACATGGAAGACACTGCGTACTGGCCCTCCGACTCACAGAACTCACCCGCCTGCCCACGGGGCCATCCAAGCTCTTCCAGCTGCCCCAGTGCAGGAGCGCCCTGCCTCGCACCTCCTCCAGCCAACTGGGCCACAGCACCAGTGACCTCTACCACGGTCTTCCTTCTGTCCCCACCCCAGAAATCACTGTGCAGTTTCACAGATGGCTTAAAGCAAAAGGACATAAAAGGAAAAATCACTTCGAAAGAAAGTAAGCCATGGTAAAGGGGAGATGGCACTCAGCATCACTCACAGTGACAGTGGGGTTTGTTTTCCCACCCGAAAAGAAAAGTCACTCATGTGGACGGTGTTCTGGGCCGGGGTGGAGGGGGTGCGGACGAAGGCAGAGATGGACGTGGAGGAGGACTGGAGTGTTCCTGGATGAGGCAAGACAGCAAAGAGAGAGAGAGGAAAGGGTCGGGGTGGAGGGTTCGCCTCAGTGTGGAGTTCGTTTCTGTGACAAACGCGGCGGAAAATGTTGGAGAAGGACTAAAAACATCACTAAAGGTTGGTGGTTTCCAAAGATCTTGTAACATTTCCTTTCCTTTAGAAGAAAACTTAGCATCTCAAGGGTTTAAGGTGAGTTGCTTTTTCCCTGTGGATTTCACAGGAGTTCATTCAGGCAGAGAAAATAACTCGGGTATGAACCACATTTCAATACCACCAATAAAGACATCGGACTCTCCTCCTCTGAGGTCAAGCGTCTCTTCACTTGCCACTCAGCCTCCTCTTCTGCCCCACCCCACCTCCTCCTCTGACCCTGGCTCCTCCCAGGCAGGATGTCACACCCCACCTCACAGAGCCAGGTGCCGCCTCCCATGGCTCCGCCACCTTCTCAGGGGTGACAGCTCCCTTTCAACAAGCTGAGGACAATGTGCACCCACAGTGTCTTTAAGCAGACAATTCTGATGGCCATGAAACTCTTCTCTCATGCGGTCTGTGACCGAAGTTGTCCTGTCCAAAGACCAATGCATGGCCCACAGGCCCGCCGAGCAAGGTTATGTCAGAATCAGGAGCCACCAAGCAGCTTTTATTCCTTCCAAGATCTTTTATGAATGAGACAAAGTCAAGTGCTGTTAGTGACGGCAAAAGTGGAGATTCTCCTTGTGGTGACAGCTGCTGCGCTTTGGTGACGATGGCAGGTCCCGCACCGCTCCAGCACCCAGTCCTTGCAGTGACTTCTAGGGCGCTTGCACATTCTTTAGACAGTACAGGCTTCTGCAGTCACCGTCACAGCCGCCCCTGACAAAAGCGCTGAGTGCACGCCTCACAGCCTTGGATTTGAGCTCTGTCTTGAGAAATGAAGGTTTCCACAGGTTTCATCATGTTCAGATTCATCCAAACTGAAGACCTGCCTCCTGGAAGATTTTTTTCTCCACTACTTCCCTGAGCAAAAAAACATGTCACTTCCAATCTTCGATTCTTCACCAATACTTTGTTTCCTTGACCAAATCAAAAGCATTTTGAGGTTAACCTATGAGTGAAACGCTGACGTTCACCTTCCCCAGTGCAGGACGCCCGGACCAGGGTCACGTTACTACCCTCCTACCGAATTTCTCAACCACGTCCCATGCCATAATCCACACAAAATCCATGTGGCACACTGAATACCTTCACGAATGGCCACAATGCCCTGTGAGAACTGAAGGAGCAGTGTTTTAGGACACACCCATTAACCCAACTTGAAACATGTTAGTATTCACGAGCATGACTAAGTGCACCGATCTTTACACACCTAACACACACACACATTTCATACTCGATTCCACTCACTCACTTCCTGACAACAGAACACTTCACGCTACAGGGTATGGCCACTTAGTGGTTCTTGGCAACAGAAGTTCCTAAGGTGGCTGATGATCTACAAATCGTGGTCACTTACTCTGACATTAACAACGGGAAACAAAGAGAAACAGGCCAGGTGTGGTGGCTCACACCCGTAATCCCAACACTTTGGGAGGCCAAGGCAGGTGAATCACCTGAGGTGAGGAGTTTGAGACCAGCCTGGCCAACATGGCGAAACCCCGTCTCTACTAAAAATACAAAAATTAGCCAGGCGTGGTGGCGCGTACCTGTAATCCCAGCTACTCAGGAGGCTGAGGCAGGACAATTACTTGAAACTGGGAGGCGGAGGCCCCATTGAGCCGAGATCGTACCACTGCACGATAGACTGGGCTACAGTTAGACTACATCTCAAAAAAAAAAAAAAAAAAAAAAAAAAGACAGGAAAGAAATGATAAAGGTGCACTTAGAGCTCTAATTAGGAAAATAACCACCTTTCCTATTAGGCTGATATTTGTGTGCAGGCCAGAGTTACAGTCTTTGCCATTTTAGGAACAGCGTGCCTATGAACAAACATGAAGGTCTAACTGCAGATAGTAGGTACCATCCCCGAGCAGTGGAAATGTTGCAAACGTGGCTACCGGGAATTGAAACGTGCTGTACGAAAGGCACGCAACTTGTCAAATAAAGGATATGTGCTTATGAAATAAGGACCGTGAAATACTTCACTGCCTATTTCCTTTTTTTTTTTTGAGACAGAGTCTCACGCTGTCACCAGGCTGGAGTGCAGAGGTGTGATCTTGGCTCACTGCAACCTCCACCTCCCGGATTCAAGCTATTATCCTGCTTCAGCCACCCGAGTAGCTGGGACTACAGGCCCGTACCACCACTCCTGGCTAATTTTTTGTTTTTTAAAATTTTTATTAGAGATGCGCTTTCACCATGTTGGCCAGGATGGTCTCAATCTCTTCGCCTTGTGATCTGCCCACCTCCGCCTCCCAAAGTGCTGGGATTCCGGGCGTGAGCCACCATGCCGGGCGGTGTGTTTCTTTATAGTGATTACAGGCTGAACGAGAACATGTACAATCACATAAGTGGCTTGCATTTGGGGTGCACACTGTCTTTCTCGTGGGGAACAGTGATCTAAGTTCAAAGCCTGAGCTACGCACACGCCACAGGTGCTCACACTGATAGATCAAGAAGTGCCTGGACTGAGCTTCCGCAAATTATTTTTTGGGGAGGCGGGGAAAGGAGAACTTCCGTATTTTAAAAGATGACATTAATTTTTAAAAGCCTAAAAAGTACTGATCTGTGTTTTTAAAGAAGGAGTCCACAACTACTTTACCTGGCGTGTTTGTTCTTGGCTGAGTGACTTCAGTGGTACTGTGAGTCAGCAGTTCTGGTCTGGAAAACAGAGCTGGTATTAGGCATTTAGAGGCAACTCCCGGGCCTTTCTCACGCCGCTGTGCACTGCCAATTATTTTTAAATATGGTTCGTTCTGACTTCATTTTGTAGTGAAAAAAACACTTTGCTGACTTGAGTTTATTTTGAAAATGGCAGTTTTCAGTCATTCAGGTGAGACCTTCAAAGTCATCTTATATTTAAGATAAACATGCAAAAGTCACTTTCCCCCCAAAGCAGCTCGGTTCTGCTTCCGAATCTTAGCTGTTCTAACTGTCCCACGGCACAGCCAGGAGCAGCTTGCTGTATCTTAAACCCTTCCTCTCCCTTGTAACTCAGTCCCAATGAACACACAGAGGCATGACCCCAATCAGTAAGCAAGGTTTCCCTTCAGCATCCCTTCAATGGGTGGAGAGAGGCCTTCTGTTCCTACCCAAACTACCCACTGTGTTACCCTTCAAAATCAAGCCACAATAACCTTTCTGAAGGGCAGATCCAAATTATTTTCAGAGGGATCTGCTTTGACACCATTTCATGACTGCTTCTGCTTTTGTAAGATCTGAGGTCTTCCTCCACTTGCCCACCAAAATCTACCCATGCGATCCCGCCACGCCCACGTGGCACTCCTCACTGAACACACAATGGGTGAGATACGTGGATATGCAGATTTGCCAACTCCTGCCCCTACTCATAGATTTCCCTGACTTGAAACACCTTCCCTCTCTGCTGGATGTACACGTGAATGAACTGGGTACGCCATCCTCACCTTCTCCTCTAAAAATGCTCAGTAACTCTTCATTGCATTTTTCTTTTTTTTTTTTTTTTTTGAGATGGCAGTCTTGCTCTGTCACCCAGGCTGGAGTGTAGTGGTGCAATCTCAGCTCACTGCAACCTCTGCCTCCCGGGTTCAAGTGATTCTCTAACCTCAGCCTCCCAAGTAGCTGGGACTACAGGCACACACCACCGCATCCAGCTAATTTTTGCATTTTTAGTAGAGATGGAATTTCCCCATGTTGGCCAGACTGGTCTTGAATTCCTGACCTCAAGTGATCCTCCTGCCTCGGCCTCCCAAAGTACTGGGACTACAGGCGTGAGCCGCTGTGCCCGGCCTTCACTGCATTCTTCTTTGTACGAATCCTCCCAAGGAAGGCATTCTTGTTAGACACAATTTTGCACATCTGGTGATTACACTAACAAGTATTTGTTCAATAAGTGAGTCTAAACATTAATGCCTTCACCGTAAATATAAATTAGTCATGATGAGGTACACAAAAGACCCATCTTCATCAAATGAATCTATTCTCAGGGAAGACACTGAAACTTTCTGCAGATGACCAGCTTACCTTTTAATAACAAATTTAATGCGATTGCCCACTTGAATGATCTTTTCCAGCCTTGGGATTCCATACCACGAGGGGCTTCGGAAAGGAATGTTTTCTGGAAGTCCTTCCACGTACAGATCATTCGGGTGTGCCTCAAATTTTTGATACGGAACAGCCTTGGCTTCGGTGCTCCCCAAGGCTTCCGCTAGACAAAATCAGAGCAATGTGGGAGACGGCATTTGTATCGGAATCAGATTTTAGTACAATCCAAAGCAAGACACAGGTCAATTTTTTTTTAATTGAAAAAACTCTAGAAACATATTTATTAACTACTGAATAGACTTCGTACAGCAAAGACAAGTAGAAATGACCCATCGTCAACAGCCAGATTTCGGCAGATTTAAGTGTCCTGGTCCTAAGACCATCTTAATAGCTCTGAGAGCTTAAAAGATTAAGATTTGTTTTTCAGTACCCTTAGGAAGAAGCGAGAGAAAGAAAACCACAGTAGACAATAGGGGACGTCACCTAAACACTATCGGGAAGCAGCCTTTTATTACTAACTGGTCAGGACCGTAATACCCCTCCTCCCCTGGCCGCTACAAACTGGCACATTTCAGGCTACACATTCATCTGTACTGCAACCAGGAAGCCAATGTTCTTTGCCCCTTCAACCTCATGAGCATGCCATTTTAAGGAAATAACTTTCCACAAAGAATTCATGGAATGGGGGCCAGGCCTGATGGCTCACACCTGTAATCCCAGCACTTTGGGAGGCTGAGGCAGGCAGATCAAGTGAGGTCAGGAGTTGGAGCCCAGCCTGGCCAACATGGCAAAACGCCATCTCTAATAAAAATACAAAAATTAGCCGGGTGTAGGCATGCACCTGTAATCCCAGCGACTTGAGAGGCTGAGGCAGGAGAATTGCTTGAACCCGGGAGGAGGAGGTTGCAGTGAGCTGAGACTGCGCCACTGCACTCCAGCCTGGGCAACAGAACGCGATTCCCTCTCAAAAAAAAAAAAAAAGAGAGAAAAAACTGGAGGTGAGTCCTATTCACTGTATTTACTTTCCTAAAATAAAACAACATTTAAAAAAACATTACTCACTATACACTGTAGCTAGAAGGGGTAATGAAAAAAGAAACTGACTTACCAAATTTTTTGCAGAAAAGTTGATCCACCATCTTTCTTAACTTAGTGATTCTGGCATACCATTCTTCCTTTACTGTCAAGAGAACAGTAATACAAGTTTTCTCAATTTAATGGGTTCAATAACTTTCATTATTAAGTATTATTATTATTATTATAAACTGGTAGGTATTACCTTTTCTTCTCCTGTGACTAAAATTATTTCCAAGATTCGTGGCTGGGTGCAGTGGCTTACACCTGTAATCCTAGCACTTTGGGAGGCCAAGGTAGGGGGAATCACTTGAGATCCCCAGTTCAAGAGCAGCCTGGCCAACATGGTAAAACCCCATCTCTACTAAAAAATACAAAAATTAGCCAGGTGTGGTGGCAAATGCCTGTAATCCCAGCTACTTGGGAGGCTGAGGCAGAAGAACTGCTTAAACCCAAGAGGCAGAGGTTGCAGTGAGCTGAGATTGCACCACTGTACTTTAGCCTAGGCAACAGAGCGAGGCTCCATCTCAAGAAGAAAAAAGGCAGAATAATAAAATTATCCCTAAGATTCCAGAATGTGTTTCTTCCTAAAACAATGTGGACGCTGTACAAAAAGAGCAAATGAACCATCCGATAAACTAGAAAAAAAGCAAAAACACCTAGCAGGCAACATTTGCTACAGGAAGATCGGGGATATGATCTTGCCGGCGATCCTTCCATGTTAGTAAATGTAAACAGTGTGATTCCCTTCTGTGTTGTCCCTGATCCACTCCGCTCCAGAGCAAAAGCAAGCAAGAAAATCGATTCTATTTCTACTTCTTTCAAAACACATCTAGGCCAGGCGAGGTGGCTCACGCCTGTAATCCTAAAATTCTGGGAGGCCGAGGTGGGCAGATCACTTGAGGTCAGGAGTTCGAGACCAGCCTGGCCAATTTGGTGAAACCCCTTCTCTACTAAAGATACAAAAATTAGCCAGGCGTGGTGGCGAGTGCCTATATTCCCAGCTACTTGGGAGGGTGAGGCAGGAGAATCGTTTGAACCCAGGAGGCAGAGGTTGCAGTGAGCCGAGATCGTGCCACTGCACTCCAGCCTGGGCAACAGAGGGAGACTGCCACAAACAAACAAAAAAACGCACATGTAACAGGCCAGGTGCAGCAGCTCACACCTGTAATCACAAAACTCTGGGAGGCCGAGGCAGGCAGCTCACCTGAGGTCAGGAGTTCGAATCAGCCTGACCAACACGGAGAAATCCCGTCTCTACTGAAAATATAAAATCAGCCAGGCATGGTGGTGCGTGCCTGTAATCCCAGCTACTCGGGAGGTGGAGGCAGGAGAATCCCTCAAATCCCTCAGGTGGAGCTGAGATCCCACCGCTGCACTCCAGCCTGGGCGACAGAGTAAGACTCCGTCTCAAAAAACAAAACAAAAGTAAATACATCTAACAATCAAGGGGTGATAATAAATGGCTCCACTATCTAAAAGGAAACCTTCCTGTGTCCTATGTATCATGGAAATTAAATGAATGCCTATTCCATTCAATCATGTGGACTTCATAATAAACTGTTCAATTTATTATGTAGCTAAATCTTGCATCAAAAGTAGAACCAATATTGTTCTTTCAGTTCTGTCTACCCAATAATGCAATATTTGCATGTATTTACAATGGATTAATACAAAGAAGATGAGTATATTCTTCTAGAGAATATGAGACAGAATTTTGACAGCGTGAATTCTCCTGTAATGGCACATGATTAAATAAGACATACTATTTCACGTGGAAGGTAACATAGAGAAGAAATCAATGTTAAGTGTGAAATAACTATGGCACCTCATCTTCCGATCTGCCTCAAGACGGAAAACCTACCTCCTGAAGCTGGTTTATCAAGCTGTAAATCTTCGCGTGTTGAATTCAGAAGCTCATGTCTGAAAGGTGAGCATAAAAACTCAATGTTCACTAGGAAATACTCAGCAAAGAACCATTAACATTAAGTCAGTAAGGCTGGTTTTGAAAAGAAAAAATAATCTGGATGCTTGAGCACAACTAAATGCTTTTTTTTTTTGGAGATGGAGTTTTGTTCTTCTTCCCAGGCTGGAACACAGTGGTGCAATCTCAACTCACTGCAACCTCCACCTTCCAGGTTCAAGCAATCCTCCTGCCTCAGCCTCCCACGTAGCTGGGATTCCAGGTGCCTGTCACCATGCCTGGCAAATTTTTGTATTTTTAGTAGCGATGGAGTTTCACCATGTTGGCCAGGATGGTCTTGAACTCCTGACCTCAGGTGATCCACATGCCTCAGCCTCCCAAGTGCTGGGATTAAAGGCATGAGCCACCATGCCCGGCCCACAACTAAATTTTAATTTGAGGTTTCTACGGAGTAATAAAACAAAATGGTAACTGCAACTTGTCTCATAAGGTACTTCAGGGAGCATGTATCCTCACAAGTAAACAGGCAACTTTGTGGCCGGGCGCAGTGGCTGACGCCTATAATCCCAGCACTTTGGGAGGCCGAGGCGGGTGGATCACGAGAGATCGAGACCATCCTGGTCAACAAGGTGAAACCCCGTCTCTACTAAAAATACAAAAATTAGCTGGGCATGGTGGTGCACGCCTGTAGTCCCAGCTACTCGGGAGGCTGAGGCAGGAGAATTGCTTGAACCCAGGAGGTGGAGGTTGCGGTGAGCCGAGATCGTGCCATTGCACCCCAGTCTGGGCAACAACAGTGAAACTCCGTCTCAAAAATAAATAAATAAATAAAAATAACCATATATGCTTTAAAAATCTCAGGCCTATGAGGCCAAGGTGGGAGGATCACCTGAGGTCAGGAGTTCAAGACCAGCCTGGCCAACATGGTGAAACGCTGTCTCTACTAAAAATATTTTAAAAATTAGCCAGGCATGGTGGCACATGCCTATTATCCCAGCTACTCAGGAGGCTGAGGCAGGAAAATTGCCTGAACCTGGGAGGCAAAGATTTCAGTGAGCCAAGATTGAGCCACTGCACTCCAGCCTGGATTACTGTGGGAGACTCCAACTCAAAAAAAAAAAAAAAAAAAAAATCATGATCAGCCTTGCCAACATAGTAAAATCCCATCTCTGCTAAAAATACAAAAATTGGCCGGGCGCATTGGCTCATGCTTGTAATCCCAACACTTTGGGAGACTGAGTCAGGCAGATCATGAGGTCAGGAGATCGAGACCATCCTGGCTAACACAGGGAAGCCCCATCTCTGCTAAAAACTTAGCTGGGCGTGTTGACTCACACCTGTAGTCCCAGCTAATCAGGAGGCTGAGGAGAAGAACTGTTTGAACCCGGGAGGCGGAGGTTGCAGATCGCACCTGGGAGACAGAGTGAGAATCCATCTCAAAAAAAAAAATTATCCAGGCATGGTGGCCCACGCCTATAATCCCAGGTACTTAGGAGGCTGAGGCAGGAAAATCGCTTGAACCTGGGAGGTGGTGTTTGTGGTGAGCTGAGATCACACCCCCGCACTCCAGCCTGGGCAGAAGACCAGGACTCCGTGTCAAAAAAAAAAAAAAATCTCAGGCCTAAAAACAAGGCCTGGATACTATGTTCTTTAGCAAAAGTAGCAGAAAATTGTGAAAGAAAATGTCCATTGCATGCCAATCCAGTGCGGGCGTGTTCATGCTTCAAATGCCAACACTGGCTGGAGGGATGCAGTGTGGGACCCAGATACATTAAAAAGTGGGAAATAGCAATGCATCAAGTCACTCAAACTCCATTACACATAACCCTAGTGCTTAAGGAATACGTGTCAACAAGGAAAAAGACCTGCTGCTCAGAACAGAGACAGGAGTCCGACAGGAATCCAAGTCTTACTTCTTAATCACAAAGCGAATCCTTTCCTTTGCAAGTAATATCCTCTCCAGGCGAGGGATCCCGTAGGTCGACGGCCTTCTAAACGGGATTCCTTCAGGAAGGCCTTCTACGTAAAGGTCTTCGACGTGGGACTGGAAAAGGGGGTACGGGATCGTCACCGGGCCTTTGGCTTTGATGGCTTGAGCTTCAGGGACAAAAAGAGAAAGAGAGATCATTTAGGCAACATTTGTAGAAAAGTATAATAAATCACTGAATCGCTACTGCTCTTAAACTTTTATAATTTGATCTTGTTCCTGTAATTCGATCAGAAGAAAAATAGCATGAGGGAAATAAAAAGAACATCAAAAATGCTCATATTCTGATTATCAACGCCTGCAGTGAAATATCCCATTACTTTAAGAGAATGTGGATACAACCAGACTTTCTACAGAAATTTTTTTTGGTTGGGGGGTGGGGTGGAGTCTTGCTCTGTAGCCCAGGGTGGAGTGCAGTGTCGAAATCCTGGCTCACCGCAACCTCTGCCTCCCAGGTTGAAGCAATCCTCCTGCCTCAGCCTCCTGAGCAGCTGGGACTACAGGCGTGTGTCACCACACCCAGCTAATTTTTTGTATTTTTAGTAAAGATGGGGTTTCACCATGTTGGCCAGGCTGGTCTCAAACTCCTGACCTCAAGTGATCCCCCTGCCTCGGCCTCCCAAAGTTCTGGGACTACAGGCATGAGCTACTTTGCCTGGCCAACTTTCTACAGAAATCTGAACCATATTACAAAGCCAGGAAAACACACCAGGTAGTATCATTTAATACATATACTACTAAATGGAATAAGCAGTATTTTAAAAACGTAAACATTACTGTAACCTTTTTGGGCTTATAAAAATAATTTCTTTTAAATAACAGAGGCAAGCTGGTTACAGTGGCTCATGCCTGTAATCCCTGCACTTTCGGAGGCCGAGGCAGGGGGATCACCTGAGGTCAGGAGTTCCAGACCAGCCTGGCCAACATGGTGAAACTCTGTCTATACTAAAAATACAACATTTAGCTGGGTGTGGTGGTGGGTGCCTGTAATCCCAGCTACTCGGGAGGCTGAGGCAGGAGAATCGCTTGAATTCAGGAGGTGGAGGTTTCAGTGAGCTGAGATCGCACCATTGCACTCCAGGCTGGGCAACGAGAACGAAACTCCAACTCAAAATTAATTGATTAATTAAATCATAACGAGTGGTCTCCCATCAGAACAGCTCCATTTTTTTTTTGGCCATTATTATGTGCAATAGTCTGAGTTCCTAAACGTTAATATTTGTACTAAAACTTTAAGTGCACCATGTTATATGTCAGCGTTAAGGTCGAGTTAACGTCCACTATCGTACGCTAAACTTGAATATCGTATTTATGTGTCACAATGAAAATCTCCCTAAGGCAATTACCATTCATATTCCTTTGAAGTTATACAATGTGAAGATGTTTTTATAATTTCACAACAGCTGGTGAACATTACGTATTGTCTTGTATACAAAATAATCTAATAAACCAGCATCACAACAAAAGCCCACAACATAACCTGTTTCACTTCATGAAAAACACTGACATTTGCAAAAATATCATAGTAAACTTATAAAACTGTAATAAGAAATTATTTTAACGCGGAATAGCACCAAATAAAGAATATAATAAAACTATGAACAGGAAGCCTTTATTATATGTATGCCAGGTGGTATGTGAAGCACTTTACTATCTTATCAATCTTCAGGATAGAGCTTCCTTTCTCACGACCACAAAAGAGGATACCAGGACTCAGACAGGAGAAGAGGTGCAGCCAGGCTGTGTCCCCAGAGCCTGTGACCTTACCACTAGGTGACAGTGCTTCCAGGTAGCACATGTTATGAGGTTTTAGCTTCAAAATGAACCAATTAAAAAAAACACGGGGCTGGGTGCAGTGGCTCATGCCTGTCATTCCAGCACTCTGGGAGGCCGAGGCGGGTGGATCACCTGAGACCAGGAGTTTGAGACCAGCCTGGCCAACATGGTGAAACCCTTTCTCCACTAACAATACAAGTTAGCCAGGCGAGGTGTCGGGAGCCTGTAATCCCAGCTACTCGGGAGGCCCAGGTAGGAGAATCACTGGAACCTGCAAGGCAGAGGTTGCAATGAGCCAAGGTCACACCACTCCAGAATCAGCAACAAGAGCGCAATTCCGTCTCAGAACAAACAAAAAAACCACAGGCAAAAAAGGCGTAAGCTTCTAAACAGTGGAAGAAACACTAAGAAACCTAAAGCAAATCACTAAAAACACGATGGAAAAGTTACTGAATTCATTAGCAAATTTACTCTAATTCTAGATTTTCATTGAGGGGAAGGTTATATTACTCGCGATGAATAAAAACAAGTTGGTTTCAAGTTTATGAACACAAATGCCCTCAGTATCATTTGTGTTTACATTTCCACCGAAAGCACTTCAGTTAAAACTGTAGCATACAATTTGACAGCTCGCTGGTTGATGGTAAGATGAATAAGTCATCCAAAGAAAAATGAAAATTGCAAAACGTGACGTTTTCACTGGTTGTTACTACTTTTTGGTAAGCATTTGACATATACCAACAGATGATGATAACAAATTGCTAATGTCTTCGTCATTATACAGAGGTGGCTATAGGACAGAAGAGTCAAAGGGCAAAGAAGGAACCGAGATCTGGCGTCAGCTCAGTTATGCATCAAGATAAAAGCAGAGGCCGGGCACGGTGGCTCCTGTCTGTAATCCCAGCACTTTGGGAGGCTGAGGCAGGAGGATCACTTGAGATGAGGAATTTGAGACTAGCCTCACCATCATGGTGAAATCCCGTCTCTACTAAAAATAGAAACATTAGCTGGGTATGGTGGCAGGTGCCGGTAGTCCCAGCTACCTGGGAGAATGAGGCGGGAGAATCACTTGAACCCAAGAGGTGGAGGTTGCAGTGAGTTGAGATTAGATCACTGCACTGCAGACTCCATTTCAAAAAAAAAAAAAAAAAAGATAAAAGTAGAGACAGTAGGGGCATCTCAGTGAATACTGGATGTAAGGAAGTAGATTAAGAGAAACTATCAGTTAAATAAATAATCTTTGGCCCGATACGGTGGCTCATGCCTGTAATCCAGCACTTTGGGAGGCCAAGGTGGGCGGATCACGAGGTCAGGAGATTGAGACCATGCTGGTTAACACGGTGAAACCTCGTCTCTACTAAAAATACAAAAAATTAGCCGGGCATGGGGGCGCACACCTGTAGTCCCAGCTACTCGGGAGGCTGAGGCAGGAGAATCGCTTGAACCAGGGAGGTGGAGGTTGTGGTGAGCCGAGATCGCACCATTGCACTCCAGCCCGGGCAACAAGAGCGAAATGCTGTCCCATTTTTAAAAATAATAATAATAATAATAATCTTCAATTAAATCCCCCAAATCCAGAGCTTTGCAATAAATACGTAAATAAATTCCCAAATATCCATGCTGAAAGTTTAAGAGAAATGTTAGCTGATTAATTACAGAAATACAACTTTTTCTTAGCTTTACAGTCATCTAGAAACAAAGACTGTTTCTAATATTTAGACAGACTCTGCTAAGAACCTTACAAGGAGAGGCTTGTACGTAAGTATGGCAAGGTTCACCGGCAACACTGGGCTTGTCCACATCACCCCCGTGATGAACAGTAACACCACTGTGTAACTGCTCACCAGCAAGGCATCACAGGAATTCTCCTGTTTAGACATACCGTATTTCCTTTCAAACAATTCTTCGACTTGTTTACGCAGGTCAGTGATGCGAGCATTCCATTTCTCTGAAAACGGAGCAAACGCGAATTCTCAGTAAGAAACCCCTACTGCTGGGGGCGTGGCCTAGGGTCCTCAGCTGACCAAACATGCAATGCCCGACTGCCTACATTTTCACACCCCGACTGTCCATCGCATTTTACTGCTTCCCAAAGAACTTTCCCCTTTTTTGGTAGTTCTTGGAATTACTAGATTGGTAAAAAGTAACCGTGACTTTTGCCATTACTTTTGATAGTTTCATGGGAGACTATCAGAGAAGTTGTAACATTTAGCACCTCTCTTTAGCTTTTTGATTTCTGAAAAGCAGGAGGGCAGAAAAGATCAATCAAATTAAACACGGCAAAAGGAAAGCCAGGATAAAGAGGGGTCTTTTAGCAAACTTCCTAAAACATGTCTTAGTTGTGTAGAAATAAGACTTTACAGGTACAGAGTTGCAACTTGGAATGCTAAAAACAGGCTGGGTGCAGTGACTCACGCCTGTAATCCCAGCACTTTGGGAGGCCAAAGCGGGTGCAGCATCTGAGGTCAGGAGTTCGAGACCAGCCTGGCCAACATGGTGAAACCCCGTCTCTTCTAAAAACACAAAAATTAGCCGGGCCTGGTGATGGGAGCCTGTCATCCCAGCTTCTCGGGAGGCTGAGGCAGAAGAGTCACTTGAACCAAGGGGGCAGAGGTTGCAGTGAGCCGAGATTGTGCCATTGTACTCCAGCCTGGGGGGGAGAATGAAACAGCCTCAAAAAATTGTAATAATAAAAAATAACATAAACATATAAAAGTAATGTACAAAAATTCAGTTCATATCCAGTCGCTGTGACTACGCCAGTAGAACATTAAAGTGCGATTTCCAAAATGTATACAAGCTTAATGTTCTATTTATTCCAAAGATGAATCATAACATAATTCACCACTAATCTCATCCAGTCCCTTCCGAGGACACGTCATCCATTGGGAGCTCACGGATGAGCAGCCTGAGTGACACCGAGCAAAGGGTGAAATAGTTCTCAATACAGGTTTTAAAGCTAAGAGAAATAACTAAATGACTAAGTCTTCAGTGCTAATCTTGAGCCAGATAATGAATATCAGACGGGACAATGTCCTACGCTTTGGTAAATCCAGACTATGCTTAAACAATGCCTGTTATGTGACTTTCAAAATGCTCCTGGCTTTCCAAAGACGAGGTTATAATGCAGTAACGCAGGCTAACGCACTTCCCTGCAGAGCATGTTGCAACTTTCATGGGTCACACCGAGAGCCCAGAAGATGAAGGAAAAGGTCACGTGTTTCACTGGGAACTCACCGAAGTTGAACTCCCTGACTTTCCGCTTCCCTGCATTGGCGGGTTCCGGGACTGGTGGCTGCGGTAGCTCGTTGGTCTTTGGTCTCTTAGAAGGTGGAGAATAATCATCATCTTGAAAAAGAAAATGGTCATTACTGAAGGAACCATCTTAAGAGTTACAGACACCTCCTGGTCAATTCCCTACATTCAAAAGGTGAGTGGAGCGTTAGCGCTGTCTAGAGTGTGAATAATTACTTCTGCACTGTGAGCCTCAGCAGACTTCTTCCTAGTTACATCTGAAACTTTGTTTGGGATGTGTTCGATTAATACTGCTTTTTCCTGTCTTTCTTCATTATTTTTTAGTTTGCTTCATTTGAAGTGTCATTATAAACTTCCCCTTCTCAAATAACTTCCAAATAGCTGTCAAGAACTAGATTCTATTTTAAGACTTTGAAGAAAAATCTTTTAATGAAAATAGTCACCTAAAGTTATACAAATAAGTAAGAAAAGGGGGATTAATAAAAGCTTAGATGGAAAAGATATTTAAGCTTATACAAAATGTAAGCATACATAAGCAAGGGAAATTGCGTAACTGTATGTTCAAATATTTTTTTTCTTTTTGAGACGGAGAATTGTTCTGTTGCCCAGGCTGGAGTGCAGTAGTGCGATCTTGGCTCACGGCAACCTCCACCTCCTGGGTTCAAGCAATTCTCATGCTTCGGCCTCCCAAGTAGCTGGGATTACTGGCGCCCACGACCATGCCCAGCTAATTTTTGTATTTTTTGGTAGAGACGGAGTTTCGTCATGTTGGCCAGGCTGGTCTCAAACTCCTGGCCTCAAGTGATCCACCCACCTTGGCCTCCCAGAATGCTGGGATTACAGGTGTGAGCCACCGCACCTGGCCTGTTCAAATACTTTTAACAAGTCCAAAATGAATGGGCTTAAAGAAATAGGGCTGCATTATTATGAAACAGATACTGTTGATTCAGTCACCAGAGGGCCTGTGTATAAAGGAGCAGCCCGCTATTCAAGCGTAGCACACACTCTACTCAAGACAGCTGCCCTGAGAGTTCCGTGCTCATTTCCTTGTGGACACACCAGTAACTCATTCTGCTGTGATGCTTCGATACACCTGATGTTACCATTAGAGACCTCTGGGTCAAATCGGCTGTCACTGTCATCTTCCAGTCCCTGAGTGTCAGGTCACATGCTACTAATACTGCTCCGACACCACCCATTAAACACGGAAAATGTCATTTTAAGAAACCCTTGTTTAGAAACAAATGTGGTGTTGTGAAGACACTACTTACTGTGTTAAGGACAGTATCACAGGGAAGAAAGCGCACCCAAGTACAGTCCGCTGTCTTTAGATGGGCACATCGTTATGCTGATTTTACAGCTAAAGAAACTGGCTCAGGAATGTTATCTGATTGGACTGTGTTGCCTCTCTGGACAGTGCAGCTGAGATCAGACTGCGCGTGCGTGCGACTCTACTGGCCTACCAGGGTGCTTCTCATAAAGGTAAGACATGCAAATTTGGCCCAGTATACAATGTTGCCCGGGGCAGCACTGGGTCATGCCCACAGATAACTTGTGTTTCTCAAGGGAAACCTTAAGGGAAGGTGAAAATGCTTCTAGAAGGCGACTGGACACCAGCGCCCCTGCCTGCTGCCTTTGGGCTCTTCCTCTAAGGCCAACAGTGACCTGAAATTATTGACTGACTGTTCCGATCAACTGGGGGAAATGGTACCAAGGTCACCAACATCACACAGATTCACTTGAGGACCTATTTACGTGCTTAGAAAGACGAAACTGCCTTTATAAAGGATACTGTTTCAGAAAACCGTAATCACAGTAACAACTAATGACTATAAAATGCTGATGCGTTAAATGCTGCTTTAGAAAAACATGTTCAAATCCAGGAAAAAGATTCCTGATAGAAAACTATCCACCCACCCACCCACCCACCCAACCATCGGAAGGGTCTCATTCTATTGCCCAGGCTGGAGGACAGTGGCATGATCATAGCTCACTGTAGCCTCGAGCTGCTGGCCTCAACTGATCCTCCTGCCTTAGCCTCCCAAATAGCTGGGACTACAGGCAGGCACCACTACACCTGGCTACTTTTTTTTTTAAATTTTTTTTATTTTTTGGAGAGACAGAATCTCACTATGTTGTCCAGGCTGGTCTCAAACACCTGGCCTCAAGTGATCCTTCTGTCTCGGCCTCCCAAAGTGCTGAGATTATAGGCATGAGCCACTGTACCAGGCCAGAAAACAACTTAAAAATGACAGACTCTCTGAGAAATAAAACTTGACTGTCATCTGGGTTTGTATTACTACAAGGATTACAAATAGTCAAGAGACCCTGTAAACAGATGAAGGGTCCAACCTACTTAGAAACAATCTGGAAAAGAGAAGTATGTAAGTTTAAACCTCAAATCTTGAAAACGTACTTTTAAAAAAGCCCTATTTTCCAACTCTCAAACAGATTTTAGAAACCCTAAGAGTATTTTTCTGCTGTCTTCCAAAGGTTAAAACAAAATGCACTCATTTCACGTGTGAATACTGTCAGAGCATTATAAAGGCTTCATATTACTGTTTCTTTACAAATGGTAAGCAGGAACTTCTACAGTGAAAGTGTTTCCTCTACAGGTCAGCAGCTCCTAAGCATCCTGATAGATCATCATGTAAACTGACCCTCCACTGACTGTCATAAAATGGAAGTTGCTAGAGTAGAATGACAGGGGGAGGGAAACAGCTCTGGACGGAACAAGATCTGTAGTTCCCCATCCCATGAATCCCAGTCCAAATCCAAACTCCTCACAGCTGAGGCCACGGGGAGGGGAAGACAGGTCTTCTTTCCTGTCAAGACCTCACTTTTTCAGTCACGCAAACATTTTAGAACACAAAAGATTTAATCGTATAAATACATTTTATGAAGGCGATCTAACAACCATAAACCAAAAAAGTGAAAGAGAAAAGGCAGAAAAACACTAGAGTGCTTTTTAATGACAGAGATCACAAGATTTTGAAAATACAAGTGAGATCACACTTTCCTCTTCACTGACAAATAATAAAGTTCAATCTATTACATGTGAACAAATACAGAGCTGAATGTAGGTGTGTGTGTGTTTTGTTTTTGCTTTGAGACAGTCTTGTTCTGTCGCCAGGCACCAGGCTGGAGTGCAGTGGCGCAACCTCTGCCTCCCGGGTTCAAGCAATTCTCCTGCCTCAGCCACCCAGGTAGCTGAGACTACAGGCACACGCCACCACGCCCAGCTAATTTTTGTATTTTAGTGGAGACGGGGTTTCACCATGTTGGCCAGGATGGTCTCAATCTCTTGACCTCGTGATCCGCCTGCCTCGGCCTCCCGAAGTGCTGGGATTACAGGCGTGAGTCACCGCGCCCCGCCAAATGTAGTTATTTTATTGTATTTTTTTGAGCCTGAGTCTCACTCTGTCGCCCAGGCTGGAGTGCAGTGGCGCAATCCCGGCTCACTGCAACCTCTGCCTCCCAGGTTCAAGTGATTCTGACTCAGCCTCCCGAGTAGCTGGGACTACAGGCACATACCACCACACCCAGCTAATTTTTGTACTTTGTAATAATAGAGATGGAGTTTCACCATGTCGGCGAGGATGGTCTCAATCTCCTGACCTCGTGATCCGCCCGCCTCGGCCTCCCAAAGTGCTGGGATTACAGTCATGAGCCACTGCAGCCGGCCAGTTATCCTATTTTGAGACCGGGTCTTACTCCGTTGCCCAGGCTGAAATGCAGTAGCACCACTCACTGCAGCCTCGACTTCCCAGGCCCAAGTGATCTTCTCACCTCAGCCTCCCCAGTAGCTGGGACTACAGGTGGGCACCACCGCATCCAGCTAATTTTTAATTTTTGTAGAGATGGGGTATCCCTATGTTGCCCACACTGGTAGTGAACTCCTGGCTTCAAGAAAGCCTCCTGCCTCGGCCTTCCAAAGTGCTGTGATTACAGGGGTGAGCCACTGCGCCCAGCTGAACGGAGTTATTTTTGATAAAATATCACACCGCGTCTTGTTTTTTAAAATCCTGTTTCATAAACTGATGAATCTTTGGGTGTTTTAAGTCACAATGGCATTCAGGCATCAGAATAGCTAAAAACTTCACCACATCGTCCATTTTTCTCCGCTTAACTCTGTCGCAATTAGTTTTGAGAAAGTATGAAAAAATGGGTTTCCTGACCTAAAATCCTTTCCACAAAGGATCAAAATTACTTTTTTCTCTGAGGTATAAAACACCAACTGAAGCTCTAGAGCTTGCCCTCACACACTGGGCGCTGCTGCTCCCGTCGTTCCGCGGCTTCCACACTGTAAACAACCATGTTTGTGTAACAAGGCACGTTTCAGCATGCCTCAAATTCAAGCCCAAACGCAAGTGTTTCTATAATCAAAATGTAAAGCTTTTAATAGACATTTTAAGAAAAAAAATTTTTTTTGAGAGTCTCACTCTGTCACTCAGGCTGGAGTGCAGTGGCGCGATCTCAGCTCACTGCAACCTCCACCTCCCAGGTTCAAGAGATTCTTCTGCCTCAGCCTCCCAAGTAGCTGGGATTACAGGTACCTGCCATCTCGCCCGGCTAATGTTTGTATTTTAGTAGAAAGGTGGCTCACCATGTTGGCCAGGCTGGTCTCAAACTCCTGACCTCAGGTGATCTGTCTGCCTGGGCCTTCCAAAGTGCTGCCATTACAGGCATGAGCCACCAAGCCGGGGCCCTTTTAAGATATTTTCATATGAAAAAAATGCTAATTACGCATTTACAATAGTTATGCTACCCACACTAACAAAAGCATTGTCAAAAAAAGAAGAAAAAAAGTCTAAAAAACAAACAAACAAAAGCACTCCGCCAATACCTTCAAGCCAGCAACACTGTCCGCAGCTCGACATTTGTATTTAAAACACCAGTTTCCTTTCTGCAACATATTAAGGAATATGCCTACAGCTAATCCAGGCTTCAGAGCTAAAGCTGTTCATCACCGCCTTCTAGCCAGTGAATCAATAGACAGACTATACCAATCTCAGTATGTTGAAAATAAGAGGATCAGAAGATTGGTATTGTGTTACCATACTATCTGACAGCTATTCAAAGTTAGAAAAACAATCACCGCTAGGGACTCTATCTCCTTCAGAACTCAAACCATTCATCACCCTACACATTTCAAATACATGGATTCATTCACCCATGGACATTTTATAGCTCCTCCAAAACTCTTTACCTCAACAACTGAATATTCATTAAATGATGATTTGGCAACAATTAAAAAAAAAAAAACAGGTGTGCAAGTGCGAACCTACTCAATCATGTGAGCTCTAAAAGTGCTGCAGGGACACTAAGGAAAACACAAGAATTAAACAACAGACAGCAAAACTTGGTGGCTTTGTCTTCAAAATCTCCCCAGAATCAAGCAGTTATCTCCCCCGCCGCCAACCTGCTGTAAAGCACCCTTCCCTGGGCCCTAGGTAATTCCAAGAGGCTCCCAAGCTCGTTTTCTGTCACAGCTATTCACTGCTCTAAGTCTTGTCTCTTCTTTTTTTTTCCCTTTTGTCAATATAGTCACATTTCCTAGAAGTGAAGGACAAAAGTGTCACTCCTATTTTCAAAACACTCCTGAGGATCTGTGGCTAAATTACTCACTACTAAATTCTTAGCACCATGGCCGGGCGCAGTGGCTCACCCCTGTCATCCCAGCACTTTGGGAGGCTGAGGTGGGCAGATCACCTGAGGTCAGGAGCTCGAGACCAGCCTGGTCAACATGGTGAAACCCTGTCTCTACTAAAAATACAAAATCATCCAGGTGTGGTGCTGTGTGCCTGTAGTCCCAGCTATGTGGGAGGCTGAGGCAGGAGAATCACTTGAACCCAGGAGGCGGAGGTTGCAGTGAGCTGAGATGGTGCCACTGCACTCCAGCCTGGGCAACAGAGCAAGACTCTGTCTCCAAAAAAAAAAAATTGTTAGCACCTGGTACATACAATGTGCTCAGTATTTGTGGAGGGATTAAAGGAACAGATGAATAGCACAGTCCCTAGTTATATGCAGCAGCCAAGTATCTGCCCGTATCTCAAACACAAATTCCACAAAAAAGGGATGGTAGGTAATTCAACTGTCCATCATAAACCCTACTAAAATACTGAAACCCTAAAAAAGCATTATTCAAATCATAATACATAATTCCTCTGAGATGCCTATTTTTACATATATAATTGGGTATTAAGTGTCTGATTCGCAGCTATAAAAATAAAAGACATGAAGTTTTCCAACACTAACCTCCTCAGTTACAGATTCTAGAAAACCTACAGTTACCAGCTGCAGTATGCCTGCCGTGTGTGCTCATGTGAGTCAATTATATTTGAAATTATTTGCATACACCTTTCCAAATAGGAGAAATAAAAAGAGGTCAAAGAGTTTGACTTAGGAAGACGTAAAATTCATCACAGAATGAATCCACTTAAAATCAGTTTCAGGGAGGAAAAAAAATCAGGTTAAGTAATGAACAGAGAGGCCACAGCAGAAGGAGCAGAGGTAAGTGACTCAGGTTTGGGAAACTAGGCCCTAGGAGAGAACTGCGCAAGAAAGAAACCTCGTTACACCGTGCTTAGCACTCCATGACAGCCAGACCTGAAACCATCTCCGCACACATCGGAGATAACATACCAGACAGAAATTTCACCTTAAACACCATGAAGTGCAGTCATGGTGTTTAGGAAAACAGAGGCTTGCGGGCCTATTATCCCAAGGCCAATTTCCCCAAACCTAAGTCACGTTGTTTTAAATGTTTACCGCTGACTGTAAGTACACATAAAATGGCAAAATGGAAGCACAGAGCTTACAGCACACCAGCGGTGGGTAAGAAATGACCCTGTATCCATGAATACGTCCGCATCGGAGTCAAATTAGCCTCTTCAGAACTCCACATAATTGCAAATGAAGATACCCAGGTGAAAACACCGGGGAAAATCGAACCGGCTTATTTGATGAGAAAGTTCTTTTCTTTCTCTTCTATCAATGATTTGGGAAATGTGAAAAGGGGTAAAATGAGGAAATTACGCCGTCTCCAGGCAAGCGGGAATATCTCCATTTCTTCCCGTCCATCTTCTTACCAAGCACAAGTATTTTCCTAAACAAAACTAAGATTATTCTCCAGACACACTTTTGCTTTTAAAGTTGCCTTGTTCTCAAGGCAGGATTTTTTTTTTCACTGAATATTTTATATTTGAGATCTTTTCTCAGAGTAAGAAAACATTATCAGGATTTCAGTGGCTATATACTTTTCTGTTATGAAGATATTCCAAAATTTGATTTTCTAACTATGGATATTTAAAGAGCTCCTACCATCTGGAAGTAATCTTTCCAGAAATAACACATTATTATTATTATTTTTTTTTTTTTTTTTAGACAGAGTCTCATACAGTTGCCGGGCTAAAGTGCAGTGGTGCAATCTCGGCTCACTGCAACCTCCGCCTCCCAGGTTCAAGTGATCCTACTGCCTCAGCCTCCTGAGCAGCTGGGATTACAGTACCCACTTCCACGCCTGGATAATTTTTTCTATTTTGAGTAAAGATGGGATTTCACTATGTTGGCCAAGCTGGTCTCAAACGCCTGACCTCAGGTGATCCGCCTGCCTCAGCCTCCCAAAGTGCTGGGATTTACAGGCGTGAGCAACCACAGCCGGCCACGATATACACTATTAACCAGAAGTGTGTATGTAATTTCTCACTTGACCTTCCTTGTTCATATTGAGACAATTTTTATCTTCCTTAAAAAATTAGGAATTTAATGGTTGATATAATTTCTATAGAATATATGTATCTTTTACATGTACATATATAAAATGTGTATGTGTATACCCACATAAAAACACAGAAAATGCTCCCTTTTAAAAGAATTACTTTACTCAGACCTGCTATTTTACTGGTCTTCTGAAAAGAACGAAGTCTACACAGCAAAATTCTGCCACTTAATCACAAATGTGAACGTTAAATCAGGCTTATGGCACAAAGTCTTAGTTGAAAAGAAATGAGATTTATTACTCCATCCAAAACAGTTCAAGTTCAAAAGACCGATGTTTGCTTCAGGTTCATTAGCCATTTATTTCTTGATGTCTGCCAACCTCTCTTTAAAGGTCTTGTACTGTAAAAGCAAATATTTACATTCTAAACCATTTTAATATGGCCTCTGTCTGTGTTAAGATCTGCAAATCAACATGGTTATTAGTCCTACCTATAAGTTTTATTTTTATAATTTGAATAACCTCCTATCAGTATCTCCATAGAAAGGACACAGTTGAATATTTATCATATTGATACGTTCTTCCATTTTTTCCTGTGAATGAGATTTCTAACTAAAAAGAAACTAAATTTCAACTATTTAATGCTAGACTGTAAACCATTCAAAATGTTTTAGATTAGAAAAATTATATGAATGAAAAAAGAAATCTGTATGTTAGCATGTGAAGTATGAAAAGATTTGTTGTATGAGGTGGAAGCTACTGGTCGACATATTTGAGAAGCAATGAAGACACAGACAGGTTGGGTAGTTTGAAGCAGTCAAACACTATAAATAACCAAGTGACATCAGTAGGCAACAGGCTATTCAGAGAAAGAGACAGACAGCACACCAAGAAAGGGTACGCAGCAGCTAGAAAAAACCAATGAAGCACCAAGATGTGTGGTTATGGGAGGGGAAGCCTGTGGAATATGTGATATTTTAAAATCTGCATTACAATGTATGCTGAAAGCATCTGTGCATTTTTGCAAAAATCAAGCTATAGACATGAAATTGTCTCGAAGCTGACACATATCCCGCAGTACTGGGACTTGGGAGCAGAGTGAGGGTGAGGAAACTTGCCACTGTGCAGTGTACTCTACTGTTTTGACACCTTCCCATAGGAAAGAAGTACTTTGAAGGAAAGAAACTAACAGAAGTATTGTGAGACATTAATTTTTATTTCTTTTTAATTTTTTTTGAGATGGAGTTTTGCACTTGTCGCCCAGGCTGGAGTGCAATGGTGTGATCTCAGCTCACTGAGCTCACTCCGCCTCCAGGGTTCAAGCGATTCTTCTGCCTCAGCCTCCAGAGTAGCTGGGATTACAGGCATGCACTACCACACTCAGCTAATTTTGTATTTTTAGTAGAGATGGGGTTTCACCATGTTTGTCAGGCTGGTTTTGAACTCCTGACCTCAGGTAATCCACCCGCCTCGGCCTCCCAAAGTGCTGGGATTACAGGTGTGAGCCACCGTGCCCGGCCATGAGACATTAATTTGAAAGGAAAAACACAATACTCAATTATTATTATTATTTTTTGAGATGGAGTCTTGCTCTTGTCGCCCAGGCTAGAGTGCAATGGCATGATCTCGGCTCACTGCAACCTCCGCCTCCTGGGTTCAAGCAATTCTCCTGCCTCAGCTTCCCAAGTAGCTGAGATTACAGGGACCCACCACCACGCCTGGCTAATTTTTGTAACTTTTTTAGCAGAGACGAGGTTTTGCCATGTTGGCCAGCCTGGTCTCAAACTCCTGACCTCGGGATCCACCCGCCTCGGCCTCCCAAAGTCCTGGGATTACAGGCATGAGCCACCGCGCCCGGCCTTAAGAATTATTAGTATGAAGCGATCAGTAATAATTCTATCAGCTGAATTTTTAAATAATTCAGGATAAACTGGCTCCGCTGAGTTCAGGCTTATCTTTGGAGAAAAAAAAAAAACTAGGTTTGAAGCAATTTTAGCTATAGAGAGTACTGTAGGATATATTTGTAGCTATTGCTTCTAAACAGTTTTGAAAGACAAAATGTGTATCAGCCTCTAAGCAGTATTTCCAAGTAGCAGGGGGACTTGCTCTAAAACTTCTTTACTAAACTACCAACACTTTTCCCTCCACTTTACTTAATTAGAAATTAGGGATTCCAGCTCCAAATAAATCTTCTTCTGTCACAACCCAATAGATTATAGAATCTGTTTTTGTGTGTATCAAGTCTGGTCATAATTTTCTTATTTTCTTTTCAATTCTCACTGATAGCAAGGATAGCCTGGGCCACCTGGGGGCCAATGCTAATCCTCACAGTTTCATTCTGCCGTCTAAAACTCCCCAAGCACTGGGGTGCACTGCTGGGGAGTGGGCTGCTTTGGTCACACAAACACATGTATTCATCCCCCAAGTATCCTTTCAAAATGAATGAAATGCATATTTAGCAATGTGAATGTGACAAATATTTTTATGACCAGAAGGAAACTTTGGAATCAAGGCTTTTAGATAACTAACCTTCAATAGTCACCTCAACTTCAGGGTCCTCACTTGTTTCTGAAGGGACATGTTGAGTAGAATCTTGAAAAAAATAAAATTCTAAAATGACATTCATTATTAAGCATTTTTCCATCTGTTCCAACATTGTACTGATTTGATACTCCGAAAGCAGCCTACTGTAAAAATTCACTGGCATTTAATTCATTTCATATTTATGAAATTAAAAGTTGACCCTTTTCATTATCAATAGGGATAAAAGAAAACAAAAATTAGAAAAACTCTGGAAAAAATTTAGATAATAACATGTTACCTGCAGAAATTGACTCAAAAAATCCCATGGCCTTGGAGGAATGAGGATATGACAAATTCACAATGAATTTCCTGCCACAGCTACAAGATGCTCAGACAGAAAGAAATGCTTTCCGCTGTGATTAGGATTTCTCCCCTCCTTTCAGAAATGTGAGCAGTAGTTTCTACTGTTCAACAAAACCACAGCCCAGGCTTTGCAGTGGAGACCTTCATATCAACAGACTGACTGTCACAAGTGCGTACAGGGCTGTATCCTCTCGCGTTGTATGCAATGGATTTCAGAAATTTACAAAGTTCATTCAGATTTGTTCCTACTCAAGACAAATGTACATCAGAATGTTAGTGCTAGAAGCTTAGCTAGAGAGTATTTTCATTAGTTCTCTTTCATTGTGCAAAGGTTGAGAGATTAATTGATTTGCCAAAGATTATGTTTACTTGTTAGTGAAGGAATAAAGGCCAGAACCCAGACTTGATTCGACTTTGTTAACATTGGAATATGACAGTTAAAAGGTCCTAAAAACGAAGTGTTCAGGGTGCAGTACCTGCCGACGGGGCTGCAAGGCTTCGAGTCATCGGTGCTGCCCGATGAACCCTTGGACCGCACGTGTGCAGATACCTAGGTTCTGTTGTTCTAAACCCCGCTCACTCAATGCTGAAAACTGTCTCAGAGAAAATACCCACCTCCACACAGTAAAGCATACAACATTCACCCACACAATCTATAAAAAGGGCTGACAGGGAAATGTAACCAATTGTTTAAAATGAGCATATCGGTATTTCTGCAAGAAATGCATTCCAGGGAGAAACCTTAATTCTGTCACTGAATTTGGAGAAACCAGTCTATATTCGGGGACCTTAAGAGTGCCTTTCTCTCAAAGAAGGTAATATGTCAAACAAGTGATTTTTTTAAATTAAAATGAAAATGTAAATGCAATGGAACATAACCAGGTACAGAACAGACTCCTCTTTTCATTCTAGAAAAATAAGGTATCACATGACCAATTTATGAGAGAAATCATTCTAAAACAAGATCCAGTTACCTTACCAGTCATCCCCCTTGGGAGAAATCTACAAAAATTTGTGTGGAACCATTCAAACCACTTAGAAGTCGGAAGCCACCCTGCATGGTAACAGTTTAACTCAGGATTCTAACGAAAAGATCTGTACCTCAGTCAGGTGTTCTGTCCTAAAACCAAGGCTGTGGAGCCGGTAAACTGACAAAGTCGTTTATGAAGTAGTTACAGGTATAAAATAAAGGGAGAAAATCTCTCCTTTATAAATTTTATGTAGACCCTATTCTTACCTGACTAAAAGATGAGAAGCATTAAAAAGTACATTTGAAAATAAAATACGAATGGAGCTAGTCATTTTCATTCTGAAACACTGAAGCTATTCTTCCTTAAAAGATCTTTAATATGGCACGAAAAAACCAGGACAAAAAAAAAAGGAGCATTTTGCATGATGAAGAGTTTTACTTACCGCTGAGTTTTCATTCCCATAGGCTTTATAATCAGTATGGTCAAAGAGGCATATTACATCTTAGAACTTAAAAAAAAAATAACCTGTTGGCCAGGAAGGAATACCAAAGGAATCACCTTTGATTTCCAAAGGAGGTGTTTTAAGGATACCAGAATCTACAGAATAAACATCCAACAATACTGTAAAATATGCAATCTTTTTCTCCTAACCTTCTGCTGGTACTTCCATTTCTGTGCCTTCGTTGCCCTCTGAAGAATGATGGCTTCCTAAAAAGAAAACAAACAACGTATAATAAGCCAATACAAACTGGCAAGGAAAGAGCAAAGAGAATCTAGGTAACAATGCAAATAACACGGGACGTAATAAACATCTGCAGAGATCGTCGAACTCTTTAGAGTTCATCCAAACAACGCTTTCTAACTCGGGAAAGAACACAACGCTTCTATTTGGAAGCTCAAAAAATTATTCTAAAATACAAATACAAAGCAGACCTAAGTAGTTTTGGGGATTTAATATGAGTTACTGTAACAACATGATATTACTGGATACTGGAATCTGAGGAAGCACAACTGCGCTTCAAGTACCATGCTCAGCTGTCAATCACACACACACACGCACCCGCGCGCGCACACACCCACAGATCAGAGTGAATGCTTGCCATGCTCAGACACTTAACTCTCTATAAATAAGTTCAGGGTTTGCTGTGAAACGCTTCCTGCTTTCCATTTTCACTATGGTGAAAGCCTTAGAAACTCAATCCCCATAATTTCATCAAAGTTGTACTTAAAGGAAACTCGTAAGTTAAAATTTAAGATACTACCTTTAGTCTCAAAAGCATTTTAAGTCAGGTAATATAATCTGCCTGCTTCTAAAAACTGGAACATAAAGCAATGATCAGTTAGGCAGTCACAAGGTCAACAGGCTCATCCCACTAGAGCAGAAGTTTTACCCGTGAATAGGAAAGAAAGACTAAGACATCAGAGAGCCACTTAGGATTAAGAATCCAAGCTGCCCCCTCATTTGCATCCTCTGTTCTTAGAGATCTGAGCTCCTAACATGGAAAAAATGGAAAAACACTGCCTTTAAGTATAAATAAAAACATATTACCTATCAATAAGAATACATCGCGTGGGGGAAAGGGAAGCAGATGCTCGTTTATTTTGTCTTATCTGTTGATAACTAAATTCAGAAACTATACTAAAAGTAAGATCTAAGATATATATATATTTTATCTTGTATTTTAAAGAGCAAGGCTTAGTCTGAAAAACTGTCCTTTGGTGGCTGATATCCTTGGATTCAAAGCACCATACTGAGGTCGTATCTTTCGGTTCTCAGGAGCCGGCTTCATCGTGTCCCGATTATCTGGGGATTCATCTCCACTTCCTATTGTGGAAACTCACCTGAACTCAAAACTCTAGGGGAATCTGTAAACCTATACCTATGAGTCAATCATTTTTAAAATATGCTTTCTCTACACACTTCCTTTCTCTTTTTTTAACCTTAATCCTTGAATTTATGGAGCACTAACTTCTTTGACTATAAAATCAAAGAATAGAGATGTCAGGTCAAAGGAATGAGAGCGAAATGACAAGGCCAGTAGTTAAAAAGCAGAATTTCAGTAAGGAATAACAGTTAAGATGGTTGTTCACGTAAGCAATAATTCCGCATGGCTTTTAAAATCTGAAATAAACAATCACATTTACATTATATGCTAAACCTAAAGAAAATACATCTTACGTGCTCAAAGCCAGAATAGATAGAAAAACAGCCACAACTAATAGCCTATGAGTATCAAGATTGGGAGCACCATAAAAAATTCCAAACGAGGTAATCAATTCAAATCTTACAGATTAACAAGCGCTATTTCAGAATCCTTCTAAAGACTGAGTATCAACATGACCTTATCAATATTCGCATTACTATACTATTGTATAACAGTAACCTGACCTCTGGCCGTTCTAAGATAAGGTATAAATGTGTACTTTACCTTCAATAGGAAAGTGTGTCATGTACCCATTTCGAGATTCATTACTAGATTCACAAAAGGGAAAATTTATTTTGAAAAATTGTTGTTTGTGAAGTTCATTTATATGTTAAAAAAAGGGCAATACATTTTTTTTCCTTTTCCATTTAGAAAAGCAATGCTATACTTAATAAATATTAAAACACAGTCTGTGCAAAATAAGGCAACATTCAATACGAACAGTATGTGGGAAAACGGAAGTGAAAAGATTCTACCTTGCAAAGGCTTCGATAGGGGGTGTTTTTCATCAACATCATCGGTTTCAGAAGGGCCTGCTTTGGGATACAAAGATAGTACTTCAAAAGTAATCCCCCCAAAAAAATGTGGGGTGACTTTAGTGAACAAATTTGGGTGAGATACATGGGATGGCCTTTTTATAAATAAAAAAGAAAAAAATTTAAAAAAAAGACTGACAAAATGAGATGTCAATTTATGGTCTTAATGGAAAAATATAATCAGGTAAATTCATATATAAACGTCAAAAGAAATTTTGAAGATGACTGGACATATGGATTGAATGGCAATGGTATGTCTAAAATGGAAGATGTGGGTTTTTTAAAACAGTACAATGTTCGTAACAGCAAACTAATTTTTACTTCAAACAGATTACAAATGCAGGTTTATCTTACAGGTGTATCTGCTTCTTCTTTGGCAAATATTAGCTTACTCTTTTGTCATACTGAAGAAAAACGCAGACCCAAATGTTATATACCTTTCTTAAAATCTCTAAAATAATGAAGCTATATCCTTGAATCTCCACTGAAATGCAAATGTGACAAACTCAAAGCTGTTCATTCATTCTCCCTTTCTCCCAGCACCATGGCACTTTTCTAATAGGGTTCTTTCCAAAACACAGAAAGTACTCTGACTTAAATTCCACTTCACAAACTGCTACATTTGACAACATATTTTCATGTTATCATCAAACTTTTTAATGATTAAAGTAATAATCGTTTTTAAATAGAAAACAAAACATTGTGTTTTCAATGGCTATTTAACATATAACACATTTTGGCATTAATATGACCACTGATCAGTTAACTAACTCTGGAGAGAATTGGGAAAACATCCTAAGTCGTTTGAAAGGCTTCATTCACTAACGCATAAGAAATTTCACAAAGATACACCAAACTACACATTACAGCCAAAGGGCACATCAGAGAAAAAACACCAACTGCATGAGAAATAAAGAAATCCATTTCTATTTGGAATCTCAAAGAAGAGCCGGTCTTTGAATGAAGACTCCTAAATTCAAATGCTAGATCCACTGCTTCCTAGTCTCCTGACTCTGCATAAAACATACAGAATTCATGTGAAGGAAGATGTGCTATTTACAGGATTTAAAAATGCAACATTAGTTAAGGCTACTAATTGACTTCTAAGTACTGCTTTAGCTGCTCTTCACAAGTTTAACTATGTGGCATTCTCAGTATCTTTAATGAGACTCTCATTAAGTCAATTACAAGCACGCTTCCTAGGATTCCCACTGCATACGTTTTCTGTTAATAATTTAATTTCAGTATGTTTGGAGAATTTATTAAGACAACCTGTGAACAAGCATATAGTCAATTTTTTTAAATAATTCATGCTTTGTAAATAAACTTATTTCCTGGGTATACAGTTTTCTAGAGTTAAATGTTAACTGTAGTTAAAATATTCTATTTAACATATAAATATTATAAAAATACTCATCAGCTAGACATATCATTGGTTAAAATCTCCCACATGACTGTACGTATCTATAGAGACTTATAAATTCACCAGAATTTGTACATACTTTTACTTTTGACGACACATTGTTAGGCACATACAAACTAACGGTTGTTATAGCAACTTAGTGACTGATTCCTTAACTATGACACACTCTTCCTCTACCCCTGCTACCCCTGTTTTGGCCTTCGATATTGCTAAGCTACATTCTTTTGAGTTGGTATTTACTCAGCGTACCTTCATGTATCACTCTGCTTTCAAATGATTTAATGCCACATATCTGAATTGTATTCACCCTAAAATAGGTAGCATACGTAACCTTCACCTCTCAAATGCTAGAGGTGCCCACCACTCACTGTGAAAGCCAGCACATTCCCGACACTCACAACTCAATACCACTATTTTACAGGAGCACAGAGAAATAGAAAAGGTTTTAGAAGAAAACATAAACGTCCTTTTATAGAAGAATAAAAAATGAACTGTATTATAATCACACAGCGTAGCTACCATGATTTTTTATTTTTTTAAGACGAAGTCTCACTCTTGTCCCCCATGCTGGAGTGCAATGGCAGTGATCTCAGCTCACTGCCGCCTTCACCTCCCAGGGTCAAGCAGTTCTCCTGCCTCAGCCTCCCGAATAGCTGGGATTACAGGCACCTGACACCACGCCCGGCTAATTTCTGTATTTTTAGTAGAGATGGGGTTTCACCATGTTGGCCAGGCTGGTCTCAAACTCCTGACCTCAGGTGATCCGCCTGCCTCAGCCTCCCAAAGTGCTGGGATTCCAGGTGTGAGCGACTGCACCCGGCCCATGATAACATTATTAATGAACTAAATTATAATCACACAGTGTAACTACCATGATGATATTATTAAATCTACTTGTGACGAAATAGGTATCTCTTGAAAACCTAAACTGAGTGACAGACTAAAGTCAAAAACATATACAGTGCTACCACTGTGCAGGCTTAGCTCAGGAAACAGCATACATACAACTCTGTGCACGGACATGACTGACACACTCACACACTCTCAGTCCCGGGAAATATTTGTGTAGTAAAGCACATCATCACCGTCAGGAAGGAGAATTCTCAATTTTATTTTTTGTCTAAGTCAATAAATTTTTATTCAAGGAATTCCATGTTGTGTTTTCTTCCACTGTCCATCAAGGTCACTTTAGATCCTCTAAAGAGCTGGAGTGAAAAGATTTCTCTTCAAGTTAGCCCCGACTTTTTTTTTTTTTTTTTTTGAGACGGAGTTTCGCTCTTGTTACCCAGGCTGGAGTGCAATGGCGCGATCTCGGCTCACCGCAACCTCCGCCTCCTGGGTTCAGGCAATTCTCCTGCCTCAGCCTCCCGAGTAGCTGGGATTACAGGCACGCGCCACCATGCCCAGCTAATTTTTGTATTTTTAGTAGAGACGTGGTTTCACCTTGTTGACCAGGATGGTCTCGATCTCTTGACCTTGTGATCCACCCGCCTCGGCCTCCCAAAGTGCTGGGATTACAGGCTTGAGCCACCGCGCCCGGCCAAGTTAGCCCTTTTTAATGAAACTGATGCTTATTTTAATCCAGTTGTCCTGTCAGCTCATAATTCTTTTATTTTTGCTTCTGGCATCTCCTTTTAATACGGATATACTGATGAAGACTTCAAAATTCACCAAGAATCTTTGGGATCTAATTTCTTCAGCCAATTTACTTTAGGGGCCTTTATACTGTACTGGTAGATCGGCCTGGTTCTCAATTTGACACCCGTCCTTAACATGAATGAGTTCAAGTCATGTTCCTAAGTGATCACACTCAAGAATAGTCCAGATGTGTGGGATATGCCAATACCTTTCCCTCCAGACATCGGGTTCTCTAGCCTTCGTGGCTATCAATACTTCCATCAATAAACTGTCTCAGGTATCATAATATCCCTTTTTATATGTATCAAAACTCATGCTGAACAATGAGTTCTGGGTTGCAAAAGAGGATTTATTTTTTGCACCTATCCATAAGTCTTTGTCCACAAGTTAAACAAAAACATACATAAGTGCAGTGAGAATTCTCAATTTTAAAGATCAGAATTAACTTAAGAAGAATAGAAAGAGAAGTAGGAATTTGGGAGAGCCCAAAGAAGGGCTTCAGTGGAATAGTTGCATGTTATTTCTTGGAGGGAGGAGAGAAGAGATGAATACTAAGGTTCAGTAAACCAGGGCAGACTGATACTATGCTTTTAGGTTTTAAATACTTCATTTTAAAAAAGCATGTTAGCACCTGTAATCCCAGCACTTTGGGAGGCCGAGAAGGGTGGATCACCTGAGGTCAGGAGCTGGAGACCAGCCTGGCCAACAGGGTGAAATCCCGTCTCTACTAAAAATACAAAAACTAGCCAGGTATGTCAGCATGCGCCTACAATCCTAGCTACTCGGGAGGCTGAGGCAAGATAATCACTCAAACCTGAACGGTGGAGATTGCAGTGAGCCCAGGTCATACTACCACACTTCAGCCTGGGCAACAGAGTGAGACTCTGTCTCAAAAAAAAGAGACAGAGAGAGAGAGAGAGAGAGAGAGAGAGAGGAATGAAGGCTTATGTCCACACAAAAGCTTGTACACAAATGTTCAGAGTACCTGTATTTGTAATGGCCCCAAACTGGAAGAACCCAAAGGGCTATCAACAGATAAACAATGAACAGTTTGACCCAGGCATACAATACAATACAAATCAACGATCAGATGAAATCTGCAACTGAGACATGCAACGCTGCAGGTGCACTTCAGAACAGTCGTGTGAAATCAAAGAAGTCACCCTGCTCCCCGCCCCGTAAAAATCACCTGCATTTTACGATTTCACTTGTAAGACTTCACAGAAAATGCAAACTGCCCTAAAACAGAAAACAGATCCATGTCGCCTGAACACTGGACAGGGCCATGGAGGACAGCGGGACACACAACGCTTGTGGGGATGCAGATATTTCATTATCTTGGTTGCAATGAAGATGGTGTATTAGTCATGTACATGGCAAAGCTAACCAGATCTTATACTTTAAGGGTTTAATGTATTATAATCACGCAGTGATTTTAAAAAATTAAGCAGACTATATCTGCATTTGCCTAATAGGTTTATTTTGCAACACTAGAACCTGGAATCGAACACTAAGCTGTGCCACAACTTTTGCTATTCCTTTTAAGAACATGTGTGGCTATTTTCATATCCCCTGTGGATTGTCTTGAGTTGATCTGATAGCCCCATTTTTTTTCTTTTTTTGAGATGGAGTTTCGCTCTTGTTGCCCAGGCTGGAGTGCAATGGCGAGATCTCGATTCACCGCAACCTCAGACTCCTGGGTTCAAGCAATTCTCCTGCCTCACCCTCCCAAGTAGCTGGGATTACAGGCATTTGCCACCACGCCCGGCTAATTTTGTATTTTTGTAGAGATGGAGTTTCTCCATGTTGGTCAGTCTGGTCTCATACTCCTGACCTCAGGTGATTCGCCCACATCAGCCCCGCAAAGTCCTGGGATTACAGGTGTGAGCCACCGCACCCAGTCTTATGGCCCCATTTAAAAAATGTTTTATCCCAGTGATTGAATTACAAATATGTATGTCAATCAAGAACTGATCAGTAAAATGCTATTTAAGAAATTAAAACAATTGAGAAGCAAATTTTAATTTTAACCACGAACAATTTTTAGAAAGAAAAATTGCATTAACTCAAATTACCTTGAATGTTGTACTGATAATAATCGGGATCTTCTGATTCTTCCTTTACCGTCACCGCGGCCATTTCCAGGGAAATGCCTGTGAACGCAAACGCAAGGACATGATTGCATGTCAGAGCTTTCAGCTGGATAGTACAGGAAAATTCTCTCTGCCCTCCCAGAAATACAGCAATGCATATTAATGTTAAATAAAGACTTTAAGTTTTTGAAAATGCAAAAGTCTGCTAGGTAGCAGAAGGTAAAAATCACCTAGAATCCCAGCCAAGCCAAAGTTTTAACCATCTGTTAATATTCTGCAATTATCTGCTGTTCATTTTTCTCCAGCAAATTCTTATCTATAGAATTGAAGGAAATTTAGTCAACACTCCCTTTTCACTTAATATTAAAAATACTTTTACAAACCACCGAAAAACTTATAAACATCAGTTTTAATAACCTGATATTCCAGAGTAGAGATAGCATAATGCTTAACAGTTTCAATAATGAGATCCATTTTTTTTCTCCTAATAAATCCCTTTTACTTATACAAGGGTACAAAGCACACGTTTCTGCATCAAGCTTTGCCCACAGTTAGAAGACTAGAAGCAGACCTTTGTGGACAGATACAAAAAAGTACGTGTTGTGTAATTCCACTCACATGAAGGTCAAAATAGGCAAAGCAATCAATGCCATTAAAAAGTTGACTTTGAGAGGGGGTCATGAGGGAGTGGCAGGAGGGCCCTTCCCAGAGTCTTGTTAATGGTCTATATCTTTATGTGGGTATTTTGTTAGGAAGGGTCTGTAATTTTTTTTTTTGAAACAGAGTCTCGCTCTGTCTCCCAGGCTAGAGTGTAATGACATGAACTCGGCTCACTGCAACCTTCGCCTCCCAAGTTCAAGCAATTCTCTAGCCTCAGCCTCCCAAGTAGCTAGATTACAAGTGCCCACCATCGTGCCCAGCTAACTTGTATTTTTGGTAGAGATGGGGTTTCACCATGTTGGCCAGGCTAGTCTTGAACTCCTGACCTCAGATGATCCACCAGCCTCGGCCTCCCAAAGTGCTGGGATTACAGGTGTGAGCCACCACACCTGGCCTGTAATTTTTAGTTGTTGAGCTATGTACTTACATTTTGCATACTTTATGTGAAATTTCAACAGAAAGCTTTAAGAAAGAAAAAAAAGATTCATATGCTCTTCAAAAACAACCCTTCCTGGGTCACCCAGCAGGCTTTGACAAGAGGGGCTTCCAGAATGACTTGCCAGGTTCAGCAGGAGAGAATTCTGGTTTCCCACTCCCCCTGGGAGTTCAGCTGTCACTCCATCCTAGCCACAAGCCAAAGCTGAACAGGCCGAAAACTTAGCAACTCTTCTTGGAACTGAAAAAGAGGTGGGGATGCAGGGCAAGCTACTGCCCCACGACTACAGTGCCAGAGAGGCGCTCCTCACGCCAGGAGTGGTGGCACGCACCTGTAGTCCCAACTACTCCTGAGGCTGAGGCACAAAAATCACCTAAAACCAGAAGGCAGAGATTGCAATGAGCTGAGGTGGCGCCACTACACTCCAGCCTGGGCAATACAGCAAGGCTCTGCCTCAAAAAAAAAAAAAAGAGAGAGAGAGAGAGAGAGAGAGAGAAAATTACAGCTAACAAAGAAGGCAGATCCACTGAGGATTCAGACCCTTCAGGAATAAAAATTTGGGTCACTACAATTGGTTAAAGAACCTTACATATATTGGCTGGGTGCAGTGGCTAATGTCTGTAATTCCAGCACTTTGGGAGACTGAAGCAGATGGATCACCTGAGGTCAGGAGTTCAAGACCAGCCTGGCCAACATGGTTAAACCCATCTCTATCCAAAAAAGGAAAAAAAAAAAAATACAAAAATTGGCCAGGCAGTGGTGGCGCATACCTGTAATCCCAGTTACTTGGGAGGCAGAGGTAGGAGAATAACTTGAACCCAAGAGGCAGAGGTTGCAGTGAGCCGAGATGGCACCACTGCACTCCAGTCTGGGCGACAGAGTGAGACCTTGTCTCAAAATAAATAAGGCTGGGTATGGTGGCTCAAGCCTGTAATCCCAGCACTTTGGGAGGCCAAGGCAGATGGATCACCTGAGGTCAGGAGTTCAAGACCAGCCTGAACAACATGGTGAAACCCCATCTCTATAAAAAAAATTTTTTTTAATAAAAAATAAAATGACTAAATAAATAATAAATAAAATAAATAAATACAAATAACAAGGTAAATCCAAAAAAAGTCTGGTAAGCTGCAGAAATGTAGACTGAGGCAACCATGCCTATTCTCTTCCTTGTCTGTTATAAACGTGTTTGTGTAAGGATTAAGTGTTCACATATACTAACTATTCTCTTCCGTGCAGTGGTATTTCACATTAGTTTCTTTGGAGGTTTCCTTTCCATTTGTCCATTAGACTAGATTACTCAAATACGTTAGGACTGCATTTGAAGAGTAGGTAATACAGCTCGAGAATGGATTTCAAGTCAGTCTCCCAGAGATGGGTGTGACTGTTGGAATACTGTGTCTCCCAAGTGTGAGGAGAGGGTAAAAACAGATTTCTCTGTAGAAAGTAAAGTTGCATCTCATTAGATGAACAGTTGTCTCGTTGTTGCACAGAATGTCAAAGGAAGGGTGTGGACATATGCTGAGTAGCCCAAGAGGGTGGCCTGGGCCAGCCACGAAACTGATGTCTCTCAGTTGCAAACCCATCCTCGGGTTTCTGCTGAAGCTTGAGCTCTGCACAGCAGCTGGCTCCGTGTGACTCTCTGCCACAAGGATACACTACAGGGAGACAAGAGGCTAGAGGAGGAGAAGGGATCTCGCCCTTCCTTTTGGCTTCTTGTCTGCATTCTCATCCCAACAAGGTCACTCCTTGGTCCCCCGTTCAGCCTGGCAAAAGCAGGTCCTCCCATCACAACAACTGCACCCAGCTGGCAAGGTCTCCAACGCCACCAGAAGCAGCCTAACCATGGCCCCCAGCCACCAGCACTAGCCAGACACTATCCCACCTCCGAAGTCAGACTGAAAGCTGACGGGGTGGCAGTCACAGCCAAGAACTGTTCCTTACAGGAAACCTTAGTATTCGCCTTTAGGTTACAAAGTTAACAACTTTATAACGAATTAAAAATCTTTTTTTCTTTTCCTGAAACCGAGTTTAGCTCTTGTTGCCCAGGCTGGAGTGAAATGGTGCAATCTTGGCTCAGTGCAACCTCCACCTCCTGGGTTCAAGCGATTCTCCTCCCTCAGCCTCCCAAGTAGCCGGGATTACAGGTGCCACCACAAATGGCTCATTTCTTACTAGTTTTAGTTAGAGACAGGGTTTCACCATGCGGGTCCTGAACTCCTGACCTCAGGTGATCCACTCGCCTCGGCCTCCCAAAGTGCTGGGATTATAGGCATGAGCCACCAAGCCGGGCCAACAATCTGTATATTAAATTTTCTCTGTTCCAATAACTGATGTGGTTTCTATCTCCTGACTGCACCCTGGCTATACACGTGAATAAAATACAATCTTATTTGCAGGATAAATTAAGAATACAAAGATGCAAAGTGTGAAAGAGAAAAAAGAAACCCTATATGATGCCGATGTGTACATAATGACAGTTGAAATGACTTGGTAAAATACGTGAGGTTTCTCAATTCAGCATGGTTCTTCTTGGAGGCAAACAAAATATTCAGGAGATGAATATATGAATTAAGGGGAAAAATTTGCAAAATGATGATTTTTTGGCACAATCTGCTAAAAACTACCCAGAAATTTGAGATTTCCTATAAGTGAGAATAAAGGGAAAAACCCTGTAAAACAAGCCGACAGTGTAAAAGACTCAAATACCTTTTCCAAAAAAGGACAATTCAACACTTTCTTGTAGCTCTCCCAGAATACACTTACATACATAAAAGCTCTCATTCATATGCACACGCACACATGTAAACTCAGCCCTTCCCTCCTCCCCAGTAATTCATTCCAGATGCCCTTAGATAAGGCCAAGCCGGGCAGGTGGCTGACCAGAAGTACAGCAGAATGAGAAGGTTGACAGGGGGTCGGGGGAGCTGCCAAGGGCCTGGGTAGACAGAGGCAGACAAGGGGACAGGCAGGTGGTGACAGCTGAGAAGTATCCCATGTGAATAAGGAGGACAGGGCCAAGCAGTGGGAGGACTGACGGTGGCACTGGGACATGGGATAACACTGGGGAAATGATGAAATAAATAAATACGCTGAGAACCTCTGGGAGCCGTGGTTCTAGACAGAACAGAATTATAAGCAGGGGGCCAGGAGCGATGGCTCATGCCTGTAATCCAGGACTTTGGGATGCCAAGGCAGGCAGATCACTTGAGGTCAGGAGTTCGAGACCAGCCTGGCCAACAAGGTGAAACCCCATCTCTACTAAAAATACAAAACTAGCCAGGTGTGGTGTCGCACATGCCTGTAATCCTGGCTACTCGGGAGGCCGAAATGGGAGAATCACTTGAACCCAGGAGGCAGAGGTTACAGTGAGCTGAGATCATGCCACTGCACTGCAGCCTGAGTGACAGAGCAACACTCTGTCTCAAAAGAAAAATAAATAAATAAGGAATCAAATAACAATTTTCTCTGAGAGTTGAAAATGGTCTCCCCTTGGAGAGTGGAAAACGGGAGTGCAGAGGGAAGGGGGAGACGAAGAGGGCATTGTATTGATTTTTGTAAAAAGGACTATGCAACAGCTGACCTCTTACACTATATGTCTGTATAACTAGGAAAAAAAAACCAATACATTTTATCTAGAAGCATGTGTAGCTGGCAAAGAACTCTGCCTGCCACTTAGGGAGCCAATTACCTTTCTGGGTCTCAATGTGGTAATATTAACACATAGCGTCACAGCTGGAATACATTTGTAGCAACTGCCTGTTTCTTATCAAAACGAAACAATAACTGAGTCAAAATATAACCTTCTACATGAAGGAAAAGTCTTCCTTAATTTCACCATTGATTCTAGAAGTGCAAGTACGTACCAGAATCTTCCGTGGGTTCAGTTTTCACTTTGATGGGGCCACAGCTGCAGGGAGAAGAAAGCCCTGATCAAGCCACGCGCTGGTGACAGCCATTCCCACAGCATTCAAAGACTCAGGCTCTCCAAGTATAAGATCCCTCCCTGACCAAGGCGGGTGCAAACGTGACTCAGCTTAAAACTGACCTATTTATTTCTCGCATAAATAAGAGTTATCAACCGAACTTACTACTCTACTTTTTTTTAAGACGGAGTCTCACTCTGTCACCCAGGCTGGAGTGCAGTGGCGTGATCTAGGCTCACTGCAACCTCCACCTCCTGGGTTCAAGTGATTTACCTGCCTCAACCTCCTGAGTAGCTGGGATTACATGTGTATGCCACCACCCCAGCTGATTTTTGCATTTTTAGTAGAGACGGGCTTTCACCATGTTGGTTAGGCTGGTCTCGAACTCCTGATCTAAGGTGATCCACCCACCTTGGCCTCCCAAAGTGCTGGGATTACAGGCGTGAGGCACTACGCCCGGCCTTCGTGCTTTAATTTCTATCTATCTTTTGGGGAAAAAAGTACAATAAAATACTATAGAGTAGCATCTTAAGAGTTATCAACTAAACTTAGGACTTTAATTTCTGTCTTTTGGAGAAAAAAGTACAATAAAATACAACAGAGTAGCATATGAACTTCCAAATACCACTCTAAGGCTTTCCAATTCTGTGTGACAAACCCCCTGGCTTCACCCAGGGGGACTCCGCTATTCAGAAACACCAAGTCAAAGAGATGGGCATGTTCACAAGATCCCCAAATGATATGCTTGCCTACTAAACTTTGAGCTGTGTGACCTGAGGCCTTCTTAACATTCTAATCGCTCAGTTATCTAACAACTGAAACTTCTGAGGCACGGGAGTGAAACCGGTGATACAATTAGGTTTTACCTTCCACCTGGAGAGAGGATTGACCTGTCAGCGTCTGTTAACATCACACGACCACCTATGCACACAAAAAAAGTAGAGTTAGTTTTTTCAACATTTCAAATATAATTTTTTTTTTGAGACAGAGTCTCACTCTGTGGCCAGCTGGAATGCGGTAGAGCGATCTTGGCTCACTGCAACCTCTGTCTCCCGGGTTGCAAGCAATTCTCCTGCCTTGGCCTCCCGAGTAGCTGGGACTACAGGCATGCACCACCATGCCCAGCTAACTTTTGTATTTTTAATAGAGATGGGGTTTCACTGTGTTGGCTAAGATCGTCTCGATCTCCTGACCTCGTGACTGCCCACCTGGGGTTTCCAAAGTGCTGGGATTACAGGCATGAGCCACCGCACCCGGCCTAAATATAATATTTCTAAAGGCTTTAAATATAGAATGAGTGGGGGTAGAACTAGGCTTTGCAGCTCTGGGTTCACAGAAGAATCAACACTGATTTTCATCCCTTCACCTAACCAAACCCTCCTTTAATGAAAAAGCTCTTATTTTCATCAGTGAGGGAAATACAGAAACATACCATTTGTCTAGTAAGGTAGAATATGTAGAATATGACTCTACTGATGTATAAATGATGATATAGATTTTCTTTTTTTTTTTAAGAAACAGGGTTTCACTCTGTTGCCCAGGCTGGTATGCAGCGGCATGATCATAGCTCAATGCAGCCTCAAACTCTTGGAGGATCAAGGGATCCTCCCACCTCAGCCTCCTGAGTACCTGGGATTACAGGTAGCATGCATCATCACTCCCAGCTCGCTGTTTTCTATTTTTTATAGAGAGTGGATCTTGCTATGTTGCCCAGGCTGGTCTTGAACTTCTGGCCTCAAGGGTGACTCCTACTCTGGTCTCCCAAGCAATGAGATTAGGCTGGGTGCAGTGGATCACACCTGTAATCCCAGCACTTTGGGAGGCGGACACGGGGAGATTAATTGAGCCGAGGAGTCTGAGACCGGCTTGGGCAACAGGGTGAAAGGCCACCTCTACAAAAAAAAAAAAAAAAAAAAAAAAATACAAAAATTAGCTGGGTGTGGTGGCATGCGCCTATTTGGGAAATTGACATGGGAGGACTGCTTGAGCTCTGATCGGGCCACTGCACTCCAGCTTGGGTGACGTGAGATCTCGCCTGGAAAAAAAACTGGGGTGGGGGGTTGGGGGGAAGAGAAGCCAGATACCCCTGCCCCTGCAAAAAGTGACTCCATTTATATAAAAATCAGGAACATGCAAATGAATCCACAGCAGCAGCACAAAGCTCAGTGGCTATGTGGGAAAGGGGCGGGCAGGAACAGAGGGAGGAACTCCCAAAGCCATGAGGACCCTTGGGAGTGACAGGCACGTTCATTATCTTGATGGTGGCCATGGCTTCAGAGTAGACACATGGGTTAAAACTGACTCAGCTGCACTTTAAGTATTTGTCACTTACTACGTGTCAACTGTAACTCAAAGCCGAAACATTTCTTAACAGACTGGAAAATAAAATCCCATTACAATGACAACTTTTCAGAGAGCAGCGGGCATTGTGTTGGCAGCTCACTGTCAAATGGTCCAAAACAAAGTTCCTTGTGCTGTATATGAGGGCTTTCTGTTAGCTTACAATTGTTTCAAACTGTAACTTATTTTCAAAGAAAAATAAATTACTGTTTCGAGGGTTGGCAAAGCGAAAAACCTGAATCTATAAGCCTGTCCACTTAGGCCCCACGGGATAAAACAGCCTTTAAAGCTATTCCTTAACTCAAAACCAGGCCCCAAAGTCTCAAAACAACTACGTAGGGGAAAAAAACCTTCAGCTGGGCGCGGTGGCTCACGCCTGTAATCCCAGCACTTTGGGAGGCCGAGGCGGGTGGATCATGAGGTCAAAAGATCGAGACCATCCTGGCTAACATGGTGAAACCCTGTCTCTACTAAAAATACAAAAATTAGCCAGGCACAGTGGCTCACGCCTGTAATCCCAGCACTTTGGGAGGCCGAGGAGAGCAGATCAAGAGGTTAAGAGATTGAGACCATCTTGGACAACATGGTGAAACCCCATCTCTCCTAAAAAACACAAAAAAATTAGCCTGGCGTGGTGGTGTGCACTTGTAGTCCCAGCTACTCGGGAGGGTGAGGCAGAAGAATCACTTGAACCAGGAGGTAGAGGTTGCCGTGAGCCAAGATCGCACTGCTGCACTCCAGTCTGGTGTCAGAGCGAGACTCTGTCACAAAAATAAATAAAGTAAAATAAAACAAAAATACAAAAATTAGCTGGGCATGGTGGTGGGCACCTGTAGTCCCAGCTACTCAGGAGGCTGAGGCAGGAGAATCACTTGAACCTGGGAGGCAGAGGTTGCAGTGAACTGAGATCACGCCACTGCATTTCAGCTTGGTGACAAAGCGAAATGCCATCTCAAAAAAAAAAAAAAAAAACTTCATAAAACATATAGCACAACACTAGGCCAATCTAAAACACTTCCATGAAAAAAGATATTATCAACAAAAAGTATGAATTTCCATACAAAAAATAAGTATGTGACATAATGAATATGTTATCTTAGAATATCTTGATTTAGCCATTTCACAATGTATGTAACATGTTGCACACAATAAATGTATACAATTTTTATGACAATTTGGAAAACTGATTTTTAGTCTGGGTGCGGAGGCTCATGCCTGTAATCCCAGCACTTTGGGAGGCCGAGACGAGCAGATCACTTGACTCCAGGAGTTCCAGACCAGCCTGGCCAACATGGCAAAAGCTTGTCTATACCAAAAAAAAGTTCCAAAATTAACTGAGTATGGTTGTTTATGCCTGCAGTCCTAGCTACTGAGAAGCTGAGGCAGGTGGATCCCTTGAGCCAGGGAGGTTGAGGCTACACTGAGCTGAGATCGCAAAACTGCACTCCAGCCTGGGCGACAGAATGAGACCCTGTCTCCAAAAAAAAATTTTTTTTAAAGCAAAAGATAACAGAACATTGATAATCACTAGAGAAATTTTTAAAAATCAAACCATTTCACACCTATTACAATGGCTAAAATCAAGAAGTACGTTGGCAGCAATGTGGAGGGAACCCTCCTACCCTGCGGCTGGAGTATAACATGGGACAGCCACTTTGGAAAACAGCTTGTCAGTTTCTTAAAAGACCAGTGTAAATCTGCCCCGTTCCTAGTAATTGCACTCCTACTTCTGTATCCCAGAGATACTAAGGAATATGTCCAGACAAAAGCCTGTTCAAGTATATTCACCGTAACATTATTCCCAAGAGCCAAAAGTGGAAACAACTGAAATACGTATCAACTGATGACTGGATAAGCAGGCAGTATGTTCATGTAACAGAATAGTTAGTGTTCAGCAATAAGAAGAAACGACTGATACACCCACCAAGCTTGATGAGCCTGAGCAAGTGATGCTCGGTGAAAAAAGCCAATTTCTTTTTTTTTTTTTTTTAAGACGGGGTTTCACCATGTTGATCAGGCTGGTCTTGAACTCCCGACCTCAGGTGTTCCGCCCACCTTGGCCTCCAAAGTGCTTGGATTACAGGCGTGAGCCACCACGCCTGGCCAAAAGCCAATTTCAATAGGATACATACTGTATCTTCCATTTCTGTAACATTCATGAAATAACAGAGATAGGGATGGTGAAAGCATCCCCAAATTAAACTGTGATAATGGCTGAAAAACCCTTAAAAAATGTTTAAGATTGTAAATTTACTATTAGTGAATTATATACTTAAGACAGGTGAATTTGGCCGGGTGCGGTGGCTCATGCCTGTAATCCCAGCACTTTGGGAGACCGAGACAGGCAGATCATTGGAGGTCAGGAGTTCGAGACCATCCTGGCTAACATGGTGAAACCCCATCTCTACTAAAAATACAAAAAATTAGCCAGGCATGGTGGCATGCGCCTATAATCCCAGCTACTCGGGAGGCTGAGGCACGAGAATCACATGAACCCAGAAGGCAGAGGCTGCAGTGAGCTGAGATCACGCCACTGCACTCCAGCCTTGGCAACAGAGCAAGACTCCATCTCAAAATATAATAATAAAATAAAGTAAGACAAGTGACTTTTATGGTATATCAATTACACCTCAGTAAAGCTGCTAAAAAATTAGTCTTTTCACCACAATGAGGATAAAACAGAGATTAACAGAAACCACAATGTGTGTGTTTATATATATATATATAAATTTTTCCTTTCATCCTTACACGGTTAAGAGTATTCCAATGATACTAGTTATTTACTTTCAAAAGTCTCAAATAATCCTGGCTCCGAAGGGTACCACTCTTTATCCTGCTTTCCCTTCAGATGAAAGGGCTAGACTTTCCTAAAGGAAGCTGAAATCCTGAGAATTCTTCAAGGGCCCATCGAAACGCCCTCTTCCTCATGAACTCTTTCCTGAACTACAAAGGAGTCCAACCTCCAAAGACATCCACCGCACTTTCTCAGAAGCATCCTCGCGGCAGGGATGTGAGGCGCTCGCCACGCTCATTTCACGAACGGTGCTCTCCTCCGTGAGACTCCTAGGGCTCGAAAGCTGTAATGCTGACACACAGCTGTGCATCAAGGACCTTCCCAGCCATGCTATGCCCAATAATGCCTTGCCTAGTCAATGACATTGGGTCAGTTAAATCCTACTCATAATTCTGCTGAGGGCAGATACATGGTCTTCTATAGAAAACAAGCAGCGGAGCTGAAGGGAAAAAAGCGAGTCTCCACTTTTTTAGCCCAATGAACCTTTCTTGGATTATATAAACATCTAAACAGCCCATCCGAAAAAGTATGACATCGCATTCTCAAAGAAAATAAAAGAGAAACCACCCAAGTGTATTAAAATCTAGCAAAATGGGTTTAGGAAGCCGGCCAGCTAGCCAGGAAGGGAAGCAATCACTTACCTAGGTGCTTCTTTGGCTCTAAGAAGGGTCTGCAGAGAAACAAAGCAAAACTCCATATGAATACACACAATTATCGTAGAGCATAAATTTAAATGACATCTGTGTTAAGAATTTTAAAAACAGAAAAAAGAGATTAAAAAAAGAAAAAAAGAAAAAAGAATTAAAACATATTAACATAAACTGAATATTCAGATTTATATGAATCAGCTGTGGACGGGTACAAAGGGAGAAAGGCTTCACCTCTTAATGATGAATGAAATCCCTGCTTTGTTCTCCAAAATCCATTTCAGGGTTGCGAGATCATAGTTCTCGGGGTGTTTAAAGGCAACGCCCTCCGGAAGCCCCTGCACCACCACAGCCGACTGGTCTCGTAGCATCTTCTCATACGGTACAGGTACCACTGTGGATTTGCCTAAAGCTTTCCCTGGGCGAGGTGAAAAGCAGGTGAACATCACTCCATGCTAAGATCAAACAACGAAATCATAGGTAGCTTATAGTGGCTCAAAAAAGGCGTCCACCGTTTTTTATAATATGTGATTTCAAAATCAGTTAATATTACGGCATTGTGTCTCCCCATGTCAGCACAAGGGCTAAACCTGAAACTGATCCAAAGGGCCAAGAGGAAAAGTATATAAAACATTTTACTTTAGAACCTAGGCAGAAGCAGAGAGCAATGGCTGGTTTCTTGCACTATTGTCTTTCTTGAAGATGGTCCCATGGGCATATTCTCAGGTACAGTTTGGCCTCAGAATATAGAAGCCCAGTACATCGAACTATTTTTATTTATTTAGCTATGTTTTGAGACATTTATTTATTTATTTTTGAGACAGAGCCTCACTCTGTCACCGAGTCTGCAGTGCAGGGTGCAATCTCAGCTCACTGCAATTTATTTGTTTATTTATATATTTGAGACAGAGTCTCGCTCTGTCGCCCAGGCTGGAGTGCAGTGGCGCAATCTCGGCTCACTGCAATTTCCGCCTCCTGGGTTCAAGCGATTCTCCTGCCTCAGCCTCCCTAGTAGCTGGGTTTATAGGCACGCGCCACCACACCCAGCTAATTTTTGTATTTTAGTAGAGACAGAGTTTCACCATATTGGCCAGGATGGTCTGGATCTCTTGACCTCGTGATCCACCCGCCTTGGCCTCCCAAAGTGCTGGGATTACAGGCATGAGCCACCGTGCCTGGCCCAGCCAACTATTACCATAAAATACTAAGAACGTTTTGGCTAATATTCTCATTGAAAACTTATCAAGTAAACATAAGCTTCCCATTCACAAATGGGTACATTCTGTCAGCCTACCGAGCAGCGAAGCTCACGCGTGCTGAAAATCCCATTCCAGAGAGTTGAATTTCATCTATGACCCCACAGTAAAACCTCAGTCTTCCCCTTTGACTGCCTTCGTGTAAGACCTTTGGTTTTTGATGTGATAGAATTAACAAAAGGTAGCTTTGCAGCGAATTGGAAAGATGAGCACCGATGAGAGAAAGAAACAGCTCAACTGGGCACAGTGGCTCAACCCTGTAATCCCAGCACTTTGGGAGGCCAAGGCAGGCAGATCACCTGAGGTCAGGAGTTCGAGACCAGCCTGGCCAACATGGTAAAACCCCATCTCTACTAAAAGTACAAAAATTAGCCTGGCTGGCATAGTGTTTTGCACCTGTAATCCCAGCCATTTGGGAGGCTGAGGCAGGAAAACTGCTTGAAACCGACAGGCGGAGGTTGTAGCGATCCAAGATTGCAGCACTGGGCGACAGAGCGAGACTCCATCTCATCTCAAAAAAAGAAGAAACAGCTCTAAAGCAAAAAAAAAGAAACAGCTCTACTAGCCACATTTCTTCCTGGATTCATTCAAAATGGAAGAGGAAGGTACGATTATTGCTAACCCAATCAGTCAGTGAAAATGTGTGGTATATGATTTTCAAATCAATTACATAATCTACCCTTTAGAAAACTCAATTATATAATATATCTCTTAGAAAAATTAAGTGTATTGCTTTTACCGTAGCAAAAGCAGAAATAGTCCTCGACTGTTTTTCTGAGTGTTTCAATTTCTACCGCGTCTACACTCATCCTATTCGCCTGGGTTGTGGATTTCATTTTATGCATCTCTGCAGCCTTTTCTTCTTCTTCAACACCTGTAAAAAAAAAAAGTAACAAAAAGGTTCATATCCAGTACCTTAATATTTATTTGGCTTTTAGTAAAAATAGTTTTCCTGTATTCCAACAAGGGAAACTGTTTTTTAACATGTATTCTAACAGGAAAAAAAAATATTTCTTAACTATTATTTAACATTTATTAATCATTTTAACAAGCAACTTGTTATAAAATAACAAGCCATTTGTGATTTGTTATATAAGCAAAAAAGAGACCAAGCACAAGGGCTCAGGCCTGTAATCCCACCACATTGGGAGGCTAAAGCAGGAAGACTGCTTGAGCCCAGGAGTTCAAGACCAGCTTTGGCAACATAACAAGAACCCATTTCCGCAAAAATATGAAAATAGCCAGGTATAGTGGTGAGTGTCTGCAGTCTCAGCTGTCTAGAGGCTGAAGTGAGAACTGCTTGAGCCCAGGAGTTTACGGCTGCAGTGAGCTATGTTCAGGCCGAGACCAGAGCACTGCACTCCAGCCTGGGGGACAGGGTGAGACTCCTTCTCAAAAAAAAAAAAAAAAAAAAAAAAGTATTAGCAATGAAAACAAAGTATTGGGCCGGGCGCCGTGGCTCACGCCTGTAATCCCAGCACTTTGGGAGGCTGAGGCGGGTGGATCACGATCTCTTGACCATCCTGGTCAACATGGTGAAACCCCGTCTCTACTAAAAATACAAAAATAAATTAGCTGGGCATGGTGGTGCGTGCCCATAATCCCAGCTACTCAGGAGGCTGAGACAGGAGAATTGCTTGAACCCAGGAGGCGGAGGTTGCGGTGAGCCGAGATCGCGCCATTGCACTCCAGCCTGGGTAACAAGAGCGAAACTCAGTCTCAAAAAAAAAAAAACAAAGTATGAATACCAATGGGCAGTGACTACAGCTCGCAACTGAGGACGGCTCCCTTAATGCTTTAATGCTTAGTTCTAACCAGTGGAGACCCACGTAAGCCAGGCAGGACAGAGAAGTGGAGAATAATCATGCTGCCAGCAGGATTACGGTACTGGTGGGGCAGACGGCAGCTGGTACACACACAATCAAAACAGCATTATTAGTATAGAGAAACACACAAACATAATCAAGGTCTAAACATTTCTCAACAATATTGACAAAATTTTAAAAATAGGTTACTAACATAAAGCTCAGATGATTACAGCATGGGGGAAGGGGCAGGGGGAGGAAAACAGGGGCAGGGGTAATTTTTAAAGAAACTAAAAATACAACTGGGAATTAAAATTAGTGAATTAACAAAACTTTTTATTCACTAGTAACTTGCCCATTGTATCACAAATTTAATCTGACAACGGAAGTTTAACTTTAGACCTTAACAGCATACAGGCATCTGCAGGAGACACTGTGGGTTCAATTCCGGACCACCACAATAATGCAAGTATAAAGCCAAGTCAGACAAATTTTTTGGCTTCCCAATGCATATAAAAGTTACACTGACTCTTGCTTTTATGAAAGATCTCTCTTTAGCATGACGCTATTTGACAGCATTTATCCAGAGTAGAACTTCTTTCAAAATTGGAGTCAATCCTCCAAAACTCTGCCATTGCTTTATGAACTAAGTTTATGTCATATTATAAGTCCTTTGTCATTTCAAGAATGTGGTTGCAGTGAGCTGAGATTGTGCCACTGCACTCCAGCCTGGGCAATAAGAGTGAAACTCTGTCTCAAGAAAAAAAAGAAATAAAAGATGGCTGGGCACAGTGGCTCATGCCTGTAATCCCAGCACTTTGGGAGGCCGAGGCAGGCAAATCACCTTAGGTCAGGAGTTCGAGACCAGCCTAACCAACATGGAGAAACCCAGTCTCTACTAAAAATACAAAATTAGCCAGGCGTGGTGGTACATGTCTGTAATCCCAGCTACTCAGGAGGCTGAGGCAGGAGAATCGCTTGAACCCAGGAGGCGGAGGTTGCATTGAGCTGAGATCAAGTCATTGCACTCCAGCCTGGGCAGTAAGAGTAAAACTCTATCTCAAAAAAAAAGGAGAAAAAAAATGACATACATCTCCTTATACACTTCCATCAGGGCTCTCTGAGCATTGTCAATGAGCAGTCATATTTTGAAAGGAATCTTTTTTTCTGAGCAGTAGGTCTCAAAAGTGAGCTTAAAATATTCAGTGAACAATGCTATCAAGAGATGTGTTATCATCCAGGCTCTATTGTTCCATCAATGGATTTAATGGGCCTAGGACTTTCAGAATGGTAAATGAACACTGGCTTCAAAGTAACCAGCTACATTAGCCACTAGCAAGAGAGTCAGCCTGTCTTTTGAAGATTTGAAGCCAGGAATGAACTTCTCTCTAGCTAGCAAAGTCCTAGACGGTATCTTCCAACGTAAGCCTGTTTTGTCTACATTGAAAATCTGGAAAAAAAAAAAAAAGAAAGAAAATCTGCTGTGTGAGTGTGGCCATCTTCATGAATTATCTCAGCTAGATCTTCTAAAGAACTTGCTGCAGTTTCTACATCAAGCACTTGCTGATTCACCTTGTATTTTTATGTTATAGAGACTGTGTCTTTCCTTTTATTTATTTATTTGAGACAGCGTCTCACTCAGTAGCCCAAGCTGGAGTACAGTGACACAATCTTGGCTCACTGCCACCTCCGCCTCTCCTGGGCTCAAGCAATTCTTGTACCTCAGCCTCCTGAGTAGCTGGAATTACAGGCACGCACCACCATGCCTGGCTAATTTTTTTTATTTCAGAAAAGATGGGGTTTCACCAGGTTGCCCAAGGTGGTCTTTTTTTTTTTTTTTTTTTCTTAAATAAAGACGGGGTTTCACCATGTTGGTCAGGCTGGTCTTGAACTCCCGACCTCAGGTGATCCGCCCTCCTTGGCCTCCAAAGTGCTTGGATTACAGGCGTGAGCCACCACGCCCGGACCCAAGGTGGTCTTAAACTCCTGAGCTCAGGCGATCCGCCCACCTCAGTCTCGCGAAGTGCTAGGATTACAGGTGTGAGCCACCGCGCCCAGCCAACTGTGCCTTTCCTAACACTTCATGAGCCAACCTGTGCTACCTTCCAACTTTTCTTCTGCAACTTCCTCACCTGTCTCAGCCTTCACAGAACTGAGGAGCATTAGGGCCTCACTCTGGATTAGGCTACGGATTAAGGTAATGTAAAAAGTCTGAAATAGTCCTATGGCAAGAGTTACCAAGATGTGACACAGAACCAAAGTGAGTACATGCTGCTGGAAAAGTGGCACCAACAGACTTGGCACAAGATTGCCACAAATCTTCAATGTGTAAAAACTGCAGTATCTGCAGGGCACAACAAAAATGAGGTATGCCCATAAATAGTATGTGCCTATAGACGCCCCAGCTTCTCTGTGCCCTTTCCATGTCTTTAAGAAAATGCTGCATCACTATGTTAACATAAAGCCTACCGACAGTATTAAGTTAAACACAGATGGGAGAAAGTTGTCATACTGTGAAAGGCCGTGGGTATTAACACGCTGTAGTAAATTTCAACGTGGTTCCAATGTCACATCAGCTTACCACCGCTCTAAATGAGGATCACAAAACTCACTCAAGACTCTGATAAGGTGATTCCACTAAGTAGAGAACTGTTGAATTTTGCATATGCTTAAACAAACTCATTTGCATAGTGAATGACTGGTTTTTCAACACCCCAAGTTTTTATCTAGAAAAGAATTGGCCGGTAGCAGGTGGCTCATACCTGTAATCCCAGCACTTTGGGAGGCCAAGCTGGTGGATTACCTGAGGTCAGAAGTTCAAGACCAGCCTGGCCAACTTGACGAAACCCTGTCTCTACTAAAAATACAAAAAATTAGCTGGGTGTGGTGGTGCATGCCTGTAATCCCAGCTACTCAGGAGGCTGAGGCAGGAGAATCGCTTGAACACGGGAGGCAGAGGTTACAGTAAGATCAGATCACACCACTAAACTCCACCCTGGGCGACAGAATGAGACGCTGTCTCAAAAGAAAAAAAAAAGGTGAGCGCGATGGCTCATGCCTGTAATCCCAGCGCTTTGGGAGGCCAAGGTGGGTGAATCAGGAGATCAAGAGATCTAGACCATCCTGGCCAACATGGTGAAACCCCATCTCTACTAAAAATGCAAAAATTTACCAGGTGTTGTGGCGTGCACCTGTAGTCCCAGCTTCTCAGGAAGCTGGGGCAGGAGAATCACTTGAACCCAGGAGGCAGAGGCTAGTGAGCTGAGATCCCGCCACTGCACTCCGGCCTGGGTGACAGAGTGAGACTCTGTCTCACACACACACGAAAAAAGGCCAGGAGTGGGATCAGGCACTGTGGCTCATGCCTGTAATCCCAGCACTTTCGGAGACTAAGGCGGGCAGATCACAAGGTCAGGAGTTTGAGACCAGCCTGGCCAACATAGTGAAACCCTATCTCCACTAAAAATACAAAAATTAGCTGGGCATGGTGATGGGCGCCTGTAATCCCAGCTACTTGGGAAGCTGAGGCAGGAGAGTCGTTTGAACCCGCAAGGCGAAGGTTGCAGGGAGCCAAGATTGTGCCATTGTACTCCAGCCTAAAGGACAGGGAGAGACTCCATCTCAAAAAAAAAAAAAAAAGACCAGGAGTGGTGGCTGATGCCTGTAATCCCAGCACTTTAGGAGGGTGAGACAAGTGCATCACCTGAGGTCAGGAGTTCGAGACCAACCTGGCCAACATGACAAAACCCCATCTCTACTAAAATTACAAAAATTAGCTGGGAATGGTGGTGGGCACCTGTAATCCCAGTTACTCAGGAAGCCGAGGTGGGAGAATCGCTTGAACCCGGGAGGCAGAGGTTGCCATCACACACACACATTGAGAGTGAATATTCTGAATGCTCAAAATCTCCTGAAATTTGCTTTCTAATAAGATTCATAGGCTGGGCGCAGTGGCTCAAGAGCACGCCATTGCACTCCAGCCTGGGCAACAAGAGCGAAAGTCCACCTCAAAAAAAAAAAAAAAAAAAAGGAAACGACTCCTTATCTGAGTAAAACTTTTCATCTATTCAGAATTTTTCTACCTTCATTGCCTTCTCTTTAATGTGTCTCAGGAATCTAGAGAAAAGCCAGGCAGAAACATTGTACGATAAACACTGCCATCTCTAACTCTTCAGTATCTATCCGGATACATGTCAGTGATTCCTTCTGAGCATTCTGAAATGTCTCCATAAACATTCCAGAAAATCTTTTTTAGTTCAAACCTCATTCCGCTTTAAAATATGACCTGCCTTACCTACAAATATTCAGGCTTAAAATGAATGAAATGCGAAGGATAAAAATACAATGCTTACAGTATTTTACAAAATCTTTCTGAAAATCCTTTCTGGTGTTGACAAAAGCACGTCCTCTCTCGGTCCCGACGACGAACACGTCTGTTTCGTACACTGCGATGCAGGCCACTTCGGCTTTGGACTTGGCCAGTTCCTTACACTGCAATACGAACAGCAGACACGGCGTGACACGCGGACATTTACGAGCACCATTTGTGCTCAATGAATTTTTAAAAACCTAACAACATTTTTTAAAGGTTCTTCTCTTTCAAAATAGTTTTTGGCCTGATTTTGAACAAAAGACAACACAGAATTTATAAGGGGAAAAAAAAAAGAAGAAATCCCGTGTCATCTCTTATAGGTCAGATTCCCCGAGAAGCAGACGCAGAGTTCACCCAGGCTTGCTGTGGGGCACTGTCAGTAACAGCTGTTGGGAGCGGGGAGGCAGGCAGGGCTGAGCACTGATACAGCTGCTCCCAGAGCTAGATGCTGGCGTGGCCCTCCCCAGGGAAAGGGTAGGACCTTGGGCCGGGTGGCTCAAACAGTCATGACACCTGGGGCAAGTAGTACCACCAGTACTAAGGGGGAGGGGTCTGAAGCCCACCCTACAGCATGCATGACCTAATCTGCACCTCCGGAAGTATTCCCGTGCGTATACACAACCAGAATCACATTTCGGTGGGTAGAGTATTTACTGAATCCTACTATGTATATTTCTACAAGATGAAACAGTCTCTAAAAATGCTGTAGAGTATATAGTGTTCCATTTAATAAATACACCTTGATTTAGTGTCGAAATTATTTAAAAGGTTGGTGATTCCAATTTTCCCTGCTAAAAATAATACCCCCGTAATAATCTGAGAAAAAAAAATGTTTATGGGCATCATTATTTTTTTGAGACGGAGGCCCGCTCTGTCACCAAGGTTGGAGTGCAGCACCACAAGCTCGGCTCACTGCCACCTCCGCCTCCCGGGTTCAAGCAATTCTCCTGCCCCAGCCTCCCAACTTGCTGGGTCTACAGGTAATTTTTGTGTGTAGTAGAAACAGGGTTTCACAAAGTTGGCCAGGCTGGTCTTGAACTCCTGACCTCAGGTAATCCACCAGCTTGGCCTCCCAAAGTGCTGGGATTATTGGCGTGAGCCACCACCACCGGCCTTATGTGCATCTTAAATGACTCTCAAAATAGATCCAGAGACATGAGTGTCAAAAACAACATACGCACACATTGAGAGTAAATACTCTGAATGCTCAAAATCTACTGAAATTTGTTTTCTAATAAGATTCAAAGGCTGGGCACAGTGGCTCGTGTATTCCAGCACTTTGGGAGGTCAGGCAGGTGGATCACTTGAGGTTGGGAGGTTGAGACCAGCGTGACCAACATGGTAAAACCCCATCTCTACTTAAAAAACAACAATAACAACAACAACAACAACAAATAATTAGCTGGGTGTGGTGGCAGACGCCTGTAATCCCAGCTACTTGGGAAGCTGAGGCAGGAGAACCACTCCCAGGAGGCGGAGGTTGCAGTAAGCGAAGATCATGCCACTGTACTTCAGCCTGGGTGACAGAGCGAGACTCCATCTCAAAAAAAAAAACAAAAAAGAGAGAAAGAACAAGAAAAAAATTTCCTGAGCCTCATGCTTTTTATATACTATCAAATACTATGTTCAGCTATATACCCATAAAAACATAATAAATAAAATGTATAACTGCCATCACAGTAATATAAAAATACAGCCAGGCAAGGTGGCTCACACATGTAATCCCAATACTTCAGGAGGCCAAGGTGGGCAGATCACATGAGGCCAGGAGTTCGAGATCAGCCTGGCCAACAAGGTGAAACCTCGTCTCTACTAAAAATACAAAACTTAGCCAAGCATTGTGGCGGGTGCCTGTAATCTCAGCTACTCAGGAGGCTGACGCAGGAGAATCACTTGAAACTGGGAGGTAGAGGTTGCAGTGAGCCAAGATTGTGCCTCTGCACTCCAGCATGGGTGACAGAGCAAGACTCTCTCAAAAACCAAAAACTACAGCATTAATGCTTAATATTTCATTCTAATTATGCATATTGTAGCTTATTTTTGAAAAACTAAAGAGCTAAAACTACACGATTTGGAAGCAAGTGGTAAATCCAACAGTTATGTATAAGCAGAATAAAAAAAATATATAAAATAATTAATGAGCCCTATAGCCCCCAATCCTGGTAACCTTCTGTACAGAGACACAATAAAACTCTAGCATCATACTCTAGTATACAAACTCATTCTGAATAATTGCTAATATTATAGATAAATTCAAAGGTTGCAAAACAAATGACTGCCTAAGGTAATGGCAGGAAAAAACTTAAGATTCAATATAAAAGTTAGGGCTGGGTGCAGTGACTCCCACCTGTAATCCCAGCACTTTGGGAGGCCAAGGTGGGCAGATCACTTGAGGTCGGGAGTTCGAGACCACCGCAACCAACATGGAGAAACCCCTTCCCTACTAAAAATACAAAATTAGACAGGCATGGTGGTGTGTGCCTTTAATCCCTGCTACTCGGAAGGCTGAGGCAGAAGAATCGATTGAACCCAGGAGGTGGAGATTGCAGGGAGCCAAGATCGCACCATTGCACTCCAGCCTGGGCAACAAGAGTGAAACTCCATCTCAAAAAACAGAAAATAAAATTAATTAATTAACTAAAAAGTCAAACATTTAGATAAGTTAAGATTCCGAAGCACAGTAATAAAATTTGACTTGGGCCAGGCACAGTGGCTCACACCTGTAATTCCAGCACTTTGGGAGGCTGAGGTGGGTGAATCACCTGAGGTCGGGAGTTAGAGACCAGCCTGGCCAACAAGGTGAAACCCCGTCTCTACTAATACAAAAATTAGCCGGGTGTGGTGATGTGCATCTGTAATCCCAGCTACTCAGGAGGCTGAGACGCGAGAATCACTTGGACTTGGGAGGCGGAGTTAGCAGTGAGCCGAGACCACGCCATTGTACTTCAGCCTGGGCAACAAGAGTGAAATTCCATCTCAAAAAATAGTAATAATAATAAATATAAAGTCAAATCCAATGTGACTTGAAAGGCTTAAATCCGTAACTATTATTCAAAGAAAAAAACTACTCATTGGCCAGGCCTGGTGGCTCACACCTGTAATCCCAGTACTTTGGGAGGCCGACGATGGGTAGATCACAAGGTCAGGAGTTTGAGAGCAGCCTGGCCAAGATGGTAAAACCCCATCTCTACTAAAAATGCGAAAATTAGCTGAGCGTGGTGGCAGGCACCTATAATACCAACTACTGGAAGGTTGAGGCAGGAGAATCCCTTGAACCCAGGAGGCAGAGGTTGCAGTTAGCTGAGACTGCACCACTGTACTCTATCCTGAGCAACACAGCAAGACTCTGTCTCAAAAAAAAAAACCAAAAAACAAAAAACTACCCATTAAAACTAAAAAGCAGGCCAGGCAAGGCGGCTCATGCCTGTAATCCCAGCACTTTGGGAGGCCAAGGTAGGCAGATCACCTGAGGTCAGGAGTTCAAGACTAGCCTGATCAACATGGAGAAACCCCATCTCTACTAAAATTACAAAATTAGCCAGGCTTAGTGGCACATGCTGTAACCCCAGCTACTCAGGAGGCTGGGGCAGAGAACCACTTGAACCCGGGAGGCCGCACCATTGCACTTCAGCCTGGGTGACAAGAGCAAAACTCCATCTCTAAAAACAAAAACAAAAACTAAAAAACATAAAAGTCTATCTTCTACAAAAACAAATCAACCTTATCTGCAGCCCAAGCCTACCCAAGTATGAAACTATAGAGCAGAAGGTCTCACCATGGACTCGAGAGCTGACATGAGGAATGTCACCACCATCCTGCTCTCCGAGGACTCCTCATCTTCCACGGGCAGGGTGGACATTGCAACTTGGGCCATGATCCCTGTGCAAGAGAAGTAAGAAGAAAGTGAGTGTGGAAATCCGGTGTCCTAAACCCACGTCCCGAGCTGCGAGGGTCCCTCACGGGCTGTACAGTTTTCTTGCACAAGAGAAGGAAATCGGCTCAGACACTAAGTATTTGATTTGCTGGAAACTCTCACAAGACAGAGAATCCATCCCCTAACTTTCTATATAGTGTTATTTCAAGAAAATTGGGTCAACATTCACATGCCTAGTAAATCCAGGTGGCACCCAGTATCAGTGAAATTTCTCCCAGTTAGGAGCGAGAGGAGGAAAGGCACTTTACAACCCAGTGACAGTCAACCACAGCTCAACACAGGAAAGAGGTGCTGATGAACCCTCTTCTCCCCGAACACCCTCACCCAGAAGACAGTGGGTGCAGTGGACTGAGGGTGAGTGGACAGGAGTTCCTCTTCTCACTGAGAAAACAGATCCTAGGCATCAAGTAACATGTAAGATACTTTATAATACAGCATATTCTGGCCGGGCACATTGGCTCACACCTGTCATCACAGTGCTTTGGGAGGCCGAGGCAGGTGAATCACCTGAGGTCAGAAGTTCAAGATCAGCCTGGCCAACATGGTGAAACCCCTTCTCTACTAAAAATACAAAACAGCTAGGCTGGTAGCATGCACCTGTAATCCCAGATGCTCGGGAAGGCTGAAGCAGGAGAATCACTTGGACCCAGGAGGTGGAAGTTGCTGTGAACCAAAAATGCACCACTGCACTCCAGCCTGGGTGACAGAGCAAGGCTCTGTTTCAGTAAATAAATATAATGCAAATCATAATAGTTTTTTAAAAAATGACACTTGGCCAGGTGCAGTGGCTCACACTTGTAATCCCAGCATTTTGGGAGGCTGAGGCAAGTTGATCACATGAGGCCAGGAGTTCGAGACCAGCCTGGGCAACATGGCGAAAACCTGTGGCTACTAAAAACACAAAAATTAGCCAGGAATGGTGGTGCACCATCAGCCACTCAGGGGGTTGAGATATGAGAATTGCTTGAATCCAGGAGGTAGAGGTTGCAATGAGCTGAGACTGCACCACTGCACTCCAACCTAGGCAACAAAGCAAGCCTCCAACTCAAAAAAAAAACACATGGCCAGGCTCGGTGGCTCACGCCTGTAATCCCAGCACTTTGGGACACTGAGGCAGGTGGATCATGAAGTCAGGAGTTCAAGACCACCCTGACCAACATGGTGAAACCCTGTGTCTACTAAAAATACAAAAATTAGCTGGGTGTGGTGGTGCAGACCTGTAATCCCAGCTACTTTGGAGGCTGAGGCAGGAGAATCGCTTGAACCCTGGAGACGGAGGTTACAGTGAGCCGAAATCACACCATTGCACTCCAGCCTGAGCGACAGAGCAAGACTCCATTTCAAAAAAAAAAGGCACTTATCCCCATTTTTAACAAACGTAAGTAAATTTGTTTCCCAAAACAAGGTTCCCTGAATAGAGACGGAAGTAAAAGCAGTATCAAACAAGTCTACAGATAAATTATATAAATTCTTATCCTTAGCAGCCTAGGTCCCATTCTTTTTCTCTTGGATAAGTTAAGACTAAGTGAATTTGTTTGGATGTCTTTCCCTCTCCCTCTCCCCCAAGTCGAAGTAAACGTGCATTAAAATGTGGCTTAGGCAAAATGGCCAACAAAGACATATGTTTCTATAATCAGACATTCACTTAGCATATACTTTCATTACTTCTGAAAGCTCATGGTATTTTTTTCATAATCTCAGTTTTCCTTTAATTCCCCAGCGAAAGAAAACAGAGATGGGTTCTCATTTTACAAATGCAGTGATTTGTCAAGGTCACACAGCCACTCTCACAGTCAGAACATGAAACTAGGGCAATTTTCTCCCTACTGCTGTTACCACTTCTCATCTTTAATGGCCAAAAATCTGCTATCAGGTCATCATGAGGCAGGAGAATAGGGTCTGGAGGCAGGGAACCTAAGGCCAATTCATACTGACTTCCTAGAACTAAATCAAAAGAAAAACTCCAACTTTTTTTTTTTTTTTTTTTTTTTGAGACGATGTCTTGCTCTGTTGCCAGGCTGGAGTGCTGTGGCATGATCTCAGCTCACTGCCACCTCCACCTCCCAGGTTCAAGCGATTCCCCTGCCTCAGCCTCCCGAGCAGATGGGACTACAGGTGCGCGCCACCATGCCCGGCTAATTTTTTGCATTTTAGTAGACACGGGGTATCGCCATATTGGCCAGGATGGTCTCGAGCTCCTGACCTCATGATCCGCCCGCCTTGGCCTCCCAAAGTGCTGGGATTATAGGCGTGAGCCACCACGCTTGGCGGAAAACCCCAACTTTTCACACCTAAGTGACAAAAGGATGGGATGCTACTCAGTTTGCAAACCACCGTCCCGGCTTTTTCGGTGCGCCAGATGGAAAACATAAACTATCTCTGATTGGTTGCTTTCTGCAACCAATCAGACGTTTGCACAGGACTGTAACTCGCAACAGCACTTCAGCCTCTGATTGGTTGCTTCTTGCAACCAAAGACTGACTGCAGCCAAGTCTTTTTATTTTGTTTTGTTTTTAGACAGTCTCATGCTACCACACAGGCTGGAGTGTGGTGGCACATTCTAGGCTCACTGCAACCTCAGCCGCCCGGGTTGAAGCGATTCTCCTGCTTCAGCCTCGCCAGGAGCTGGGATTACAGGTGCCTGCCACCGTGCCCGGCTAATTTTTCTATTTTTATTAGAGATGGGGTTTCGCCATATTGGCCAGGCTGGTCTGGAACTCTTGACCTCAGGTTATACACGCACCTTGGCCTCCCAACGTGCTGGGATCACAGGCGTGAGCCACCACGCCCGGCATTTTTTTTTTTCTTTTTAAATACCGAGTCTTGCTCTGTCGCCAGGCTGGAGTGTAATGGCGCGATCTCGGCTCACTGCAACCTCCGCCTCCCCAGTTCAAGAGATTCCCCGGCCTCAGCCTCCCCAGTAGCTGCGACTACAGGCGCCCACCACCACGCCCAGCTAATTTTTGTATTTTTATTAGAGACGGGGTTTCACCATTTGTCCAAGACGGCCTCAAACTCGTAACCTGTTGATCCACCCACCTCGGCCTCCCACAGTGCTGGCTGTGCTTCCCACAACCAATCGGATGCTTGTATAAGGTTATCACTCCTGTAACTTAAATCCCAGAGGGGCTCTTGAGCCCTTAGGCTCAGCACGCCCCCTCTCTGTGGAGTGTTACTTTTCAATAAATCTCGGCTTTTGTGACTTCTTCCATTCCTTGCTTTGTGCATTCTGTCCAATTCTTCGTTCAAAATGCCAAGGGCCGGGACATCTTCCACCCGTTTAACAATCACAATGTGTGTAAGAAATGGGGGGCAGACGCCATACCAACAACAGCCCACGGGGCGCCCCAGGTGACGAAGGTCCTATGTCATTATCAGAACAGTCGAGGCAGGCAGCGAGCCCTGCAGGATGAAAAGCCCCTGGGGACGGCGACCCACTCGCCTTCTCCGGGCGTTCTGCTCTCTGGTAATAAGTGCATCCGGGTCACACCGGAAGTTCACTGTTCTTTGCGCGTCCACAGGTTACCTCCTGGGATGGTCCTTAGTGGAGACTATTCGTGGAGCCTTCCCTGCTCCCTGCACTTGGGGATAGCTCCCTCTCTTCTCTCCTTTTCCCCCAGAAAGAAACTGCCATCAGGAGGTGGCAATAACAGTGAACACCAGAGGCGGCACCGGGCCAAGCAGGTGACGTCAGCTTAGGAAACACCCGATGCGCTGGTCCCCACGGGACAGAACGTCAGGAGAGCTGGGGTATGTATGGATTCAGTAGACCACCACCTCGCTGCGTGACCCTGGGGACTCTACTCAGTCGCCTCGTGTATAAATGGAAATGCTTGATCCCTTTTATGAATCCCCTCCATTTAAAGTAACGGTTAGACAGAGAGAAAAAAATGAACATTTATTGAGTATGCGTCATGCTTTATTGGCCATCTTGTATAATAAGCACAGCAACCCTGGGCAGGAGAGCAGGCAGTATGAAGGACACGTGGAGCCCAGGAAAAGCTCCTTGATGGAGGTGGTGTTCCAGAAGCCACCTCAGCCGGGCCCATGGCGTCTTTTCCTGGTTGACTTTACTTTCTGATGTCACCAGCAATGAACCACAAATCACCAGGATATGACCTGTCCTGTCATGGCACCACATCAAAACTCTGAGGTCTCCCAATAAAACAGGCCATGAAGCAAACAAACAAAAAATGTAAACCAGGTAAAACGGGGACATTTTCTTCTGTGCTCCGAAGGAATGCAACTAAGAATGATTTATTTATTTTTTTTTTTTGGTAGCTGGGGGACGGAGTCTTGTTCTGTTGCCCAGGCTGAAGTGCAGTAGTGAAATCTGGGCTCATTGCAACTTCTGCCTCTCAGATTCCAGCGATTCTCCTGTGTCACCTTCCCAAGTAGCTGGGATGACAGATACCCACCACCATGCCCAGCTAATTTTTGTATTTTCATAGAGACAGGTTTGGGGTTTCACCATATTGGCCAGGCCCATCTTGAACTTCTGACCTCAGGTGATCCCCCAAGATGTTTTCTTTGTCTATGGTTTTCTACAGTTTCACTATGTATTCTAGGTGTAGATCTTATTTTTATTAAACACATGTCTGTCATTCACTGGGCTTCTTGACTATGGAATTGTATCCTTCAATGTGGAAAATTCTCAGCTATTCTCTCTTTAGACTCTGCCCCATTCACTTTATCCCTTCAGCCTCTTACCTTCTTTTTACTTTCTCCTCTCCATACTATTTCTTCTGACTTACCTTCCATTTCACTGATTCCTTCTTCATCTTTTTGTTGTTAAACACCTACCAGGTTTTTAATTTTCATTTCTAGGATCTCTAGTTACTGTTAAGTCATATTTTATAGTTTCCTACTCTCTACAGAATTCCAAGCTTATCATATTTATTTTAAGATAATGGAGGAGTTATTTTATAGTCTGAGAATTCTGAATCTCAAGTTTTTGCAGCACTATTTCTGTGTTCCTGGTGGTCCTTACCCCTATTCATGATACTTACTCCCTTCTATGCCTAATTATCTTGGTGAGCCGGTTATTTTACATGAAAAAAATCACTTACAATCTTCAGCCGAGGGTAAAGGCAGCTTCCTCCAGGTAGCAAGAGACAGCAGCTGCCTGGAATCACTCTAATCCAAATTCCAGACTGGGTTCCTTGGTCCACCCTGAAGTTAACCCAGGCCACAAGAAAGAATGCAGACTATTCTGAGTATCTCACCCCACAAAGTTTTCAAAACTCAAATACAAGTGGTGAAATGTTTCGTTCAGGGCAAGAGCAATTCTCATTTCAGTTATGAGTTCCCATAACCCAGCCCTTCAGATTTTCTCTGTCTTGTCAGCTTTCTGATGTTTTCACAAAAGTTGTGGTTTTATAATTTTGTAACATTCGTGGTTGTTTTCAGCAAGAATAACTAACCTCACCAACTTCGGGAACTATACTTTCCATATTTATTCTCAAGAACAATTTACGAATTAGCCAGAACTACCTTAGATGGCGAGGTTGCCAATTCCCAGTTCAAACAAGATCAAGTAGAAAGGATCATTTTTATTTCTTCATTTAATTAAATGTAAAGGTTATACTGGCTCCACATATAGCTAGATCCAAAACCATAAAATAAATCATTAGAGTTCCCTCTGCTGAAGCGAAGGATGTCCTCCCTAAGACAGGCCTGGCGAGACAGAGGCCAACACATCCTCCCATTACTTTGGTTTTTGTTGTTGTTTGAGACAGTCCTGCTTATCGCCCAGGCAGGACTGTAGTGGCACTATGTCAACTCACTGCAACCTCTACCACCTGGGTTCAAGCAATTCTTCTGCCTCAGCCTCCCCAGTAGCTGGGATTACAGGCATGCCACCACACCCAGCTAGTTTTTGTATTTTTCGTAGAGATGAGATTTCGTCACATTGGCCAGGCTGGTCTCAAACTCCTGACCTCAAGTGATCCGCCTACCTTGGGCTTGCAAATGCTAGGATTACAGTGCTAGGATTACAGGAATGGGCCACTGCACCTGGCCTTCCATTACATTTTGTATAAAAGATCTGGGCATGTGTGTCATGAGCCTGTCCCAAGACTAATTACTGTGGCTAGTCAAAACAAGATGACACAGGATATGCTGTGATTAAACAGGCACACAAAACCTAACAGCTATGTGAGCCTGCTATAGCTTCTTTCCCAGTTTCTCCATCTCCTTAATTCTTCCATTCTGAACGTTTGACTTCACCTTTCCTTTCCCTGATTTGACTTTAATTCTCCTTCATGAGTTTCAAAGATGAACTCAATTGGCCTGTTGCTGTTTCATTTTTTATCTCTGATTCTAGTCAGCTACTGTATATACGATGCCTTCTTTATCTCTGAAAACAGACTCCAGCCATTCTTTAAAATCCTCTTGAGTTTCCTGTTGGAGATCCATTTCAGGGATTAGGTTTATCTGTGTCCTTGCTGTTCTGACCCATTCTTCCTCAAAATAAGCCAATAGCTAATTCCATAAAATTTTCTTTTTGGCCGTCCTTCTGCTCTAATTTACTGACTGCTTGCTGTTAATACCAAACAGCACACAAAAAAAATTTGGTTTTGGGTTTATTTTTTGAGATAGAGTCTCACCCTACAGCCCAGGCTAGAGTGTAATGGTGTGATCTTGGCTAACTGCAACCTCCACCTCCCAGGTTCAGATGTTTCTCCTGCCTCAGCCTCCCGAGTAGCTGGGACCACAGGCGTGTGCCATCATGCTGGCTAATTTTTATGTCTTTAGTAGAGACGGGATTTCACTGTGTTGGCCTGACTGGTCTCCAACTCCTGAGATCAAATGATCCTCCTGCCTCAGTCTAACAAGGTGGGAGGATTAAAAGCATAAGCCACTGAACCCAGACCAAAAAAAGTATTTTACAGTGAGTGACAGGAAGAGCGCTCCTCAGGAGTTTTACACACCCTATCATTATGCTAACAAAAACTGAGGTTCTTAATATTTTTTATTATGCTGTTCTCTGAAATACTTCTGCACTTTCAGTACATTTCTGCTCCAAAACAAGGTTCCAGTCAGACTGGTAAGTGGGGAGGTGCTAGAACATGCTTTCTTTTATTTAAATTCCATTTCTGCCCTATTTCTTTTTCATGTTATATATGTGTGCGTGTGTGTGTGTGTGTGTGTGTGTAATTTTTTTTTTGAGATAGAGCCTCACCATCACCCAGGCTAGAGTGCAACTGTATCATCTCAGCTCACTGTAACCTCTGCCTCCCAAGTTCAAACAATTCTCCTGCCTCAGCCTCCTGAGTAATTTGGATTACAGTTGCCCGCAACCCACCCAGCTAATTTTCATATTTCTAGTAAAAATGGGGTGAGAGCCACCGCACCCAGCCTACAGTTAATTCTCTAACAAGGGACTAGAATCCATCTCTAAATTCCGGATGCTTCCTTACAGCCAAGTGTGGTGGCTCACACTAGAGTTCGCACCACTGCACTCCAGCCCCGGTGACAGAGTGAAACTCCATCTCAAAAAATTAAAAAAACATAGCTGGGCATGGTGGCTCATGCCTGTAATCCCAGCACTTTGGGAGGCCAAGGCTGGAGGATCACCTGAGGTCAGGAGTTCGAGACCAGACAGACCAACATAGTAAAACCCCATCTCTACTAAAAATACAAAAATTAGCCGGGCTTGGTGGTGGGTGCCCATAATCCCAGCTACTCAGGAGGCTGAGGCAGGAGAATCGCTTGAATCCAGGAGGTGGAAATTGCAGTGAGCCAAGATCACGCCACTGCACTCCAGCCTGGGCGAGAGAGTGAGACTCCATCTCAAAAAAAACAAAAGCCAGGCTCAGTAGCTCACACCTGTAATCCCAGCACTCTAGGAGACTAAGAAAGAAGGACGGCTTGAGCCCGGGAGATGAAGGTTACAGTGAGCCATTATGGCACCACTGCACTCCAGCCTGGGGGATAGAGCAAGCCCCTGTGTCCATTAGAGAGAAACAGATAGAATACTTTTACCAGAGAAATTTTCCATCCAAACATGTTTTTTACCCCCTACTCCAAAAAATGCACGAAGCCATGAGTCTCCAGTACTGGTCAATGTGCTGCTGCCTGGGCCAGTATTTCAGGGAAGTTCTCTGTCCTTGGTTTTCTGGTGTCTTCCAGCTTTCCAGCTGTCTTCATTCTTTGAGATCTAGTCTCCAGTTATTTTCTTGTCTAAGAGGAAAAACTGCAGAACTCAACTTACCTTTTTTTTTTCTTTTTTTTGAGATGGAGTCCTGTTCTGTTGCCCAGGCTGGAGTACAGTGGCAGTGGTGCCATCTTGGCTCACTGCAATCTCCATCTCCACCTCCCAGGTTCAAGTGATTCTCCTGCTTCAGCCTCCCGAGTAGCTGGGATTACAGGTGCCTGCCACCATGCCCAGCTAACTTCCTTATTTTCTGTCAAGACGGGGGTCTCACCATGTTGGCCAGGCTGGTCTTGAATTCCTGACCTCAGGTGATCCGCCCACCTCAGCCTCCCAAAGTGGTGGCATTACAGGCGTGAACCAGCACACCTGGCCGACCAATTCATGTTTTTAACAGCCACCAAAGCCAAGTTTCAACAAAATTAAATGACTAATGGCATCATCATATTCTTAAATGTATTCACTAACAGAACCATCTTGAGTCAGAAGAATAAAATAACTTCATGTATCACTTAATGCTAATGGAAAAATTAAAATGGCATCTCCAACTTTTAAAAAGTAATTTCCTCAAAACAGTAAGTGCTAAGAAAAAGTTAAAACTCATCAAGTAAAATGTTAGATATTTTGTCCTGAAATAGTGCTTAAAATAAATGCAAAAGATCTAATACTAATAGTTGAATCAGCCGACTTTATTCTAAACCAGGATTCGGTTGCATTAAAATTAGATTGTCATGTAATACTATATTTTGGCAATCTTTTAGGCCGCCTGAATCATTTTATCTCTGAAATTGTTGGGATTTTTTTGTTTGTTTGTTTTTTGGAGATGGAGTCTCACTCTAAAACCCGGGCTGAAGTACAGGGGTGTAATCTCAGCTCACTGTAACCTCCACCCCCTGAGTTCAAGCAATTCCCCTGGCTCCACCTCCTGAGCAGCTGGGACAACAGGTGCCTGCCACCACACCTGGCTATTTTTTTGTATCTGTAGTAGAAATGGGGTTTTCCCATATTGGCCAGGCTGGTCTTGAACCCCTGACCTCAAACGATCTGTCCACCTCAGCCTCCTCAAGTGTTGGGATTACAGGCGTGAGCCACCACGCCCAGCCAAATTGTTGGTATTTAATATTTCCATGTTCTCCCTATAATTACTAAGTGCTAAAAGCCAAAACTAAAATTTGTTTTTCAGAAGAAAATTTATTCATCCCTAAAATGTCAGTACTCATTTAATATGATCAGTTCAGATTATAAACACAGACTTTGTAAATGTCTTAATGTTTTTATTTAATTTTTTTTCCTGGACATGTGGTTTGCACTAAATGTCTTAATTTTTCAACAGACTACCATTTGTACTAATTATGTCCACTGAGTAGCTTCTATAGAAAATGTGCTTTGTTGGGGATTTTTTTTTTTTTTTTTTTTGAGATAAGGGTCTCACTATGTTGCCCAAGATGGGTGCAAACTCCTCAGCTCAAAAGATCCTCCCACCTCAGCCTCCCAATTAGCTGGGACTACAGGCATCTATTATCACGCCTGGCTACAGAAGATGTGCCCTTAATTTACTTTTTTTTTTTTTTTTTTTGAGACGGAGTTTCGCTCTTGTTACCCAGGCTGGAGTGCAATGGCGCAATCTCGGCTCACTGCAACCTCCGCCCCCTGGGTTCAGGCAATTCTCCTGCCTCAGCCTCCTGAGTAGCTGGGATTACAGGCACGCGCCACTGTGCCCAGCTAACTTTTTGTAATTTTTAGTAGAGACGGGGTTTCACCATGTTGACCAGGATGGTCTCGATCTGTTGACCTCGTGATCCACCCGCCTCGGCCTCCCAAAGTGCTGGGATTACAGGCTTGAGCCACCGCGCCCGGCCAATTTACTTTTTCAATGAGAATGTGTTTAAGGTAGTTTGCTGACCCTATTAGTTTGCCTTTCAAATGACAGCAAAGAAATTAACTTCATATCTTGATATGTTCTATTATAAATGGTTGACATCTGCTTGATACAATTTACAAAACAGGTCTTTTATAACCTAAGAACAGCTGATAACTTATTTTTTGAGATGGAGGCTCACTCTGTTGCCCAGAGTACAGTGGAGTACAGTGGCACGATCTCGGCTCACTGCAACCTCCACCTCCTGGGTTCAAGTGATTCTCCTGCCTCAGTCTCCCAAGTAGCTGGCACTACAGACACTTGCCACCATGCCTGGCTAGTTTTCTATTTTTAGTAGAGATGGGGTTTCACCATATTGGCCAGGATGGTCTCAAACTCCTGACACAGTGGTCTGCCCACCTTAGCCTCCCGAAGTGCTGGGATGACAGGTGTGAGCAACCGTGCCCGGCCAACTTTTTTTTTTTTGAGACAGAGTCTTACTCTGTCACCCAGGTTGGTGTGCAGTGGTGCAGTCTCAGTTCATTGCAACGTCATCCTCACGGTTTCAACCGATTCTGCTGCCTCAGCCTCCCAAGTAGCTGAGACTACAGGCACATGCCACCACTCCCAGCTAATTTTTGTATTTTTAGTAGAGATGGGGTTTCACCATATTGGCCATGCTGGTCTCGAACTCCTGACCTCAAGTGATCCGCCCACCTCGGCCTACCAAAGTGCTGGGATTACAGGCAGGAGCCACCAAGCCAGGTGGACAGCTGATAACTTAAAAGACAATGGAAATTGCCCGAGATCACCAAATCACTAAGAATAGAATCCAGATCTATCCAACTGACGAGATGTCCTCAATTCTCCATTCTCTTTCTTTCCTTTTTGTTTTCTTCGTTTGTTTGAGATGGAGTCTCACTCTGTCACCCAGGCTGCGGTGCAATGACGTGATCTCGGCTCACTGCAACCTCTGCCCCGCCCCCCAGGTTCAAACAATTCTCCTGCCTCAGCCTCCTGAGTAGTTGGGATTACATGTGCCTGCTACCACACCCAGCTAATTTTTGTATTTTTTTTTAAGGCAATTTTTGTATTTTTAGTAGAGATGGGGTTTTGCTATGTTGGCAGGCTGGTCTCCCAACTCCTCACCTCTAGAGATCTGCTAACCCTGGCCTCCCAAAGTGCTGGGATTACACGCGTGAACCACCACGCCCAGCCCCGCCCCATTCTCTTTCAAACCACACCATACACTGTAAAATTTAATCAGATTTTAAATATTTTTCGAATTCCATTATCTACAATTTTTTTTCTTTTTGTTTTAACCACAGTTGCACATTATGTACAAATTTAAACTTCAGAAAAACATTAAGTTTTCAAGGGCTTAGACAACAACTATAATGGTATTTCAGTCCATGAGCTCCTCTCAAAGAAGTCTGATTCCTCAATACTAAAAAGAAATATTTTCAGGCCGGGCGAGGTGGCTCATGCCTGTAATCCCAGCACTTTGGGAGGCCGAGGCAGGTGGATCACCTGAGGTCGGGCGTTTTGAGACCAGCCTGGCCAACATGGAGAAACCCTGTCTCTACTAAAAATACAGAATTAGCCAGGTGTGATGGCACATGCCTACAATCCCAGCTACTCAGGAGGCTGAGGAGGAGAATCGCTTGAACCCTGGAGGCAGAGGTTGCGGTGAGCTGAGATCGTGTCATTGCACTCCAGATGGTGCAACCAAAGTGAAATTCAGTCTCGAAAAAAAAAACCTAAGTTAGTTATTGTTGATGCTACTGTCTTTGGTATTCTAGTCCAAACTCCAGCTTTGACATATCCCCCAATAGAGAGCTTCCTGTTTACTGTACATAATGTCTTAGAAAAGGTAATTCACCACTGACTACCCTAGACCTGGAAGAGGCAGGACTTCTGTACTCCTTGCTTATACCGAACAATACTTTAAATTCTAAGAGTTTATCTACATGGGCTTAATAGGTATTTTCCCATGGAAAATAAATAAGGTCAGCAATTCAGAGGTTCTGGTTTTTTGTTTGTTTCTGAGACAGAGTCTCACTCTGTTGTCCAGGCTGCAGTGCAGTGGCACAATCTCAGCTCACTGCAACCTACACCTCCCAGCTTCAAGCCGTTCTCCTGCCTCAGTCTCCCAAGTAGCTGGGATTACAGGGGTACACCACCACACCTGGCTAATTTTTGTAATTTTAGTAGAGATGGGGTTTCACCATGTTGCCCAGGCTGGTCTCAAACTTCTGAGCTCAGGCAATCCACCCATCTCAGTCTCCCAAAGTGCTAGGATTACAGGTGTGAGCCACCATGCCTGGACATAGGTTCTGTTTCACAAATCTTTAATAGCAGGATATAAACCATCACAATTTACATTAACGTACATTAACATATACACTTCAGCAGACAAGAAATAAAGCCAAAGAACTCATTTTAGTTCATTTGACTTTAACATTTAACTTATATATATATATAAGCATTTATAATTTAAACTTCATTATATATAAATGGCAAGTACTTCCAAATAAAATAAGAAATCCCTATGCTAAATCGTTGATCAGGATCGATTTTTAAATCAAGGGCTTGAATTTTTTTTTTTTTCTTTTGAGACAGGGTCTTGCTCTGTCGCCTAGGCTGGAGTGCAGTGGCAGAGTCACGGCTTACTGTAGCCTCAACCTCCTGGGTTCAAGCAATCCCCCCACATCAACCTTCACAGTAGCTGAGACTGCAGGTATGCACCACTATCGCTATACTTGGCTAGGTCTTTAATTTTTTTGTTAGAGACGGGGTCTCACTATGCTGTCCAGGCTGTCAAATTCCTTGCTCAAGCAATCCTCCCATCTTGGCCTTGGCGTGAGACACCATTCCCAGCCAGCTGGGAAATTTTTCTAGCAGCTCATGCACACATTTTAAGACAGCAAATTAATTTCTGTCTGCTGAAATAAAGCTGGCAATTGTATCAGTGAATAAATATCCCGAAAGAAAAAATAAATTTGAAGGGTTAAGATATGAATTGATTTGCAATTGTGTTGTATTCATACTTAAAACCTGATAGTATAATGACCCCATTAAAAAAAAAAAAAAAAAAAAAAGGCCAGGCATGGTGGCTCATGCCTGTAATCCCAGCACTTTCGGAGGCCAAAGCGGGTGGATCATGAGGTCAGGAGTTCAAGACCAGCCTGGCCAACATGGTGAAACCCCATCTCTACTAAAAATACAAAAATTAGCTGGGTGTGGTGGCGCACCCCTGTAATCCCAGCTACTGGGGAGGCTGAGGCGGGAGAATCGCTTGAACTTGAGAGGCAGAGGTTGCAGTGAGTCAAGGTCACACCATTGCACTCCAGCCTGGGTGGCACAGCAAGCCCTATCTTCAAAAAAAAAAAAAAAAAAACTCAGCTCATAGCTAAATTTCACTTTTTTAAGAAGCCAGGTAAAGAAAAGAATGTCAAAATAATAAAAGACCTAGCTGGGCACAGTGGCTCATGCCTGTAATCCCAGAGCTTTGGGAGGCCAAGGTGGGCAGACTACCTTAGGTCAGGAGTCCAAGACCAGCCTGGAAATCATGGTGAAACCCCGCTTCTACTAAAAATACGAAAATTAGCTGGGTGGGTGTGGTGGCACCCGCCTATAATCCCAGCTACTTGGGAGGCTGAGGTGGGAGAATCACTTGAACTTGGGAGGTGGAGGTGCAGTGAGTCAAGATCACACCATTGCCCTCCAACCTGGGCAACAGAGTCAGACTCTGTCTCAAAAAAACAAAGAAGGGTCTGCCCAATCAGTGGATCACAAGTTCAGTTCTGAGTTTCACAGTAGCAAAAAGCACATCCTTAAAAAGCAAACAAACAAGAACACGTCTTATGAGCTATTCAGAAAGACCTATTTTCCTTGCACCACAGCTTAAGACACCATTTTTGCATATGTATTAATTATACTTTTAAACTGAGAGTCCAGATTTTTAAACAGCAGAAGCTGGCTCTGCCAACACACAAAGAATGTGTCCCTTTGACATGACTCCAAATTTAGAACTCAGTTGCATTTGGAAAACCCATTTGCAAGAGGAAATGAAAATCGAGTAGCTATTATCTAAAGGCCCATCTTTACTTTGTTCTTGAGGGGTTTTTTTCTTTTCTTTTCTTTTCTTTTTGAGACAGTCTCACTCTGTTGCCCAGCCTAGAGTGCAATGGGGCATGCCAGTTCACTGCAACCTCCTCCTCCCGGGTTCAAGCAATTCTCCTGCCTCTGCCTCCCAAGCAGTTGGGATTACAGGCACACGCCACCAGACCCAACTGATTCTTGCATTTTTAGTAGAGACGGGGTTTCACGTTATTGGCTAGGATGGTCTCGGTCTCTTGACCTCGGTGATCTGCCCGTCTCATCCTCCCAAAGTGCTTGGGATTACATATGTGAGCCACTGTGCCCGGCCATCTTTACTTTTTTAAATGCACTGGCATTTTTTAAATGCACTGGCATGTTTGCCGCAGAAGGCAGGCAACAGAGCAAAACTATTACGAAGATCAGCTTTGCAACCAGGCAAAAGTTCTGAATTCAAGTCCCGTCTGCAACAGGTGACCCTGGGACTCTTTAATCCCAGATTCACTAGTCTGGAAAACGACGACAGTCTGTATACTCACCTTACAAGGCTGTTATCAGAAAGTGTGTCGGCACTGGATAAAGTGCATCGCAAAAGCATTCAGTGAGATGAGCAAGCATTTGTAATTTAAGCCTCACTAAAATCGTTATTTTTCAAATATATGTACATATATATACCTATTAATTTACATAAACTCTTCAAATCCAAGCCTGATACACTGAAAATGGCTTATTTCCCAACAAACTGCTTTAATTATCACTGCGAAATAAAATAACCTATTTTCTGAGCAAGCAGGAAAATTAATGAGGAAAGGATCAAAATAAATCACTGCTTTGAAATTAAGTGTGTGAACCTTCTAAGGCATTTGTGCGTGAAAATCTGCTTCTGTCAAATTCACTCCTCAAAGATTATTTTACAATTTAAGTTTAAAAAGTCACCTTCCAGCTGGGCGTGATGCTTCAGGCCTGTTCCCAGCACCTTGCGAGGCCGAGGCGGGTGGATCACTTGAGGTTAGGAGTTCGAGACCAGCCTGGCCAGTGTGATGAAACTCTGTCTCTACCAAAAAACACAAAGATTAGCTGGGCATTGTGGTACACACCTGTAACCCCAGCTACTCAGGAGGCTGAGGTATCAGAATCGCTTGACCCTGGGAGGTGGAGGCTGCACTGAGCTGAGATTGCTCCACTGCACTCCAGCCTGGGAGACAAAGCGTGACTGTCTGAATGAATTAATAAATAAATAAGTAAACTAAACTAAAAGATTATTTATCCTGAAGCTCTCAACGACGTCATTTGCTCATACCCGTATTCTCCAAGAAGCGTGCGGTTCTGAGGCCTCATATGATGAGCCTATCAGTATGCTCAAGAAGTGAATACATAGCTACTGTTCCCGATGTGATGCAGGAGCCTGTCGGGGAGGCGGGAGAAGAAAAAGCCTGTCTTTTGGGCCAGGCACGGTGGCTCACACCTGAAATCTCAGTACTTTGGGAGACTGAGGTGGGAAAATCACTTGAGCCCAGGAGTTTGGGACCAGCCTGGGCAACAGAGAGAAACCCCATCTCTATAAACATGTATTATTTTAAAAAAAATTTAAAATATCCCTTCTTAGCCAGGCGCAGTAGCTCATGCCTGTAATCTCAGCACTTTGGGAGGCCGAGGTGGGTGGACCAGAAGGTCAGGAGTTCTGAGACCAGCCTGGCCAAAATGGTGAAACCCCATCTTTACTAAAAATACAAAAATTAGCCAGCCATGGTGGTGGGCACCTGTAATCCCAGCCACTCTGGGGGCTGAGGGAGGAGAATCGCTTGAATCTGGGAGGTGGACTGCAGGGAGCCAAGATTATGCCACTGCACTCCAGCCTAGGTGACAGAGTAAGACTGTCACTAAATAAATAAAATCTCTAAGGACTGTGTATGCAAATTAGATCAAAATACAAGGAGCAATTCTCAAAAGCATGAGACCTATCTAATCAGAACACTTCCTAGACTGTCTGCTAAACAGGGTTCATCATGACCAGGATGTTATGGCCCAAACTCTTCATCATACTCCGCTTTTCCAAGTATACCATAATATAAATCATATATAGTTCTTACACACACACACACACACACACACACACACACACACACACACTGCGCTTTGCCATGCTACAAAACAGAAACTCCAAAAATCTCCAAAAGGATTAAAAACGAAGGAAATTCTAACACACAGATGAACTTGAGGATATGCTGCACTCCAGCTTGGGCAACAAGAGCAGGACCCTGTCTCCAAAAAAAGAAAAAGAAAAAGTTCTGGACCACTAAACTATACATACACTTAAAAATGGTTAAAATCAGGCTGGGCGGGTTGGCTCATGTCTCTAATCCCAGAACTTGGAAGGCAGATGCAGGCAGACTCTTTGAGCTCAGGGGTTGGAGCCTGGGCAACATAGTGAGACCCCCATCTCTACAAAAATAAAAAATGTAGCTAGACATGGTGGCATGCACCTACAGTCCTAGCCACTCAGGAGGCTGAGTGTGAGAACATCTTGAGCCTCCGATGCAGAGGCGGCAGTGAGCCGAAACCGTACACTGCACTCCAGCCTGGGCAACAGAGTAATGCCCCGTCCCTCCCCCACCCAAAAAAAGGTTAAAATGGTCATTTTTGTGTTAAATATATATTGCCACAATTAAAACAACAACAACACTATAAGGAACCACTCCGAAGAAAGAGGCATTCGTGGTGTGAATGGCAGACACAAATTTATTCTTCATAAAGGGGCAAATTCATCTTACAGGATTTTCTTTCTTTTATCTTTTTTGAGATGGAATCTTGCTCTATCGCCCAGACTGGAGTGCAGTGGCAAGATGTCAGCTTACTGCAACATCCACCTCCTGGGTTCAGGTGATTCTCATGACTCAGCCTCCTAAGCAGCTGGGATTCCAGGCATCTGTCACCATTCCGGCTGATTTTTATATATTTAGTAGAGACAGGATTTTGGGTTCTTGGGGGGTTTGTTTTTGCTTTTTTTTTTTTCTTCTTGAGACGGAGTTTCGCTCTTGTTACCCAGGCTGGAGTGCAATGGCGCGATCTCGGCTCACTGCAACCTCCGCCTCCTGGGTTCAGGCAATTCTCCTGCCTCAGCCTCCCGAGTAGCTGGGATTATAGGCACGCGCCACCATGCCCAGCTAATTTTTTGTATTTTTAGTAGAGACAGGGTTTCACCACGTAGACCAGGATGGCCTCGATCTCTTGACCTCGTGATCCACCCGCCTCCGCCTCCCAAAGTGCTGGGATTACAGGCTTGAGCCACCACGCCCGGCCTACTTTTTTTTTCTTAAGATGGAGTCTTGCTCTGTTGTTCAGGTTGGAGTGCAACGGCGCCATCTCAGCTCACTGCAACATCGCCTCCTGGGTTCAACAGATTCTCCTGTCTCAGCCTCCCAAGCAAATGAGACTACAGGTACGCACCAGTAATTTTTAATTTTTCATTTCCAATACCTTATTTATTTTCCTGAAACCAAATACTGGTCTGAAAACTCAATCTAGATAAAATTCTACTCACATTATGTATGTGTTATAGTCAACAGTAAGAGCTAAATATCTAATATAACAAATTATAATGAACAACATATAAAGTGTAGCATTCTCAGGTTTCATCAATCAAACTGTCAAGCTCTGATCAGGCAGGTGGTTTATGCCTGTAATCCCAGCACTTTGGGAGGTGGAGGTGAGCAGATCACTTGAGGTTGAGTTCCAGACCAGCTTGGCCAACATATAATGAAACCCCTTCTCTACTAAAAAAAAATACAAAAATTAGCTGGGCATGGTGGCGCATGTCTGTAGTCCCAACTACTTGGGAAGTTGAGACCAGAAGAATCGCTTGAACCCAGGAGGCAGAGGTGGAGTTTGCAGAGAGCTGGGATCACGCTGCTGCACTCCAGCCTGGGTGACAGGGCGAGACTCCATCTCTAAAAAACAAAACAAAACAATATAACAGTCACAGGGGAAAATCCCAGAGAGGAACAAGTCCTTATCTCCCAGTTAATATTCTCCAGCGTTCTTGGAGATTTACACTGTATGTAGTCAATGTTACTTCCCAAAAGTGTTTATAATAGTAGTTTTATGACTGATACTTCTTGAGTGTCTACTACATGCCAGATAGCAATCTAAACACTTAAACTCTATCCTGGAAACAGCCCTTAGAAGCGAAACATGTTCTATTATCATCATCTCCATTTTTAAAAATAGGGTCTGGGTGTGGTGGCTCAGGCCTGTAATCCCAGCATTTGAGAGGCGGAGCTGGGTGGATCACTTGAGGTCAGGAGCTGGAGACCAGCCTGGCCAACATGGTGAAACCTCGTCTCTGCTAAAAATACAGAAGAAGTTAGCCAGGCGTGGTGGCACACACCTATAATTCCAGCTACTCGGGAAGCCGAGGCACAAGAATCACTTGAACCTGAGAGACAGGGTTGGAGGGAGCCAAGACCACACAGCTGCATTCCAGCCTGGGTAACGGGGCGAGTCACTATCTCAAAAAAGAAAAGGAAAAAAAAACCGGAAACGAACACCGATGAAGTGAACTGCCTGAGGTCGCACGGCCAGGCAACGCAAGGGCCAGGACGGGAATCCAAGCAGTCAGACTTCTTCAAACTTGTGTCCTACCACTAAGCCATAAACCCTCTCTCAGTTTATAAACTTGTTTTCCCTCTCATAATATGCTTTTTAAGTAACTAATTCTTTAAAAATCCTATAGAGTGCTAGCCGGTCCCGTGGCTCACTCTTGTAATCCCAGGACTCTGGGAGGCTGAGGCAGGTGGATCACAAGGTCAAGAGATCGAGACCAGCCTGGGCGACATGCTGAAACCCCATCTCTACTAAAAATACAACAATAAGCCGGGCATGGTGCCCCACACCTGTAATCCTAGCTATGCAGGAGGCCGAGGCAGGAGAATAGCTTGGACCTGGGAGGTGGAGGTTGCAGTGAGCTGAGATCACGCCATTGCACTTTCAGCCTGGGTGACAGAGAGAGATTCCATCTCAAAAAATAAATAAGTAGAAATTCTACAGAGTCTTTAATCAAGTTACAACCAAAGAAGAATGAGTCAACCCTCCAACAATTCTGACAGTTCCTGGCTGTATCGAACTTTCTCTTACTTTCTCAGTAAGGCAAAGTGGTCAAAAACCAATGAGTACTGCCAGAAACAGGCAAGGAGTACCAAAACAAGAGTTTCACAAAGGAAAGGAGAATCCCAGAACAAAAGGAAAACAGTGACGGGCGAGAGAGGAAGAATGGAGAATGAAGAATTGCCGAGGCGATGCCTTTGCCTCTTCCGATGACATGTTCACGCTTTTTACAGGGCACACGCCTCGCCAGACACGGTGGCTCACGCCTGCAATCCCAGCACTTTGGGAGGCCGAGGCGCATGGATCACCTGCGGTCGGGAGTTTGAGACCAGCTTGACCAACATGGTAAAACGCTGTCTCTACTAAAAACACAAAAATTAGCCAGGTTTGGTGGCAGGCACCTGTAGTCCCAGCTGCTCAGGAGACTGAGGCAGGAAAACTGCTTGAACCCAGCAGGCAGAGGTTGCAGTTAGTCAAGACTGCACCACTGCACTCCAGCCCGGGCAACAGAGCGAGACTCCATCTAAAAAATAGTAATAATAAAATAAAATAGAGGCCGGGCATGCTGGCTCACGTCGGTACTCCCAACACTTTGGGAGGCCGAGGCAAGCAGATCACGAGGTCAAGAGATCGAGACCATCTTGGCCAACATGGTGAAACCCTGTCTCTAGTAAAAGTAGAAAAATTAGCTGGGCGTGGTGGTGTGAGTCTGTAGCCCAGCACTTTGGGAGGCAGAGGCAGGTGGATCACGAGGTCAAGAGATCGAGACCATCCTGGTCAACATGGTGAAACCCCGTCTCTACTAAAAATAAAAAAAATAAGCTGGGCACGGTGGCGCGTGCCTGTAATCCCAGCTACTCAGGAGGCTGAGGTAGGAGAATTGCCTGAACCCAGGAGGCGGAGGTTGTGGTGAGCGGAGATCACGCCATTGCACTCCAGCCTGGGTAACAAGAGCAAAACTCCGTCTCAAAAAAAAAAAAAAAAAAAGACTCGGCCAGGCGCAGTGGCTCACGCCTATAATCCCAGCACTTTGGGAGGCCGAGGTGGGTGCATCACGAGGTCAAGAGATCGAGAGCATCCTGGTCAACATGGTGAAACCCCATCTCTACTAAAAATACAAAAAAATTAGCTGGGCATGGTGGTGCACGCCTGTAGTCCTAGCTACTCGGGAGGCTGAGGCAGGAGAATTGCTTGAACCCAGAAGGCGGAGGTTGCAGTGAGCCGAGATCGTGCCATTGCACTCCAGTCTGGGTAACAACAGCGAAACTCTGTCTCAAAAAAATAAAAATAAAATAAAAAACACACATCCTCGAAGACACTCAGGCGTTTCACTCCCCCAGGTAGGTAGCCTCAACACACTTTAGTTAACGGAGTATGAGTCTATATAGAGCTATGCTGCCAGTTTAAGCCTACTGATTCCCAGGTATCTCAACCCTACAATTAGAACAAGCAACTGATTAGCTGTATTTTCTACTTTCTTCCTGTTATTTACAATGAATAAGCATCACTCCATAAATTAATTTGGCTCAGTGGTTCATGCCTGTAATCTCAGCACTTTGGGAGGCCAAGGCAGTGGTCAGGAGTTGCAGACCAGCCTGGTCAACATGCTGAAACCCCATCTCTATGAAAAAATACAAAAACATTAGCTGGGCATGGTGGCACATGCCTGTAGTCCCAGCTACTCACAAGGCTGAGGCACAAGAATCTCTTGGGCCCGGGACACAGGTTGCAGAGTCGAAATGGCACCACTGCACTCCAGCCTGGGCGACAGAGCAAGACTCCATCTCAAAGCAAAACAAAAAATGCTTTCCCTTAGACTGACATAAAAATGATTTGACATGCATTTATTTAAGCCAGTGGTAAGGCAATTTCATGTAATTACACCACCCCAGTTATGAAGCATATTGCAAAAGCTCATGTTTATGTAAAACATTCGTGTCATCGATAATGAAACAACGGTAGAAATCGGGTAGGTGAAATGCAATGCAGACAGCTGGTAACCAGTTATCACAGAAAAGATGAGGTGTTCAGTAACTGCTCGGTGTTCAGCTCCTTTAGGTAATAACCTGTCCACCTATAGGTCATGGGAAATTCTACAACATAGCAGGACGGTGGCCATGGAAGCTGGGATACCCTGAGGAGTGTGTGCAGCTCGCCTGAGGGTGTGGGGGCGGGGAAGAGGGGTAAACCAAAACCATTCTTCTCACCTAATCTGCAGTTATTTTCCCAAGAAAGAAACCCATTATCATTTTAAAAACCTAAAAATCTTTCTCAGCAAGAATTAACACCCTCCCCGCCCTGCAAAAAGAACCCCCAAAGCCTACATTTAAATGGCAGTATTTGTAGTCATATTTGAGTAAGCTGAATCGTTGGAGGGGTGCAGGCAGAGGACCCCCAGCACACAATGGCCTCTGACCCCTGCTCCAAGGACCAAAACTACAAGCTGTAGCCCGATCACTCAAACCTGCTGTGTGGTGGGTATGGGACGCTGTGGGCATCTTTAGAAGGTAATATAACAAAGGCCCATGCTGTGATTAAATTAATAAAGGAATGAGTGGGAAAAAGCCAAGCTTAACACAGATTTCCAATTTTATGCTGCACTTAAACCCATGGCCCCTCTTTAAACTGGAGATCTATGAAACTTTTCACTTTCTTATCATCGCTAACCGGAACTCCCAATTCTCAGCCAGCTTTCCAACAGGCTACAGTCGGTGGTCCAAATTATTTTAGATTCTTGAAGGTCTAATCTTATTTTATTTCTTTATTTTTATTTTTTTGAGACAGAGTCTCGATCTGTCACCCAGGCTGAAGCGATCTCATCTCACTGCAACCTCTGCCTCCCGGGGTTCAAGTGATTCCCCTGCCTCAGCCTCCCAAGAAGCTGAAACTACAGACACACGCCACCACACCCGGCTAATTTTTGTATTTTTAGTAGAGACGGGATTGCGCCATGTTGGCCAGGCTGGTCTCAGACTGCTGACCTCAAGTGATTCACCCGCCTCAGCCTCCCGAAGCGCTGGGATTATACAGGCGTGAGCCACCGCACCTGGCCAAGATCTAATTTTAAAATAAGGAAAAGCAAACATTTCCAATATATTTCCCTCCTTTCATTTTGCACCGTTGTGAATGGCTCCCAGAGGGCTGTGCAGGGAGCAGCTGCCATCAACACCACCTGGGGAGCTATTAGAAATGCAAATTCTCGGACAACATACCAGACCAGCAAAATCAGCCTGGGAAGTGGGGCCCAGTAAGTGGAATCCTCACATGCCAGCGCTCCTGGGCGTGGGGTTGAGTCACATTGTCCAGGTTCGTGTGCTAGGTAAGCAAGAGTACAGAACTCTCCAACGTCTCGAGACTTGTTCTGCTCTACAGAATTACAGACTTGTTACAGAGATTAAATAAGAAAAATGCTGTACACCCAAAGCGCTCAAGAGCCACAGCTGGCACAGAAGACACTCAATGTTAGCAGCGTTGCTGCTACCACAGGCGAGGCACTAGGACAATGCCAAACTGGAAGGGAAGTGGGGAGAGAAAGAAAAAGGAGGAAAAGGATTCTTGTCCCTGCCCCTTGGAGCTTAACACCTAGTGGCGAGGCCACATGCCAAAAAAAAATAAAGGTGCCCTTTGCTGGGCATGGTGGCGCATGCCTGTAATCCCAGCTACTCGGGAGGCTGAGGCAGGAGAATCGCTTGAACCCAGGAGATGGAGTCTGCAGTGAGAAGGAGAGAAAAAGGGAGGAAGGTAGAAAAAAAGCAAGGAAGTGAGGGGAGGGGAGGGAGGAGAAGAAAAGGGAAGGAAGAAAGGAAGGAAGGAAAATGAAGGTGCCCTGAGGAAGAGCGGCACACAAGTTGATTGGGAGACTGTAAGAGAGAACCTTAAGGCTGGTGTGGTGGCTCACGCCTCTAATCCCAGCACTTTTGGAGGCCAAGCAGGTGGATCACTTGAGGCCAGGAGTTCGAGACCAGACTGGCCAACATGGTAAAACCCCGTCTCTATTAAAAACTACAAAAATTAGCCAGGCGTGACTGCAGTCCCAGCTGCTCAGGAGGCTGGGACAGGAGAATCGCTTGAACCCAGGAGGCGGAGGTTGCAGTGAGCCAAGATCAACCACTGCACTCAGCCTGGGTGGTAAGAGTGCGACTCTCTCAACAACAACAAAAAGAGAGAGAGAGAGAAGACCTTAAGAAGTGGCTGCATATGAGCAAGAAAGATTTCTATAGCTTGAAAAAAGTCATTCCATGCAAAAGGTCAAGATCTCAAGAAGCAGGAGAAATGAAAGCCAAGGCAACAGCCCCTGAAAAATCCTGTAGCAGGAAATAAAATCAGTCATCCCACACCCTAGGCTTCAACTCTGGGACCCCGCCTCCGCAGGGCCCTCTACCTGCAAGTTCTCATTTGCAAACTAACTTCCCCTTTTGCTCCCTGAAGGCCTGGAGACTTCTCCTCTACACTGTTGGCTGATCAAGCCATTGTCTGCAGCACAGTTGAATTTAAAAGAGCAGAGGCCCAGAGTGGTGGCAAGCTAGTACTCCCACCACTTTTGGAGGCCTAAACAGGAGGATCACCAGAGGCCAGGAGTTCCTGACCAGCCCAGGCCAACACAGGAAGACCCCATCTCTTTAAAAAATATTAAAAATTAGTCAGGCATGACCGGGTGCAGTGGCTTCCACATGTAATCCCAGCACTTTGGTGGTAGGCAGGCCGAGGCGGGCGGATTGCTTTGAGCTCTGGAATTGCAGACCAGCCTGGCCAACATGATGAAACCCCATCTCTACTAAAAATACAAAAACTAAGGCCAGGCTCGGTGGCTGACGCCTGTAATCCCAGCACCTTGGGAGGCCAAGTCAGGTGGATCACCAGAGGTCAGGAGTTCGAGACCAGCCTGACCAACATGGAGAAATCCGGTCTCTACTAAAAACACAAAATTAGCTGGGTGGGGTGGCACATGCCTGTAAGTGCAGCTACTGCGAAGCCTGAGGCAGAAGAATCGCTTGAACCCGGGAGGCAGAGGTTGCAGTGAGCCAAGATCGTGCCACTGAACTTCATTCAGCCAGAGCAACAAGAGCAAAACTCCATCTCCAAAAAAAAAAAAAACCTAGCCGGGCATAGTGGCACATGCCTGTAGTCCTAGCTATTTTGGAGGCTGAGACGAGAATCGGCTGAACCCAGGAGGCGGAGGTTGCAGTGAGCCAAGACTGCGCCACTGCACTTCAGCCTGGGCAGCAACTGCAAAACCCCATTTCAAAAAAAAAAAAAAAAACCTAGCCCCACATGGTGGCAGACAACCGTAATCCAGCTACTCAGAAAGCTGAAGCAGGAGAACCGCTTGAACCCAGGATGCACAGGTTGCAGTGAGACAGGATCATGCCACTGCACTTCAGCCTGGGTGACACAGCAAGACCAACTCAAAAAAAAAAAATTAGTTGGGCATGATGGCATGCGCCTGTAGTCCCAGCCACTAGGGAGGCTGAAGCAGGAGGATCGCTGGACCCCAGGTGCTGGAGGCTGCAATGAGCTATGACCCATGATTGTGCTACTTCGCTTCAGCCAGGGCAACATAGAGACCCTGTTTCTAAAAGAAAAATTAGGCCAAACGCGGTGGCTCACACCTATAATCCCAGCACTTTGGGAGGCCAAGGTGGGAGGATCGCTTGAGTCTCTAGGGGTTCGAGACCAGCCTGGGCAACACAGTGAGACAGAGTCTCTACAAACAATTTTTAATTTTTTTTTAAAAAAATAGGTAAGTCGGCAAGAGTCGCGCATCCGCAAGAGTGGACACTACTCCAACACCCCACATCTGAACATCAACCGCCGCAAATGAGCGCAAAATCATAACTTAGGGAGGACAAAATTCACTACAGGAAAGGCAAAACTTGGATTAAGAAAAAGTGGAGGAGTAATGGAGCGGCAAGGAGACAGCTATTTCCATTTCATTTTCCTTCTTCCTCTGCACTCCCGTCGTCTGGGAGCTGGCCGAACCCAGACGGCTTAATTTTTATGGCCTAAGGCTGAGGTTTTCCTTCCGGTCATTGTGTTTATTTCCCCCAAAGAACAGGCCCGGCGGGGCAGGCGCGCCGGGTCGGCCCGGGACAAAGCCCACTGCGGGCTCCACCTGGGAGCGGGGCGGGGCGGGGGGCGGTGCTCCCGCTCCCCCGCCCGCTGCAGTTACCAGGCAACGCGCGGCCCCGCCCCCGCGCCGGTCGGCCAATCCTGCGCGTCTGCTGCCCCGGCGCAGGAGCCCCAGATACACCAGGCGAGCGCGACCCCACGGCGGCTCGGGCCTGGCACCGCGCGCGCCCCCGCACCGCCCAGCTGGCCAATCAGCGCGGCGGGGCATGCGCAGCCCGCGGGGCCGCTCGCTCGCTCGCGCGCGGGACCGCACGCGCGAGGCGCCCCCCCACCCCACGCCGGCCGGCGCGCGCGCCCCTCCCCCACGCGCACCCAGGCGCGCGCGTGCCACTGTCGTCCCCCGCGACCGCGTCCGTACCGCCCCACCCCCATCGCCTCGTCTCGGCCACTGCCAAGGCCGGCGGGGGCTCGAGGCCCGGCGAGGCGGTGGGGGTGGGGGGGAGGAGGCAAGGGCGCCCCCCAAAGCCCCACACCGCGCGCGGCCGGCCACGGCTTCCAGGGCCCGTTCCCTGCAGGCCCCGGCGGGGCAAAGTCTCCAATAAAGGCTCCCCGCTCGCAGTGGCCCCCGAGATGGGGGCGGAGGGCGCGGGGATGAGGCGAGAGGGACTCACCCGAGTGCGGCCGCCTCCAGGCAGCGCCGGGGACTGGGGTGCCGAGGGGAGGCGAGTGTGGGCCGCGCGCGCGCTACGGCCGCCGCGGAGCAGCCTCGGCTGAGGGGAGCTGGCGAGCGGGCGGGAGGCGAGAGGGGGCGAGGGGCCCGTGCTTGTCGGCCGCGCTCCTGTCACCGCCGCATGGCCGCCCCGCAGGCAGGGCCTCGCTCAGCGCCTTGATCCGATCACTGAGGGACAGAGGCAGAGGCCGGGGTGACCGCGGCAGGCGGGCGGCCGCGGCTGGAGAGCGCGTGCGGGGAAGCGGGGGGGCGACCGGTGGCCCCTTTTCTCTGCTCTCCCAGCTTCTCTCTCACCCTCCTCCTCCTCCTTTTTTTTTCTTTTTTTTTCTTTTTTTTTTTTGTTCCTCGAAGGCGCGCTGCGCGTGCGCACCCGCAGCGCCGCCCAGCGGGAGTTGTAGTTTCAGCTGCGTTTCCCGTTAACGCGGCGGCGGGGGCTGGAGACTACAGCTCCCAGGAAGCACCGCGCCGGCGAGCCCCGAACCCGAGGACGAGGCGAGCGCGGCGCCCGGCCCTCTCCGGCAAGGGCTGTCAATGGAGGCGAGGGTGGTGGGAGCGAGAACATGGCTGCACCTGGGGCCTGCGCGGCCGACCGGGTGGGGGAGGGGAGCCGGGGTGCACGAACGGAAATCTGGACGGGTGGTGACTCCGGCTTCGTTCCCGCCGCGCGCCAGCCGCCGTCCAAGTCCCCCGCTTGCTCTTGCACCCCACATTCCTTGCAAATTGCGAAGCCGGGACGCTGCAAAAGCCGGGGAGCCCCGGGCCGGCCCGTCGCCCTCCGTGCTCTGCCAACTGGAGTCCCTCCGCCCTGCACCACCCTAGGGGACACAAAGAACTCCTCTCTAGTGTTTTCCAAGCTGCCCTCCAAAGAGTCCGTTGCCACCAGGTTGGGACAGGCGAGTGGGGAGGGGACCTTGTGTTTTTAATTCCTCCCCCGACCTCCGCCTGTCTCTCCCTCAGGATTTGGAAGGAAAGTTGCAAGAGAGTGGGAGCAGAAATCCTGACTCGTAGCTTCTGTTTCGTTCTGTCAGCCGCGTTGCCATTTAACTCAAACTTCTCCCCCAACCATTATTTTATGCTTCTCAACTTGCGCTAGCCGGTGGGCTTTGCAAATGTTGAGACATTACGGTTCGCCTAAGTTAAACTCCAAAACTTTACAACCCCAAGGCCGGAGATTTTTAGATGTTTATGTAAAGCACGAGATTGAGTGATTTTATGATTTCCCCCCACCCAGTACCACCCACTGGGGATTCGGGCCACGCCAGCCATCCTTCCCCCACCCGCCGCTTCTCGGTAGGTGGCGACCACGACGCTTTTTCCAGCCTCCAAGCCTTTGTCGCTCGCGAGAAAACTTTCCGAGCAGCCAGTCTTTTGATGTGGGTCCAAAAAAACCTTTCTTTTGAATCTGGGTTCTCCGATTGGCATTCCCCATCCTCTCCCGTGTACAGGCCGAACCCAACAAAGCCTCCAGAAGCTTTATGCTGGATTTCTTTTAAAATACATGGAGAGCGCAAAGCTCAGCGGAGAAGCAGTATGATTACAGAAGCCTGCATTTTTGCCATTTCCCCCACAATATGTAGGATCCCTTCGGTCCTTGGCTAATATGATTTTGACTCTTCTTTGTCGATTGTCTCGAAAGCCATTCATTAAGTTTGCACAAGAGTAACTTTCTTTTTGCACTTGTATTTCATTGACATTTAGGAATATTTAATTAAATTCTCTATTCCCAATACCACGTGCCACTGACATATATTTAGGAACAAATTTAACTCATGAGAAGCCTGTAACTCACTCTAGTGAAGAGCAGGCAGCCCACAAGATGCAGATTTCAGCTGCTGAGGACTTGAGTGAGTCTGTTTTGTGGGGAGAGTGGCTTCTCCACCTGGAGGGTCAGGAAGAGGATTCCCTGGGTATTGTGGAATCCAATCATGGAGTAGAATTTGGGAGAGCGTTACAAAGGGAGTCAGTATGGCAGAAGTTCATTTAGCCAAGATGAACCTTATCATGAAAACGTTTGGAAGGGAGTCTGTTTCTACTATGAATTTGTTTAGTGGTTCAGAGTGGGGTTTTTTTTGGGGGGGGGAGGGGGGAAACAGTGTCTTGCTCGTCTCCCAACCGGGAGTGCAGTGGTGCAATCTTGGCTCACTGCCACCTCCCGAGTTCAAGCGATTCTCCTGCCTCAGCCTCCGGGGTAGCTGGGATTACAGGCAGCCGCTGCCAGGCCCGGCTAATTTTTGTATTTTTAGTAGAGATGGGGTTTCACCATGTTGGCCAGACTATTCTCAAACTCCTGACCTCAAGTGATCTGCCTGCCTCAGCCTCCCAAAGTGCTGAGATTACAGGCGGGAGCCACCGTGCCCGGCCCACAGTGGAATTTTGCTGTCTCTTCATAAACAACTCCAACTTCTTTGAGATTGAAGCAATTCCTAAAACAGGTCAACATTAGCTGGTTTTGAATTACCTCTGGTCAGAAAGCTGTCTCTGTTGAGGCAATGTGTATGCAGGCAAAGCGTTTTTCTGAGCATTTTGCCATAAAAGCTTGTAATCTTCAAATTCATTTGTTGCAGTCATAAATATTTTGCGTGTTCTGTCTTCATTAAGGTCTTGCTCACCAACTGTCAGCTCGTTGGAACTCTTGTCACCATTCATTGACCAATTTCTCCATCTTAGTGGAATAGATGCTACATTAATTGTGGCCATTGTTATAAATGACTTTGGATACCATCACTCTGCAAAGCTAGGGTTTTGTTTTACTTTTTTTTCTGTTTTTGAGACAGGGTCTCACTGTATTACCCAGGCTGGAGTGCAGTGGCTCGATCACAGCTCACTGGAGCCTCCAACTCCAGATTCAAGAGATCCTCCCACCTTAGCCTCCCTAGTGCCTGGAAAAAGATGTATGTGCCACCACACCCAGCTAACTTTGTTTTTTGTAGAGACGGGTCTCACTATGTTGCCCAGGCTAGTTTTGACTTCCTAGACTCAAATGATCCTCCTGTTTTGGCCTCCAAAGGGCTGAGATTACAGGTGCGAGGCACTGCATCAGGCCCAGGTTTATTTCAAATGTAGGATCAGATTGCTGTTTTGGGGATTGAGCAACAACAGATGAAAAAAACAGTTGATTTTTTTTCTAAGAATGTGTCTAAGAACAATGCGATAGGAAATCCTCCTTTATTTGATTTGATTGATTGATTTTTGTCAGGGAACAGAGTGTCACTCTAGTGCCCAGGCTGGTGCACAGTGGTGCCGTCTTGGTTCACTGCAACCTCCACCTCCCCGTCTCAAGCGATGGTCCTGCCTTAGCTGGGATTACAGGCGTGTACCACCACACTTGGCTAATTTTCGTCTTAACTAAAATACAAAAAATTAGCCAGGTGTGGCAGCCTGCACCTGTAGTCCCAACTACTCTGGAGACTGAGGTAGGAGAATTGCTTAAACCTGGGAGGCAGAAGTTACAGTGAGCACCTCCCAAAGTGCTGGGATCACAGGTATGAGCCACTGTGTGCTATTTCAAAGCAGTCAGCAAAGCCCTAAGACCAGAGACTACTCAGAGATGCACTGGAGTTGCTGGAAGTGCTCACATACGGTCCAGATCCATCTCTAGCTTGGCCAAGGCCCATTTGACTTGACTTTGTCTCCCACATACAGAAGAATGGAAAAGCCACATCATATGGATGCTTATCTGCTGGCTAAGCTAAACATTAACAAAAAGAAACATAACTGAAATAACATGGATGGTTCTGCCAGCTCATGGTCACTTATGTCACTTGAGGTCAAGAGTGTGAGACCAGCCTGGCCAACATGGTGAAACCTCATCTCCACTAAAAATACAAAAAAAAAAAATTAGCATGGTGGCGTGTGCCTGTAATCCCAGCTCCTTGGGAGACTGATGGAGGAGAATCTCTTGAACCCCGGAGGCAGAGGTTGCAGTGAGTGAGCTGTGATCATGCTATTGCACTCCTGTCTGGGCAAAAGAGCGACACTCCGTCACAAAAAAAGACAAAGAAAAAAATAGCGCATGATCATGGGCCCCTGGTTAGGAACCGTGAACCCCCATGGTGACAGAAGGATGGTTATACCACTTTGTGTGAGGATCATATAGAGCGCTTTTCTTTTTTTTTAAAAGATGGGGTTTCACCATGATGGCCAGGCTGGTCTTGCACTCCTGACCTCAGGTGATCCACCCACCTTGGCCTCCCAAAGTGCTAGGATTACAGGCGTGAGCCCCGGCCCATATAGAGCTCTTTTTAAAGATGGTCTTTTGAAACCAAACAATAAACTCTTGGTGATTCTGTTATATCATATTATTTGGTCTTGCCATGTTGACCAGGCTGGTTCCAAACTCCTGGCTTCAAGCGATCCTTCTGCCTTAGCCTCCCAAAGTGCTACGATTACAGGTGTGAGCGCCTGCACCCACCCTCTCTCATATATTCTATTTTATTTTATTTTATTTAGAGATGGAATGTCGCTCTGTCGCCCAGGCTGGAGTGCAGTGGCGAAAGCTCGGCTCACTGCAACCCCTGCCTCCCAGGTTCAAGCGATTCTCCTGCCCCAGCCTCCCGAGTAGCTGTGATTATAGGTACATACCACCACACCGGCTAATTTTGGATTTTTAGTAGAGACAAGTTTCAGGATGTTGGCCAGGCTGGTGTCAAACTCCTGACCCCAAGTGATTTCCCCACCTCGGCCTCCCAAAGTGCTGGGATTACAGGCATGAGCCAACATGCCCAACCACAATCATACTTTTTTTTTTTTGAGGTGGAGTCTCACTCTGTTGCTGGGGCTGGAGTGCAGCGGCGAGATCTCGGCTCTCTGCAGCCTCCCTCTCCTGGGTTCAAGGAATTCTCTGCCTCAGCCTCCGGTGTAGCTGGGATTACAGGCACCCACCACCACGCTTGGCTAATGTTTTGCATTTTTAATAGAGACAGGGTTTCACTATCTCGGCCAAGCTGGTCTTGAATGCCTGACCTTGTGATCCATCCACCTCGGCCTCCCAAAGTGCTGGGATTACAGGCATGAGCCACTGGGGCTGGCCCACAGTGATACTTTTTAATACGGATTATAAAACACTGTTTTTGAGGCCAGGCGTGGTGGCTCACGCCTGTAATCCCAGAACTTTGGGTAGGCTGAGGCAAGTGGATCACAAGGTCAGGAGTTTAAAACCAGCCTGGCCAAGAGGGTGAAACCCTGTCTGTACTAAAAATAAAAAAATTAACCGGTTGTGGTGGCGGGCACCTGTAATCCCAGCTACGCTGGAGGCAGAGGCAGGAGAATCGCTTGAACCTGGGGGGCAGAGATTGCAGTGAGCCAGGATCGTGCCTCTGCACTCCAGCCCGGGCAGCAAAGGGACACTCTGCCTCAAAAAAGACGTGGCACTTTGGGAGGCCGCGGTGGGTGGATCACGAGGTCAAGAGATCAAGACCATCCTGGTCAACATGGTGAAACCCCGTCTCTACTAAAAATACAAAAAATTAGCTGGGCATGGTGGCGCGTGCCTGTAATCCCAGCTACTCAGGAGGCTGAGGCAGGAGAATTGCCTGAACCCAGGAGGCTGAGGTTGCAGTGAGCCGAGATCGCGCCGTTGCACTCCAGCCTGGGTAACAACAGTGAAACTCCATCTCAAAAAAAAAAAACAAAAAAAACTGTTTTTGAATGGTTGTTTGAGTAATTTGAAAATTTAGAATATTGAATGGAAGACGGATTTTTTCAGTATTATGGTCCTTAGAACTCATCCAAAGGTGGGAAAAAAAAATCCAAGTTATAATTTATTCATAACAATTAATAATGTAGATGTGATCTAGATGGAGCTTCCAGCTCCAGCTCTGCCTTTGTGCGAGCATCTGCCCCACACAGTAAAACGAGTATTCGCACGGCACCAGTTGAAATAAACGGTTTTGTTAGGGTAGCAGGATTGAGATGAATTTTATCTGCTCTTTAGGATTATGTTAATGTTGTCATTGTTGTTTTTTTAAAGTTTTTAGATTTCAGTTTTTAAAAATAAAGCCCTAAATTTAAGTTGTTAAAAATAAAACCTCTATAGTATTTTCTCTGCCTCCTTCGGTGATTTGGGGAAATCAGATGATATATAGATAAAAATACTTTATCAACTTGGGTGCGTGTTATATAAATACTAGATGGTATTATTTAGGATTAAGGCTTTTTTTTTAATATAAAAAAGTCCTTTTTTTTTCTGATACAGAGTTATACTCTTGTTGCCCAGGCTGGAGTGCAATGATGTGATCTCAGCTCACTCCAACCTCTTTCTGGATTCCAGTGATTCTCCAGCCTCAGCCTCCCAAGTAGCTGGGATTACAGGCCTGCGCCACCACACCACGCTAATTTTGTATTTTTAGTAGAGATGAGGTTTCTCCATGTTGGTCAGGCTGGTCTTGAACTCCCGATCTCAGGTGATCTGCCCGCCTTGGAGGGAGAAGGAAGAGGAACAGAAAAAATAACTATTGAATAGGCTTAGTACCTGTGTAACAAAATAATCTGTACAGCACACCCCCAAGACACGAGTTTACCGATATAAGGAACCTGCATATGTACCCATGAACTTAAAATAAAAGTCAAATAAAAGAGAGAGAGAATCCAGTAGTCTCCTCTTATCTGTGGAGGACACATTCCAAGACCTCCAGTGGATGCCTGAAACTTTGAATAATACCAAACCCAAGTAAGCACAGGAAGAAATTAACAACGGGCCGGACGTGGTGGCTTATGCCTGTAATCCCAGCACTTTGGGAGGCCGAGGTCTCAGGTGGATCACCAGAGGTCAGCAGCTTGAGACCAGCCTGACCAACATGGAGAAACCCCGTCTCTACTAAAAATACAACAATTAGCTGGGTGTGGTGGCGCATGCCCGTAATCCCAGCTACTTGGGAGGCTGAGGCAGGAGAATCACTTCAACTCTGGAGGCAGAGGTTGAGGTGAGCTGAGATCACACCACTGCACTCCAGCCTGGGCAACAAGAGCAAAATTCCATCTCAAAAAAAAAGAAAGAAATTAACAACTACAATAATGAAATAGAACAAGTATAACAAGTACTATAATGTTATGTGACTGTGATCTCTCTCTCCTCTCTCCCTTTCTGGAGATGACTTGTCATGTACTCACCCTTCTTCTTCTTCCTGTAATGGTGTGAGAATCTATGCCTGAATCTGTGTAACCATCCCTTACTCGCAGTAAACGGCTTGGGGTCAGCTTCAGGGCATCCCTTGCTGAAGTCCTGGTACAGGCTCAGCGCTTTCTGGCGCAACACGTGGCTGTCAATCGGAACACGTTTTCTGTTCATCTCTTCCACCCACAAATGCAGCGCCTGTTCCATCCTAACTAAGCACTTATCACGCACGGTGGCCGTCACTTTAGCAGTTGGAGGCGAGACAGCAAAACTAGCACGGATTTCCTTTTCCTTCTTCACAATTTCACGGATGGAAGACTCATTCTTCCCGTAGATCTTAGCAACCTCAGCATAGGATTTTTTTTCTTTCCTGATCAAGTCGAGAACTTTCACCTTTTCACTTAGAGGAAGCACTTTCCGGCTTCTCTTTGGTCTAGCCGAATTGCCAGCATCGATACTCTTGTGCTCTGGGGCCATGATGGTGGAAAATAAGGGTGATTTGAACACAGATGCTGCGATACTTGCAGACAGTTGATCCAATAACCCAGAGGGCTCCCGAGTGACTAATGGCAGGGTGGCATCTGCCGAAGTTCCCCCTCTTATCTGCAGTTTCAGTTACCCACGGTCAACCGCGGTCCAAAAACAGCTGAGTTCAGTGCAGGAAGATATTTTGAGAGAGAGACAGAGACAGATCACATTCATATAACTTTTATTACAATATATTGTTAGAGATGTTAGAACAATTACATGTAACCTATATATATACACATATAATATAGACATCCTGAAGCATTGCAACATAATCATAAAACCAGGAGAAGAAAAGCCTAGGTTAAATGCTGACGACAAATACCTGCATCCTTCCTTTTCTCTTTGTTTCCACTGTGGACCTAACCTCCAGTTTCTAGATTCTGTAGCACTGCATTTACCAAGCCTTTCCTCTTTTTCTGGTGAATCGTAGCAACGTTTTAACCCCTTCAAGACCTGGTGTTTATTATACTTAACGTAGAGACAACTCACTTGGGAAAGTTTTCATTGAAGAATAAAGGGTTTTGTTTTTGTTTTTGTTTTTTGAAATGGTACCTTGCTCTGTCATTCAGGCTGGAGTGCAATGGCACAATCTCAGCTAATTTTTTTTTTTTTTTTTTTTTTGTATTTTTAGTTGAGACTAGGTTTCACCATGTTGATCGGGCTGTTCTTGAACTCCTGACCTTGTGATTCACCCACCTCGGCTTCCTAAAGTGCTGGGATTATAGGCATGAGCCACTGCACCAGCCTAAAGGGAATTTTTGAATAATAGATTGGAAGGAGGAAGGAAAGCCAATCAGAATTATGCTGTTCAAAAGTGAAATTAACCCACCATTGAGCCAGGTGTGGTGGCTCATGCCTGTAATCCCAACGCTTTGGGAGGCCGAGGCTGTTGGATCACCTGAGGTCAGGAGTTCGAGACCAGCCTGACCAACATGGTAAAACCCCATCTTTACAAAAAATACAAAAATTAGCTGGGCATCGTGGTGGGCACCTGTAATCCCAGTTACTTGGGAGGCTGAGGTAGGAGAATAGCCTAAACCCGGGAGGTGCAGGTTGCAGTCAGTTGAGATCACACCACTGCACTCCAGCCCAACCGGGGCAACAGAGCTAGAGTCTGTGTCTAAAACAAGAAGAAAAAAATTAACCCATGGTCAGTGTGACAAGTACTTTTTATTGTTTTCCCAGCAGTGAGAAAGTGTTAATTATCCATTCCCTTCCCCATAAACCTAGGGAGGGTGCTGACCAAGCTCGGGCTTAGTACCTGGGGCTGTAGGTTGACCTCATTCATACCGGCAAACTGTGTTTTTCAATCCCAGACAACTCTGACTGACCCAGGGATAATGGAAGAAAGCGAGGGGCACCAATGAGTATCAAGAAAAGAATGTGGGTGGATCACCAGGTCAAGAGATGGAGACCATCCTGGTCAACATGATGAAACCCCGTCTCTACTAAAAATACAAAAAATTAGCTGGGCATGATGGCGCGTGCCGGTAATTCCAGCTACTCAGGAGGCTGAGGCAGGAGAATTGCCTGAACCCAGGAGGCGGAGGTTGTGGTGAGCTGAGATCGTGCCGTTGCACTCCAGCCTGGGTAACAAGAGCGAAACTCCGTCTCAAAAAAAAAAAAAAAAAAAGAAAAGAAAAGAATCTGAACACGTACTATATTCTGGAAAGCCTGTGAGACCATCTGTGCCCTCCAGAGATGTGTGATCATGGCTCACATGCATTGAGCCTCCTTCGGAGCCACACACCAGGCTCGTGGGCCCAGTGGGGCGTGCCTGTAGTCCCAGCTACTTGGGAAGCCGACGTGGGAGAGGATGGCTTGAGCCCAGGAGTTCTGGGCTGTAGCGCACAATGCCGATAGGGTGTCCACACTAGCTCAGCATCAATATGGTGACCTCCCGGGATCGGAGGTCCACCAGGTTGCCTAAGGAGGGGTGAACCAGCTCAGATCGGAAACGGAGAAGGTCAAAACTCTGGTGCTGATCAGTAGTGGGATCGCCTGTGAATAGTCACTGCACTCCAGCCTGGGCAACACAGCGAGACTCCATTTCTTAAAAGATAAAAAAAAAAAAAAAGATTATCTCATTGCTTGCTGCCTTTGTGGCAAGTGCTCAGAATGCCCCTCCACCCCCTCGCTAAAGAGGCTCAGACAGGTTCAGTACTCAGCCTGGGATACACAGATGGCGGAACCAGATTTTCATCTAAGCCTGCTGGGATCCAAATGCCTGAATTCTTATCTACTGTAGTCTATTCACCAGCAATAGCCATCTGATTCAGGCAGATATGACGAATGAGTCAAATACAGTTTACACACAGGTAACTGTGTCAAGATGGTATAAGAAAGCTGGACGCAAAGCAGAAAGTTTTGCATGTAGAAAGTATCATTTGCAATGAAAAGAAAAGGATGGGTGGCTTTTAAAATTATTTATGTATTTATTTTGAGATGAAGTCACACATTGCCCAGGCTGAAGTGCAGTGGTGTGATCTTGGCTTGCTGCAACCTTCGCCTCCCGGGATCAAGCCATTCTCCTGCCTCAAATCCCCGAGTAGCCGGGATCTCAGGTGTGCACCACCACACCTGACTAATTTTTTTTTTTTTAAGAGTCAGAGTCTCACTCCTACCCAGGGTGGAGTGCAGTGGCGTGCTCTCAGCTCACTGCAACCTCCACCACCCGGGTTTAGGTGATTCTCCTGCCTCAGCATCCCAAATAACTGGAATTACAGGCACCTGCCACCATGCCAGGCTGGGGCACAAGAATGGCTTGTACTCCAGGCTGGAGTACAATGGAGTGATCTCAGCTCACCAAAAGCTCCGCCTCCTGGGTTCAAGAGATTCTTCTGTCTCAGCCTCCCAAGTAGCCGGGATTACAGGCATGCATCACTATGCCCAGCTAATTTTGTGTTTTTAGTACAGACGGGGTTTCTCCATGTTGATCATGGCTGGTCTCGAACTCCCGACCTCAGGTGATCCACCACCTCAGTCTCCCAAAGCGTTGGGGTTACAGGTGTGAGCTGCCGCACCTGGCCTAATTTTTATATTTTTAGTAGAGATGAGATTTCTCCATATTGGCCAGGCTGGTCTCAAACTCCTGACCTCTGGTGATCCCCCCACCTCAGCCTCCCAAAGTGCTGGGATTACAGGCTTGAGCCACCGCACCCAGCCTAGGATGAATGAATTTTTAAAAAACAAAATGAGTATGATTTTAATTTTTTTTTTTAATTTTTCTTGAGACAGGGTCTAGTTCTGTCAGCCAGGGTAGAATGCAGGGGGGCGATCACCGCTCACTGTAGCCTCAACCTCTTGGTCTCAAGCGATCCTCCCACCTCCACCTCCTAAGTAGCTGGAACTACAGGCGGGCACCACCACGCTCAGCTAATTTTTGTATTTTTTTTGTAGAGACAGGGTCTTGCCATGTTGCCTAGGGTGGTCTGGAACTCCTGGGCTCAAGTGATCTACCTACGTTAGCCTCCCAAAATGCTGGGACTGCAGGGGTAAACTACTGTGTCCCGCCATTAATATGATTTTTTTTTTTTAAGACAGAAAAAAAAATTTTTTTTTTTCCTCGATCTGTCTCCAAGGCTGGAGTGTAATGGCGGGATCTCAGCTCACTGCAACCTCTGCCTCCCAGGTTCAAGCAATTCTCTTGCCTCACCCTCCCGAGCGGCTGGGACTACAGGCGTGCACCACCATGCTTGGCTAATTTTTGTATTTTTAGTAGAAATGGGGTTTCAACATGTTGGCCAGGCTGGTATCAAACCCCTGAGCTCAGGTCATCTACCCATCTCAAAGTGCTGGGATTACAGGTGTGAGCCACTGTGCTCAGCCATGAATATGATTTTTAAAAGGGGGAATGCACTCTTAGTCCTATAGTACCTGTGATCAAAGACATCCTCTTACTGTGTATAGAAATGAGATCATATGTGCCAGGCGCTGTGGCTGAGGCCTATAATCCCAGCACTTTGGGAGGCCGAGGTGGGCGGATCACCTGAGGTTGGGAGTTCAAGACCAGCCTGACCAACATGGAGAAACCCCGTCTGTACTAAAAACACAAAATTAGCCGGGCATGGTGATGCATGCCTGTAATCCCAGCTACTTGGGAGGCTGAGACAGAAGAATCTCTTGAACCCAGGAGGCGGAGCTTTCGGTGAACTGAGATCACTCCATTGTACTCCAGCCTGGAGTACAAGCCATTCTTGTGCCCCAGCCTGGCATGGTGGCAGGTGCCTGTAATTCCAGTTATTTGGGATGCTGAGGCAGGAGAATCACCTAAACCTGGGTGGTGGAGGTTGCAGTGAGCTGAGAGCATGCCACTGCACTCCACCCTGGGTATGAGTGAGACTCTGACTCTTAAAAAAAAAAAAATTAGTCAGGTGTGGTGGTGCACACCTGAGATCCCAGCTACTCGGGGATTTGAGGCAGGAGAATGGCTTGATCCCGGGAGGCGAAGGTTGCAGCAAGCCAAGATCACACCACTGCACTTCAGCCTGGGCAATGTTTCAAAAAAAAAAAAAAAAGACATGAGATCATACTATGCATATTCTTCTAACCAGTCCCCTAACGATGGCCGTTTAGGTTGTTTCTTGTATTTTTGCAGCGTTAAGTGACTTGGCAGTCGTTTATGAGTATATCTTTCTTTTTTTTTTTTTTTAAGATGGAATCTCACTCTGTCACCCAGGTTGGAGTGCAGTGATACAACCTCAGCTCATGGCAACCTCTGCCTCCTGAGTTCAAGCCATTCTTGTGCCCCAGCGTCCTGAGTAGCTGGGATTTAGGTGCCTGCCACCAGCCCACCTTATTTTTGTATTTTTAGAAGAGGTGGGATTTTGCCATGTTGGCCGGGCTGGTCTCAAATTCTTGGGCTCAAGTGATCCTTCCACCCTGGCCTCTCAGAGCACGGGGATTACAGGGGTGAGCCATGGCACCTGGCCATGAGTATATCTTTAAAGCAAATTCTTTTTTTTTTTTTTTGACGGAGTTTCACTCTTGTTACCCAGGCTGGAGTGCAATGGCGCGATCTGGGCTCACCGCAACCTCCGCCTCCTGGGTTCAGGCAATTCTCCCGCCTCAGCCTCCCGAGTAGCTGGGATTACAGGCACGCACCACCATGCCCAGCTAATTTTTTGTATTTTTAGTAGAGACGGGGTTTCACCATGTTGACCAGGATGGTCTCGATCTCTCGACCTCATGATCCACCCGCCTCGGCCTCCCAAAGTGCTGGGATTACAGGCGTGAGCCACCGTGCCCGGCCTAAAGCAAATTCTTAGCATCAAAATTATCAAAGGATCTGTGTACCTAAAATTTTGATATTCACTGCCAGTTTTCCTTCCAAAAAGATTGGACCACTGTACATATGTACCAATGAACAGGTATGAAAATGTCCATATTGGCCAGGCGCAGTGGTTCACACCTGTAATCCCAGCACTTTGGGAGGCTGAGGCGGGCAGATCACGAGGTCAGGTGTCTGAGACCAGCCTGGCCAACATAGTGAAATCTCGTCTTGTATTGTTGTATTGAAGTTTCTTTTCCTTTTTTTTTTTTTTTTTTTTGACATGGTGTCTAGCTCTGAACCCAGGCTGGAGTGCAGTGGTGCCATCTCAGCTCACTGCCACCTCTGCCTCCTGGGTTCAAGCGATTCTCCTGCATCAGCCTCCTGAGTAGCTGGGATTACAGGCATGCGCCACCATGCCTGGCTAATTTTTTTGTATTTTTAGTAGAGACGGGGTTTCAGCATGTTGGTCAGTCTGGTCTCGAACTCCTGACCTTGTCATCCACCCACCTCGGCCTCCCAAAGTGCTGGGATTACAGGTGTGAACCACCGCGCCCGCTGTATATACCACAATTTGTTTAGCAATTCATCTGTTAATAGACACGTCGGTCATTTCCATCTGTTGGCTATTATGAACAATGCGGCTACGAACGTGGGTGTTTCATTTTTATATAGTGAAATTTATCCATTTTTTCTTTTTCTTTTCTTTGAGACAGAGTCTCACTCTGTCACTCAGGCTAGAGTATATTTTTTTTTTTCTTAATGTCTTTGGTGTTAAAAATCAATAGTGAGAAATGCTCTTGCCACCCCAATAATTAGTCACAAACACACACACTCACACACACACACACACACACACTCTCTCTCTCTCTCTTTCTCTCTCTCTCTCTCTCTCTCTCTCTTTCAACACCGAAATCTGTCTTTTTCTCTCTCCTGCATCAGCCTGGCTGTCCGGGGCTGTCCTTTTCACGCTGGCTTTAGGGCTGTCCCTCCCAACCCCAAGCCCTTGTGCCTGCTGTGGCCTTGGGGCACCTTCCCCCCACGGTGCCCTCCTCCGAACGGCCCGTCCCAGGGCTTCCCGGCAGCACAGCTGCTGGTCACTTCCCCTGCAGCCCCAGGCCCTCGGTTTCCAGGTGGCGGAAATCCTCCTCCACCCCACACTCAGGAGTCCTGCCATTCCCCTCTGGTTTTGAAATCCCAGAAGTACATGGGACGAGGGTGTGTTCTGGAGGGTAACCCAGTACTGGCTGAGGAGGTGGGGGACCGGGCCGATGACATCGCTCGATTCTAATGCAATCCCAGCTTCCCTGGGCAGCTGCCACCCCACGCCCCACGGAGATTTCCATGCATGCAATTTGCAGACGGAGGGAACATAAACAGCTTAGAACAAAAGCTCTGTTAGGTCCAGCTGACAGTTCTGTTTCCCCTCATCTGCTGTGCATAGGGGGAAAGGTGCTCTGCTTTCATGCTTCCGTCTGTAGGAGCTTGGTGAGCATGAGGTCGCCTCCCTGATGGTCATCTCAGTCCTCCTGAGCCAGCCAGCCTGCCTCAGTGCCCAATCACACAGCACTGGAGTCAACCGTGAGGTTTCCCTTTAACTTAATCTCACTCTAACTAGTTGAAGAAAAAGTTTCAGTTTGGTGTGGATTTGTTTTCCTTTCTGCAAAATATACATGACATGAAATTTACCATTTTAACCTTTTTTTTTGAGACAGAGTCTTGCTCTGTCGCCCAGGCTGGAGTGCAACTGCGTAATCTCAGCTCACTGCAACCTCCGCCTCCCCGGTTCAAGTGATTCTCCTGCCTCAGCCTCCTGAGTAGCTGGGATTATAGGCGTGCACCATCATGCCCGGGTGATTTTTGTATATTTTGTAGAGATGGGGTTTCACCATGTTGGTCAGGCTGGTCTTGAACTCCTGACCTTGTGATCCGCCCACCTCAGCCTCCCAAAGTGCTGGCATTATAGGTGTAAGCCAACATGCCTGGCCGAAATTTACCGTTTTAACGTTTTTTTTTTTTTTTTTTTTGAGACAGAGTCTTGCTCTGTTGCCCAGGCTGAAGTGCAATGACGCCATCTCAGGTCACTGCAACCTGCGCTTCCAGGGTTCAAGCGATTATCCCGCCTCAGTCTCAGGCATGGTATGCCTGGCTAATTTATTTATTTATTATTTTTTTATTTATTTTTTTTTTTAAAGACAGGGTTTCACCATGTTGGTCAGGCTGGTCTTGAACTCCCGTCCTCAGGTGATCTGCCCATCTTGGCCCCCAAAGTGCTTGGATTACAGGCATGAGCCACCACACCCGGCCCTAATTTTTGTATTTTTACGGGGTTTCACCATGTTGGCCAGGCTGGTCTCAAACCTCTGACCTTGGGTGATCCACCCACCTCAGCCTCCCAAAGTTCTGCGATTACAGGTGTGAGCCACCATGCCCGGCTGTATATACCACATTTTGTTTATCAGTTCATCTGTTGATGGACACTTCAGTCATTTCCACCTTTTGGTTGCGACCATGAGTGTACCAGTAGTGTCTTTCTGAGTGCCCCCGTTCCTTTCTTCTGAATATACAAATATACACCTATGCATAGAATGGTCAGGTCACAGCAGGGTGCGGTGGCTCATGCCTGTGATTCCAGCACTTTGGGAGGCCAAGGCGGGCAGATCACAAGGTCAAGAAGGAAATCGAGACCCATCCTGGCCAACATGGTGAACTCTGTCTCTACCAAAAATACAAAAAATTAGCTGGGTGTGGTGGTGGGTGCCTGTAGTCCCAACTACTCAGGAGGCTGAGGCAGGAGAATCTCTTGAACCTGGGAGGCAGAGGTTGCAGTGAGCTGAAATTGCACCACTGCACTCCAGCCTGGTGACAGAGCAAGACTCCATCTCAAAAAAAAAAAAAAAAAATTGGGGGGCCGGGCGCAGTGGCTCATGCCTGTAATCCCAGCACTTGGGAGGCTGAGGCAGGTGGATCACGAGGTCAAAAGATCAAGACCATCCTGGTCAACATGGTGAAACCCCGTCTCTACTAAAAATACAAAAAATTAGCTGGGCATGGTGGCGCGTGCCAGTGATCCCAGCTCCTCGGGAGGCTGAGGCAGGAGAATTGCCTGAACCCAGGAAGCAGAGGTTGTGGTGAGCCAAGATCGTGCCATTGCACGATCTTGTTACTCCAGCCTGGGTAACAAGAGCGAAACTCCATCTCAAAAAAAGGAAAAAAAAATTTTTTTTTAATACAGAAATTAGCTAAATGTGGTGGTGCACACCTGTAATCCCAGCTACTCAGGAGGCTGAGAGGGAAATTGCTTGAACCCGGAGCCAGGGGTTGCAGTGAGCCAAGATCACGCCATCGCATTCCAGAGCAAGACTCTGCCTCGGAAAAAAAAAAAAAAAAAAACTTCAGATGGGGTCTGGCTATGTTGCCCAGACTTGTCTCAAAATCCTGGCCTCAAGCAATCCTCTGACCTCAGCTTCTCAAAGTGCTGGGATTATAGGTGTGAGCCACTGTGCCCAGCCTCACATTATAATTACTATTTTTTTTCGAAGACAGAGTCTTTCTCACTCCGTCACCCAGGTTACAGTGCAATGGCTCAGCCTCCCAAGTAGCTGGGACTACCGGCATGCCACCACGCCTGGCTAAGTTTTGTATTTTTAGTAGAGACAGGATTTCACCATGTTGGCCAGGCTGGTCTCAAGCTCCTGACCTCAAGCAGTCTTCCCACGTTGGCCTTTCAAAGTGCTGGGATTACAGGCGTGAGTCACTGTGCCCAGCCTCGGATGATAACCATCAAAGTGCCACAGTGGCTGCAGGACTTTTCCACTCCCAGCAGCAATGCACTAGGGTTCCAGAGCCTCCACATCCCTCTCAATACTTGTTTTCTGCTTTTGCCTTTTCCTGTCTGATTCACGCTGAGGGGTGTGAAAGCTCTCTCACTCCGGCTTTGATTTGCATTATCCTCATAACAACCGACGTGGAGCCTCTTCGGGTTGTGGTCATTTGTGTACCTTGCCCATTGTGTGATTGGCTTGCTTGTCTTTTGTTACTGAGTTGTGGTGGGTGGTTGGTTTGTTTTGAGAAACAGGGTCTCACTGTGTCTCCCATGCTGGAGGCCAGTGATGTGATCACACCTCACTGCAGCCTCGCCCTGGGCTCAAGCACTCCTCCTGCGGCGACCTCCCAAGTAGCTGAGATGATGGGCGCCCGACACCGCGCCCAGCTAATTGTTGTATTTTTAGTAGAGACAGGATTACAGGCCAACGAGCTGGCCAGTATAGGGTTGTTTTTTCTGTTCTTTATTATTATTATTTTTTTCTGTGTTTAACTTTCTACAATAGGTTTTTATAAGATTTAAACCTTAATACATCTGCAGCGGGTGGATATGAGGTCAGGAGTTCAAGACCAGCCTAGCCAAGATGGTGAAACCCTGTCTCTACTAAAAATACAAAAAAATTAGCCAGGCTTGGTGGTGGGCGCCTGTAATCCCAACTACTCAGGAGGCTGAGGCAGAGAATTGCTTGAAGCCGGGAGGCGGAGGTTGCGGTGAGCCGAGATCACGCCACTGCACTCCAGCCTGATGACAGAGCAAGACTCGTCTTAAAAAAAAGAACAAGAAAACCCTGTATTATATTACTGAGGTGAGGTAGGAGGATCACTTAAGGTCAGGAGTTAGAGGCTTCAGTGAGCTATGATTACACCAGTACACTCCAGACTGGCGCTGGAAACCCTGTCTCAAAAAAAAAAAAAAAAAAAGAAAAGAAAAGAAAGTCTGCTTGTACACAAAAAACTCAGAGGAAAAAAGAAACTAAAGTAAACTCAACTAAAATATAGGTGATGGCTCATGCTGTAATCCCAGCACTTTGGGAGGAAGAGGTGGGAGGATCGCTTGAGACCACCATGGGCAACACAGGGAGATCCAGTCTCCACACACACAAAATATTCAAAAAAATTAAAACATGGGGCTGAGTGTGGTGGCTCATGCTCATAATCCCAGCACTTTGGGAGGCTGAGGCAGGTGGATCACAAGGTCAGGAGTTCGAGACCAGCCTGACCAGCCTGACCAGCCAACATGGTGAAACCTGGTCTCTACTAAAAATACAAAAATTAGCCGGGTGTGGTGTCGTGCGCTAAAATCCCAGCTACTCAGAAGGCTGCAGCAGGAGAATGGCTTGAACGCAGGAGGCAGAGGTTGCAGTAAACTGAGATCATGCCACCATATTCCAGCCTGGGTGACAGAGCAGACTCCATCTCAAAAAGAAAAAATAAAAAATGAATTATAATATGAGTACTCATTTGTAAATTGCATTTTTTTTTTTTTTTTAAGACGGGGTTTCACCGCGTCGGTCAGGCTGATCTTGAACTCCCGACCTCAGGTGATCCACCCGCCTTGGCCTCCAAAGTGCTTGGATGACAGTAGACTGCATTGTTCTGGGTGGTACCACGAAGCAAAGCATAAGGCACAATTTCATCTCTTCTCCTGATGAATTGAAAAGGAATGAACAAGTAGCACTCCTCCGCAACTGAAGGCTTAGACTTTGTTTCAGGCAAAGTGAAATGAGCTGTGAGCTACCTCCTGACACTCTCTAGACAGACACAGGAAATTAAAGATTTTTGTTTGTTTTGTTTTGTTTTGTTTTTTCGCTCTTGTTACCCAGACTGGAGTGCAATGGCGCGATCTCGGCTCACTGCAGCCTCCACCTCCTGGGTTCAAGCAATTCTCCTGCCTCAGCCTCTGGAGTAGCTGGGACTACAGGCACGCGCCACCATCCCCAGATTTTTAGTAGCCAGGGTTTGTACTTTTAGCAGAAACAGGGTTTCCTCATGTTGGCCAGGCTGGTCTCAAACTCCTGACCTTGTGATCCACCTGCCTCAATCTTCCAAAGTGCTGGGATTACAGGCATGAGCCACTGCGCCCAGCCTGGCCACGCTGGTCTTGAACTTCTGGCCTCAAGTGATCCTCTTGCCTCAGTCTCCCAAGGGGGTGGGATTACAGGCATGAACCACTGCGACTGGCTTGAAAATCAAGTTTTGGGGCCGGACGCCGTGTCTCACGCCTGTAATCCCAGCACTTTGGGAGGCTGAGGCGGGTGGATCATGAGGTCAAGAGATCGAGACCATCCTGGTCAATATGGTGAAACCCCGTCTCTACTAAAAACACAAAAAATTAGCTGGGCATGGTGGCGCGTGCCTGTAATCCCAGCTACTCAGGAGGCTGAGGCAGGAGAATTGCCTGAACCCAGGAGGCGGAGGTTGCGGTGAGCCGAGATCGCGCCATTGCACTCCAGCCTGGGTAACAAGAGTGAAACTCTGTCTCAAAAAAAAAAAAAAGAAAATCAAGTTTTGGCAAAGAAAATGGACAAAACTGATTCACAACGTATATCTGAATACATGAGAAATTCCAGCACTGTTCTAGGCACCAGGGAAGCAGGAAAGCCATTATATTTAGAAGCTGACACAGGGCGCAGTGGCTCACACCTGTAATCAAACCAACAATTTGGGAGGCTGAGGCGGCAGGTCAGCTGAAGTCAGGAGTTCGAGACCAGCCTGGCCAGCGTGGTGAAACCCTGTCTCTACTAAAACTACGAAAATTAGTTGGATGTGGTGGCAAACACCTGTAGTCCTAGCTACTCAGGAGACTGAGGCAGGAGAATCACTTGAACCCGGGAGGAGGCGGTTGCAGTGAGCCAAGACCAAGACCATGTCATTATACTCCAGCCTGGGCAATAAGTGCAAAGGAAACTCTGTCTCAAAAAAAAAAAAAAAAAAAAAAATTAGCTGGATATGGTGGCAGGTGCCTGTAATCACAACTACTCAGGAGGCTGAGGCAGAAGAATTGCTTGAATCTGGGAGGTGGAGGTTGCTGTGAGCCGAGACTGTGCCATTGCACTCCAGCCTGGGCAATTTGAGACCAAACTGACCAACATGGAGAAACCCTACCTCTATTAAAAATACAAAATTAAGGCCGGGCGCGGTGGCTCATGCCTATTATCCCGGCACTTTGGGAGGCCGAGGTGGGTGGATCACGAGGTCAAGAGATCGAGACCATCCTGGTCAACAAGGTGAAACCCCGTCTCTACTAAAAATACAAAAATTAGCTGGGCACGGTGGCGCGTGCCTGTAATCCCAGCTACTCGGGAGGCTGAGGCAGGAGAACTGCTTGAACCCAGGAGGCGGAGGTTGCGGTGAGCCGAGATCGCGCCATTGCACTCCAGCCTGGGTAACAAGAGCGAAACTCCGTCTCAAAAAAAAACCAAAATTAGCTGGGTGTGGTGGCACATGCCTCTAATCCCAGCTACTCGGGAGGCTGAGGCAGGAGAATCACTTGAACCCAGGAGTTGGAGGCTGCAGTGAGCCGAGTGCAGGGGCACCATTGCACTCCAGCCTGGGCGACAAGAGCAAAATGCTGGTCAAAAAAAAAAAATAAATAATAAGTAGCTGACAGAGAAACTTATATTTGGTTCTTTATCCCCTGCTTGCATATACTCCAAATGCAAATTTAAGTGAAAGTGCAGGCTTGGGTGGTGCGCTTGTAATCCCAGCACTTTGCGAGGCCAAGGCAGGAAAATTGATTGAGGCCAGGAGTTCGAGACCAGACTGGGCAAGATAGTGAAACCCCGGTCTCTACAAAAAATTTTAAAAATTATCCAGGTGTTGTGGTACACCCCGGTGTTCCTACCTACTCAGGACATTGCGGTGGGAGAATCATTTGAGCCCAGGAGCTCAGGACATAGCTGTGGTGAGCTATGATTACAGCACTGGAATCCAGCCTGGGCGACAGAGCAAGATTCTGTCTCAAAAAAAAAAAAAAAAAAAAAGCAAGCAGTACCAACATGAGCCTAGCTGTTTTTGAGGCTGAGTCTTGCTCTGTCGCCCAGGCTACAGGGCAGTGGAGCGATCTTGGCTTGCTGCCACCTCTGCCTCCCAAGTTCAAGTGATTCTCCTGCCTCAGCCTCCTGAGTAGCTGAGATTGCAGACATGCACCACGATGCCCAGCTAATTTTTTGTATTTTTAGTAGAAACGAGATTTCGTGATGTTGTCTAGGCTGGTCTTAAACTCCTGGCCTCGGTGATCCACCTGCCTTGGCCTCCCAAAGTGCTGGGATTACAGGCATGAGCCACCGAACCCAGCCCTCAATATAAGCCTAGTTAATAAAATCCACTAGATTTTGATAATAAAATACAGAAACAGGCCGGGTGCCGTGGCTCATGCCTGTAATCCTGGCACTCTGGGAGGCTGAAGCAGGTGGATCACTTGAAGTCTGGAATTCGAGACTAGCCTGGCCAACGTGACGGAACCCCATCTCTACTAAAAATACAAAATTTAGCCGGGTGTCCCAGCTACTTGGGAGGTTGAGGCCCGAGAATTGCTTGAACCCAGGAGGCAGAGGTTGCAGTGAGCTGAGATCACACCATTGAACTCCAGCCTGAGTGACAGAATGAGACTCTGTCTCAAAATTAAATAAATAAAGATTATAAAATAATAAAATAAATAAAATACAGAAACAGCTGTGACTGTATAAGCTCACCAAAAAAGTAGAAATCCATTGACCCAATGAATTTCAGATCCATAGCTGGCAATCTATGAGATATGCTAAGGCGTCCTGGATTAGGACCTTCTGGAACCCTAATGAGGACATGATAGGCACCGGCCACACATACTAGATGATCACGCAGACAGCAGTGGAAAGGAAAGGCAGCTTGTATCCACTCATTCATTCATTCATTCATTCAAGTGTCCATCTGAAAAGCCCACTGTTTCTGAGTTTTCCTTTTTTTTTTTTTTAAACACCTCTGTGCATGGAGAGTTTTCCTCTTATGTAAGCCCACTAAGGACAGGGACTGAGCCTCATTCACTGGCCTGGGACATGCCTAGTGTGGAGCAGGTAGCTGGTGTTTATTGACTGAATGACTGAAGGTAAAGGGCACTTGAGTTGCCCAGGCCTGGTGGCTCACACCTGTAATCCCAGCTCTTTGGGACGCCAAGGTGGGTGGATCACAAAGTCAAGAGTTCAAGACCAGCCTGACCAACATGGTGAAACACCGTCTCTACTAAAAATACAAAATTTAGTTGGGCATGGTAGCATGAGCCTATAATCTGAGCTCCTCAGGATGCTGAGGCAGGAGAATCGCTTAAGCCTAGGAGGTGGAGGTTGCGGTGAGCCAAGATCACACCACTGCACTCTAGCCTGGGCAACAGAACGAGACTCCGTCTCAAAAAAAAAAAAAAAAGACAGGCCGGGTGCAGTGGCTCACGCCTGTAATCCCAGCACTTTGGGAGGCTGGGTGGATCCACGGGTGGATCATGAGGTCAACAGATCGAGACTATCCTGGTCAACATGGTGAAACCCCATCTCTACTAAAAATACAAAAATTAGCTGGGCATGGTGGTGCGTGCCTGTAATCCCAGCTACTCAGGAGGCTGAGGCAGGAGAATTGCCTGAACCCAGGAGGCAGAGGTTGTGGTGAGCCAAGATCGCGCCATTGCACTCCAGCCTGGGTAACAAGAGCGAAACTCCGTCTCAAGAAAAAGAAAAAAAAAGTAAATAAACAAACAAATAAATAAATAATGCATGTAGGCCATTTGTAGTGGCTCACTCCTGTAATCCCAGCACTTTGGGAGGCCAAGACAGGCGGATCACCTGAGGTTGGGAGTTCGAGACCAGCCTGACCAACATGGATAAACTCCGTCCCTAGTAAAAATACAAAATTAATTGGGTGTGGTGGCAGGTGCCTGCAATCCCAGCTACTCGGGAAGCTGAGGCAGGAGAATCGCTTGAACCTGGGAGGGGGGGAGGTTGTGGTGAGCCGAGATCTCGCCACTGCACTCCAGCCTGGGCAACAAGAGTGAAACTCTGTCTCAAAGAGAAAAAAAAACACACACAATAAAAATGCGTGTAAAGGGCCGACCCCATTGCTTGACAAGCATGCAAGGAATGTTTTTTCCTGTGTTTTAGGGAATGTGCTAGCTGCTTGGGAGATGCGGAGATAAAAATGGTAGCGTCTTTGACCTCAAGAAGATTACAGACTTGTTGGGGACACAGTTGTGAACAGGCGGTAACATAGTCCGACTAGGGCATCTGTCATAAGAGCGCAGAGGCCGGGCGTGGTAGCTCACGCCTGTAATACCAGCACTTTGAGAGGCTGAAGTGGGCGGATCACTTGAAATCAGGAGTTCAAGACCAGCCTGGCCAACATGGTGAAACTGTGTCTCTAATAAAAATACAAAAATTAGCCGGGTGTGGTGATGGGTGCCTATAGTCCCAGCTACTTGGAAGGCTGAGGCAGGAGAATCGCTTGAACCTGGGCGACAGAGATTGCAGTGAGCCGAGATCCCGCCACTGCACTCCAGCCTTGAGACAGAGTGAGACTCCTTCTAAAAAAAAAAAGTTTATAGACTTGTGGGGGGACAGAGTCGTAAACAGGTCATAATACAGTCTGACTGGGGCATCTGTCATACCATCAAAAGAGCTCAGAGCCTGGGTGTGGTGACTCATGCCTGTAATATCAATACTTTGGGAAGCCGAGGCAGGCAGACCGCTTGAGGTCAGGATTTTGAGAACAGCCTCGCCAACATGGTAAAACCCTGCCTCTACTAAAAATACAAAAATTAGCTGGGCGTGTTGGTACATGCCTGTAGTCTTAGCTACTTGGGAGGCTGAGGCAGGAGAATCCTTTGAACCTGGGAGGCGGAGGTTGCAGTGAGCTGAGATCGCACCACTGCACTCCAGCCTGGGCGACAGAGCGAAACTGTGTCTCAAAGACAAAAAAAAAAAAAAAAAAAAACAAGAGCCCCGAGGAGGTGGGGAGGAAGGGGAGACATTTGAGTCAGGCTTTGAACAATGCACAGAACTTTCCTGGTGAAGAAGGTGCGGGAGAGGGGGGACTGGAGGCAAAGGGAACGGCTTGTGCAGAGATCTGCCGTGTCAAAGTTCACAGGTACAGAGGGAGCGGCAAACAGCTGGTGCTGGACGGGGCGCGGGGAAGGCACAGCCATGTCTGGAGAGGCTGTGGTCTCATCACAATGGGCCCTCTGTGCCAGTTGACTGATTCGTGCTGAACACGTTGGCCAAGATGCCTGTCATTCCAGCCTCTGCTTCCAGGCGAAATTACACCACCCACTCAGCCTGAGCTAAGCTGCTGCTTTTTTTTTTTTAAACAACTTTATTCAAGTATTTTATTTACACAGAATAAAATGCATTTGTTTTTATGTGTTTACTTAAAGGAGCCTTAGCAAATATTTTCACTGACCTAAGTCACCCTCATCATAATCAAGATATAGGGCTGGGCGCGGTGGCTCATGCCTGTAATCCCAGCACTTTGGGAGGCCGAGGTGGGCAGATCATTTGAGGTTGGAAGTTTGAGACCAGTCTGGCCAACATGGTGAACACCATCTCTACTAAAAATACAAAAATTAGTAAGGCGTGGTGACAGATGCATATAATCCCAGCTACTCAGGAGGCTGAGGCAGGAGAATCACTTGACAGGAGGAGGAGGTTGCAGTGAGCTGAGATCACACCACTGCACTCCGGCCTGTGTGAAACAGCAAGACTGTCAAAAAGAAAAAAAAAAAAAAAGCTATCAAACGCTTCCAATGCTCTAGAAAGTTTCCTGTGCCCTCTCTTCATTAGTTCATTTCCCACCCACCAGCCCAGGCCCTGGCAGTCACTCGCCTGCTTACCTGTTTACTTTCTTCCTTTGTTTTTTTTTTTTAGATGGGGTCTTGCTCTGCTGCCCAGGCTGGAGTATAGTGACAAGATGTTAGCTCACTGCAACCCTGACACCCCCAGGCTCAAGGGATCCTCCCACCTCAGCCCATGGAGTACCTGGGACTTTCTTTTTTTTTTTTTTTGTAGAGACGGTTTTGTGATGTTGCCCAGCTTCTTTTTTTTTTTCCTTGAGACAGTCTTGCTCTGTTGCCAGGTGCCAGGCTGGAGTGCAGTGGCGCCATCTCGGTTCACTGCAACCTCCGCCTCCCAGGTTCAAGCAATTCTCCTGCCTCAGCCTCCCGAGTAGCTGGGACTATAGACGTGTACCACCATGCCCAGCTAACTTTTATATTTTAGTAGAGACGAGGTTTCACTACATTGGCCAGGATGGTCTCGATCTCTTGACCTCGTGATCTGCCCATCTCAGCCTCCCAAAGTGCTGGGATTACAGGCATGAGCCACCGCTCCCGGCCCCCCACCCTTTTTTTTTAGAGACAGGGTCTGGCTGTGTCACCCAGGCTGGAGGCCAGGGGTGCAATTACAGCTCACTGCAACCTCATCTTCCTGGGCTCCAGCAAACCTTCTGCCTCAGCTCCTGAGTGGCTGGACTACAGGGCACACCACCATGCACAGCTAATTTAAAAAAATTGTTTTAAGAGATGGGGGGGTCTCCCTACACCTCCCAGGCTTGTCTCAAACTCCCGGGCTCCCCCACTTCAGCCTCCTGAGTAGCTGGGACTGTAGGCAGGAGCCACTGTGCCCTGCCCTGCTGGGATATTTTCATGGAGGCTTCTCACATTCCATGTAATATTGCAAGTGGCACACATGTTGGGGACAGAGGGGATCTCAGGATGCCAGCGGTGGCCATGGTGGTCTGGGGTGTGGATAAGCGATGTGGGGATGCCCCCCAGTCCCTCCCATCCTCTTCCAGACAATGCACGGCTTTCTTCCACCATCATTCCTCCCACAGACCAAGGGAAGCGGAATGTCTGTGATGAGACTCTTCCCACCCCACAACAGTTTGGCAGTTCTTTATTTTGTTTTGTTTTGTGTGAGATAGAATCTTATGGCCGGGCATGGCGCCTGTAATCCCAATACTTTGGGAGGTCAAGGCGGGCAGATCATCTGAGGTCAGGAGTTCTAGATCATCCTGGACAACATGGTGAAACCCCATCTCTACTAAAGATATAAAAATTAGCCAGGAGGGCCAGGCATGGTGGCTCATGCTTGTAATCCCAGCACTTTTGGAGGCTGAGGTGGGTGGATCACCTGAGTGAGGTCAAGAGTTCTCGACTGGCCTGGCCAACATGGTGAAACCCTGTCTCTACTAAAAATACAAAAATTAGCTAGGCATGGCGGTATGCACACCTGTAATCCCAGATACTCAGGAGGAGGCCAGAGTGAGCTGAGATTGTGCCAGTGCACTCCAGCCTGGGCGACAGAGCAAGACGCTGCCTAAACACACATACACACGCACACTAAAATTAAATTTAAAAAAAAAATATATATATATATATAAAACAATACATATATATTTTTAAGATGGAGTTTTGCTCTTGTTGCCCAGGCTGGAGTACAATGGCGCCATCTCCGCTCATGGCAACCTCCATCTCCCAGGTTCAAGTGATTCTCCTGCCTCAGCCTCCTGAGTAGCTGGGATTACAGGCATGCGCCACCTCGCCTGGCTAATTTTTTGTATATTTAGTGGAGACGGGGTTTCTCCATGTTGGCCAGGTTGGTCTCAAACTCCCGACTTCAGGTGATCCACCTGCTTCGGCCTCCCAAAGTGCTGGGATTACAAGAATGAGCCACTGCACCCGGCCACAAAATGTCCTTAATTGAAAAAAAGGGGGCCGGGCACGGTGGCTCACGCCTATAATCCCAGCACTTTGGGAGGCCGAGGCGGGTGGATCACAAGGTCAAGAGATCGAGACCATCCTGGTCAACATGGTGAAACCCCGTCTCTACTAAAAATACAAAAATTAGCTGGGCATGGTGGTGCGAGCCTGTAATCCCAGCTACTCTGGAGGCTGAGGGAGGAGAATTCCCTGAACCCAGGAGGCGGAGGTTGCGGTGAGCCGAGATCGCGCCATTGCACTCCAGCCTGGGTAACAAGAGCGAAACTCCGTCTCAAAAAAAAAAAAAAGAAAAAGAAAAGAAAAAAAGGACACCTAGTCTACGGGCCAGTACTCTGGCCCCGACACCAGCAGGGCAGCCAGCCATGCCTTCCAGCCCAGAGCAAAGTTTTCAGAAGATAAGAACTCTGTGGTTTTCAGCAAGGAGACAGTAAGAAGTTGTTCCTAATTGGCTTCCTGTCGCAGTCCTCAGGGCACCTGCTCGCTGGTTCTTCCTGGATCCAGCCTACCCTGACCCTTTGCCAGTTGGCACTGATGTGCAGATAACCGGCGAGGCACAGGAGCAAATCCTCAAAGCCAAAGCTGTGGAACGAGACGAGTCTTGTGTGAAATTCCCAGGCTGGAGCTCCGAGCCCCAAGGCTTCCTTTGCACGCCCCGGCCCTGGGTCTGATCTGGTTTCATGTCCTGTTTCACCTCCACATTGTGCCGTGAGAACCCTCTCTGCAGGTCCACACTTGAACTTGAAAGACTTTGGGGCTGGGCGCAGTGGCTCATGCCTGTAATCTCAGCACTTTGGGAGGCCGAGGCAGGTGGATCACGAGGTCAGGAGATCGAGACCATCCTGGTCAACATGGTGAAACCCCGTCTCTACTAAAAATACAAAAAATTAGCTGGGCATGGTGGCGCGTGCCTGTAATCCCAGCTACTCAGGAGGCTGAGGCGGGAGAATTGCCTGAACCCAGGAGGCAGAGGTTGTGGTGAGCGGAGATTGCGCCATTGCACTCCAGCCTGGGTAAAAAGAGCAAAAATCCACCTAAAAAAAAAAAAAAAAGACTTTGACCCTTCCCAGTGGCTAAAGCATGTCTCACTCTGTCCCCAGGCTGGAGTATAGTGGTGCGATCTCAGCTCACTGCAACCTCCACCTCCCGGATTCAAGCAGTTCTCCTGCCTCAGCCTCCCAAGTAGCTGGGATTACAGATGCCCACCACCACATCCAGCTAATGTTTTGTATTTTTAGTAGAGGTGGGTTTTACCATGTTGGCCAGGCTGGTCTTGAACTCCTGAGCTCAGGTGATCCACCCACCTCAGCCTCCCAAAATGCCGGGATTACAGGTGTGAGCTACTGCGCCTGGTCTAATTTTTGTATTTTTATTTGTATATTTTTTTGAGTCAGAGTCTCACTGTGTCACCCAGTCTGGAGTGCAATGGCACAATCTCAGCTCACTGTAACCTCTGCCTCCCTGGTTCAAGTGATTCTCCTACCTCAGCCTCTTGAGTAGCTAGGATTACAGGCACCCGCCACCATGCCTAGCTAATTTTTGTATTTTAATAAAGACGGGGTTTTACCATGTTGGTCAGGCTGGCCTCAAACTCCTGACCTGGTTATCCACCCGCCTCGGCCTCCTAAAGTGCTGGGATTACAGGTGTGAACCACTGCACCCGGCCAATTTTTGTATTTTTAGTAGAGACGGGGTTTTACCAGGTTCAACAGGCTGGTCTCAAACTCCTGACCTCCTGATCCACCTGCCTTGGCCTCCCAAAGTGCTGGGATGACAGGTGTGAGCCACTGCGCCCAGCCTGCAAGCATGTCTTTCTCTTCTGCTCATCCAGATGAAAAAAACTGGAGCAGGAGAGATCCAAGATGGCTGATTACTAGCAGCTCAGGATTGTAGCTCCCAGTGAAAGCGCAGAGAATGAGAGGACGCCACACTTTCAGACGAATTTTTGTTGCTCACGGGCCAGGAGATTCCCAGCAGAGGAGCCCCACGGGTCGCCAGCACGACTCTTGTGGCCAGCAGCAGTTCTTGGTGCAGAGTAAATGGGACTGGGTCCCCTTTTGGTCCATGTTTGGAGCTCCAGGAAGGCAGAGTCACCTATTTAGCTGATTGAAAAAGGGACTCGAGAAGGAAGCCAAACCGGAGATTCCCGGGCAGAAAAGCACCATGAATCTTTTTTCTTTTTTTTTTTTTTTAATTTTTATTTATTTAGTTTTTTAAAGATGGGGTTTCACCATATTGGTCAGGCTGATCTCAAACTCCTGACCTCGTGATCCACCCACTCAGCCTCCCACAGTGCTGGGATTACAGGCATGAACCACTGCGCCTGGCAGCACCATCAATCTTTCTTTCTTTTTTTTTTTTTTTTTGCCAATCAGTTTGAGCTTATAGGGTTGCTCAGGTTAGGCTTGAACTCATGACCTCGCCTTCTCAAGCGCCATGACCTCCGAGCCAGAGCCACTTTGGACCCCCAAGCACCATCAATCTTAACGCCGCTGTCTTAGCCAGCACAGTGGGTTGCTCAGATTCTGGCGCTGGGAATCAACAAGTTGGACGTCCACTCAGAGACCTAATTTGAAAGTCGGTAATTACAAAGACAACAGGTGGATAAATTTACAATGATGGGAAGAAACCAGCCTAAAAAGGCTAAGAATACCCAAGACCAGAATGCCTCTCCCTCTACAGGGGACCATAGTTCCTCATCAACAAGGGAACAAGGCCTGATGGAGAACAAGTGCATCCCATTAACAGAATCAGGCTTCAGAAGGTGGATAATAAGAAACTGCTGTGAGTTAAAGGAACATGTTGTAGCCCAATGTAAAGAAACTAAGAACCTTGAAAACAGGTTTGACGAAATCCTAACGAGAATAGACAATTTAGAGAGGAATATAAGTGAATTAATGGAACTGAAGAATACAATAAGGGAACGCTGAGAAGTATGTACAGGTTTTAATACTCGAATTGATCAAGCAGAAGAGAGGATATCAGAGGTCGAAGACCAACTTAATGAAATGAAATGAGAAGACAAGATTAGAGAAGAAAGAGTAAAAAGGAATGAGCAAAGTCTCCAAGAAATATGGGACCATGTGAAAAGACATAATCTATGTTTGATAGGTGTACCTGAATGTCATGAAGAGAATGAATCCAAGCTGGAAAATATTCTTCAGGATATTAATCAGGAAAACTTTCCTACCCTAGTAACGCAGGACGATACTCAACTCCAGGTAATACAGAGAACACCACAAAGATATTCCTCAAGTAGAGCAACCCCAACACACATAATCATTAGATTCACCAGGGTTGAAATAAAGGAGGAAATTCTAAGGGCAGCTAGAGAGAAAGGTCAGGTTACCCATAAAGGGAAGCCTATCAGAGTCACGCAGATCTCAGCAGAAACCCTACAAGTCAGAAGAGAGTGTGGGTCAATATTCAATATCCTCAAAGAAAAGAATCTTTTTTTTTTTTTGAGATGGAGTTTTGCTCTTGTTACCCAGGCTGGAGTGCAATGGTGCAATCTTGGCTCACCGAAACCTCTGCCTCCTGAGTTCAGGCAATTCTCCTGCCTCAGCCTCCTGAGTAGCTGGGATTACAGGCATGTGCCACCATGCCCAGCTAACTTTTTGTATATTTAGTAGAGACAGGGTTTCGCCATGTTGACCAGGATGGTCTCAATCTCTTGACCTTGTGATCCACCTGCCTCAGCCTCCCAAAGTGCTGGGATTACAGGCATGAGCCACCACGCCCAGCCAAGAAAAGAATTTTCAACCCAGAATCTCATATCCAGCCAAACTAAGCTTCATAAATGAAGGAAAAATAAAATTTTTTGTGAACAGGCAAGCACTCAGAGATTTCATCGCCATCAGGCCTGCTTTACAAGAGCTTCTGAAAGAAGCACCACACACAGAAAGGAACAACCAGTATCAGTCATCCCAGAAACTTACCAAAAGGTAAAGAGTATCTCCGTAATGAAGAATCTATATCAACTAATGGGCAAAATAGCCAGCTAGCATTAAATGACAATACTAAACTCACAAATATCAATATTAATCCCAAATTTAAATAGATTAAATGCCCCAATCAAAGACACAGACAGGCAAATTGAATAAAAAGTCAGAACCCATCGGTATGCTGTATCCAGATCCATCTCATAAGCAAGGACACACAAAGACTCAAAACAAAGGGTTGGTGGAAGACTCACCAATCAAATGGAGAGCAAAAAAAAAAAAACAAACCAAAAAACAGGAGTTGTAACTTTTGTCTTTGACAAAATAGACTTTAATAGTAACAAAGACTAAAAGAAACAAAGAAGGACATTACATAATGGTAAAAGGATCAATGCAACAACAGGAGTCAATGATCATAAATATATATGCACCCAATATAGGGGCACCCAGATACATAAGACAAGTTCTTAATGACTTATAAAGAGACTTGGACTCCTGCACAATAATATCGGGAGACTTTGACATCACATTGTTAATATTCGACGGATCAACGAGATAGAAAATTAACAGGGACATCTATGATTTGAACTCAGACCTGGAACAAGTAAACTCAGTGAATATTTATAGAATTCTTCACCCCAGGTCCACAGAACATATATTTTTTTTAGTATCACATTACACCTATTTTGAAAGTGACCAATAATTGGAAGTAAATCACTCCTCAGCACTTGCACAGCATTTCACAGACTTAAATGAAATATTGGTTGGCTGTTTGTTTGTTTATTTTCTTCCCTTATTCCTTCCTGTCTTTGCTGTTAAGCACAATTATCAGCATAAAAGAGGTTTTTAATACCTATTTCTAGATTGCATTCCAGCCTGGGCAATAGAGCAAGACTCCTGTTCTCTCTCCCCCTTTCTTTTTCTTTCTTTCAAAAAAAAAAAAAAGAAAAGAAAAAAACTGGAGCAGCCGTTTTGCAAAACAGGCCTTCCATGGCCCCCACAGTTGGATTTTGTCCGAAGCTAAGTTCTATAGGAAGTATGTGTGTATATGTGTGAATGTGTGTAAGTGTGAGTGTGTGTGTTTTACATACTTATTGCTAAGCTTTGAAATTTCAGATTCCTGCTTTCTGTCTGCGAATTTGATGCAACACAATCATGGTTAAAAATATTTGCTGGCAGGCTGGGCAAGGTGGCTCACGCCTGTAATCTCAGCACTTTGGGAGGCCAAGGCGAGCAGATCACCTGAGAGGTCGGGAGTTTGAGACCAGCCTGACCAACATGGAGAAATCCCGTCTCTACTAAAAGCACAAAATTAGCCGGGCTTGGTGACGCATGCCTGTAATCCCAGCTACTCAGGAGGCTGAAGCAGGAGAATCGCTTGAACTCGGGAGGTGGAGGTTGCAGTGAGCCGAGATCGCGCCATTGCATTCCAGCCTGGGCAACAGGAGTGAAACTGTCTCAAAAAAAAAAAAAAAAAAAAATTTGCTGGCAGCGCACGATGGCTCACGTGTGTATTCCCAACACTTCGGGTGGTCGAGGTGAGAGGATTGCTTGAGGCCAGGCGTTTGAGACCAGTCTTGGCAACATAGTGAGTCCCCTTCTCTACACAAAAATTTTAAAAATTATGGGCTTCTACCAAAATATATAAAAAAAAGAAGAAATTTAAAAAAAATTTTTTTAATTAGCTTGGCACAGTGGCTCACACCTGTAATCCTAGCACTTTGGGAGTTCAAGGTGGGAGGATCACCCGAGGTTTGTAGTTCTAGACTAGCCTGACCAACATGGAAAAACCCTGTCTCTACTAAAGTACAAAATTAGCCGGGCGTGATGGCGCACGCCTGCAATCCCAGCTACTCGGGAGGCTGAGGCAGGAGAATTGCTTGAACCTGGGAGGCGGAGGTTGCTGTGAGGCGCCATTACACTTCAGACTGGGCAACGAGAGTGAAACTCTGTCCAAAAAAAAAAAAAAAAAAGAAAAGAAAAAAAATTAATTGGGCATGGTGCATATACAGGTGTGAGCCACTGTGCCAAGCTAATTAAAAAAAATTTTTTTTTAATTTCTTCTTTTTTTTATATATTTTGGTAGAAGCCCATAATTTTTAATGCAGTCCCAGCTACTCTGGAGCCTGAGATGGGAGGACTGCTTGAGCCCTGGAGATTGAGGCTGCTGTGAGCTGTGATGGCACCACTGCACTCCAGCCTGGGTAACAGAACGAGACCCTTTCTCTCTCTCAAAAAAAAAAAAAAGACATAAAACAAAAAAATAATTTGCTTGCACAAAAAGACAAATACTGTATGATTTTATTAGCTAGGCATGGTGTCACGTGCCTGTGGTCCCTGGGAGGCCGCGGTTGCAGTGAGCCGAGATCACACCATTGCACTCCAGCCTGGGCGGCAGAGCAAGACTGTCTCAAAAACAACAGCAGCAACAAAAAAAACCTGTATAATTTCACTTATATAAGAAGCACCTAGAGGAGTCACATTCACAGAGACAGAAAGTCTGGTGGTTGCCAGGGGGTGACGGGAAGGAGGATGGGGAGTTGGTTAACAGGTGCAGAGTTTCAGTTTTGCAAGATGAAATGGGTTCTGAGGGCTGATTGCACAATCGCGTGAACGCACTTAAAGCTACTGAAGTGCACACTTAGAAACGATTATGATGGTAAATGTTACATGTATTTTACTATAATAAAAAATGTTTTTTAATTGTGTGGTCTACAGGAGCTCATGACTATTTTGTGGCTTTGTAACACCTAAATTAATAGTGGATGGCTTCTTTTTTTTTTTTCTAGTTAGAGTCTCGCTCTTTTGCCCAGGCTAGAGTTCAGTGGCACAATCTCGGCTCACTGCCACCTCTGTCTCCGAGTTCAAGCAATTCTCCTGTCTCAGCCTTTTCAGTAGCTGGGATTACAGGCACGAACCAGGATGCCCAGCTAATTTTTGTATTTTTTTTTTTTTTTTGAGACGGAGTTTCGCTCTTGTTACCCAGGCTGGAGTGCAATGGCGCGATCTCGGCTCACCGCAACCTCCACCTCCTGGGTTCAAGCAATTCTCCTGCCTCAGCTTCCTGAGTAGCTGGGATTACAGGCGCGCACACCATGCCCAGCTAATTTTTGTATTTTTAGTAGAGACGGGGTTTCACCTCGTTGACCAGGATGGTCTCGATCTCTTGACCTCGTGATCCACCCGCCTCGGCCTCCCAAAGTGCTGGGATTATAGGCGTGAGCCACCGCGCCCGGCTTTTTTTTTGTATTTTTTTTTAGTAGAGACGGGGTTTCACCATGTTGGCCTGGATGGTCTCGATCTCTTGACCTCATGATCCGCCCGCCTAAGCTTCCCAAAGTGCTGGGATTACAGGCATGAGCCAGCTCGCCCTGCCTCCCCTCCCCTTCCTTTTGCCCTTCCCTCTTTGGAGACAGAGTGTCACTCTGTTACCTAGGCTGGAGTGCAGTGGCTCAATCTCCGCTCACTGAAACCCTGGCCTCCCTGACTCAAGCAATCCTCCCACCTCAACCTCCCAAGCAGCTGGGACCACAGGCACAAGCAGCTACGCCTGGCTAATTTTTGTGTTTCTTGTAAAGACAGGATTTTGCTGTTGCCCAGACCGGTCTCAGACTCCTAAGCTTAATTGACCCTCCCTCCTTGGCCTTCCAAAGTGTTGGGATTACAGGCCACTGTCCCCAATCTACAGAATAGTTTGTTTTACATTTGATCTTAGCCAAAAGGCCAAGAAGCAATGAGAATAGTTTGTTTTAAATTAAGGCTTATTTTGAAAAATTCTCAGTTCAGTTCAAATGTACACAGATATTTCACAGAAAAATTGATATTAGATTTTTTTTTTTTTTTTGAGATGGGGCTTGCTCTGTTGCTCAGGCTTCAGGGCAGTGATACAGTCACTGAATCCTCGACCTCCTGGGCTCAAGCGATCCTCCTGCCTCGGCGTCCTGACCGGCTGGGACTGCGAGTGCCCACCTCCTCACCCAGCTAATTTTTCGTAGTTTTTTGTATAGTGGGTTTGTTTGTTTGTTTTTGAGATGGAGTCTTGCTCTGTTGCCCAGGCTGGAGTGCGGTGGCATGATCTCGGCTCACTGCAACCTCCGCCTTCTGGGTTCAAGCAATTTTCCTGCCTGGGCTTTCTGTGTAGCTGGGATTACAGGTGCCCACCACCACACCTGACTAATTTTTGTGTTTTTAGTAGAAACAGGGTTTACCACATTGACCAGGCTGTTCTTGAACTTCTGACTTCAGGTGCCCACCTCAGCCTCCCAAAGTGTTGGGATTATATGCGTGAGCCATTGCTCCTGGCTAGAGAAAATTATTCTTTTTTTTTTTTTTTTTGAGACAGTTTTGCTCTTGTTGCCCAGACTGGAATTCAGTGGCATGATCTCAGCTCACTGCAACCTCCTCCTCCCGGGTTCAAGCAATTCTCCTGCCTCAGCCTCCCTAATTTCTGGGATTACAGGCTCGTGCCACCATGCCTGACTAATTTTGTATTTTTAGTAGAGACGAGGTTTCTCCATGTTGGTCAGGCTGGTCTAAAACCTCAGGTGATCCACCTGCCTCGGCCTCCCAAAGTGCTGGTATTACAGGTGTTAGCCTCTGTGCCCAGCCTGAGAAAATTATTGTTGATAATTCAGGTGGCATGGAGAACATTCTGGAACGTTCACATTTAAAGATTCCTTATTGACAAATGCTCTGACTTTAACCAAACACCAGTAGTATATTCTTTTTCTTTTTTTTTTTTTGAGATAGAGTCTTGCTTTGCCACCCAGGCTGAAATGCAGTGGCGCGATTTCAGCTCACTACAACAACCTCTGCCTGCCGGGTTCAAGCAATTCTCCTGCCTCAGCCCCCTGAGTAGCTGGGACTACAAGCTCTCGCCACCATGCCCAGCTAATTTTTTTTTTGTATTTTTAGTAAAGACGGGGTTTCACCATATTGGCCAGGCTGGTCTCGAACTCCTGACCTTGTCATCTGCCTTCCTCGGCCTCCCAAAGTTCTGGAATTACAGGTGTGCGCCGCTGCGCTCAGCAAAAACCAGTCATATTTTCATTAAAGAGGCTTCGGAAGCTCAGTTGCAACTGATAAGGCGCTTAATTAGTATTAAAAAAAAAAAAAAAAGCTAAAAAAAATCCTGAAAAACCTTCTGAATTTAAGCACTATTTTTTGGAAGAGACGGAAGAGGAAAAAAGTGCTGAGGTAATGTATCTGCGTAGTCAGCTAATGCCTTCGGTTATTTGGACGTTAATTTCAGGAGTGTCCTTATAATTATATTAAATTAAAGATCTCGAAAATTATGGGTCACAGATAACCACTTTCAATGTTGCATAATTCCATAACGTTGCTAGTTAAAATGCTGCTCGTAGACCAGCATGAACGCATGCCCATTTAACTCCATGAGGGCAGCCAGTTTCGTACCCCAGGGATCTGTTAGGCTGGATTTGAAGCAGCTGTTTAACAGATTCATTTCAGCAAAAGCTTTGGTTTCTTGGCTGGCGGTACCCTTAGCAAGAAAACCACGTGACCTCCCAGGGTATGGCAGAGTCCTTTCAAGGACGTTCAGAGAGTGGGTTTATGAAGTGATGGCTTCAAGCCCACGCCCCACCCCGGAGGGATTGTTGGAATGGCCCTGGGGTGGGGCGAAGGCTCCTTGGGGTCTCTGATCTGCAGCCAGGGATGAGAACCAGCCAATGGATTGATTGAGAAGAGGATGATGACTTTGGTCTTTAATTCCTTTGTGTCTCTGGTGTGGGGAGACGGGCAAAAAGTGGGGGCAGAGAAAAGCTGCTGGGTAAAAATATTCAGGTGACCCGATAAATACCTGATCTAACTGCCACCGACGTGTGTGGCACAGAAGAGGTTTTCAAGTGTTTTCATGGATATTTTTTCTCCTCTTTGCATTCCAAAACCCCGTAAGTAGGTATTGTTGTCATTATGTTTGTGCTTGAAAAAACCGGCTTAGAGAGATCAGGTGAGGAGCCCAGCTGGTAGGAGGCTGAGCCTGGACTCAGGGTGTCCTAATCCATCCGCCCCTTTGTTCTCAGCCTGAAAACAAGTCTCTTCCGGAAGGGCCCATCCATTCCACGTTTTGCTCTCCGCTGTAACTTACTTAGCTTGATTCTTTTCTTATTATTATTACGGTGTAAATTGAGATCGGTGTCATCCCTGAGAAAATGGAAATTCACAGGGCAGCCAGCCTCGGAGTGGAACGTCAGGGACAACAAACCCCACTGGCCTGAAGCATGAAACGCTTCCGCGTGCCCAAATCACTTACCGCCGGCTTCATTTTGTTTGGCAGGGCTGAAATGAATTACCGCTTTCCAGTAGCTGGGGTGGAAATGGAGTTTTGCATCTTTCCCTTACACTGTTTGCAGGTGGACTTGAAAGAAGAACCTCAGTTGGCATTAATTGGTAGAAAATGGTGTTAAGAAAAGAGTGACACGTAGAAGACTTGAAATATTTTTAAATCGGTCCGGCGCAGTGGCTCATGCTTGTGATCCCAGCACTTTGGGAGGCCGAGGCAGGCGGATCACTTAAGGTCAGGAATTCGAAACCTCTCATCTCCACACACACAAAAAAACCTACAAAAACTAGCCAGTTATGTTGACGTGTGGCTGTAGTCCTAGCTACTCGAGAGGCTGAGGGGGGAGGATGGCAGAGCCCCAGACGGGGAGGGTTCACTGAGTTGAGAGTGACCCACTGCAGCACTCCACCCTGGGCAACAGAGTGAGACTGCCTCAAAAAAAAAAAAAAAGGCCGGGCGCGGTGGCTCACGTCTGTAATCCCAGCACTTTGGGAGGCCAAGGTGGGCCGATCACCTGCGGTTGGGAGTTCGAGACCAGCCTGACCAGCAGGGAGAAACTCTGTCTCTACTAAAAATACAAAAAATTAGCTGGGTGTGGTGGCGTGTGCCTCTAATCTCAGCTACTTGGGAGGCTGAGGCAAGAGAATCACTTGAACCCAGGAGGTAGAGGTTGCAGTGAGCTGAGATAGTGCCATTGCACTCTGTCTCAAAAAAAAAAATATATATATATGTGTGTGTGTGTGTGTGTGTATTTTTGAGATGGAGTCTTGCTCTGTGGCCCAGGTTGGAGTACAATGGCACAATCTCGGCCCACTGCAATTTCTGCCTCTCAGGTTCAAATGATTCTCCTGCCTCAGCCTCCCGAGTAGCTGGCATTACAGGCGCCCACTACCACACTCAGCCAATTTTTGTATTTTCAGTAGAGACGGGATTTCGTCACGTTGGCTGGACTGGTCTCCAACTCCTGACCTCAAGTGATGTGCCCGCCTCGGCCTCCCAAAGTGCTGGGATTACAGGTGCAAGCCACTCTGCCTGGCCTATATATATATATTTAATCATAGATTCTATTTAAACAGGTAAAGTCCAAGTGTATGAAAGATCTCTGTGGTGGAGAAAGAAAAAGAAATAAAAGGAAGAAAGGGCCGGGTGCGGTGGCCATACCTGTAATCCTGGCACTTTGGGAGGCCGAGGCAGGTGGATCATGAAGTCAGGAGTTTGAGACCAGCCTGATCAACATGGCGAAACCCCATCTCTATTAAAAATAAAATTTAAAAAAATAGTGAAGCGTGGTGGCACGTGCCTGTAATCCTAGCTACTCGGGAGGCTGAGGCAGGAAAATGGCTCGAACCTGAAAGGTGGAGGTTGCAGTGAGCCTAGATTGTGCCACTGCACTCCAGAGGAGACAGATGGAGACTCCATCTGCAAAAGGAAGGAAAGAAGGAAGGAAGGGAGGGAGGGAGGGAGGGAAAGGAAAGGACGAAGGGAAGGAGGGAAAGAAGCAAAGAAGGGAAAGAAGAAAGGAGAAAGAGAAAGAAAAGGGAAGGCATACAGGGCCCAGTGTGGTGGCTCACACCTATAATCCCAGCACTTTGGGAGGCCGAGGCAGGTGGACCACCTGAGCTCAGGAGTTTGAGACCAACCTGGCCAACATGGTGAAACCCCATCTCTACTAAAAATATAAAAATTAGCTGGGCATGGTGGTGGGCACCTGTAATCTTAGTTACTCAGAAGGCTGAGGCAGGAGAATCTCTTGAACTCAGGAGGTGGAGGTTGCAGTGAGCCGAGATCAGGCCATTGTACTCCAGCCTGGACAACCATAGGAAAACTGTCTCAAAAAAGGAGAGAGAGGGAAGGGAGGGACGGAGGGAAAGGAAGGAAGGAAAGAGGGAAGGAAGGAAGGAAGGAAGGAAGGAAGGAAGGAAGGAGGGAAGGAGGGAGGGAAGGAGAAAGGGAGGGAGGGAGGGAGGGAGGGAGGGAAGGAAGGAAAAAGAAAAGAAAAGAAAGAAAAAGAAAATCTAATTTGGAGGCCAGATTGGGAGGATCTCTTGAGGCCAAGAGTTTGAGACCAGCCTGGGCAACGTACCAAGACTCCATCTTTACAAAAAAATAAAAAGAAAATTAGCTGGACATGATGGCTTGCAAGTGTAATCTCAGCTACGTGGGGGCCTGAGGCAGGAGGACTGCCTGAGCACAGTATGGTCACAGGACTGCACTCCAACCGGGTGACATAGCAGGACCCTGTCTCTAAAAAAAAAGAAAGAAAATTTAAATTTCAAACAAGATAATTTTTCATAACTACTTGAAGAACTGCTGCCACCTCATGGAAAATTTTTATAAACTTCCAGTTTAGGCAAGAATCAATATTCGCTGCCTTCCAGAGTGGTCCTCCAGTCAACACCACTGGGTAAAGTTCACTTACACCAGACCCCTGGCAGTCACTGGCCGGCAAACTGCAACATTTTCCTTGTGGGCCAGTTTGAAAGTTGGTTAGAATATTCCAAAAATGTGTTTAGAAATAAAAAAATAATATTTCTATTTTTTTTTTTTTTTTTGAGACGGAGTTTCGCTCTTGTTACCCAGGCTGGAGTGCAATGACGCGATCTCAGCTCACCGCAACCTCCGCCTCCTGGGTAGCTGGGATTACAGGCACGTGCCACCATGCCCAGCTAATTTTTGTATTTTTAGTACAGATGGGGTTTCACCATGTTGACCAGGATGGTCTTGATCTCTTGACCTCGTGATCCACCCGCCTCGGCCTGCCAAAGTGCTGTGATTACAGGCGCGAACCACCACGCCCGGCTTCCTTATACTTTTCTGTATTTGTACATTTTTCTAAAATTAGCACATATTACACTTCTAATCAGGCAAAAATCAATGAAGTTTTTTGGGTTGGTTTACTTCTGGACAGGGGCTCATTCTGTCACCCAGTCTGGAGTGCCATGGCATGATCTTAGCTCACTGCAGCCTTGAACTCCTGACCTCAAGTGATCCTCCTGCCTTAGCCTCCCAAAGCACTAGGATTACAGGCGTGAGCCACCATGCCCAGCCAACTGTTTTTCCATAGCACACATAGTGCTTTGAATCGGAGTTGGCTGATATATGTCTGTTACCCTTTGTCTTCTCTCTTCCTACCTGGGCCATGGAGTCAGCACCTACAGGGCAGAAGCCATCTATGTCCCTGGGGAGGAAAGTCACACTCTGGAAAAGGGCGCATAAGGAGAGAGACTATGTGTTTCAGCAGGTGCTGCACCCTGCACCGTCAAACCCTGAGCTGCTATCACCCAAAAAAAGTGAAACTCATTTCTTATTTAAGCCACGGGTTGTGGGGGCTAAATGCAATCCTGACTGATCACCGGATGCTCCATTTTCGTTAAAGGAGAAAATTAGCCAGGTGTGCACGCCTGTGGTCCCAGCTACTCCGGAGGCTGAGGCAGGAGGATCACTTGAGCACAGCGGGTAGAAGGTGCCGTGAGCCACTGCACTTCAGCCTGAACCACAGAGCAAGACTCTGTTTCATAAAAATAAAGGAGAAGGCCGGGCGCAGTGGCTCACGCCTGTAATCCCAGCACTTTGGGAGGCCGAGGCGGGTGCATCACAAGGTCGAGATGGAGACCATCCTGGTGAACATGGTGAAACCCCGTCTCTATTAAAAATACAAAAAATTAGCTGGGTGTGGTGGTGCGTGCCTGTAATCCCAGCTACTCGGGAGGCTGAGGCAGGAGAATTGCCTGAACCCAGGAGGCGGAGGTTGCGGTGAGCCGAGATCGCGCCATTGCACTCCAGCCTGGGTAACAAGAGCGAAACTCCATCTCAAAAAATAAATAAATAAATAAATAAATAAATAAAAATAAAGGAGAAAGGGGAGAAAAATGACGTGTATGTGTGGTCAGTTTCACGAGCATGAAGATGTTGAAGGATACATATCTTGCCATTAACATTGATAGTATCAAGGGATAAGTTTAGAGACAATGGAGAGATTATGAGGTTTCTATTTTTTAATTAATTAATTTTTTTTTAGATAGAATCTTGCTCTGTCGCCCAAGCTGGAGTGCAGTGGTATGACCTCGGCTCACTGCAACCTCCACCTCCCGGGTTCAAGCAATTCTGCCTCAGCCTCCCAACGGCGAAACCAGTCTCTACTAAAAACACAAAATTATCTGGGCATGGTGGCCCACGCCTGTAATCCCAGCTACTCGGGAGGCTGAAGCAGGAGAATCACTTGAACCCAGAGGTGGAGGTTGCAGTGAGCTGAGGTTGTACTGTTGCATTCCAGCCTGGGCAAGCAAGACTGTCTCAAAATAAAAAATAAAAATAAAAAAAGAAAGAGCCGGGTATGATGGCTCATGCTTGTAATCCCAGCACTTTGGGAGGCTGAGGTGGTGGATCACGAGGTCAAGGGATCGAGACCATCCTGGCCAACATGGTGAAACCCCGTCTCTACTAAAATAAAAAAAAAAATTGGCTGGGTGTGGTGGTGTGCACCTGTAGTCCCAGCTACTTCAGGAGGTTGAGGCAGAATTGCTTGAACCTAGGAGGCAGAGGTTGCAGTGAGCCCAGATCGCACCACTGCACTCCAGCCTGGTGCCTGGTGATGGAGAAAGACTCTGTCTCAAAAAGAAAGAAAGAAAGAAAGGGTCCGACAGTGTACTAGCATTACTTATTGTCATTGGGCTCCAGTGACGGGCGGGTGCTGCGCAGTGTGGCAGGTCCAGGCCTGGGGAGACTGAGGCCATGGAAGGTTTGCTGGAGTTCTGTACTTAAAGCCCAGGCCACCAGCTTCAGAGTTGCTCCGAATTTCTTGGTGCAAAGGGTCAGGCCCCAATTCCATCAGCCTAATGCAGAAGGCATCCAGGAGGCCAGCAGGGCCCGGCCTGGGAACATGAGGCCCGGCAGGGCAGGTGCAGCCTGGCAGAGGAGCAGAGTGACAGCTGTGGCATGTGGCGCTGGCCCCAGGCTCCCCAGACGGGTGCCATAGTTCTCATGAGCAGAGCCCAGTTACCCACCCTGCTCTGGCGCTCTGGGATGGTGGCTGGATCCCACCTTACGTGCAGCCGAGCTGGGCTGGGGCACACCAGAGCCAGGCGTGTGTAGCCCAATAACAGACAAAACCACCGGCTGACCTTGCAGGTGATCCCTGTCTCTCTTTGCTGCTCAGAGCCTTCATGGCGCCTGCCCAGTGAAGCCACGTGGTGGGGATGGGGGTGGGGACCACAGTGCTGCTGGCCGAAACCCCTTCCCACACCCCTGCCTCCCTGCTCCTATTTCCTCTCTCGAGGCAGCCAGGGGTTTCCGGTCTTTTTGGCTGTCTGAGCGGCTTCCTCATTTATCTCTCAACCTCTTGCAGCAGGTGCCGGCATTGTTTCTGTTCTTGGAAACTCAGACCGGCTGGGACCAAGCAGAGATCCCTGGGGATTGTTTAAAGGAGAGGTGGGCACAGGGAGATGGCAGTGGGTTCGTTTTGCAGGACCCAGCTAGGTTCTGGGGGAGCCAGCAGAGAGAAGGGTTTCTTTCTTCTCTCTCTCTCTTTCTGTTTTTTAGAGACAGGGTCTGGCTCTATCACCCAGGCGGGGTGCGGTGGTGTAATCATGGTGCACTGCAACCTCGATCTCCCAGGCTCAAATGATCCACGATTCTCCTGCCTCAGCCTCCCAAGTAGCTGGGACCACAGGTGTGCGCTACCATGCCCGCCTAATTTTAATTTTTGTAGAAATGGGGTCTCACAGGCTGGGTGTAGTGGTTCATACCTGTAATCCCAGCACTTTGGGAGGTGAAGGCGGGCAGATCATGAGGTCAGGAGTTTGAGAACAGCCTGACCAACATGGTGAAACCTCGTCTCTACTAAAAATACAAAAATTAGCCAGACGTGGTGGTAAGTGCCTGTAATCCCAGCTACCTGGGAGGCTGAGGCAGGAGAATCACTTGAACCTGGGAGGCAGAAGTTGCAGTGAGCTGAGATTGTGCCACTGCATTCCAGCCTGGGCGACAGAGCAAGACTCCGTCTCAAAAAAAAAAAAAAGAAATGGGGTCTTGCTATATTGCCCAGGCTGGTTTCAAACACCTGTCCCCATGAGGTTCTCCTGCCTTTTGGGACTATTTTCCTGAAACCAGGACTGACTCCTGTGCCCCCTTCTCCTCTCTGACCCAGTAAAATTTTCTCTTTGCAACTTCTGCACAGGGACTAAGTGAAACTGCTAACAGAGCCTGGGCACAGTGGCTCATGCCTATAATCCCAGCACTTTGGGAGGCTGACATGGGCGGCGGACCATCTGAGGTCAGAAGTTTGAGATCAGCTTGTCTAACATGGTGAAATCCCATCTCTACTCAAAATACAAAAATTAGCTGAGGGTGGTGGCACACGCCTGTGGTCCCAGCTACTTGGGAGGCTAAGGTGGGAGAATCACTTGAACCTGGGAGGCGTAGGTTGCAATGAGCCAAGATTGTGCCACTGCACTCAAGTCTGGGCGACAGAGTGAGACTCCCTCTCCAGAAAAAAAAAAAGCAATTGTTAACAGAATCATGGCCCCTAAAGCAGGGTTGCCAAATCAAAGATGAGAAGCCTAGTCAAGTGTGAATTTCAGATGAACGACACATGATGTTTTTAGTACAAGTTATGTCCACATATTGCACAGAACATGACCGCACTCGAGAATTATTTGTTGTTTATCTGAAATTCAAATTCAACGCAGCATCCCCTATTTTTATTTGCTAAATGTGGCAACCTGATCCCAAAACGGCTCAGCTTTCAAAGTTAAAATCAGATTTCTCAGAAAGGAAAGAGAGGGAGCAGGAGAGAAAACAAAAGAACCAATCATCCCCTAAAGAAATCACTCAGTGTGCCTGAGCGGTGGAGAGGCCTCCTCCCATGGGCCGAGGCACAGAGGCCCCAGGAGAGAGGGCCAGGCTGCGGGGGGCACTCAGGTGCTAATACTGGTTCAGCCACCAGCTTCCTTGTGGGTCACTCTGGGCAGTGGTTGTGCTTCCCGGGCACCTCCTTGTTGAAGATCCACAGGCCCCGGTGTCCTTGGTGCCGTCCGTTCATTGCACTAGTTCCCAGCACCCACTCTGTCTGCAAGGGCCGGGCCCTGGGAGAGGAGTGAGACCTGGGTCCCCAAGCAGCTGGCTAACGGGCAGATACAGACCTGTAAACAGATCTCCAAGATCCAAGGGGATAGAATTTCTGCCTCTTCCTATAGACAGAAAGTTAGTCCCTGCTGAGCCCACACCTGTTCTCTCCCCTGTGCCAGCAGCCACTCAGGGACCTGCAGGGGCTGCCTATAGGGGGAACTGGCTGTGGTGATCCCACTGACAGCACCCTGCAGTGGCTCTAACATCATGGACAAGATAAAAAAGCTCTCGGCCGGGCGCGGTGGCTCAAGCCAGTAATCCCAGCACTTTGGGAGGCCGAGGCGAGTGGATCACGAGGTCAAGAGATCAAGACCATCTTGGTCAACATGGTGGAAGCCCATCTCTACTAAAAATACAAAAAATCAGCTGGGCATGGTGGCACGTGCCTGTAATCCCAGCTACTCAGGAGGCTGAGGCAGGAGAATTGTCTGAACCCAGGAGGCGGAGGTTGCGGTGAGCCAAGATCGCGCCATTGCACTCCAGCCTGGGTAACAAGAGCGAAACTCTGTCCCCCCACAAAAAAGAAGAGAGCCATGTGGGGAGCTGGACTGGGATGGTGGTGCGTGCCTGTAATCCTAGCTACTAGGGAGGCTGAGGCAGGAGAATCGCTCCAACCTGGGAGGTGGAGGTTGCGGTGAGCCGAGATCAATCACGTCACTGCACTCCAGCCTGGGCAGCAGAGTGAGACTCCATCTTAAAAAAAAAAAAAAAAAAAATTGGCTGGGCGCAGTGGCTCATGCTTGTAATCCCAGCACTTAGGGGGGCCAAGGCGGGTGAATCATGAGGTCAATAGATGGAGATCAGCCTAGCCAACAAGGTGAAACCCCCTCTATTAAAAATACAAACATTAGCTGGGCATGGTGGCGCGTGCCTTTAGTCCCAGCTACTTGGGAGGCTGAGGCAGGAGAATCACTTGAATCTGGGAGGCGGAGGTTGCAGTGAGCCAAGAACGAGTCACTGCACTCCAGCCTTGGCAACACAGTGAGACTCTGTTCTGAGCATGAAGCCTGAAGGCTATGAAGAAGAAAAGAACATTCTGGGCCAGGTGTGGTGGCTCAGATTTGGAATCCTAGCACTTTGGGAGGCCAAGGCAGGAGGATCCCTTGAGGCCAGGAGTTAAGAGACCAGACTTGGCAACATAGTGGGACCCCTGTCTCTACAAAACCTTAAAAAATATTAGCTGTGGCCTGGTGTGGTGGCTCATGCCTGTAATCCCAGCACTTTGGGAGGACGAAGCAGGCAGATTACTTGAGGTCAGGAGTTTGAGACCAGCCTGGCCAACATGGTGAAACATGTTTCTACTAAAAATATAAAAACTAGGTGGCTGTCGTGGTGGGTGCCTGTAATCCCAGCTATTCGGGAGGCTAAAGCAGGAGAATCACTTGAACCTGGGAGGCGGAGGTCACAGTAAGCAGAGACTGCACCACTGCACTCCAGCCTGGGTGACAGAGTGAAACTCTGTCTCAATAATAATAATAATAATAATAATAATCAGCTGGGCACAGTGGTGCGTGTCTGTGGTCCCAGCTACAGATGGCTGAAGTAGGAGGATTGCTTGAGGATAGGAGGCTGACACTGCAAAGAGCTATGGTAGCCCCACTGCACTCCAGCCTGGGCAACAGAGTGAAACCCTGTCACACACACTCACACACACACACACACACACACACACACCCCACAAAGAATTTAAAAAATACAAATAAAAGAAAGAAAAGATAAGAACAGTCTTTTTGCTCGGGAGAGATTGAGACGATATCATGAGCTTGTGTTTCAAGCTGTGTGTGCAATAAACCATTTCTGCAGGGACAAGGACACATTGTGTGACGTGCTCTGAGAGCGCCTGCCGGGCCTGGGCCGCAGTGGGGAGAGAAGACATTTCAGCTGGGTCACTGCCAGGCAAAGGAAAGGGGAGAGCCAGCCAGGCAAAAGCTCGGGAGGTGTGAGAGGCTCTAGAATGATCTGAGACTCGTAGGCGGCGGGGGGGGGGGGGGGGGGGAGGCGGCCTGCTTTGGCTGGAACCCAAGGCTCCCTGGGGACAGGGAAGGAGTGAGCCCTTGGGGCCGGGTCTCCAATGCCAGGCAGGCCTGGGGGTTTCCTCCTGGAGGCCGTGGAGGCCGCATAGCTGCGCTTAAGCAGGAATGGGCAGGTCAGAGCTGGGGGGACGACGCCTTCTCACTGCTTCGTTTTATTTTTCAAGTGCTAACTTAATATCTGTGAGTCAAGCACTGTGCTGTAATTGCCATTGCCGCAACACCTCTAAGTGACAGGTTCTTTTTTTGACTACGTGTGTTTTTTGTTGTTTGTTTTGAGACAGAGTCTCGCTCTGTCGCCAGGCACCAGGCTGGAGTGCAGTGGCGCGATCTCGGCTCACTGCAACCTCTGCCTCCCGGGTTCAAGCAATTCTCCTGCCTCAGCCTCCCAAGTAGCTGGGACTACAGGCGTGCACCACCATGACCAGCTAATTTTGTATTTTTTTTAGTAGAGACGGGGTTTCACCATGTTGGCCAGGATGGTCTCGATCTCTTGACCTTGTGATCCACCCACCTCGGCCTCCAAAAGTGCTGGGATTACAGGCGTGAGCCACCATGCCGGGCAACTATGTGTGTTTTTGAGACAAGGTCTTTCTCTGTCACCCAGACTGGAATGCAATGATTTGATCATGGCTCCCCATGGCCTCGACCTCCGGGCTCATGTGATCCTCCTGCCTCAGCCTCTGGCGTAGCTGGGATTACAGGCAGACACCACCAGGCCTGGCTCATTTCTTTATCTTTTTGTAGAGGTGGGGTTTGCCTACATTGCCCAGGCTGCTCTTGAACTGCTGGCCTCAAGGAATCCTCCTTCCCACCTTGGGCTCCTGAGGTGCTGGCATTACAGGTGGGAACCACAGCACTCAGCACTAATTAACAGTTCTTTTTTACCAGGCGCGGTGGCTCACGCCTGTAATCCCAGCACTGTAGGAGGCCGAGGTGGGCAGGTCACATGGTCAGGAGTTTGAGACCAACCTGGCCAACATGGTAAAACCATGTCTCTACTGAAAATACAAAAACTAGATGGACGTGGCGGCACATGCCTATAGTCCCAGCTACTCAAGAGGCTGAGGCAGGAGAATCGCTTGAACACAGGAGGCAGAGATTATAGTGAGCCGAGATCACGCCACTGCACTCCAGCCTGGCCACAGAGCGAGACTCTTAACGCAAAAAAACAAAGGAACAACAACAAAAAAAACCCACAAAAATTAGCCTGGTGGGGTGACGGGCTCCTATAGCTCCAGCTACTCAGGAGGCTGAGACAGGAGAATTGCTTGAACCCAGGAGGTGGAGGTTGCAGTGAGCTGAGATTGTGCCATTGCACTCCAGCCTGGGCAACAAGGCGAGACTCTGTCTCAAAACAAAAAACAAATAAACTCCCACAAAACAGTTTTTCTAAAGCAGGCCAAGCACAGAGGTTCATGCCTGTAATCCCAGCATTTTGGGAGGCCGAGGCGGAAGGATCACTTGTCTAGGAGTTTGAGACCAGCCTGCAACATAGTGAGACCCTCCCCTGATGTCTCTATTAAAAAAAAAAAAAAATTAAAAAGTGTGTGTATGTGTGTGTGCTCGAATTTTCTGGTCCTTCCAGCTGGGATCTTTCCTTTTTTTTTTTTTTGAGACGTTGTCCCACTCTGTCACCCAGGCTAGAGTGCAGTGCCACCATCTCAGCTCACTGCAGTCTCGGCCTCCTGGGTTCAAGTGATTCTCCTGCCTCCACCTCCCAAGTAGCTGGGACTCCAGGCACGAGCCAGCACGCCTAATTTTTTAAAAAAAATACATTTTCAGTAGAGACAGGGTTAACCATGCTGGCCAGGCTGGTCTTGAACTGACCTCAGGTAATCCACCTTTAAAGTGCTGGGATTACAGAGGTGAGCCACGGTGCTCGGCCCCAGCTGGGATCTTTCTTGATGTCCCTTGCCTGTGCGGAGGAGGTCTGGTCTGAGCAAACCTGACTAGTTAGGACTCATTTCTGTTTTTCTTTTTTTTTGAGAGGGAGTCTCACTGTCACCCAGGTTGGAGTGCAATGGTACAACCTCGCCTCACTGCAACCTCCGCCTCCCAGGTTCAAGCAATTCTCCTGCCTCAGTCTCTTGAGTAGCTGGGATTACAGGCATGCACCACCAAGCCCGACTAATTTTTGTAGTTTTAGTAGAGATGGGGTTTCACCATGTTGGCCAGGCTGGTCTTGAACTCTTGATCTCGTGATCTGCCCGCCTCAGCCCCCGAAAGTGCCGGGATTATAGGCGTGAGCCACCACGCCCGGCTCTGTTTTTTTTTTTTTTTTTTTCAAATGTACCTTTGTTACACTCTTTCAGACACAGGAGGGAAGACCGGAAGAGGAGCTCCGCCCAGCCCCCAGTTGCAGGGCTCACCCCGGGCAGTGCCTGGTGACCTGAGTCTCTCAGTCTGGCGGTCTCCTCTGAAGCCAAGCTTGGTGCTTTATCTTTTCCCAGTGTCACCCTGGACTCAGCTCTTCATTTGTGAAATGAAGAAATAATATTGACTTTGCAGGGCTGTGAGGATTAACAGAGCACACAAATGTTCTTGCATAATAGGCCGGGGGCGGCGGCTCACCCTTGTAATCCCAGCACTTCGGGAGGCGGAGTGGGCGGATCCCTTGAGGTTAGGGGTTTAAGACCAAGCCTGACCTGCATGATGGCAGGTGCCTGTAACTGCAGCTACTTGGGAGGTTAAGACAGGAGAATTGCTTGAACCTGGGCGGTGGAGGTTGTAGTGAGCCTAGATTGTGCCATTGCGCTCCAGCCTGGGTGGCAGAGTGAGACCCTGTCTCAAAAAACAAACAAAAATTACAAGGTAGCGGCCAAGTGCAGTGGCTCACACCTGTAATCCCAGCATTTTGGGAGTCCAAAGTGGGAAGATCCCTTGAAGCCAGGAGTTTGAGACCAGCCTGGGCAACATAGCAAGATTCTGTCTCTACAATAAATAAGAAAAATTAGCTGGGCATGGGCATGTGCCTGTAGTCCCAGCCACTCGGGAGGCTGAGGCGAGAGGATCACTTGAACCCAGGTGTTCCAGGGTGCAGTGAGCTATGATTGAGCCACTGCATTCCAGCCTGGGCCACACAGACAGACCCTGTCTCTCTTTCTTTCTTTCTTTCTTTTTTTTTTTTTTTTGAGACAGAGTCTTGCTCTGTCACCAGGCTGGAGTGCAGTGGCCTGATCTTGGCTCAGTGCAGCCTCTGTCTCTCAGGTTCAAGTGATCCCCCGCCTCAGCCTCCCGAGTACCTGGGACTACAGGCACATGCCACCATGCCCAGTTAATTTTTTGTATTTTAGTAGAGACAGGGTTTCATCATGTTGGCCAGGATGTTCTCGATCTGACCTGGTGGTCTGCCCACCTTGGCCTCCCAAAGTGCTGGAATTACAGATATGAACCACTGTGCCTGGCTGAGACCCTGTCTCTTAAAAAAAAAAAAAAAAATTGCCAGGCGTGGTGGCTCATGCCCGTAATCCCAGCACTTTGAGGGGCCGAAGAGGGCGATCACCTGAGGTCAGGAGTTCAAGACCAGCCTGACCAACATGGAGAAACCCCGTCTCTACTAAAAAAAATACAAAAAAATAGCTGGGCGTGGTAGTACATGTCTGTAATCCCAGCTACTTGGGAGGCTGAAGCAGGAGAATCGCTTGAACCCGGGAGGCGGATGTTGCAGTGAGCTGAGATGGCCCCATTGCACTCCAGCCTGAGCAACAAGAGTGAAACTGTCTCAAAAAAAAAAAATAATAAAATAAATAATGAAGATAAATAATGCTTTGGTTTCCTAAAAAAGTGGTGGGTTCCTTACCTTGTAGGGCCGTTGGAAGTCCCAGCCAGGAGAGCTCAGGCCCACCCTTCCCTGAGTGTACCAAGCCAGGCACCTGGGCGGCGCAGGAGGGTGTCCCAAGGGGACCAGGTGCCCCTTCCCGTTTTGCAGTCTGTCCCTGCGCCGATTATTGCCTTATTACTGTTTTCAGTCAGATATAATTCCAGCATTTTCTATAATCTTGATCTTTTCATTGATACCAGATTTTTATACAAAGATTTGTATATAAAATGATGTGTACCCTCCAGAATACATTCCCCAGCAATTAGAACGTTTAAGATGCAGCTCCTAACTGTCTTTCATTTATTACTTTTGAAAGTGTTTTGTGATTTTTTTGGGGATGTGTTTACAAATCCAATAACAATTCTCATTTAGAGTTGCAAAACACGAAGCCATTTCTAACCGAGACAGATGGCAGCTAAATGAAGTTTAATTAAAGAATGAGTGCTTTGAATCAAACCACTTTTTAAAAAGTACAGTACACTGAGATTCTGGAGAGGTTGCATAAACAGCATCTGGGCGCTTCTGCGGGGAAAAGAGTCAGTAACGCTTTCCCGTCCGATAAGGAGCTGGGTGGGCGCAGGGTGGGCGAAGGGAAGAGCAGCCTCTTGCACGAGACCTCTGTCCTCTGCTTGGACACACCTCCCAAAGCCCAGGCCTCCAGGGACTGGGGAAAACCCACAGGAGACCGCCTTTGCTTCAAAGGCTTTGGCTTGCAGCAGGGGATGGGGGTGGGAGAGGGGTCCTCACTTCTGCCCTTTTTTCTTTCTTTTTAATTGTTACTGTTTTTGGAGATGGAGTCTCGTTCTGTCGCCCAGACTGGAGTGCAATGGCCTGATCTCAGCTCACTGCAACCTCCGCTTCCCAGGTTCAAGCGATTCTCCTGCCTCAGCCTCCCGAGTAGGTGGAATTACAGGTGCCTGTCACCACACCTAGTTAATTTTTTGTATTTTTAGTAGAGACGGGATTTCACTGTGTTAGCCAGGATGGTCTCGAACTCTTGATCTCATGATCCGACAGCCTCGGCCTCCCGCAGTGCCAGGATTACAGGTGTGAGCCACCGCGCCCCGTCTGTCATTTCTTTAAGACCTAGGGTCTCACTGTGTTGCCCAGGCTAGCGTGCACTGGCTCAACCCTCTGCTTTCAGGGAAGCAGGACAGGAGGGTTTGCTGCACCCACCCACTTAATTGCGCGCCATCTGCAGCGAGCCTGAAAGGGAACAGATGGGGAGCCTTGTGGGCCTCTGCGCGGATGATGGAGGATCGGGTTCCGCGGGCCCGCCCTGCCCCCGGGCTCCGCGCCTCTCTGAGCGCGGGACGGCTGTGCCCACGGGCACCGTCTCAGCCCCGCCGCGCGGTCAAGCAGCAGCCACTTCCGGCTCTGGTCGCGGATCTGAGCCGAGGAGCGGGGGCGGCGGGTCTAGACGACCGTCAGGCGCCAGCGAACGGTGGCGGGCGGGAGGGGGCGCCAAGTGGGCCGGCCCCGGGGGCGAGAATGGTGGGACACGAGGCTGGGGACCGGACACCCCGGGAGGCTCCTGGAACGCCGCGCCTGGATGCTTGCACTTGGTGCAAGGAAAGCAAAACAGATTTTAAATCCAGAGTCACAGGATCAGGGCGTGGGGAATGGGTTACAGGATGTCAGGGTTTAAGGTGACAGCTGCAAGGACGCTTCAGATCATCTTGACTTCATAGGCAGTTTCTGCTTGGAGGGTGGCAGCCAGCTTAGGAGGTCACCGCTGCCCCCATCCTGGAGTGGAAAGAGTGGGCCTGGCCCAGGGCAGGGGGCCGAGAGTGGCGTGGAGGCGCCCGGTGGCTCTGGGAGTCACTAGCAGCGGGAAGGGAGGAGGGCGAGGCTGGTAGCTGACTGGGTGGGGGGTGTGCACCAGCCCAGAGGGGAGTGGCTGTGCCCGGCACTGATTTCCAGCGTCTTTGCAGGAGGAAGAGTGGTCTGCAAGGCTGGGATGGGGCCTTCCTCCCAGCTCTGAGCATGGGACTGACCCCAGGGCTGGCAGAATGGGACTCTTTAGACCATTTCCTCGGCTGAATCACAACTCAGTCCTTCCAAGCCACAGGCCTCTTTCTGGGCCCTGGGTGGACAGTTAGAGCCAGATCCTGGGGCCACCCTGACCCCTGACTCCCCGGAAACCTGCATCCATCTGATTGGCTGGCCCGCTTAACTGCTGCCATCTCTCCTCTCTTTCTTTTTTATTTTTTTGAGACGGAGTCTCGCTCTGTTGCCCAGGCTGGAGTGCAATGCTGTGATCTTGGCTTATTGCCAGACTCCACCTCCCGGGTTCAAGACATTCTCCTGCCTCAGCCTCCTGAGTAGCTGGAATTACAGCCGTCTGCCACCACGCCTTGCTAATTTTTGTATTTTTTTTTTTTTTGAGACAGAGCCTTGCTCTGTCATCCAGGCTGGAGTGCAGTGGTGTGATCTTGGCTCACTGCAACCTCCGCTTCCTGGGTTCAAGCAATTCTCCTGCCTCAGCCTCCCGAGTAGCTGGGATTACCAGGAGCCCACCACCGTACCCGGCTAATTATTGTATTTTTAGGAGAGACGGGGTTTATCATCTTGGCCAGGCTGGTCTCAAACTCCTGACCTAGTGATCCACTTGCCTTGGCCTCCCAAACTGCTGGGATTCAGGCATAAGCCACCATGCCAGGCCAATTTTTGTATTTGTAGTAGAGACAGTTTCATCCTGCTGGCCAGGCTGGTCTCGAACTCCTGACCTCAGATGACCCTCCCACCTAAGCCTCCCAAAGTGTTGGGATTACAGGCGTGAGCCACTGCCCCCGGCCTCCACTGCCATCTTCTGTTGGAGCCACTACAAGGGCCTCCACGGTGGTCTTCTGATTTGTTCCTCCCTTCTTTCTCTGATGCCTCTCTGCAACCAGGGGCACCCTTCCAAAACTCAGACCTAGGCCTGGCTTCCCCCTGGGTACTTCCCGTTGTCGGTCTCAGGCCCTCTGGAAATCACCTTGGCCTGGCTTCTGAGGCCTTCCACATGGGTTGGTGAGAAAAAGGAAGCGCCCCTTCCCAGAGTGCTTGGCTGGGCAGACATAACCCAGGCTGGATGTCCGCCTTGCCCACCCCATGCCCGGCACCATGTGTAGGAGGCACCCGCTGAGGTCCTCAGAAACCCTGACCAAGTCACCTCCATCCACTCTGCGTCCCCTTTAGGGACACCTTCTTCTTCCTGGAACGCACCCAGTCCCAGTCCAGTTCCCCGCATGCCTCTCTTCTTTTTTGTGGGGGGACAGAGTTTCGCTCTTGTTACCCAGGCTGGAGTGCAATGGCGCGATCTCGGCTCACCGCAACCTCCGCCTCCTGGGTTCAGGCAATTCTCCTGCCTCAGCCTCCTGAGTAGCTGGGATTACAGGCACGTGCCACCATGCCCAGCTAATTTTTTGTATTTTTTAGTAAAGATGGGGTTTCACCATGTTGACCAGGATGGTGTCAATCTCTTGACCTCGTGATCCACCCGCCTCGGCCTCCCAAAGTGCTGGGATTACAGGCTTGAGCCACTGCGCCCGGCCTTTTTTTTTTTTTTTTTTGAGATGAGACTGACTTTTGTTTTCTTGTTGCCTGGACAGGAATGCAGTGGTGTGATCTCAGCTCACCACAACTTCCGCCTCCCAGGTTCAAGAGATTCTCCTGCCTCAGCCTCCCGAGTAGCTGGGATCACAGATGTGCACCACCACACCTGGCTACTTTTGTATTTTTATTAGAGATGGGGTTTCGCCATGTTGGCCAGGCTGGTCTCAAACTCCTGACCTCAGGTTATCTGCCCGCCTCTGCCTCCCAAAGTTCTGCGATCACAGGCATGAGCCACTGCGCCTACCCCACTCTCGTCTTAAACACTGGACCACCCCAGCCCTCTCATCTTTGTCCTCCCAAAGCCTTACTTGCTCTTCAAGCCTCAGCTTCAAGGACTCTCCCTACTTTCTGCACTAGGTGAGGTCCTCCTGCTTTGTTTTCTCAGAGGAACGGTCTTGCTCTGTTGACTCAACAGCAGTGGTGCAATCACGGCTCACTGCAGGGTCAAACTCCTGGGCTCAGGCGATCCTCCTGCCTCAGCCTCCCGAGCAGCTGGGACCACAGGCCCACACCTCCATGCCCAGCTAATTAAAATGTTTTAGAGAAAGGGTTCCACTATGTTGTTGAGGCTGGTCTCAAACTCCTGGCCTCACGTGATCCTCCTACCTTGGCCTCCCAAAGCATTGGGATTACAGGCCTGAGCCACTGCACTAGCCTTTGTTTTGTGCTCACGGCAGCCGCCTCCCGAGCCAGGACACTCAGTTGCTTGGTCTCCCAGAAGGGTAGGGCTCAGTAAACATGTATTGTCAGCAGGCACGGGGTGCCAGGCCTTGGATGCCTGCCACACTCCTGTGACTTGTCTTTCTGCCTTTAGTCTTCTCCCTTCCTTCAGCTTCCCACCTGCCCCCAGAATGGTCTTTCTGAGACACAGCAGGGACCCGTCACTCGGCTTATCAAGTACCCAGAGCTCTATCCAGAATCATCCCAGGCTGGGCGTGGTGGCTCACGCCTGTCATCCCAGCACTTTGGGAGGCTGGGCAGGAGAATGGCTTGAGCCCAGGAGTTTGAAGCCAGCCTGGGCAACATGGTGAGACCCCATTTCTACAAAAAATAAAAAATTGGCTGGGTGTGGTGGCTCATACCTGTAGCCCCAGATACTCTGCAGGAGAGGCAGGAGGAATGCTGAAGTCCAGGTGTTCGAGGCTGCAGGAAGCTATGATCATGCCACTGCATTCCAGCTTGGGGACACAGAAAGATCCTGCCTCTGAAAAAGACAAACTGTCCTACCCCAAAGCCCCTCCCCCCCTTTTTTTGAGACAGTCTCGTTCTGTCACCAGGCGCTAGGCTGGCGTGCAGTGGCACGATCTTGGCTCACTGCAACCTCTGCCTCCCAGGTTCAAGCAGTTCTCCTGCCTCAGCCTCCCAAGTAGCTGGGATTACAAGCATGCGCCACCAAGCCCAGTTAATTTTGTATTTTTAGCAGAGATGGGCGTTTCTCCACGTTGGTCAGGCTGGTCTTGAACTCCCGACCTCAGGTGATCCCCATGCTTTGGCCAAAGTGCTAGGATTATAGGTATAAGCCACTGTGCTCGGCCTCCAAACCTCCCCCCCAGCCTTTTTTTCTTTTGAAATGAAATCTGGCACTGTCGCCTGGTGCCATCTCAGCTCACTGCAATCTGTGCCTCCTGGGTTCAAGCAATTCTCTTGCCTCAGCCTCCCGAGTAGCTGGGACTACAGGTGTGTGCCACTATGCCCAGCTAATTTTTTTGTATTTTTAGTAGACATGGGGTTTCACCATGTTGGCCAGGATGGTCTCGATCTCCTGACCTCGTGATCTGCCTGTCTTGGCCTCCCAAAGTGCTGGGATGATGGGCGTGAACCACCGTGCTTGGCCCCAAACCCCTTTTTGAAGACGTCTCCCATCTAGCCACAGTGATTCCACCGGGATGGGCCCCTCCCTCTCTGTTTGATACCATATTTAACAAAAATATTTTTTTTGAGACAGGGTCTTGCTCTGTCGTCTAGGCTGGAGTGCCATGGTGCAACCATAACTCACTACAACCTCAACCCTCTATACCCAAGCAATCCTCCTCCTGCCTCAGCCTCCAAGTGTGTGCACCACCATGCCTGGATAGTGTGTGTGTGAGACAGAGTTTCATTCCTGACATCCAGGCAAGAGTGCGATAGTGTGGTCTCAGCTCACTGCAACCTTTGCCTCCCGACTTCAAGCGATTCTCCTGCTTCAGCTTCCCGAGTAGCTGGGATTACAGGCGCTTACCAACACATCCAGCTAATTTTTGTAGTTTTAGTAGAGACGGGGTTTCACCATGTTGGCCAGGCTGGTCTTGAACTCCTGACCTCAGGTGATCTGCCTGCCTCGGCCTCCCAAAGTGCTGATATTACAGGCATGAGCCACTGTGCCCGGCCTAACGTTCGTATTTTTTATACAGACAGGGTCTCCCTATGTTGCCCAGGTTGGTCTCAAACCCCTGACCTCAGGTGATCCACCCGCCTCCACCTCCCAGAGTGCTGGGATTACAGGCAACAGAGTGTCGGCTCACCGCAACCTCCGCCTCCGGTCAGCCATTAAATATCACGTCTGGCCATATTTAAAATTTTCTAGAGAAAGGGCTCCACTATGTCGCCTAGGCTAGTCTCGAACTCCTGGCCTCAAGCAATCCTTTCACCTTGGTCTCCCAAGGCATCGGGATTACAGGCCAATGAGGTTGAATTCCTGACCTCGAGCAATCTGCCCGCCTCCACCTCCCACAGTGCTGGGATTACAGGCATGAGCCACCGTGCCTGGCCCTGTGCTACTTTTTCCTTCTGTGGCTTTTCTTCTTGAGGTCATATGCTCCCGGGAGCACAGAGGTCTGAGGTCTTCGTGGACGCTACCTCTGCTGTGATGAGGAAGGAGGGCCTTGGCAGGCCGCCTGAGCTGCGTTTCCCGACCCCGTCCCCAGTGACAGCTGCGGCCGACATCCAACAGAGAACACAAAACAGGAATCGTAAAAGTAGAGGCAACGCTTTCTTTTTCTTTTTTTTTTCTTTTTTTACTTATTTAAAAAGGCCTTGGTGGCAGGAATATAGTGTAAAAATCATTGGAAAAACTAAAAGGCATCGATACATATCCGAATATACACTTTGTACATAAATTACATTTCCTTTAGTCTTTCTGTGAGGTCCTGGTTCAGTACTGAGGTCTAGTAATTAAGAGGCCCCGGGATCTGCACGTTCAGGCCGGCATAGTCCACCATGTACATTGGCCATTGCTAGAGAGAGGGACAAAGGGACCGGGTTAGGACTCCAGGTGACGAGGAACGAACCCAGAATGCTTAGCTCTGCTTTCGGAGGGGCTTTCTCAGAGGTGACTCATTTATTTATATTTTTTATTTTTTTGAGACAGAGTTTCACTTTTCTGCCCAGGCTGGAGTGCAGTGACGTGATCTTGGCTCACTGCAACCTCGGCCCCCGGGGTTCCATCGCTCTCCTGCCTCAGCCTCCAGAGTAGGTGGGATTATAGGCTAACTCCTGACCTCGGGTGATCCATGCCCAGCTGATTTTTGTATTTTTAGTAGAGACGGGGTTTTGCCATGTTGGCCAGGATGGTCTCAAACTCCTGACCTCAAGCAATCCACTCGCCTTGGCCTCCCAAAGTGCTAGGATTACAGGCGTGAGCCACTGCACCTGGCCTATTTATTTTTGAGACAGAGTCTTGCTCCATTGCCCAGGCTGGGGTGCAGTGGCGCAATCTCAGGTCACTGCAACCTCCACCTCCTGGGTTCAAGCAATTCTCCTGCCTCAGCCCCCTGAGTAGCTGGGATTATAGGTGCCCACCACCATGCCAGGCTAATTTTTGTATTTGTAGTAGAGACAGAGTTTCACCATGTTCACCAGGCTGGTCTTGAACTCCTGACCTCAAGCGATCTGCCTGCCTCGGCCTCTCAAAGTGCTGGAATCATAGGCATGAGCCACCACGCCCAGCAGAGGCTATTTATTTTGAGGTTGCTGAGGCCCAGAGAGGGAATGTGGCCCGTGTGAGGCCATGCGGTTCAGTGGTGGTCCTGGAGTCCAGGCTGGAGCCGTTGTTCTGTTCCCATCTGTGTCCCAACCTGGGGGCTCATCATGTGGCCCGGAGACGGGGGCCAGAGGGAGCTGAGGATTGGCTTAGCACAGGCATTCACCCCCATGAACTCAACCTACACTCCAAAGAAGCCGTCCTGTCTCTCTGGCTTCTTTGAGACAGGACGGCTTCTTTGGAGTGTAGGTTGAGGGGGGCCCGTTAGAGCTAGGGACCCTCTGTGGACACTCGCAAGCCTGGGAGGGTTACAGGTGAAGTCTGAACTTTTGAGTTCTCTAGGAAGGGGCTGAAGAGAGACAAGGTCAGAGGATAACAAATCCAAAAACCATTTTCTTTTCTTTTTGAAATGGAGTCTTGCTCTGTCACCCAGGCTGGAGCGCAGTGGTGCAATCTTGGCTCACTGCAACCTCCTCCAGAGTCAAGTGATTCCCCTGCCTCAGCCTCATGATCAGCTGGGACTACAGGCACCTGCCACCACTCCTGGCTAATTTTTGTATTTTTAGTAGAGATGGGGTTTTACCATATTGACCAGGCTGGTCTCGAACTCCTGACCTCGTGATCCATTTGCTTTGGCCACCCAAAGTGCTGGGATTACAGGCAGAAGCCACTGCGCCCGGCATTTTTTTTCTTTTTTTGAGACAGAGTCTTGCTCTATCGCCAGGCTGGAGTGCAGTGGCATGACCTTAGCTCACTGCAACGTCCAAGTCCTGGGTTCAAGCAATTCTCCTGCCTCAGCCTCCCGAGTAGCTGGGATTACAGGCGTGCACCACCACACCCAGCTAATTTTTGTATTTTTAGTAGAGACCGGGTTTCACCGTGTAGCCAGGATGGTCTCAATCTCTTGACCTCACGATCCATTCGCCTTGGCCTCCCAAAGTGCTGGGTAGGATTACAGGCATGAGCCACCACGCCCGGCGAAAATCATTTTCAAATGTATTCAAATATTGTCCCCATTTGACTATGGATTTCTCTCTTCCTTCCTTCCTTCCTTCCTTCCTTCCTTCCTTCCTTCCTTCCTTCCTTCCTTCCCTCCCTCCCTCCCTCTTTTCTTTCTTTCTTTCTTTCTTTCTTTCTTTCTTTCTTTCTTTCTTTCTTTCTTTCTTTCTTTCTTTCTTTCTCTTTCTTTCTTTCTTTCTTTCTTTCTTTCTTTCTTTCTTTCTTTCTTTCTTTCTTTCTTTCTTACTTTCTCTTTCCTTCTTTCTCTCTCTCTCTCTCTCTCTCTCTTTCTTTCTAGATGGGCTTTCACCATGATGGCCAGGCTGGTCTTGAACTCCTGACCTCAGGTGATCCACCCACCTCGGCCTCCCAAAGTGCTAGGATTACAGGCGTGAGCCACCACACCCAGCATGGATTATGGATTTCAAAACTAATTTTTTTTTTTGAGACAGTCTCACTCTGTCGCCCAGGCTGAGGTGCGGTGGTGCGATCACAGCTCACTGCAGCCTCAATCCCCCCAGGTTCAAGTGATCCTCCTGCCTCAGCCTCCCAAATAGCTGGGACCACAGGCTGGTGGTCACCACACCTGGCCAATTTTTTATTTTTATTTTTAATAGAGACAGGGGTCTTGCTATGTTGCCCAGGCTGGTCTGAAACTCCTGGGGTCAAGCAATCCTCCTGTCCTGGCCTCCCAAATTGCTGGGATTACAGGTGTGAGCCACCACGCCCAACCCTCAAAGGTAATATTTTGGAATCAGAAATCTCCAGTGTGTGCCCCTAATGTTTTCCCCTCAGGCAGGAGAGACCAAACCCAGCGTTGTGACAGTACAGATGGAGCTTTGGAGGTGAATTCTCCACCCAACAGGGAGCATCGGGGGGCTCCAGGTCCGTCCATCCCTCCTCCGACTCTGCTGTTTTGATCTGCACATTGTGGGTAACACCCACACCTCGCAGGGTTGTGGTAAAGCTTCCAGCCCACAATGTGCCCACAGAGATGAGCCTAACCCCCCACCCACCCCTCTGGGAATCTGATGTTCCTTTTGTTTTTGTTTTTTTTTGAGGCAGAATCACACTCTGTCATTCAGGCTGGAGTGCAGTGGTGCAATCTCGGCTCACCACAACCTCCGCCTCCCAGGGTCAAGTGATTCTCCTGCCTCAGCCTCCCTCGTAGCTGGGATTACAGGCATGTGCCACCACGCCTGGCTAATCTTTGTATTTTTAGTAGAGGTGGGGTTTCACCATATTGGACAGGCTGGTCTGAACTCCTGACCTCAGGTGATCCACGCACCTCGGCCTCCCAAAGTGCTGGGATTACAGGCGTGAGCCACAGTGCCCGGCCACTGACGTTCCTTTTCATGCCTCCAGCTCTGGCGCTGCTGAAGGTGGTGGGCAGGTCCCTTCCTGGACCTCGGCTGGCCCACCTGCCTGTGAGTACCGCATGAGAAGGACGGGCTACCTTGTGGGTGGGACGGGCGGATGCATCTATAGCCCCCAAGGCCGCAAGGCCCCCCACTCAAAGCCCAGTGTCTCCCCATCCCCTGGGCCCACATCCCAGAGTAGATGGCCCTGCCCAAGGAAAGGGTGGGGGCCACAGAGAACAGTGCTGGAGCCCAGATCTGTGCAACTTTACCACGAGTGAGATCTGGTTGGTCGATGCCACCGAATCCGGGTTAGAGGACGAGGAAGAGGAAGACGAGGAGGAAGAGGAGACAGAATTTCCTTCCGAGACCCGCTTTCTCTTGCGCTTGGGTACGCTGCTGTCTTTGGCTGGAGAAGGGGAAAAGGCTGTTGTTGCTGGATTCGGGGGCCTGTCTCGGTCTCCTGAGCTCCCTGGGGAAGTTTTGTGTCTTGAGGTTTCAAGTCCCCCTTTCAGGATTTCAGGATTCTGATTCCCGGGGGGGTCAGGGCCCACCTGTCCAGCCTCCTTCCCAAAGCAAGCCTGAGGGCCCACTCTCCCGGCCGCCTGCTCTTGCTAACACAGTATCCTCATCCCCAGGTGGACCTCCTCCTCCCCAGCAGGCTCACCTCAGGCCTTAGGTCCTCCCTTTTTTTTTGGAGACAGAGTCTCGCTCTGTCACCCAGGCTGGAGTGCAGTGGCGTGATCTCAGCTCACTGCATCCTCCACCTTCTGGGTTCAATCGATTCTCCTGCTTCAGCCTCCCCAAATGCTGAGATTACAGGCATGAGCCACGACACCCAGCCCAATCAGTGTTTCTTTTTTCTTTTGAGATGGAGTTTCATTCTTGTTGCCCAGGCTGGAGTACAATGGTGCAATCCCAGCTCACCATAACCTCCGCCTCCTGGATTCAAGCGATTTTCCTGCTTCAGCCTCCCGAGTAGCTGGGATTACAGGTGTGCACCACCACATCGGGCTAATTTTGTATTTCTAGTAGAGACAGGTTTTCTCCATGTTGATCAGGCTGGTCTCAAACTCCTGACCTCAGGTGATCCGCCCACCTCGGCTTCCCAAAGTGATGGGATTACAGGCATGAGCCACCACGCCCATCCCCGATCAGTTTCTCAATCGGGTGCACATCATAGTCACCCAGGAGTACTTTCTCCCAAGGCCCATCACACGCCTTAATCAGAACCGTCATGCCAAGCGGCCCTCCAGGTGCCTGATGAAAGGCTCTGCATGCCCTGCCTTTCTCCAGCCAGTCTCCGGCAGTGCTTGTCCGCCTCACCCCCAGTGGTCACACGTTACCCCTCCATTACCCACGAGGTCCCCATGATCTCAAGCTGACCTCATATGCTCATTTCTGCTATGCTAGAGCCCCCACTCCACAGGGCACCTGCAGGTTTTCAGGGGCCTCTTGGGGATGCCGGGCCCCCGTTCATGGAGACCTCAGGCTCCCTGGGGAGGCAGCAGGGTGGAGAGTGGCTATATTTTTCTCAAGGTGGTCAGCCATCTATTGCATGCCCACCTAGACCACATCTATCTCTGCCTTTAAACAAATTTTTTATTTAAAATGTTTTTTTTAGAGACACGGTCTCGCTCCGTTGCCCAGGCTGGAGTGCAGTCACTCACTGCAGCTACAACTCCTGGTGTCTCTGCCTTTTTCTTTTTCTTTTTTTTTTTTTTTGAGATGGAGTCTTGCTCTGTTGTCCAGGCTGGAGTGCAGGGGCACAACCTCGGCTCACTGCAACCTTCGCCTCCCGGGGATTCTCCTGCCTCAGCCTCCCAAGTAGCTGGAATTACAGGTGCCCGCCACCATGCCCAGCTAATTTTTGTATTTTTAATAGAGACAGGGTTTCACTATGCTGGTCAGGCTGGTCTTGAACTGACTTCCTGATCCACCTCGACCTCCCAAAGTGCTGGTATTACAGGTGTGAGCCACCGCACCTGGCTCTGCCTTTTTTGTGAAAGGAAGTCTCTAGGCCCCACGGGGCAAAAGGGTGGCTTCTTCAGCCTCTGACTCACCTGGCCCCTTGGCATCATTGCTGACTTCTGCAAAGGGTCTGAAAAAGAAAGAAATGAGTGGCAGTTAGAAAATGAGTCTTCTTCCTCTTTTTTTTTTTTTTTTGAGATAGAATCTAGCTCTGTTGACCAGGCCAGAGTGCAGTGGTGCAATCTCAGCTCACTGTAGCCTCTACCTCCTGGGTTCAAGTGATTCTTGTGCCTCAGCCTGTTGAGTAGCTGGGATTACAGATGTGCACCACCATGCCCAGCTAATTTTTGCATTTTTAGTAGAGACGGGGTTTCACCATGTTGGCCAGGCTGGTCTCAAACTCCTGACCTCAGGTGATCTGCCCATATCCACCTCCCAAAGTGCTGGGGTTACAGGCGTGCGCCACTGCCTCGGGCTTTTTTTTCCTCCTTGTCATCTGCTCCCTGAGATACGCTGCTGCCGCTGCTGCTGGGGAGCCTGGTAAGACCCAGATAAAAATGGGGAGGACACCCTCCTGACAGCATCCCCCACGGAGGCCTTGGACGATGGGTCTGGGCCAGAAAATCCTTCCTCTGGGTCTGCAGTCCTCAGGGTGCTGTCTGACCAAGTGATCAGAAACGCGTGTCTAGATGTATGCAAGTGGATATTCATCATGGCATTATCATTATTATTATTTGTTTTTTGTTTGTTTATTTTGAGAGGGAGTCTTGCTTTGTCACCCAGGCTGGAGTGCAGTGGTGCGATCTTGGCTCACTGCAACCTCCGCCTCCTGGTTCAAGTGATTTTCCCACCTCAGCCTCCTGAGTAGCTAGGACTACAGGCACGTGCCACCACGCCCAGTTAACTTTTGTATTTTTCGTAGAGATGGGGTTTCTTGGCCAGGATGGTCTCGACCTCCTGACCTCATGATCTGCCTGCCTTGACCTCCCAAAGTGCTAGGATTACAGGCGTGAGTATAAATATTTATGTTTAAACATTCATATTTAAATATAAAGATATTTATAAATAAAAGCTTATAAATATAAACATTTATATTTAAATATGTTAAAAATAAGAACTGTATAGTCAGAAAAAGTCCAATTTAATTAAAACGTGTTTTGTTTTTGTTTCTTCCCCAGAGAACAAATTTAATACCTAAAAAAAACCTTTAAAAATGGCCGGGCACAGTGGTTCACGCCTGCAGTCCCAGCACTTTGGGAGGCCGAGGCGGGTGGATCACCTGAGATCGGGAGTTCGAGACCAGCCTGACTAACAGGGAGAAACACTGTCTCTACTAAAAATACAAAATTAGCCGGTGTGGTGGTGCATGCCTGTAATTCCAGCTACCTGGGAGGCTGAGGCACGAGAATCACTTGAACCTGGGAGGTGGAGGTTGCGGTGAGCTGAGACCACGCCACTGTACTCCATCCTGGCGACAGAGCAAGACTCTGTCTCAAAAAAAAAAAAAAAAATCTTTAAAAAATAAGTAAATGCTGGCTGGGCATGGTGGCTCAAGCCTGTAATCCCAGCACTTTGGGAGGCCGAGGCAGGTGGATCACGAGGTCAAGAGATCAAGACCGTCCTGGTCAACATGGTGAAACCCTGTCTCTACTAAAAATACAAAAGAATTAGCTGGGCATGGTGGCGCGTGCCTGTAATCCCAGCTACTCAGGAGGCTGAGGCAGGAGAATTGCCTGAACCCAGGAGGCGGAGGTTGCAGTGAGCCGAGATTGTGCCATTGCACTCCAGCCTAGGTAACAAGAGCGAAACTCCATCTCAAAAAAAAAAAAGTAAATGCCCATGAGCGTTGAAGCTGTATGTTTCAGGAGAAAGGCAGGAAATATCATAGTACATTGGATCTGGATTCCAGCTGACCCACCAGGACCTTGACTTTCACCCTCCCCATGACCTCACCCTCTCTGTTCCCGTTCCAGAGCCTGGGCACTCACTGGAGCTGGTTGATGATGACCATGCGGACATGCTCTCGGGCCTTGAGGATCTTCTCCAGCCGGTGGATGTCATATGTGTTGGGGTTCCGGAAGGGGATGTCGTCAGGCAGGCCTGTGACCTCCACGGCGTCTGGGCTGTCCCGGATCAGTTTATAAGGGACCAGCACCGGCCGGTTCAGGCCCAGGGCCTCACCTAGAGGACACAGGAAGTCACAGTGAGAAAAGACATCTCTTGTCAAAGCCAGAGCCATCTAAGGAAAGGGCTGGAGTCTGGTCTGCCTCAGCCCGGCAGCCATCACACCTAGAGAGTTTAAAAATGAGGGGCTCGAGACCATCCTGGCCAACATAGTGAAACCCCGTCTCTACTAAAAATACAAAAATTAGCCAGGCGTGGTGGCGCGTGCCTGTGGTCCCAGCTACTCAGGAGGCTGAGACGGGAGAGTTGCTTGAACCCGGGAGGCGGAGATTGCACCACTGCACTCCAGCCTGGCGACAGAGTTAGATTCTGTCTCAAAAAAGCAAAACAAAAACAAAAATCAAGACACACAGGCCAGCTGTGGTGGCTCACACCTGTAATCCCAACACTTTGGGAGGCCGAGGTGGGAGGATCACTTGAGCCCAGAAGATCAAGACCAGCCTGGGCAACATGGTGAAACCTTGTCTCTTCTAAACATAGAAAAATTAGGTCAGGCGTTGTGGCTCACGCCTGTAATCCCAGCACTTTGGGAGGCCAAGGCAGGTGGATCACGAGGTCAGAAATCAAGAAACATCCTGCTCAACATGGTGAAACTCCGTCTCTGCTAAAAATACAAAAAAATCAGCCAGGTATGGTGGTGCATGCCTGTAGTCCCAGCTACTTGGGAGGCTGAGGCAGGAGAATTGCTTGAACTCAGAAGGTGGAGGCTGCGGTGAGCCGAGATCGCATCACCGCATTACACAGCCTATTGGCGGAGCAAGACTCCATTTCCAAAAAAAAAGAAAAAAAGAAAAAGCTGGGAGTGGTGGCGCACACTTGTAGTCACAGCTACTTGGGAGGCTGAGGCAGGAGGATCACCTAAGCCCAGGAGGTGGAGATTGCAGTGAGCAGAGACTGAGCCACTGTACTCCAGCCTGGGCAACAGAGTGAGACCCTGCTTTAAACGAACAAACAAAAAAAGAAACAAAATCAACACACACACACACCGTGGGTCTTGGGCAGAGCAGCCATGTCCCCAGGGAGCAGGCAGGCCAGTCTGAAGGCGAGGCTGGCTGCAGAGGGACCCCCCTCCCCGAAACCCCGCCACAGAAGGCTTGGTGCACTGACCCGCCCACAGGCACTGACCGTATTTCTCGTTGAAGAGTTCTTTCACCTGCTCCCGCAGGATCACCTTCTCGCCGAGTCTGTTAGCATCATCTTCATCTGTAAGAAGAAGAAAAAGGGCCATGAGAGTTGGCACCGGCTTGGCCAGCTGCTTCTCCCACCGGGTGTCCCTGATCTGCCAAAACATTCTCTCCAGGCCCTGCCTACTCCCATGCAGTTTTTTCTTTTCTTTTTTTTTGACAGAGTCTCGCTCTGTTGCCCAGGCTGGAGTGCAGTGGCATGATCTCGGCTCACTTCCGCCTCCTGGGTTCAAGTGATTCTCCTGCCTCCCAAGTAGCTGGGATCACAGGCACGCGCCATCACACCCAGCCAATTTTTGTATTTTTAGCAGAAACCGGGTTTCACTATGTTGGCCAAACTGGTCTCAAACTCCGGGGCTCAGGTGATCCCCCTGCCTCAGCCTCTCAAAGTGCTGGGATTACAGGCGTGAGCCACCGTGCCCGGCTGCAGCTGGTTTCTAGTCTCAGTTGTCGGTCTGTCCATCCACCCTTTTCTCTTTTTTTGAGACACAGTCTTGCTTTGTCACCCAAGCTGCAACGCAGTGGTACAATCATAGATAGCTCACTGTAGCCTCCAACTCCCAGGCTCAAGTGATCCTCCTGCCTCAGCCTCCTGAGTAGCTGGGAGTACAGATGCATGCCACCATGCCTGACTAATTTTTAAAATTTTTTGTAGCGATGGAGTCTCACTATGCTGCCCAGGCTGATCTTGAACTCCTGGCCTCAAGCGATCCTCTTGCCTTGGCCTCCCAAGGCGCAGGAATTACAGGTGTGAGCCATGGTGGCCAGCCTTTCCTGCATTTTCTTATCAGTGTCCCCAGCACAGGCCCTGTGTTGGGCAAAAAACAGCCTAGAGAAGGGGCAGGGCTGCTCCCCTGAGAGATTCCCAGCCAGAGGGGGTATCACCTGGTCACCGAAGTACAATAGGACATATTTAGGAGACAAGGGACATGAATCAGGATGCCCGCCCTGTCTGACCAGGGCTGGGGAGACCTCCCCGCCAGAGAGCAGGAAGCTTAAGTGGGCTCTCAAGGACCAACACAGTGGCCCACGCCTGTAATCCCAGCACTTCTGGAGGCTGAGGCGGTGCATAACTTGAGGTCAGCAGTTCGAGACCAGCTTGGCCAACATGGTGAAACCCTGTCTCTGCTAAAAATACAAAAAAATTAGCCAGGCGTGGTGGCAGGCGCCTGTAGTCCCAGCTACTCAGGAGGCTGAGGCAGAATTGCTTGAACCTGGGACACGGAGGTTGCAGTGAGCCAAGATTGTACCACTGCACTCCAGCCTGAGTGACAAGAGCGAAACGCTGTCTCAAAAATAAATAAATAAATAATAAAAAAAATAAAGATCCCGTGTCTGTGCCCTGGAGTGGCTGAAGTTCGGGGTAGCAGAGCGGAGATGACTGATGGTCCTAGCAGGGTCTGTGCACAGAGGCCGGTGTGGCTGTGCTGACCTGCTGGAAATTCCCCGCCTGCTCGCCGGCCAAGGTCTGTGAATGGGAAACAGACCGTGTCTGGGCTGTGGGGGTCGTGCATTCTCTTTGCTCACTGCCCAGGCAACCGTCACGGCCTATCTGCTGCTTAAGCCCCCGACGTGCTCTGCTGTCCGCTCCCTGTAGCCTAGAGGAGCTGCTGGGGTCAGTTAGCCCTGGAGACGGGGCCTGAGCTGGGCTGTGAGGCTGAGATGTGGGTGGGCTGGAGAACGGGTCCGGGCGGAGCTCCACAGCAGCCCGCGGGCTTCCACCAGGGTTGGGGGACAGGGCTGGGATTGCAGGAAGGGTGGTCTGCATTTCCAACAGGAAGTCTCCTTTCTGGGAAGCATGGGGGCATGTGGGCTGGGCCTCTGGGACAGGTGGGGGTTGGGTAAGGGTGAGATGTGGAGGGTGGCGGGGAGCTAGGGTCAGATGATGCAGGGAAGAGCAGAGCAGACTGATGGGTCTTTGGAACAAAATTTTTTTTTTTTTTTTTTTGCTTCTCCAAGACAGAGCCTCATTCTGTCTCCTGGGCTGGAGTGCAGTGGCACGGTCTCGGCTCACTGCAACCTCTGCCTCCCAGGTTCAAGCCATTCTTGTGTGTCAGCCTCATGGGAACTGGGACTACAGGTGCCCACCACCACATCCGGTTAATTTTTGTATTTTTAGTAGAGACGGGGTTTCCCTATATTGGCCAGGGTCTCGAACTCCTGAGCTCAGGTGATCTGCCTGCCTCAGCTTCCCAAAGTGCTGGGATTACAGGTATGAGCCACCACGCCCAGTCTGACTCTGTTTTTTGAGACAGGGTCTCACCCTGTCCCCCAGCTTGGAGTGCAGTGGCGCCATCATGGCTCACTAAGCGATCCTCCTGGCTCAGCCTCTCAAGTAGCTGGGATTCCAGGCATCAATCACCATGCCAGACTAAGTTTTTAAATTTTTTGTAGAGAAAGAGTCTCTCTCTGGTTCACAGGCTGTTTTTGAACTCCAAGGCTCAAGCGATCCTCCTGCCTCGGCCTCCTAAAGTGCTAGGGTTACAGGTGTGACCCACTGTGCCTGGCTCTGTTTTAATCTTGAAAACTCTGGGAAGAGCTCGCTTCTGTCCAGGAGGCCACCTTGGAAACTCCATCTCCTGGGCTGGTGCTCTGTGCTGCTTGGAGTCTGCTGACCCCGTCCGGGTGGCCTGGCCTCCCGTGCACAAGCTACCAGAGTGGAGTCCCCATTCTCAATGTGGGGGCTACCCCAAAGAGCAGGGAGCTTCCCACAGGACAGAGGCTGGGCATCTGCTTGGCCTAATTCCTCTTTCTCCAAGCGCTCTAACACCCACCTCCCCAGGTCCTCCGGAACCTCACAGGTCCCCGGCCTGGTCCGTCCACGCCCACACTCTGGAATCTCCGCCCATCTGTGAGTTGCTGCATCTGCCTTCAAGCACGGCCGGCCAGCCAGCCCCCCGCATGCCCTGAGACACCGCAAACATAGCCATCCCAGACAACGTCCTCCTCCTGTGTCCCTCCCTATCTCGTGGAGTGATGCCTCTAATTCAGCCACACCAAGACCCCACGCTTCTAGAGGGTTCTAGAAGACCAGAACCCTCGTCTTCTCCTGTGGCCCAACACGGCCCTTCCTTCCAGGGATGTGGGAGGGATCAAGCCCACCCCGTCCAGATCTCGTGCAGACAACTGTGATGGAGTCCTCCAGCCCAAGGACCAGCTCCTAGAGCCTGCGGGGAGGCGGCAGCCTGCTCCATCTGGCCCCGTGCCACTGAGGAATCGTTGGTGGCGGGATTCTCAGCAGGCACGGCTGTGCGTGCACAGAACACAGAAAGAACAGCCTGGATCACACACATCACCGTGTGCAGATGCTTTCCTAGACACTGACGCCAAGGAGAGGTAAAGAAACGTGCCCAAGGTCACACAGCCACTGAGCGGGGGTACTCTGTTGACCCCAAAGCTCTGGTCTTTCCACTCTAGCATGAGCCCTGGGTTTCTTGAGGTCTCAGACACCCCTAAAGGTTCTTTCCTTTTTTGAGGAAGAGTCTTGCTCTGTCACCCAGGCTGGAGTGCAGTGGCATGATCTTGGCTCAACTGCAACCTCTGCCTCCCGGGTTTGCGTGATTCTCATGCCTCAGATTCCAGAGTAGCTGGGATTACAGGCATGAGCCACCGTGCCTGGTCTATTTATTTATTTTTAATTAATTAATTATTTTTGAGATGCAGTCTTGCTCTGTTGCCCATGCTACAGTACAGTAGCGTGATCTCAGCTCACTGCAACCTCCACCTCCCGGGTTTGAGCGATTCTCCTGCCTCAGCCTCCTGAGTAGTTGGGACTACAGGCACCCACCACTACACACAACTAACTTTTGTATTTTTAGTAGAGACAGGGTTTCACCATATTGGCCAGGCTGGTCTCAAACTCCTGACCTCTTGATCAGAGATGAGGTTTCACTATGTTTCCCAGGCTGGTCTCCAAACTCCTGACTTCAGGTGATCCACCCGCCTTGGCCTCCCAAAGTGCTGGGATTCCAGACTCGAGCCACTGCGCCCAGCCCCTTTTTCCTCTTTAAATACCAAAGTCCTCAAAACCTTCTCTGGAAAAAAGCACAGACCACAGACCCTACTGCAGCCTGAGTCTCTTTTTCCTGGCTGCACCCTTCACCATGGCAAAATAAAGCTCTAAATCAATTGAGACCTGTTTCAGACATTTTTTGGTTTACATGGCCGACGGGAGCCTATAGCAGGGGTCCTGACCCAGCTGGGAGTCAGGGAGGGCTTCCCAGGGGAGGTGACCACCACATGGGGCTCAAAGCTCCAAGGATGTGGCCTCATCTGCACGTGGGGGCTCATCACACGGACCTCCAAGGCAGATGGGAGCAGCGAGTAAGACACAAGCAAAGTTGTAGCATCCTGTGATTTTGGGTGCTCAACACGCGTTAGCCGATCAGGAAATGTCCCCTGTCCCTTCCAAGTCTTGTCTGATCTGGGGAGAAGTGCAACCCTAAACCAGACTGTGACTAGCCAGGAGTGACACTATGGAGCAGCTGACAGGATGCTATGGCAGCTCTACATGGGGCACACAGGTACCAGGCGGTGAACCAGAAGTGGGAGACACTGTGCATGTTGGGAAAGTGGGGCCGGGCTGCTTGAGGGGGCTGGCGGTTTGGGGAGGCATCTGACCACCTCTGGAGTGTGCTGGGTGGAGTGGGGCCAAGTGCCTTTGTCAGTAACAACAAGAACTAGCCAGATGGAGTGGCTCACGCCTGTAATCCCAGCACTTTGGGAGGCTGAGGCAGGCAGATCACAAAGTCAGGGGTTCAAGACCAGTGTGACCAACATGGTGAAACTCTGTCGCTACTAAAATACAAAAATTAGTTGGGCGTGGTGGTGGGTGCCTGTAGTCCCAGCTACTCAGGAGACTGAGGCAGGAGATTCGTTTGAGCTCAGGAGGCGGAGGTTGAATGAGCCAAGATTGTGCCATTGCACTCTGGCCTGGTGACAGAGCGAGACTCCATCTCAAAAGCAAAACAACAAAAAACCCCAAAACCCCACAAAAATTAGCTGAGCATATTGGTACGGCAGTGTGTGCCTGTAATCTCGGCTACTTGGGAGGCTGAGGTGGGAGGATTGCTTGAGGCTGGAAGGTCAAGGCTGCAGTGAGCCATGATCACACCACTGCACTCCAGCCTGGACGACTGAGCTAGACCCTGTCTCTAACGAACCAAAACAAATTAAAAACTAAAAAACAAGCTTGGCACATACTACGTGCAGCCACCGTGCAAGGCCCATAATACGCCTTGTCCGTGGGAGTCTCCAGCTCAGTCAACCTCAGGCTTGGGAGGAACACTGATGTTTCTCTGTAGCTGCTCTTGGGTTCTTCTACCTCTTTCTATTTAATTCAGAGGAAAAAGAATTACGTTTTTTTTTTTTTTGGTAGAGACAGGGTCTTGCTGTCATTCAGGCTGGAGCGCAGTAGCTGGGGCTACAGGTGCAGGCCACCACATCCGGCTAATTTTTCCATTTTTTTTGTAGAGATGGGATCTTGCTATGTCACCAGGCTACATTTTTTATAATCATGAGTTTTTCAAGGAAATGGGGTAGGGCAGGCTCTGCTGGGGCTGGACTGCTGGAGCCCCTGCTTGAAGGCCTGCATACAGTGGGGAAAAACGGGGATCCCCAGGGCCAGGGGTGGGAAAATGCCTGGCTCGTTAGACAGGAAGGCAATCCTGATTCTCACCCTGATGCTGTGTGGTATATGGCAAGTCACTCAACCTCTCTCAGCCTGTTTCCACAGTCCTGCTGGGCCTGCTGGATCTAATTTCACCTATCAAAAAGCAGTACAGGCTGGGCACAGTGAATCACGCCTGTCACCCCAGCACTTTGGGAGGCTGAAGTGGGAGAACCGCTTGAGGCCAGGAGTTTTAGACCAGCCTGGGTAACATAGGGAAACCCTGTTTCTACCAAAAAAAAAAAAAAAGTGCTGGGCATGGTGGTGCACACCTGCAGTCCCAGCTCCTCTGGGAACTCCTGAGCGCACCAGAGGCAGCTCCTTGGGCAAATAAGTGACTCACTGTCTGGGAGGGAACCTGAACCACAGGTGAAGACCAACTCCCCTGTCCTCTGCCTCGGGTGGGGACCTGACACTGGGTTTGTGTCTGTGCTCTAGCCACGCCCTGCAGGGGAAAGGGCAAGGTTCCCATCTGAATAGATATTCCTGTGCAGGCTGGCGCCAGTCTCCCCCAACAGGAATCGTGGCTAACCTCGAAACTGAGACAGCTTGCTGACGCACCCTGGTTAGCCCGAGGGAGAATGCTGAGATCCTTGCTGACCCATATGGCCCAGCAGAGTGTCTTTTTATTATTATTATTATTATTATTAATTGAGACAGGGTCTGGCTCTGTTGTCCAGGCTGGAGTGCAGTGGAGCAATCTGAGCTCACTGTAACCTCCGCCTCTTGGGCTCAAGCCATCCTCTGTCCTCAGCCTCCCAAATAGCTGATGCTACTACAGGTGTGCAGCACTATGCCTCGCTAATTTATATATATGCGTGTGTGTGTGTGTGTGTATATAAATAAATTTTTTTTTGAGATGGAGTCTCACTATCACCCAGGCCAGAGTACAGTGGCATGATCTCAGCTCACTGCAACCTCCACCTCCTGGGTTCAGCTTCCCGAGTAGCTGGGATTACAGGCACGTGCCACCACACCTGGCTAATTTTTGATTTTTAGTAGAGATGGGGGTTTCACCATGTTGGCCAGGCTGGTCTTGAACTCCTGACCTCGTGATCCACCCTCCTTGGCCTCCCAAAGTGCTGGGATTACAGGTGTGAGCCACCGCACCTGGCCTAATTTTTGTATTTTTTGTAGAGACAGGGTCTCACTATATTGCCCAGGCTCGTCTTGAACTCCTAAACTCAAGAAATCCTCCCACCTTGGCCTCCCAAAGTGCTGAGATACTGGCGTGAGCCACCTCGCCCAGACCGGCTGAGCATCTCGGAGAGCTGCAGGTGGGTCATGAGTCCCCTTTCCCGACAGAGCCAGGCTCCTGCCACCACCTCCTGAAGCATGAGTGCCACCAGGGGGTTCTCCAAGGACCGCTCTGAGCAGTGGTGGCCTCGGCCTCAGCTGGGCCAGGGCAGTTCCAGCATGCCCGGTCACTTCTGAGTCTAATCTGCTTACAGGAAAAACATGATCAGAGAGCCGCTGAGAACCCTGCATCGGCAGGCGCAGTACTGAGCCCTGGAAGGCCACAGCCACAAACCCAATGGTCTACGCAAGACTCTGATCACCTGGGTTCAAATCCCAGCTCTGCTATCAGCTTGCGACCCTGGACAAGTCCCTGAACCACGTGATGTCCTCATCTGTAAAACAGCAATGGGCCGGTGCGTGGTGGCTCACACCTGTAATCCCAGCACTTTGGGAGGCTAAGGCAGTGCATCACCTGAGGTCAGGAGTTCGAGACCAGCCTGGCTAACATGGTGGAACCCCATCTCTATTAAAAATACAAAAAAATAAGCCAAGTGTGCTGGTGCGTGCCTGTTATCCCAGCTACTCAGGAGGCTGAGGCAGGAGGATCGCTTGAGCCTGGGAGGTGGAGATTTCAGTGACCTGAAATCTTGCCATTGCACTCCAGTCTGGGTGACAGAGCGAGACTCTGTCACAAAAACAAACAAACAAACAAAAAAACTCAACAATGACAGTGATGCCCACAGACGGCTGCTGGGAGGATGAAGGGGGCCATGACTGCCAGAGTCTGGCACGATTTAAAAGTTAGTGATTACAGGCCGGGCACGGTGGCTCACTCCTTCAATCCCAGCATCGATCACCTGAGGTCAGGAGTTCGAGACCAGCCTGGCCAACATGGTGAACCCTCATCTCTACTAATAATACAAAAAAAAGCTAGCCAGGCGTGGTGGTGGGTGCCTGTAATCCAAGCTACTTGGGAGGTTGAGGCAGGAGAATCACTTGAACCTGGGAGGCGGAGATTGTAGTGAGCCGAGATCGCGCCACTGTACTGCAGCCTGGGCAAAACAGTGAAACTCTGTTTAAAAAAAAAAAAAAAAAGGGTGGGGGTGCTCAGTGGTTTCTGTCCTGAATGCCAAGCCAGCAAACCTGTCTATTCTTTGGGACCTGCCTGAGCTTCCCTGAACCCAGGCCGGCTGTAAATGACACCCACGGTTGCAAACACTGGAAACGTCACAGCTAGGACTCAGTGTGTGTCGGGGGGCGGTTCACCTTCACGGTCTCCCCACAATGCTGTGCAGTAAGACCTGCTGAACCTGTCGCGGCAGGAGTGACCTCCTGCCCACTGACCCTGGACAGCGACACCTTTGGCAGACAGGCCTTCCCCTGGAGCTTTTCCTGCCCCTCCTGCTCTCCCCGTTCTTCAGTCTCCTCTCTCTCTTGAACAAGGCCTGGACAGCTCTGATGTTGTCCTTTCCAACCTGCCGTCTGTTAGCCCAAGGAGTAAGTGAATTTTGCTGAGGGGGGAAAAAGAAAGCAACCGTGATCACTGAATCACAGCCATGCTATGATTTGAAACCAACTGGCTCGGGTGACGCCGGGGCTGGCTCTGTGGCTCTCTCCTGGGGCAAAGTGCGAGAGCCCTGGCCGGCGTGGCCTCTCCCTCCGAGTTTGAGGTCTTCAGCTCAGACTGATGATCTCACGCTGGTAATTACAACCCTTCACAGCAGGGAGAGCAGCCAGTGAAGGGCCGGGGCGGCTTAGAGAGGAGAGATTGCGATCTGTAGAGGGGTGGGATAATAGTCCTCCTCTCCCCTCTGGAACCACTTCACAGAGCCCCCCACCTCTCTGCCAGCCCCGGGCAGAGTTCACAGCTGCAGCGATTGCACAACTGCACTCTAGCCTGGGTGACAGAGCAAGATCCAGTCTCAAAAAAATAAAAAAAAAGGTAAATTCAGGTTCACCTTTTAACCCCTCCTAGGGCCTGTGCACCGGGGTTTAGCAGAAATTCCATCCTCTCCATTTTATGGATGAGACAGCTGAGGCCCGGAGAGCCGAGGGCCAGCAGCAGGCGGGTGGAGACCCTGCGCAGGCTCGTGATCATGCAGCCTGTGGTTTTCCTGGGGCTGGACACTGTGTACAGGGGCCCTCGTAAGGCTTGACCCACTTTATAAAGGAAACTGTCTTTTTTTTTTTTGGAGGTGGAGTCTCGCTCTGTAGCTCAGCGTGGAGTGCAGTGATCCGGGCTCACCATAACCTCTGCCTCCCGGGTTCCAGCGATTCTCCTGCCTCAGCCCCTGGAGTAGCTGAGACTACAGGCATGAACCACCACACCTGTCTAATTTTCGGATTTTTAGTAGAGACAGGGTTTCACCATGTTGACCAGGCTGGTCCTGACCTCAGGTGATCCGCCCGCCTCGGCCTCCCAAAGGGAACTGTCTTTAAAGTGGGATGGAGTTGTCGAAGTACTCTCTGGGTCCCCAAGACCCCTCCTTCTGAACCCTTCTAGGCCTAGACATGCCAGAGCCATGAAACCCCCAAATCCAAAGCTCCAGTGGGCGGGCTATTTCCTTTTTTTTTTTTTTTGGATGGAGTCTCACTCTGTCACCCATGTAGGAGTGCAGTGGAACAATCTCAGCTCACTGCAACCTCCGCCTCCCGGGCTGAAACGATCCTCCCACCTCAGCCTCCTGAGTGGCGAACGTGCCACCATGCCTGGCTAACTTTTTTGTACTTCTAGTAGAGATGGCATCTTGCCACATTGCCCAGGCTGCTATCAAACTCCTGGGTTCAATTGATCCTCCTGCTGCGGCCTTCCAGGCGCTTGAACCATTGGCCCAGATGTTAGTGTTAATTGCACTCTTAGTAATAGCAAAGCAACAGAAGCAGCCCGGTCCCCAAGGAGGGGAGAACGCGGACCTGCATCATAGTAAATTTCCACTCAGTGGAAGATGATGGAGCCATGAGAACTAACAGGTTACAGCTACACCCTTCAACATTATGTCAACCAAAGCTAAGTGAAAACAGCAAGTCCCAGGCTCCAGTCACTAACACACCTGTTATGAAAGTCAAGCTATAAGCAAAATGAAGGAATTTGTGTTTAGGCAAACATCATATGCAACGATGTTTACAAATCACAAGCCTGGCGTGGCGGCTTACGCCCGTAATCCCAGCACTTTGGGAGGCCGAGGGAGGAGGATCACGTGAGGGCGGGAGTTGGAGACCAGCCTTGGGCAACACAGAGAGACTCCGTCTACAAAAAATTGAAGAATAGCTGGTGCCATGGCTCCCAGCTGTAGTCCCAGCTACTTGGGAGGCTGATGCGGGAGGACGGCTTGAACCCAGGAACTGGAGGCTACAGTGAGCTATGATCGTGCCACTGCACTCCAGCCTGGGCAACAGAACCAGACCCAAACTCTACAAAAATAAAAAAATTAGGCCGGGCGTGGTGGCTCATGCCTGTAATCCCAGCACTTTGGGAGGCCGAGGTGGGTGGATCACCTGAGGTCAGGAGTTCAAGACCAGCCTGGCCATCATGGTGAAACCCTATCTTATTTAAAAAAGAAAAGTTAAATAAAAAATTAGCTGGGCATGGTAGTGCATGCGCTTGTAGCCTAGCCACTCAGGAGGCCGAGGTGGGAGGATGGCCTGAGGCTGGCAGGTCCAGGCTGCAGTGAGCTACGACAGTGCCTGAGGAAGAGCCAGACTCTGTCTTAAAAAAAACAATAAATAAAAAAGACATCCACCAGTGAAAAATGATGGTATCATGGAGGAGAACAGGCATAGAAGATGTTTTTGGGAATCTGAATCAAGACCGTGTATTAGATGACGGGAATTAAGTTTTCTAAGGGTGATGACACTATTGAGAATATGTAAGATAACAGTGTTTTTCTTAGGAGAGGTGCATGGAAATATTTAGGCATGAAGAGTCAAGATGTTTGCAACTTACTTCCAATGAAGAAAAAGAAAGAAATGTGTGTGTGTGTGTGTGTGTGTGAGAGAGAGAGAGAGAGAGAGAGACAGAGAGAGAGGCAGGGAAAATGCCAATATGCTAAGAATTACAGAACCCAGTCAGGTGTGGGGCGTGGTGGCTCACAGCTTGCAATATTCTCACTTTGGGAGAATGAGGTGGGTGGATCACTTGAGGCCAGGAGTTCAAGACCAGCCTGGCCAACATGGTGAAACCCCATCTCTACTAAAAATACAAAAATTAGGCCAGGCGGGGTGGATCACGCCTGTAATCCCAGCACTTTGAGAGACTGAGGTGGGCGGATCACGAAGTCAGGAGTTTAAGACTAGCCTGACCCTCACGGTGAAACCCTGCCTCTACTAAAAATACAAAAATTAGCTGGGTGTGGTGGCGCATGCCTATAATCCTGCCTACTTGGGAGGCTGAGGCAGGAGAATCTCTTGAAATCAGGAGGTGGAGGTTGCAGTGAGCCGAGGCTGCGCCACTGCACTCCAGCCCTGGGCGACAGAGCTAGATTCCATCTCAAAAAAAAAAAAAAAAAGCCCAACCTATCATGGGCACTTGGCCACTCGCTGTAAGAGAAACTGAGCTCCTCTGTGCCAGGCACTGCTCTCTGATCTCTGCATGGATTCATTTATTTAATCCTGAAAACAGGTTGTCCGGGTGAGGTGGCTCACACCTGTAATCCCAGCACTTTGGGAGGCTTGGATTACAGGCGTGAGCCACCGCGCCCAGCTATTTTTATTTTTTAAGATAGTCTCGTTCTGTTGCCCAGGCTGGCATGCAGTAGCTCACTGCAGCATCTGCTTCCCAGGTTTAAGCTACTCCTGTGTCTCAGCCTCCCGAGTATCCCGAGGCTGGGATAACAGGCTCGTGCCACCAAGGCCAGTTAATTTTTCTATTTTTAGTAGAGACGGGGTTTCTCCACATTAGCCAGGCTGGTCTCGAACTCCTGACCTCAGGTGATCCACCCGCCTTGGCCTCCCAGAGTGTTGGGACTACAGGTGTGAGCCACCGTGCCCGGCCGCACCTTTGACTCTGAATGCCAGGTGTCCCTCATACCTGTCCTCCCTCCCTGGGTGTTTCATGGGTCCCTGGCTCCAGTCCCCTACACAGTCACTTGAGAGAGACTATGGTTGCCTCCAAGCCTGGGACAGGCTGCGTGGTGACCCCTCTAAGATGTCCACATCCTAATCCCAAGAGTCTGGATACATCTGCTCATACAGCGAAAGGGACTTTTCTGGTTAGAGGGAGGCCAGAGGTCAAAAGCAGAAGATGGGGCAGCAAAGAGACAGAGACTGGAGTTGCGCACTTTGAAGAGGGAAGCAGCAAGGAGCATGAGCCGAGGAAGGAGGCGGCCTCTTGAAGCTGAAAAGACAAGAAATTGGGGGCAGGCAAGGTGGCTCATGCCTGTAATCCCAGCATTCTGGGAGGCCGAGGTGGGCAGATCTCTTGAGGTCAGGAGTTTGAGACTAGCCTGGGCAACACGGTGAAACCCCGCCTCAACTAAAAATATAAAACTGAGCTGGGCATGGTGGCGCTACTTAGGAAGCTGAGGCTGGAGAATCACTTGAACCTGGGAGGCAGCGGTTGCAGGAGCCGCGATTGCACCACTGCACTCCAGCCTTAAGGACAGAGCAAGACTCTGTCTCAAAAAAAAAAAAAAGACAAGGAAACGGATTCTCCCCTAGACCCTCCAGGAGAACCCAGCCCTGCTGACATCTTTATTTTTTATTTTTTCGAGACAGTCTTTCTCTTGTTGCCCAGGCTGGAGGGCAATGATGTGATCTCAGCTCACCACAACCTCTGCCTCCTGGGTTCCAGTGATTCTCCTGCCTCAGCCTCCCGAGTAGCTGGGATTACAAGCATGCACCATCAGGCCTGGCTAATTTTTGTATTTTTATTTCTTTTATTATTATTATTATTTTTTTTTGAGATGGAGTTTCGCTCTTGTTACCCAGGCTGGAGTGCAATGGCATGATCTCAGCTCACCGCAACCTCCGCCTCCTGGGTTCAGGCAATTCTCCTGCCTCAGCCTCCTGAGTAGCTGGGATTACAGGCACGCGCCACCATGCCCAGCTAATTTTTTGTATCTTTAGTAGAGACGGGGTTTCACCATGTTGACCAGGATGGTCTCGATCTCTTGACCTCGTGATCCTTCCGCCTCGGCCTCCCAAAGTGCTGGGATTACAGGTGTGAGCCACCGCGCCCGGCCTATTATTATTATTTTTTGAGATGGAGTCTTGCTCTTGTCGCCCAGGCTGGAGCACAGAGGCACAATCTCAGCTCACTGCAACCTCCGCCTCCCAGATTCAAGCAATTCTCCCACCTCAGCTTCCCGAGTAGCTGGGATTACAGACTCATGCCACCACACCTGGCTAATTTTTGTATTTTAAGTAGAGACGGGGTTTCACCATGTTGGCCAGGCTGGTCTCGAACTCCTGACCTCAAGTGATTTGCCCGCCTCGGCCTCCCACCGTGCTGGGATTACAGGCGTGAGCCACCACACCTGGCCCTGACACCTTGACTTTAACCTTGGAAGACTCATTTCAGATTCTGCCCTCCAGAACTGGAAGGCAATAAACTGGTGTTGTTTGAAGCCACTATGTTTAGGTAATTTGTTTATTATTTTTTTGAGACAGGGTCTTGCTCTGTTGCCCATGCTGGAGTTCAGTGGCACAAGCATGGCTCACTACAGCCTGACCTTCTGGACTCCTGGGCTCAAGTGATCCTCCCACCTCAGCTTCCCTAGTAGCTGGAATCACAGGTATATACCATGTGCGGCTAATTTTTTTTCCTTTTTGGTAGCAATGGGGTCTTGCTATGTTGTCCAGGCTTGTCTTGAACTCCCGAGTTCTAGTGACCCTCCTGTCTCAACCTCCCAGAGTGCTGGGATTATAGGCATGAGCAACTGGACCCGGCCTCTTTTAGGGCTTGAAATACCAGTTATAAATTCGTGACTCCCCAAATTCTATCTCAAGCCTGGACTGCTTCCCTGAGCCCCGACTTGCTTCCAACGTCGACTGGGTGAGACCCTAGCTGAACAAGCCTGATGCACCACCTCCTGCCCCACCAGCTCCTCCTCCACCTTCCCCGTCTCCACCAATGGCACCTCCGTCCTTCCCCAAGTTCAGCCGGAATCTCTGAAGTCAGAGTCAACTCCTCCCTTTCTCACGGCTCATTCTGTTGGCTTCGGCTGCAACATACACCTAAGAGTCGGTGACTCACCACTCCGCGGCCGCCACAGGCGCCGCCTGGATGATTACAGCCTCTCTGTGTCTCCCTCCCTTGTCTGTCCTCAAGCCAGCAACCAAGGGCTTCTGTTAAAACGAGCTGGATCCTGTTCCCTCTGCTGGGAACTGTGCCGCCAACTCCCAGCTCACTCCGAGCAAAAGTCAAAAGTCCTTATCTGGCCAGACACCATCTGCCCTGTCCGTCTCCATCGCACCTTCCTCCAGCATCCCGGCAGGTGACCTCAGGGCCAGTGCAGCTGCTGTTCTGTCTGCAGTGCTGTTCCCTGCTGCCCCTTCAGGCCTCCCTCTGGCTACCACCTAAATAATGTTGCAATCCCCTAAAAAACACAATTGCTCCCATCCGCTGCCCCGTTTCTCCCAGGCAATTGCATCAACCATGCTTTACGTTTTGCAGATTTTCTGTTTATCCCCCCCGTGCCCCTGCCACCACCCCATGTAAGCTCCGTGAGGCTGAGTGTTGTTTTTTTTTTTTTTTTTAAATCAGCGTTGATTTGAAGTCCAGCACAGGCCGGGCCTGGTGGATCACGCCTGTAATCACAGCACTTTGGAAGGTCGAGGTGTGGGGATTACATGAGCCCAGGAATTCCAGACCAGCCTGGGAAACATGGCGAAAACCCGTCTCTACAAAAAAATACAAAAATTAGCCTGGCATGGTGGCACATGCCTCTAGTCCCAGCTACTTGGGAGGCTGAGGCGGGAGTATCACCTGAACCTAGGGAGGTTGAGGATGCAGTGAGCATGATTGTGCCACCGCACTCCAGCCTGGGTGACACAGAGAGACCCTTTCTCAAACACAAAAAAGAGAAAGAAAAAGAAGGCTGGGCACAGTGGCTCACGTCTGTAATCCCAGCACTTTGGGAGGCCGAGGCAGGCAGATCATGAGGTCAAGACATCGAGACCATCCTGGCCAACATGGTGAAACCCCGTCTCTACCAAAAAATACAAAAATTAGCTGGGCATGGTGGTGCGCGCCTGTAATCCCAGCTACTCGGGTGGCTGAGGCAGGAGAATTGCTTGAACCCAGGAGGCGGAGATTGCAGTGAGCTGAGATCACGCCACTGCACTCCAGCCTGGTGCCTGGTGACAGAGCAAAACTCTGTCTCAAAAAAACAAAAAGAAAAAGAAAAGAAGTCCAGTATCTAGGCCAGGTGAAGTGGCTCACGCCTGTAAACCCAGCACTTTGGGACGCCAAGGTAGGGAGATCCCTTGAAGCCAGGAGTTCCAGAGCAGCCTGGGCAACGAAGCAAGATACTGTCTCCACAAAAATATTAAATAAGAATGATGCGGCCAGGGGCGGTGGCTCACGCCTGTAATCTCTACACTTTGGGAGGCTGAGGAGAGTGGATCACCTGAGGTCAGGAGTTCGAGACCAGCCTGATCAACATGGTGAAACCACATCTCCACTGAAAATACAAAAAGAATTAGCCGGTTATGGTGGCACATGCCTCTAACCCCAGCTACTTAAGAGGCTGAGGCAGGAGAATCGCTTGATCCCTGGAGGCGGAGGTTGCAGTGAGCTGAGATTGCACTGCTGTGCTCCAGTTTGGGCAACAAGAGTGAAACTCTGTCTCAAAAACAAAACGAAAACAAAGAAACAAAAAGAATAATAAAAGCCCGAGCCAGACACCTGTGCCCATTCACGTATGAGTGACTGCACCTGCGCCCCCAGGGCCTCTGACGGGCCCCAGGAAGTCCTCTGTGGGTGGTGCTGAGCCCTCTCCATGCCGGGAAGGTTCATAGAGGCCTAGGCCTGCATGTCCCCGACCTCCACTTCCCTCCTTCTTTGCCACCACACCCCACCCCACAAGGCTGGAAGGATCCGGTGCACCCAGTAAACCACATGTGCTGAGCCACCGTTATGCCCCGCCCCTGCTCTGCCTCTCATCAGCTTCTGTTCAGCAAAGGTGCCTGGCGACCCCTGGGTGCTGGTCTCATTCCAGCTCAAATACAGGTGCTGGTTGCTCTTGTCGGCTTGGGTGGTCTCCGCTGGGAAAAGGGTTTCTGGGAGGCTTCCCAGGACAGTGCGAGAGACTCTGAAGGCATCCTGCTCCCTTTTAAATTTTATTTTGATTATTTTTTGAGAGAAGGTGTCACTTTGTCACCCAGGCTGGAGTGTGGTGGCGCGATCGTGGCTCACTACAGCCTCAACCTCCTGGGCTCAAGAGAGCCTCTTGCGTTAGCCTCTGAGTAGCTGGGACTACAGGCTGTGCCATCATGCCCAGGTAATTTTTTGTAAAATGGGATTTCCCCATGTTGCCCAGGCTGGTCTCAAACTCCCTCAACATCCCATAGGGCTGGGATTACAAGTGTAAGCCAGTGTGCCCAGCCTGGAAGCCCCTAATAAAGGCTGAGAACTTTGGGGCTCCCTTCCCCCACATGTGGAGGGTGGGGAGCAGGATGGGGTGGCAGTGACCCCCACTGAGTCCTCACCAGCCAGAAAAGGGTAGGGCCTCCCCGACATCCCATCATTTCATGGCCCACTCTGCCACTTCAGAAGAAAGGAGGCGTCCGGCCAATTCTGGGCCGGGCAGCAGGGTGTCTAGTCTGCCCGCAAAGGCCTCCAAGCCCCGCCCCACAGATGCCAGCTCTCCCGGGAAGGCAGAAGGGAGATCATTACTGAGGCCTAATTAACAAAGACAAGCAGAGATAATTCAGTGGAGGAACATGTGGCTGGCGCTGGAATCGTGATATCTTTAGAAACTCGAGAAAGGACGGCTTTATTTTGAGCTTTCAAGAGCAAAAGAGCTCTCAAGAGCTCAAGACAGAGTTGGAAGGGTGGAGAGGGGGTGGGGAAGGCTGAGGGAGGGAGGCAGGGGCCAGAGGGTGTGTGCCTGTGTGTAACTGGGGACAAGGAAACGACTCTGAGGTCTTGGGAAGCAGAACGGAGGATCCAGGAGGGTGTCCTTGCTCTGTATGACCTTAAAGAAATGGAGGCCCAGGTCGGGCACAGTGGCTCATGCCTATAATCCCAGCACTTTGAGGGAGGCCAAGGTGGGCGGATCACCTGAGGTCAGGAGTTCGAGACCAGCCTGACCAAAGTGGAGAAACCCCGTCTCTACTGAAAATACAAAATTAGCCGGGCATGGCGGTGTGTGCCTACAATCCCAGCTACTTGGGAGGCTGAGGCAGGAGAATCGCTTGAACCGGAAAGGCGGAGGTTGCGGTGAGCCAAGATCACGCCACTGCACTCCAGCCTGGGCAATAAGAGTGAAACTGTCTCAGAAAAGAAAATAGAGTGGAAGCTGGCCTGGGCCCGGGGAGAGCCCTCACATTTGCCCAAAATGGAGCTGGAGCGGGGTGGCTGGGACCATAT